>NC_135328.1:142640498-143840498 GCF_023851605.1 Tamandua tetradactyla
CTTCGGGTGCCTGCCCATGCAAAAGAAAAAAAAAAAAGTAGAGTTAGTTTTTAGTTTAGATTAAAAGGAGCAGCGTAAAGGAGCAGGCTACAGAATCCTACCTAGTCTATAAAAGTCACATGGGCCTGCGAAGCACTAAATGGAAACCAGAAAGAATGAGAATAACTGATTGACATAGGGTTTGTAATTATGTGTGGCGTTTTCTCTTTTACTCTTCCTTCATTATTGTTAAAATGTGTATTCAGTGAATGCTAGTGGTGATTATTTGCATTCATTCACATTTTTACTTTTTTTTTTTTCATTTATTTCTTAGTAAATCTTTTTTTACTGCCTATTTCTGTCTCCGCCGTAAGTTGCAGCTCTGGTTATGCCATCAGCAGGTTTGATGTATGTCTCACAAGTACTTTTCATTACATTGGTAGTAGTCCTTTTTCCTAAAAACAAAGTACTTCTCAGATTTTCATGTGCATTCGTCTGTGAAAATGCTGATTCTGACTTAGTAGGTCTGGCGTGCGGCCTGAGCAGTTTCGTTCCTAAAAGCTTCCAGGTGGTGCTGATGATGTTGGCCCGTAGATCACACTTAGAGTGGGCCCAGTGCTACCTCCAGGCTTGCCCCAGTAACCTGTCCAACAGATGTGGGGGGAGGGCAGTGAGGGACCAGCATCACCTGTGGCCTTCTTATAGAAGCTGATGGTCCATGTTCTTAAGCCACTCAAACATCTTAAATTTGTCAGTCCACAGAAAAGGCCATGTAGCACTAAGATGAATGATTCTACAGGTGTTGTAAAGAGTGTCATAAGAGCTTTTGCAATCATGCTGTCCATATCCTCTGATACAATTTGTAGCTTATTAAAAAGGTGAAAACTTCATCTGTATCAAGAAAAGCTTTGTTTTGAGTTGCATTACAGAAAAGAAGTGTTGGCCCTGCGATGGATTCTTGAGGCATGCTGGTGTGATGAAACAGCAGAGAGCCATCTTTTTATGAACCAAGGGGAACGTTTTCACTGTCAATGGGAAAAGTCCATTTAGATTTGCATTTGAACAAGATGCAATAGTGTGTGGTGATCTAGAAGCGGGGGTGGGAGGTTGGAGGGGCAGTTGAAGCTTTCCATTGAACTTGAACTGTACGATTGCCAAACCGTACAATTGTGTTTGCAAGCTAATGGCACATTTCCAACTTGCTTCTTTCTCTGCAGTAACTGAGGCTGGTTTTGGTGCTGATATTGGGATGGAGAAATTCTTCAACATCAAGTGCCGAGCTTCTGGCTTGGTACCCAATGTGGTAGTGCTGGTGGCAACGGTGCGAGCTCTGAAGATGCACGGAGGTGGGCCAAATGTGAGTCCCTCACTTCCTTCCTACCAAAAAAAAAATGGATATTCAAAACAAAACCTTCGTGCTGGGTGGTACACAGTGCTTCAGTGGTAGAATGCTTGCTTTCCATGTGGGAGGCCTGGGTTTGACTCGCAGACCATGCACCCAAAAAAAGAAAAGGAAACCTTCATGCCTGCTGAATCATAACAGCATCCTAAAGTTTCCAGGAATTTCTCCTCTGTGAAACCTCTTCTGCAAACCATAGGCACTTAGAGTTTAGTAAGTTTAGGTAAACACTAACACCCACAATGTTATTTCTAAGCAGTAATTTGGAAAGGAGCATAACGTAACCACTTACCCATTTAAGATTAATATCTGAGACTCAGGACAACATTATATAACCACCTCATAACGGGCGGGTAGAGGCTGTGGTTCTTGAACGAAGAACATTAGGATTTGCATGGTTTCTTTGATGGCAGAAGTTTTACCGTAATTTGTAGAGATCGTTTTCCAGTTCACTGATGCTACGTCTCATCAGATTTCAGCCAAAACTGTGTTTCCTCTGTTTCTGTTTATTATGGTTTGCTTCATAACTCATTGCAGCATCAGATTGTTTCTATGGGAGCTTTGCTGGGAAAATACAAATTCTATTTTAACATTTTTAAAGACGTCTGAAAAGAATTTTTCTTCTTCCCTACAGAAAATGTGAAACTGTTTTTTTTTTATCATTTTTAAGAATTTTGAATGGAGAATAAGAAGTTTGGGGGTGGGCCGCGGTGGCTCAGCGGGCAAGGTGCTTGCCTGCTATGCCGGAGGACCTCGGTTCGATTCCCGGCCCCAGCCCATGTAACAAAAACGGAGAAACAGAATACAATAAAACAAGAAAATGTTTAAAAATGTTTCCCTTTCTTCCTTCCTTCCTTCCTTCTATCCTTCCTTCCTTCTCTCTGTCTTTCCTTTAAAAAAAAAAAAAAAAAAAGAAGTTTATGCTGATTGATCACTTTGAAATAAAATAATTTGCGGTTTCTTTATCATGATACGATTGACAAGTGGCCAACTCTTGATCTCTGAATTGGTATATGGTATGCCCAGACGTCATATCATCAATGATTATTATGTAGCAACACTAAATAGCAAGTTTCCCATCATGAAACACTGTGACATGCATTGTTTGTTCATCTTAGCATCCTCTGTTTTAGGACAGGCAGGCATTTCAATACTACATTACAAATGGGGCACTGAGGTTGGTGAGTATAGGAGCTGGGCAGTGTCGCCAGACCAGCTGAGGTGGTATCTACACCCAGGAGTCAGGTCCAAGTCCCCTCTCTCTTCACCAGGAGAACTGAATATGATAAAGGTTAAATATTTTCTGGATCCCAAATTCACTGGTAACACAGTTAAGCACTACATTTTTTAGTCTAAAGCATCGTCCTCATGTCAAATGCAGTTTTGCTGCAACATGTAAAAGGAGGCAGTAAATCCTAAGAAATTCTCATTTTGTTCAAAACACCTGTTGTTCCTACAATCACTCTTTGCCTTCCTTCAAAGGAATTGATAATTGTCGATGTATTCTTGGCACAGTTCTGTAGGACCTTGAATCTGTTTACCAGCTTCTATTGTTAGAAAACCGTTCCTTCCTATAGAAATGCTTTGAAAGTCTTCTTCCCTGTTCTATCACATTGAGAGATATAAAATCCAATGGCTTGAAAACTGGAATGGGCCTGGGTCGTCAGCTGGTCTGGCTCAGTCTTTATAGAAGTTCACATTTCTAAGATTCAGAGGGATTCGGAGTCTTGCTTAGCGCTCACATCAATTTAGGGTACTAATGAGGCCTAACACCAAGGTCTTCTGACATCCAGTCCAGTGTTTGTCCAGACTCTGGTGTTGAGTCTGTGTCTCGCAAAAACTCTCTGCCTGATTTATAATTCGATTCCGTTTCATCTCAGTCTGTGCGCTCTATTTTACAAAGGCTGCATCTTCCTCTCACCTTCATTGTCTGCACTCCTTTCACCTCCACTTCCAGCCACAGTGCTCTGGGTCAGCGATGGCCATAAGGGGGCTCAGACCTGGGGGGCATACAATGCCAGCGGTGGACCAGAAGCCTGCTGGAGCGAAGTCCCCCACCTCCCGGCCTCCAGCAGCGCCTCCTCCCCCATGTCATTTAAGAATGCCTGTGTGTGTGTCTCCTTGAGATTGGAGACTGAGTCTTGTTAACATGTGTATCCCTAATGCAGGGCATCCTCTGTATCCAGGAAACATTTTCAATAGCCAGATGATTAATGAGCTTCATCTCCTTAATCCTGTATTCCACATTATCCACCTCAGTGTCCTTACTTGAAACAACTCTGTAATAATGTTTTTGATCCATTACAATTTCTGCTTCCTTTTGATATCATTACACAAATATTACACAAATAACCATGATGGCCTTTTAATGTTTATTCAGCTTGTCTCCCCAACCCCCACCCCCATAATTTGTACAGTGGAAAACCCTGTGATCCTCGAACTTGCCCGTTTTAGCCCCAGTCACCTTAAATTCCAGCACTATGCATTGAAATAGTCCCTCTTTCTTCCCAGGCTTTTAGCCTACCCGGTCATAATTGGCTATGACTGGGACCGCCCTTCCGTTCTGTCAGTCTACTTATATGTGATTCTGTCTGTATTATAGTGGTGGCAGTAGGACAAACTCCTTGGCTTGCTCTGTTTCTTCAGGTGTCCCTGGCTTATTCTTGGCCTTTAGTGTATTTTAGAATTAGCTCAAGTCTAAAAAGAATCTTTATAGGATTTTCATTTGAATGGCATTAAACCTGTAGATCAACTTGGGGGAGGTTTGACAGCATCCTATCTAAGGCATCTCTTCACTGGATTAGATCCTTTAAAAATGTGTTTTAAGGGGGCGGGCCACGGTGGCCCAGCAGGTAAGAATGCTTGCCTGCCATGCCCGAGGACCCAGGTTCGATTCCTGGTGCGTGCCCATGTTAAAAAAACAAAAAAAAAAAATGTGTTTTAAGGGGGTACAAGGATATTCAGTGGTAGAATTCTTGCCTGCCATGTGGGAGACCCAGGTTTTATTCCACACCCCTCAAAAAATTCAACGAACGGTGGTGCAGTGACAGAATAGTCACATGGAAAAAGAATGAAATGTGACCCCTACCATACAGCATACAAAAATGTATTTTAATAAAAGTTTACAGTTTGCTCCACAAAGGACTCATCCAGTTTTTTCTTGTTATAGATTTCTTTCTATGTACTTTATTTTTTTAAACAGCTTAATAGATGATGTCTGGATTCTTATATGTTGCTTTGACCTCTTTAAATTCTCTTATTAATGGTAATAATTTATCTATAGATTCTTTGGGGAGTAATATTTGGACAGTCGTATCTGAAAACAGTGACAGTTTTGTTTCTTTCTCTCCCCATCTTTAAATTATTCTGCCAACCTCATAGGGTGGTTGTAAAAAACCAGGCCAGAAAGATAAGTCATGGCAATTACTTTAGGATGATTCGGAATAATGATGCACTCTATCAATCAGGTATTAATCATATAAATTCAATTTTATGTAAGAAGAATGAGCAGAAGTACAAGAGTTAAATTTTCAACATTGACTGGAAACAGAATCACCTGGAGAATTTAAAAATATTATGGCTCCTGATTTTGTTGGAGCCCAGGCATCAGTATTTCTTTAACGTTTCCCACAAGGCTTTAATTCAGGTTCAGTTTAGCAAGTGTTGCCAGCTTATTATGGGTTTAAAAGCACAGAATGTGGAAATATCCTCCAAAAATTAAACTGTGATTTTTTTCTTTCAGATTTGTATCAATTATAGTAAGTATTTTGATGGATTTCTTAATTTTGCTTCTTATTTCAGGTAACTGCTGGTGTCCCTCTTAAGAAAGAATATACAGAGGAGGTATGACTGGATATTCAAACTCTTGTATGAATTCATCACTGTGTTGTGTTAAAACTTAAAGAATGAGCACTTGGCCAGTAGCCTCTTAGAAAAGTGCCTTCCTAATAATCCAAGAGGAAAGGGGGCCGGGGAATAAAAGCAACTCTCTGGACTATCAAGAAATGATGAACACAGACGCTTTCTCCTAACCACCCCCCACCCCCACCCAGGAGGACCCTCTCTGTGCACAGGGTAGAAAAAAATATGAAGTTTATATCCATGTGTCTTTGACTTTGGAAAAAGAAAGAATATTGGAGGATACACTGTTGTTTTTATGACTTGCATGAGTTCTTTGACTCTTCTGTAAATACTGATTTGATGGCAGCAGTTCCTCAGAACGCCTACAGGGGGCACCAGGGATTTGAGCAGGAACGAGCTGGACAACTCGCAGCGCCTTGAGCCTTCTGTCAACCAATCTCCAGAGCCCCTGCTTATGCCCTGGGCTTATGGCTAATGGGCACCAGCCAAAATAGCTATCCTGCTGTCAGACCCAAATATAGCATTAGACCCACTGAATTATTCTGAAAACAAGCCCTCTGGTTCTGCTGCCAGCTTTCTTGGAGGAAAGGTGATTTATGCTCTCTTAAAGACCTTCTAGGACAAGGAAGAGGGCAAAGGTGGAAGCAGAACCTTCCAAAATGGCCCTGCTGGTTCGGTTTGGCTCCGTTGTACAGGAGGCAATATGCTGGGGCCTGGTTTTCTTACAGAACATCCAGCTGGTGGCAGACGGCTGCTGTAACCTGCAGAAGCAAATCGAGATTGCCCAGCTCTTCGGGGTCCCAGTCGTAGTGGCTGTGAACGTCTTCAAGTAAGTCACGCCCCCTACTTTCAGCGCAGGGTTATCTGGGGGCCACCTGAGGGTCATATCTGCGCCCTGAGGAGGGTTGGATTTTCTCCGCCTCATAGGAAAGCATGCACAATAGGTGACTCATTCTGTTTGCTTCATTTTATTTTCATTTTCCCAGAAGTGTTCTCAAAACGTTACGAGGGAAGTGATCTGCAGAGTGAGTTCCCACTGCTTTGTGGTTATTGGTGCTGTTGCTTAATTCCACTCAGTGTTTCTGTCTGAAAAGCTGTGGATGATCAAAGGGATATGTTATGGTATTTTCTCCACTTAACAACTTGAAATACTTGAGTTACCTTTGAGAGGATTTTTCCCCAGGTTTTCCTTTAGGTCTGATTTATTTAAACACGATGTGATTGACCACCACCCCCCCACACTTTTTTTTTCAATTCTAACTCTAATTTATTGTCCAGAAACACTTTTACATGTATACAGAGATATAAATACAAAATTGTTAATTATAGCCTTGAGAAAGAAAGCAAGGGATTGAGGAAATAAATCTTGGCATATTCGTATGACATATTCATCATACGTCATACGAATACTGTATCATCTGGGAAAAAGGGATAGATCCTCTATATGTGGATACAGAAAGATGTCCACCTTCTATTACTAATTATAGAAATTAAATTGCAGAACAGTTTTTTTTTTTAATTTCACACAAAGAGACCTATGAATGTCCTACCTGGACAAATAATCCTATTTTTCACCCCTGCTCGAACTGAGTTCAGAATTGGAAGCCCTGAATGCTTTTAAATGTCAGGACTCTGGTGCTGGAAACTGTTTGAATCATCTATACATTTGTACTTTTAGAACACTTCCTTGATTACCCAGCCACTCACTATTATGCTTTGTTTAGAGAGTAGCTCTCCACCAGATTCTCCCTTTTGCTTGCTGTAGATCGCTAAGAACCCTTGTCCTTATATGCAGGGGTATTCATTTGTATTATAATTTAAAACTATGATGCAAAAAATAAAATTGTTTGCAATTTGTAGGCTTATGCTACTATCCATGTATTAATCTATTATCCCAGTTATGTTTTATAAGTACTAATTTATTTTTAAAAGAAAAGCTTCAAGGCGGGCCACGGTGGCTCAGCAGGCAGAATTCTCGCCTGCCATGCCGGAGACCTGCATTCGATTCCTGGTGCCTGCCCATGCAAAAAAAAAAAAACCCTTCATAGTTTAGTACCTTTCACTGCACTTTCCTCCCTACCCCATGATTGACCACGTTTGATGGCTGAAGGATATTCAGAGCTAGGAAGAGAAGTTCCACAAAACAGTTAGTCTTCCTTTAAAAACATCGCTAAACAGTTGCAGATGCACAACCCCAGACATTTCTGTCACCAGGACCGACACCCGCGCCGAGATCGACCTGGTGTGTGAGCTCGCCAAGCGGGCAGGTGCCTTCGATGCCGTCCCCTGCTTCCACTGGTCAGTGGGCGGAAAGGGCTGCATAGACCTGGCTCGGGCTGTGAGAGAAGCTGCGAATGAAGAAAGCCGCTTTCAGTTCCTGTATGACGTGCAGGTAAGATGGGAGAGCCACCACGGCGACGACCGTCACGACGGCTGAGGTTCTATGAGCCTTGTCCGTGCTCCAGGCTATTGCTGAGAGCTTCACACAGACTCTCACTTATTCCTCAGTGTTCTTAGGTGGGATAGTGGTTACCCCCGCCTGCAAATAAGGAAGTGGCAGGGAAGTGAGTTTAAGCCGTTTGGCAAGTCACATTGCCAGGTCCCAAGCCCCAGCTCCTTGTCCCAAAGCTGTGCTCTTTGCACTACACTCTTCTTCCAGGGTGCAGCCCAAAGTGAGGAGGGCTGCAGAGGTGTGAGACTTGGGAACAATTTCTTTAAGCCTTGTGAGACCGCCTGAAGTTTTTCTTGTCCTCTGCCCTTTTCCCTCGCCCTGGTTTCCTTGAGCTACGCCTGGTGCATCTGTAAGCATGCCTACGCCCTGAGTGTTGGGTGAGACCATCAGAACTTTCCAGGGCCTCACTCCTCTCCTCGCCCGGTTCATCCCGGCACCCACCCAGTCGTTTCTGTTCTGGATTCCTCAGCCATGGTGCTGGCCAGAGGATTGGTCCACAACTGCATGACAATCCTGGTCCTCCTCCCTCACAAATTCAGACAATCTGTCTCTCTTCTGAGATGTCAGGGACAGTGTATTAGTTAGGGTTCTCTTGAGAAACAGAATCAACAGGGAACACGCGCAAATATAAAATTTATAAAAGTGTCTCACATGACCACGGGAACGCAGAGTCCCAAATCCACAGGGCAGGCTGTGAAGTTGACGATGCCAATGGAGGGTCTGGACGAACTCCACAGGAGAGGCTCACCAGACAAAGCAGGAAGAGACTGTCTCTTCTGAATCCTCCTTCAGAGGCTTCCAGTGATTCGATTAAGCATCACTCATTGTAGAGGACACTCCCCTTTGGCTGATTACAAATGGAATCAGCTGTGGATGCAGCTGATGTCATCATGTTTTAATTCTATGAAATGTCCTCATTGCAACAGACAGGCCAACACCTGCCCAACTAGGCAAACAGGCACCACTACTTGGCCAAGTTGACACATGTAGCTGACCATGGCAGACAGTAACCTCACTCTTCCTTCCTGTTCAGAATGGATAAGTCCGAGTTTTCCAGTGTGACCTAAAGCCTTGAGGGGCATGAATGAGAGCATCATTATCATAACGTTTACTCATCACACCTGTGAGTTCACCTTGGTACCTCGCCCCCCCCCTGCTTGTGGGGGGGCGCGAGCCGTGTGTGTGCTCCTTGCGTGACGTCAGACATCCCTGCTGGGTCAGAGCTGTTGTGGGTCCCCATTTTACAGATAAGAAAACTAAGGCACGAGGAAATTAGGCAACGTGCCTGCTGCCCCGCAGCAAGAAAAGGGCAGAGCTGGAAGCATCAAGAGCGGTTTACTCGCTGTCCTGTCCAGTACTCCGTTCAGAGTGGGGCAGGGTCGTGGTGTAAAGGGACAGTGACGAAGTGGCCCACCGGGAGAGGGAGGGCAACTGTGATGTCACAGAATCCACAGCAGGGACTCGGCCAATGTGGACGGGAGGAAGGACATACGGAACGAGCCCAGGAGAGAAGGTTGTGGTGCTGAGGGGCCGTTTTATGAAAGAAGGACGAGGATGTTCCCAGTGACCATGAGGTGGGTCCGGATCAACTGGGCGAGACAGTTTGAGTTCTCATGAAAGGCTGAAGTGAGCACAGAGCAGGCTGCACATTGCAGGGGGTGAAGGCAGCTCCAGCGCCTGGCCGCAGGGCTCCTGCTTTCCTGCACGGGGAGACCCCCTGGGAAGCCTCACCAGCTGGGTTCCGCACTGCCCACGGCTGTTTTACAGAAACTGCCATCAGGAAACTCCCTCCCATGTCCTGCTGTGACTGCCCCAGACCAGACCGCCACCATCTGAATGTGAGGCAGGTTTTTCTTGAATGAACAATTTCACAAAATGGGGCTGTTCTCAAGAAATCCATCCCAGGTGAAAAAAAGGTCAACGCAGAGAAGAAACGTGTCTGGATTTTGCTGTCTCTGACATGTGCTAACCCTAAGATGAACCCTCTTCCTTTCCACAGACATTTTAGCATTTCCACCCTGTCCCACCCCCGTCCCGAGTCCCTAATCTTCATGAAAATAATACTGTTGAAATGTCTGTCCTCCTATGCAAAAAAAAGGGGAGGGAATTCCGTATGGGAAATGTGGCCTAGAAGCCGGGACTCTTTCTTCCTTTCCCAGCCTACTTGTCTGCCTTTTCTTATAATGTAGTAATTAAATTTGCACTGTGTAATTGTTCGTTGGAAAATCATGCATTTCATGAGAAGACCTATAATTGCTTCTGGCTCTTCTTTTACTGTCTCCTGTAGCTGTGATCCTCACACTGGCAAGAAGATTTTAGATAATAGAAGACCACATGCAATCTTGTCTTGTAACCATTGTTTGCTAAAGCTGTCGGAATGCAATATATCAGAAATGGATTGGCTTTTATAAAGGGGATTTATTGTTATGAGAAATTGGAGTTGCTACAGTCAGTAACAGAGCTCCAATCTTTTTTTTCCCCTGATGTCTTACAAATTCAGTGCTGGTGAAACTTTATAGACTAAGTAATGTTTTGTTTTTATTTTTCCTTTATTAAGTTGGAATTCACATGACATAAAATCTGCCATTTTAAAGTATACAATTAAGTGTTATTTCTTCCATTCATAATGTTGTGTAACCGCCACTTTTGTCTAGTTCCAGAATGTTTTCATCACCCCAAAGGAAACTTCATCCCATTAAGCAGTTACTCCCCCTACACCTCTCTTCTAGGCCCTGGAAACCTGTGATCTACTTGTTGATTCTATGGCTTTGCCTATTCTAAATGGCACGTGAATGGAACCATACAATATCTGTCCTTTTGTGACTGGCTTATTTCACTCAGCATAATATATTAAGATTCATCCACACTGTAGCACTATAGCAGAACTTCATTCCTTTTCATGGCTGAATAGTATTCCATTGTAAAGACAGATTGCATTTGATTTATCCATTCATCTGTTGATTGACACTTGGGCTGTTTCCACCTTTGGCTATTGTGACTAATGCCACTGTGGACATTGGTATACAAGGATCTGTTTGAGTCTCTGTTTTCATTTCTTTGGGCTGTATACCTAGTTGTAGGTTTACTGGGTCATGTAGTAATTCCTTCTTTTTTTCCCATGACTGGCCCTATTGGTGGGTTTGGGGTTGCTCTACTGGAATGAAACCTAATATAAAATGCTTTCAGACAGATCGTCTTCCTCCCTTTGCTTCACAGAGCGCCCTGGGCTCTGTGCACCCCCTGCCACCTCCCCCTACTTCATTTCCCCTGGGAATTTACTCATTACAGACAGCGTGGCTGGTATCTGAGCTCCCACCCCAAACCTACCCCAGTCTCTTATTATAGGAGAGAGACACCTACGATGATTTGGGGCTGTGTGAAGTAATGATGGAGGATGGGATGTCATTGCTGATGTATGTAGAGTAGAAATCATCTAGACCCCTGGTTTCAGTTTGCCCAGGCTGCCGGAATGCAATATATCAGAAATGGGTTGGCTTTTATAAAGGGGATTTATTAAGTTATAAGTTACGGTTCAAAGGCCATGAAAATGTCCAAATTGAGGCACCCAGAGGAGGATATCTTCTCAGAGGAAAGGCAGCTGGCATCCCAGTTCCTCTGTCACATAGGAAGGTACACAATGACATCTGCTGTCCTCCTCTCCCAGCTTCTGATTTCAAACAGCTTTGGTGTCTCCTGAGTTGTTTTCCCTCTGCATCTCCACACGTCTGTGTCTGAGCTTTCTCCTAAATGTTTCCCTCTAGAAGGACTCTAATAAGTTGATTAAGACCCAACTTAATGGGCAGAGTCATACCTAATCAGAAGACCCCACAATAGGTCTCCCCCCGCAAGGTTGGATTAAAAGAGCATGGTTTTGGGGGGGACATAAGTTTCAAACCAGCACAGTCCCCAATGGGGCAGCCAGAGAGAGGCAGTCATTCCTGATCGGTGGCCATGGCAGTGAAGCTGCACCACCCACCCTGGACTGGGCTTGGCGACAAAGGGCCGGGCTTAAGGAAAGAACTGGCTGCAGTTCTGTCTGATAGAAAATTGAGTTAAACAGCCACAGTCATCGGGGGATGATTTCACATTTTCGTTTACCAAAGTCTAGTTCAAGCATAGGTTGCCTAGAAGTATGGTCTCTGGGGCAACTGTTACTGAACTCCTGAATAATTATTCTAAAATAAGGAATAGGATGCAATGGCCTAATCACTCAAAAGAAATTTATCATGTGAAAATGAATATCTTTAAACTGAAAATGCAGTGTTAACGTTTCCTCTTGACCTTTGGGATCACTGACTCCTTTAAGAAGCTGTTAAAGCATCCCCCAAGTCATCCTTGTAGGGAGTTTTCCTTTTCTACTCTTACTTGTGAAGTAGAGTACTTCACAAGTACTCTTTATGTCATCACAGTTGACTATAATCTCTCCATATCTGTAAGCATTTTATTACAGAGCGGGAACAAAAACTATTTTGTGTTTCCATGTTGTCAGCTAACTGATCCCTCTCACGTACATTATTTCAAGCATTCCTCACCGATTCCCAGGAAGCATGTAGGCTCAGCTCTATGGCACAGACTCAGGGATAGAGGCTCAGAAAAGGGCAGGGATCTGCCAAAGCCCGACCAAGAGCAGATACTTGATGGAGAGGTGACATGTGATGGTTAGAAGAGTAGAGCCTAGGAGTCAAGCACCATGGACATCACATCTGACCATGCCCTCAATATGGACACAAATATATGGTCAAGTTGACTAATGTCTCTGAGCATCAATGTCATCATTTATTAAAGAGTAGTCTGATATCCCTGCCAGCTTCATTCACCAAGGTTTTAGGAAGAACAAATGCAATTCTTGAAGTAAAAATCTGGAATGTAGAAATTTGGCAATCAGGGTTAGCTCTTCTTCCTGCCATTCAGTTGGCTTCCAGAAGAGAGAAGCTTCCCAGATTTGCCTGCAAAAATTCTGTTGTGACTCAAAACAATTCTGTCAAACTCCAGTGCTAGTTTCCTTCTCAAGGGACTTAAAACCAGGAATTAGAAGCCAGGCCTCCAAGTGGCGCAAGAAATAAAGGCATCAACAAATTAAAGCAAGACATTTGGCATTTTTCCTTCTCCATTTGAATCGGGAGCTGTGAAATGACATCATTAAAAGTCTGCTGTTTTTGCAAAAATGGATGTGGCTCAAAACTTGCCTTGCAAGTCGGTGTCTGCCTATTGCTTGTAAAATCAGGAGTAAAGATTGAAAACCATCTCCTTATCCTTCCTCTAACCTTGCAAACATTTTGAGGTGTAACCCCAACTGCAAGGCAAGATGGTGTTTATTTTTATTAAAAGGTCTTTCCTGTTCCTTGCGTGAAGCGGTTCTCTTGATCGCAGTGGGGGTGGATCAAGGGAGATCAAAACACACTAGGAGGACTGGGCCAGGACCACAGCTGCAACGCTGGTTTTTTGAGCTCTTGCATTTCACTGTCCATCTTTTTGAGTCTTTGCTCCCGTGCTGGTTTTTTTGGGGGTGGGGGGGGGGGAGGTTTGTTTTCCTTTAACCTGGTTGGTTATTGAGGAATTATTTTATGGGTTTTAAAGATTCCACATTAAACACAGGCCAGTTTTTGGTGGGGTATTGTAGGGAGTTATCCTTTAATTTGAATTAGGGTATTTATAACCAGAACCTTGAAATTTAAATAAATGAATAAATATGTAGCTGTATGTATGTATTTACATGTATAGTAGAGTTTTAATTCATGAAATTTTAAAACTTAACATGGTATTTATGCACATCTCTGTATGTCTTTTTAATTTCACAGTAATTTAATACTCTATAATTTGGGCAGTGAATAAAGAAGTATTTGCAAGTCCCTTGGGGGACTGGGGAGAAGGGAGGAAATATTCAACTTCCCCATTTGGAGAATTCCTGACATTCTCACAAGCAGTGGGGACAACCAAATCAGTAGGCTGAGCTCTTGATGTTGGGGTTTGCCCCTATGGAACTTATTTCTGCAAAAGAGAAGCTAAGCCTAATTATAATTGTGCCTAAAAGTTACACAAGAAAATCTCTTTTGTTGCTTAGATGTGGTCTCTTTCTGTAAGCCAGCTCAGCAGATGAACTCACTGCCCTCCCCCTATGTGGGAAATGACTCCCAGGAGTGTAAATCTCCCTGGAAACACAGGGCAGGACTCCTGGGATGATCTGGGACACAGCATCATGGGATTGAGAAAGCTTTCTTGACCAAAAGGAGGAAGAGAGAAATGAGACAAAATAAAGTTTCAGTGGCTGAGAGATTTCAAACAGAGTCGAGAGATTATCCTGGAGGTTATTCTTATGCATTGTATAGCTATTCATTTTTAATTTATGGTATAGTGGAGTGGCTGGAGGGAAGTACCTGAAACTGTTGAACTAAGTTCTGGTAGCCTTGATTCTTAAAGATAATTATATAAAGATATAGTTTTACAATATGACTGTGTGATTGTGAAAACCTTGTGTTTGATGCCCCTTTTTATCCAGGGTATGGAAAGATTAGTAAAAAAATATGGATAAAAAATAAATAAATAATAGGGGTAAAATAAACTGGGTAGATGGAAATACTAGTTGTCAATGAGAGGGAGGGGTAAAGGGTATAGGATATATGAGTTATTTCTTTTTTCTTTTTATTTTTCTCGAATGATGAAAACATTCTAAAAATGATCGTGGTGATGAACACACAACTATGTGATGATATTGTGAGGGCATTGAGGGCACACCATGTATGGACTATATGTGTGTGAAGATTTCTCAATTAAAAAAAAACATGCAGACATGCAAAAAAAGTAAAATAATAATAATACTCTAAGGAGGCAGGACATCCCTTCTTTTTGTTCTCCTTGTCCCCAGACTGTTGTCTCCCACTTGGAGCCCGTGTCCTCCTCCTGGCCCTTTCCTCCCTGTCTTCAGATTCACCCTGGGCCCTCCCAGGTCTACCGACTCTCTCTTCAGTGCTGCCTTTTCCCTTTTCTGCACATTGGAATGTTTGGAGATGTTTTGGTTTGCTAAAGCTGCCAGGATACAATATACCAGCAATGGGTTGGCTTCTAAATGGGGATTTATTTGTTTACAAATTTACAATGCTGAAGCCATGAAGTATGTCCCAATTAAGGCATTAAGAGGAGATACCTTCTCTTAAGAAAGGCCACCTGCATCTGAGACACCTCTGCCACATAAGAAGGCACATGGCCGGCGTCTGCAGGTCCTTCTCTCCCGTGTCTCATTGCTTTCAGCTTCTGGTTCCAGTAGCCTCCTCTCTGAGCCTCCGTGGGTCCTTGCTTGCTTCTCCAGAGACACCTCTCTAACCTCTCTCGGCTTTTCTTTCCTGGTGTCCTCTCATAAAGGGCTCCAGTAAAGGATTAAGACCCACCTTGAATGGGATGGGTAACATCTCAATAGAAACAACCTAATCAAAAGGTCCCACCCACAGTAGGTCTACACCACAGGAATGGATTAAAGAACATGGCCTTTCTGGGCTTCAAACCAGCACAGGAGGGTTCTGTACAAAACCACCCTTATATTTTCCAAAGTCCATCAAGTATCTCACTCCTAAACCTGTTTCTACTACCTGAATTTTCTAGCATTCTGCTTTCTTATTTATGATTGAGCTACCTATAAAAGGCTTTGGTCTTCCAACCAGGACTTTTCCAACAAGTCCTCAGAGGTCTCCTTTTCCCACGTCTTTCTTCTGTGATTCAACCCAGACCCCTATATCATCTACTACTGTACATGCCTCACCTCAGATCTCAACTCAAGTTGGCTTCATCTCCAACACTGGCACCTGAGTTCCTTGCCATGTCTCCTGGCCTGCAGCTTCTTCAATCATCTGTCACCTAGGTTTTGTTCTCTTTAAACCTATCATTAGAACCAGCCCACGTTTCTCAAAACATCCTGCTCACCCCTACGTAATTCTAGCAAGTTATGCCTCATCTCTGTTTCCTTGATTATAGAAATGACACCTGATAAAAGAAATAGTGGTCTATCTGTGGTTCATTAGTGCATGTTGTAAGGGTTCTTATAATTTCATTTAAATGCTCTTTTAGCATGATTTTCACTGTACCATGGGTTTCTAGCAATACTTTATTTCATCTGAAATTGTGGGCCAGTCAAGAAAATCAGAGAGAACTCAATTGATGAACTGCCCAAAGTTCAACCACAGTTGGTTACTTTCCACTACCCGTTCCATCTGCTGTCTGACTTTTCATACAAGATGAAACCATTATAGGAAGGACAGTATTCATTTTCTCAACCTAAAACATAATTTAAAGATTATCTGATTATTTGAGCATTAAAGGTACTAGATAAAACTAACCACTTCAAAACCCTTAGGGTTTGGGGAAGAAGCTTACATTTTGAAATAAGATGCATCTAAACACTCAAACAGCATAGACTTCCAGTCACCCCACATTCTGGGTGGTTTGGGGATTTGTTTGAGTCGGAGTAAATTATCAGAACATGATCATTTCTTTTCCTTTCATGTAAGTAGTCTACTCTGTTCTTTTTTTTTTTAAGTATTTTTATATTATCATTCATGAGTTTCATTTTTTTAAATTTTTTATTAATTAAAAAAAATTACAAGAAACACACACATTCCCAACACATACACTCAGCAATTCACAATATCATCACATAGTTGCATATTCATCATCATGATCATTTCCCAGAACATTAGCATCAATTCAGAAAAAGAAATAAAAAGACATCAGAAAAATAAAACAAACAAAAAAAAATTTTACATGCCATGGCCCTTACTGATCCCTTTCATTGATCACTAGCATTTCAAACTAAATCTATTTTAACATTGCTTCCCCCTATTATTTATTTTTATTCCATATGTTCCTCTCATCTGTTGACAAGGTAGATAAAAGGAGCATCAGTCACAAGGTTTTCACAACCACACAGTCATATTGTAAAAGCTATATCATTATACAATCATCTTCAAGAAACATGGCTACTGGAACACAGCTCTACATTTTCAGGCAGTTCCCTCCAGCCTCTCCCTTACATCTTGGATAACAAGGTGATATCTACTTAATGCATAAGAATAACCTCCAGGATAACCTCTTGACTCTGTTTGGAATCTCTCAGCCATTGACACTTTGTCTCTTTTCACCCTTCCCCCTTTTGGTCGAGAAGGTTTTCTCAATCCCTTGATGCTGGGTCTCAGCTCATTCTAGAGTTTTTCTCAGTCCCTTGATGCTGAATCTCAGCTTATTCTGGGATTTCTGTCCCAGGCTGCCAGGAAGATCCACACCCCTGGTAGTCATGTCTCACGGAGACGGGGAGGGTGGTGAGTCTGCTTGCTGTGTTGGCTGGAGAGAGAGGCCACATCTGAGCAACAAAAGAGGTTCTCTTGGGGGTGATTCTTAGGCCTAATTTTAAGTAGGCTTGACCTATCCCCTGTGGGGTTAAGTTTCATATGAACAAACCCCAAGACTGGGGACTCAGCCTATAGCTTTGGTTGTCCACACTGCTCGTGAGAATATCAAGACTTCAACTTGGGGAAGTTGAGTTTTCCCCCGTTCTCACCATTCCCCAAAGGGGACTTTGTAAATGCTTTTCCACTCATTGATCAAATCACTCTGGGATTCATCAGGGCATCACCTGGACAAACCAGCAAAATCTCATGTCCTATACAAAGTTCCATGTACTTAAGGTGTTCAATCAACTATCTACATAAGTTATATTAGGAGATGCACTTCTACTCTGTTCTTGAGAGCGACTTCTAGTCTTGGACCAAAAGCTTTTGCTTTGGAGGCCATCTCCAGTAGAGTAAAGGGTAAGATACTACCCCTATTATGTAATTCAGTAAACTTGCCATTTGTAAGATTTGAGATGCCTTCCACACCGTGTCTTATATTCATTCGCGTTGTACTGTTAGCAAGCTGATTCTCATAAGTAGGGTTTATGGAAAGAGGAACTAGCAGCCACGCCATAAAAATCACCTGAAGTTTAGTATCCCAGGAAGAGTATCCACCTTCTCAGACCTTTTACTCGTTTGGGCTATGTGGGATCTTTAAAATCAGCTGTTCCAAATAAAATCAGAAGGAAAGATAGCCAGTAAGGACTGAGATGGTATAATCTAGGAATGCCTAGAGTGTATAATGACAGTGACTAAATGTACAAAATTAAAAATGTTTTTGCATGAAGAAGAACAAAGAAATATCAATACTGCAGGGTGTTAAAAATAGACAGTAATCAATATTTTAGAACTTTAACTTACGTGTGAGACTAAAGCAAAAATGTTTATTTGGAATGAAATTTATATTTTGACTAGTGCATTTCCTAATATAACTTATGTGAACAGCTTAATTGAACACCATAGTACTTGGAACCTTGAGTAGGGCATGAGATTTTGTATGTATGTCCAGAGCGATGCCCCAATAAATCCCAGAGTGATTTGAACAGTGAATAAAAAAGTATTTGCAATGTCCCCTTGGGGGAATGGTGAGAAAGGGGAAAAATTCAACTTCCCCAAGTTGGGAATTCTTGATATTCTCACAGTGGGGACAACCAAAGCAATAGGCTGAGCCCCCAATCTTGGGGTTTGTTCATATGAAACTTAACCCCACAAAGGATAGATCAAGCCTACCTAAAATTAGGCCTAAGAGTCACATCCAAGAGAACCTCTTCTGTTGCTCAGATATGGCCTCTCTCTCTCTCAGCCAACACAACAAGCAAACTCAATGCCCTCCCTCTCTCTACATGGGACATGCCTCCCAGGAGTGTGGACCTTCCTGGCAATGTGGGACAGAAATCCTAGAATGAGCTGGGACTCAAATTAGGGTATTGAGAAAACCTTCTCGACCAAAAGGGGGAAGAGTGATATGAGACAAAATAAAGTGTCAGTGGCTGAGAGATTCCAAACAGAGTCGAAAGGTTATCCTGGAGGTTATTCTTATGCATTAAATAGATATCACCTGTTTAGTTAAGGTGTAATGGAGAGGCTGGAGGGAAGTGCCTGAAAATGTAGAGCTGTGTTCCAACAGCCATGTTTCTTGAAGAAGATTGTATAATGATACAGCTTTTGCAATGTGACTGTGGTTGTGAAAACCTTGCGTCTGATGCCCCTTCTATCTACCTTATCAACAGATGAGTAAAAAATATGGAATAAAAATAAATAATAGGGGGAACAATTGTTAAAATTAATTTAGTAGATTGAAATGCTAGTGATCAATGAAGGGGAGGGGTAAGGGGTATGGTATGTATGAATATTTTTCTATTTTCTTTTCATTTCTTTTTCTGAATTGATGTGAATGTTCTAAGAAATGATTATGATGATGAATATACAACTATGTGATGATATTGAGTTACTGGTTATATAACAAGAATGGAATGATGATACAGTAAGAATGTTTGTGTTTGTATGTGGTTATGTTTCATAAATAAAAAAAAAATTCAGCTGTTCCTCTATATTCTATACATTTGACATTGCTGGGATGTTCCATTTGAAAGTAAGAGAAGATTGCCCAAGTCAATTACTTAGTGTCATCACTGCATGTTGCCGAAATGCAGATTTTCTGGTGCTGAGCCTTTCTGCCTTTTCCAGGCCCTGGTTGATGCTGTGTGGGTGGATAGGATCCCTTTAGAGGTCTCCAGGGTAAGCCAGCTGCTCAGGGCTCAGAGCCGCCCCGTGCAGACCCATGGAGATCGGTGGGTACACTTTGGGTGAGTGGGTGTGCTGGTCTCTGCCCAGGCTGTGCTTTGTGTCGGAGATGCAGGACTGGGGCTCTCGGTTACCAGGAGCCGCTCCCAGGACACCAGGTGACCGTCACCCTGGGCTGGCTCAGCATCACATCAGTTCACACTGACGATTTTATGTTACACTTTCACCTTAAGTACAGAAAAGGATGTTTACTAATCTATTGTTCTGGTTTGCTAGCTGCCAGAATGCAACACACCAGAGACGGATTGGCTTTTAATAAAAGGGGATTTATTTTGTTGGTTCTTCAGAGGAAAGGCAGCTAACTTTCCACTGAGGTTCTTTATTACATGGAAGGCACAGGATGGTCTCTGCTGGTCTTCTCTCCAGGCCCCTGGGTTCCAACAACTTTCCCCGGGGTGACTTCTTTCTGCATCTCCAAAGGCCTGGGCTGAGCTGCAAGTGCTGACATGAGGAATGCCGAGCTGCTTAGGCTGTGCTACTTGGCGCTCTCTCATTTAAGCACCAGCCAATTAAGTCAAACGTCACGCATTGCAGCAGACACGCCTCCTAGCCGACTGCAGATATAATTGGCAACAAATGAGGTTCACATACCATTGGCTTGTCTGCAGCAACAAGACTAGGTATGCTCACCTGGCCAAGTTGACAACTGAATCTAACTAACACATCTATGTTTGTAGATCATTTTAGCTGTATGCTCTGTTTAAGAAACAAAATACAAATTGAAAGAATTACTGTGTCCAGAGACTTCTACACAACAGTTTCATTGATCCTCGTCTTTATATGTTGTATAAGAATTGGAATATGTTTCCATATTCATAGGAACATTCTACATGAATTCAGCTCAGTGGCCTTGGCGAAACAAAAGAACGGTGGCTTTCTCTTTCAGCTTGGCCCATACTGCATGTCAACAACTTCGTTTGGTGTGGGCTGAAGAGAGCCATCTGCTGCGACCCTTCAGAAAACTGTACAGACTTAAGAGCTAGCAGAGTATTTAAAACCGTGTGCAATGTTAGCATGGGCCCTCTATGAGATTTTCAGGGTCCCTGGCTTCAGAAGCTTACCCCCAAGTAAGATGAGACTCTTCTTTTATAAACCCTTCATAGCGTTTTTATTTTCTTCTATTTCTAGCAGCTTTGTTTTAACTTTTGTTCTTTTTCACTTTATTTTGGTCCACATTAGTGTTACCAAAAAAAAAAAACCTTCAAAATTTAAATAACTACTTTTGAGTAAGCATTTCAGTTTCATTCCACTAAAAAAAAAAGGATCTTAAATAATTTTAATTTTATAATTTGAACAATTATTCCCAGAACCTTTTCAAGAAATCTGCACCATCTAACTTTAAAGCAATGCAGCTTCTTGGAACGCAGATCCTCATATCTACGAGATGTCTGTATAATAAAGCACGAAGGCTGCCAATCCTTTAACTTACCTTGGTGGCTTCACTCTGCTAGTATTTCGGGGTGCCCACTCTATGCAAAGAGTATGTTTGCTCATAGATGTTTTCTAGCCCTGCATTGCCCAATGCGATAACCGCTGGCCATATGGGGCTATTTAAATTAACTGAAAATAAATGCAATTAAGAATTCACTTCCTCACTTGTGCACTAGCCACATTTCAGGTGCTTAGGGGGCAGGTGAGGCTACTAGACCAGGAAGCACAGACAGGGAACATTTCCCTCAGTGCAGAAATGTCCACTTAGAGTGGACAGCTCTGGTCTAGAGTTGTTCACTTCCCTAAGCTTACATTTAAGAAATTTTGTGAGGGGTTCATGAGGAATGTTTGGGATTATATTCCTAGTATATGTACACTCAACACAGCACTTGTTCAAAAATGATTCAAGATATTAATCAGGCTTCGGGAAGTCACTCTTTAATGATAAATAATTGTGTGTTAACAAAGTAGCAACAGAACACGCCCTATTTCCAGTTCCTGCCCTGCATTTGCCACTACCCACTTCTGCCTTCCCTTTCACGTAATAAAGTCCTTATTTGTTGTCTTTCCTTGTTGAAACCCTTTCCGTCCTTCCAGACTCTATTGAAATTCCTTCTTATATCTTGACACCTTCTACCTATTCCCCTTCTTTCCCCTGCAATCCATCTTCAGAGTTTAATAGGAACTCTGAGGGTTTATCTGGATCCCTTAGCACACGCCGTTACCTCATGCTTGTTACTGTGCCTCATCAACCCCACACATTTGGAAGTTCCTTTCCTGTCAAGTATGCAGCTCTCTGTACACATGATATGTGGCTAGCACTCACCATGGAATCTTTTTTGGTGCGTGCAGTAGACATTTATGGAAGGCATAAGCACTAGGAATATAAGGATAAAGGTTGTGGTGGATTACTATTTACATAGACAGGGTAAGGGGTCCTGAGAGGAGTTCAAGTGTCAATCCTTGTAAGTTCTTTTACTTTCGCATTTGTTCTGTGAAGCTATCATTGACCACAGCACAGTGCAACTAATATCAAGTTCAGGTTCAGATCATTTGACCAAGCTTGACTGTTTTTTTTTTCTTTAAAACTTATACTTCTCCCCCGAAACAAGCTAAAAAAAAAAAAAAAGGCAGGAAATTACTTGCCTGCTGATACAATATAAATTTGCACTGTATGCAAAGGGGCATGTGATCTTATCAGGGCGGCTTTTAGTTTTTATATTAAACCCAAAAAAGATACGTCCACCAAGATAGACATTTCGTTTATTTCCTTGCAAATGTAGGGAAAGAGAAAATTTGTAGGAGTCCCCGGGGACCTTTGGTCTGTGAGTTGAGATGCTGTGCCTGGTGTGTTGCTTGCTGCAGGAGTCCCTCCCGGGGTGCTGAGGGTGATGGGGCATTGTCCCAGGCTCTGTTAGATGTGGCCGCAGAGGCTTCCTGAGCTGAGGTCGCCCAGGTCGTTTCTGCAGCACAGCTCCCGCCTGCATTGTCTGACCCTGCGATGGCTGTGGTTCTCCTCTGGGAAATAAAACCACAGCTACTCGAGGTCAGCCAGGCACCCACGCGATAGTTCCAGAACACTGTCAAATAACATTAAAAAGGAAAACCTTTTCATCATTAACTAAGAAAATATTTTTCTTAAAATGAAGCTTTTTCATTTTTAAATAATCATACATCAGATTAGATGCCTGCTCACGCTGATTCTTTCACTCGTCGTCCATTTGCTGTCACTTTGCGTGAGTTTTTCTTTCGTTATTATCATAATAGAACAACCTCGCACTGGCTTTTTGTTTTCAAGTCATAATCTAGACTTCGGTAAATAATGCACTATATTCAACTATGTTGGGAGCAGTAATAGCCACTGTTTTGTTGTTGTACTTTCAGAGAAAACACCATTCCTTTGCTCAGCCCTCCTGCCCCTCCCTCCATAACCATAGTACTTATGGTTTCTATAGCACAACATTTACAGTGTGCTTTCTCTGCATAGCTTCAGTGCTTACAGTAAAATATGTACAGTAGACTATTCGCATCCCCACTTTAGGAATGAGGAAACAGATTCAGAGTGGTTACATGGTGTTTTGGTTTGCTAAAGCTGCCAGAATGCAATATACCAGAAATGGGTTGGTTTCTACAAAGGGGATTTATTAGGTTACAAATTTACCATTCTAGGTCCATGAAAATGTCCAAATTAAAGGTACCGACAAAAAGATACCGTTATTCAAGAAAGACCGATTGAGTTCGGGTTTCTCTGTTACAGGTCAAGGCATAGGCGACGTCTGCTGGCCCTCTCTCCTGGCTTCTGGTTTCAAACAGCTCTCTCAGCTCCTGTCTCCAATGGCTTTCTCTCTCAGCATCTGTGGATCCTCACTTAGCTTCTCTCGGGCAAACTCCAGATTTCATCTTGTAGCTTAGTATCTTCAAATGTCTGTGTCCTGGTTTCATCTTTCTGCTCTATGTCAGCTCTGAGCTCTCTCTCCATGAGCTGTTTTAAGGACTCTAGTAAACTAATTAAGAACCACCTTGAATGCACAGAGCCACGTCTCCACAAAGATAATCTAATAAAAATATCCCACCCTGTTTTTTGGGGGGGTCATGTCTCCAGAATAAGTCTGCACCCAGATTGGATTGAAAGAGCATGGCTTTTCGAGGGTACATAGCAGTTTCCAATCCAGCCCACATGTGTTAGCCAAATAGAAGAGAGACAGTCCTCCTGCCCCCAGCAGCACACATATATGCAAGCTCGCACATATATGCAAATATCTTCTCCCAGTCTATCCCTTGTATGTAATGTCTTTTTTCATAAAGGAAGTTTTAATTGTGATGTAGTCATTTATAAAACTTGGATGGTTTATTCTGTTGTTAGCTTGTTTAAGAAGTCTTTCCTACCTCAAGATTATAAAGGGACTTCCCAGTGATTTCTGCCAGTCAATTTAGAGTTTTAATTTTCAAGTTTAGGCCTTTGTTCCATATTGGATTTATTTGGGAACCTGGTGTGAGGTAGGAATCTAATTTTCTTTTCCCTCTATTGGGAAGTCAGTCAGATAGTTTCTTACCCTGTTGGTTTATGGTACTTCTGTTATATTCTATCCCATATATGTAGAGCTATCTATCTCATTCTTCTCTTCCATTGATTAATTCATCTATTCAGTGCCAATATCACAGGGGTTAATCAGCATCCCTTTGTAGTATGATTGATAGTTGGTAGGGTGATTCCCCTATCTTTGTGGTTTTGTTTTTGGTTCTCAGTTTATTTTCAGAATTATCCTAATTGTGCCATTTTTCTTGCATATTGAATTTTAAAATTTGGCCTTCCAAGTAACAAAAAAAAACGCTCTTGGGCTATGTATTGGGATTGCAACTGAGAGATTAAGGTTGAAATGATTGGCATTAAAGTCCCCTTGGGGAACTGGCAAGAAAGGAAGAAATATTCAACTTCTCTATCACAAGCAGTGGGGACAACGAATTCAATAGGCAAAGCCCTTGATCTTGGGGTTTGACCCTCTGAAACTTATTCCTGGAAAGGAGAAGCTAAGCCTACTTATAATTATGCCTAAGAGTCACCCTCAGAGAACCTCTTTTGTTGCTCAGATGTGGCCTCTCTCTGTAAGACCACAGCTAGTCATTGCCAAGCTCTTTACCCTGACAGAATCCCAAGCTGCTTTAAAATGTGTTTTTATTACTATAGTTTTCCATGCTGCACAGTTTTCCTGTGGTCTAGAACTTAAATACTGGACGTTTCAACAAATGAAAAAAAAAATGAAGGTGTTTTAATGGAGAGAATCATTTTATTCATAAATGAGGTGACTCATTACTATATAAATGCCCATCATTTCTTTAAAAAAAAATTTTTTTTTATTGTGAAAAAACCCAATAAATTTCAAAGCACACTGCAACAATTAGTTGCAGAACAGATTTCAGAATTTGGGATGGGCTACAGGTCCACAAAAACAAACAAACAAACAAAAAAAGTAGGTTTTTATTTCTAGCTGCTCCCAGACAATGGAGACTAAAAGAAAAATCAATATAATGATTCGGCAATCATACTCATCTGTTAAACCCTATCTTCTCTGTATAATTCCCCTGCCCTCAGGAAATAAACTCACTGCCCTCCCCACTATGTGAGACATGACTCTCAGGGGTATAAATCTTCCTGGCAATAATGTAGGGCAGGACTCCAGAGATGAGTCGGGATACAGCATCATGGGGCTGAGAAAACCTTCATGGCCAAAAGGGGGAAGAGAGGAATGAGACAAAATAAAGTCTCAGTAGCTTCGAGATTTCAAACAGAGTCTAGAGGTTATCCTGGAGGTTATTCTTATGCACTATATAGATATCCCTTTTAAGTATATAGTGTGTTAGAGTGGCTAGAGGGAAGCACTTAAAACTGTTGAACTCTGTTCTAGTAGCCTTGATTCTTAAAGACAATTGTATAGCCATATAGCTTTTACAATGTGACCATGTGATTGTGCTTGAATGGTGCTAACAAATGTTAGAAGCTCAGCTGGTTCCATCCCCCTATCCCATTTTATCAACAGCCCTTTCCAACATGGAAAACCTAGAATGGGTATAACCCAAATAACCCTAAAGATTGGAAGAAAGATCAAAGGAGAAGGGGGAGTTATATAGAGAAGATAGGTTTTAACAGATGAGTATGATTGCTGAATCATTATATTGATTTTTCTTTTAGTCTCCATTGTCTGGGAGCAGCTAGAAGTAGAAACCTACATTTTTGTTGTTTTTTTGTGGACCTGTAGCCCATATCAAATTCTGAAATCTGTTCTGCAACTGATTGTTGCAGTGTGCTTTGAAATTTATTGGGATTTTTTTTGTATAAATGTTATTTTTCACAATAAAAAATTTTTTTTAAGAAATGATGGGCATTTTTATACAGTAATGAGTCATTTGTGAATAAAATGATTCTCTCCATTAAAACACCTTCATTTTTTTTTTCATTTGTTGAAACGTCCAGTATTTAAGTTCTAGACCACAGGAAAACTGTGCAGCATGGAAAACTATAGTAATAAAAACACATTTTAAAGCAGCTTGGGATTCTGTCAGGGTTAAGAGGTTGGCAATGACTAGCTGTTATTTTCCCTGTTGGAAAACACTTCTTTCTGTGTTTATTGGCAGAGATGCATCTAATTGTTGGTATGTCCATTGCCAAGCACAGTCCTTGAGGCAGACCAGAAGAGAGTTCAGGCTTGGTTGACATTCATTTTTTCAGCCCTTATTTCAGCAGTTGTTGACAAAAGAGTAGATCCAAGGACTGCATACACCTATATATTTTTCTACCTGCAGTAAAATCTTGTCAAATGCTTTGCTTGAATTAGGGATACTTTTCATATATGGTATATCCCTTTTGTAATGAACCACTCTTAGTTCTTAAGATCACTTCTCATATTTTAGCAGCAATTTGTGTCCATGTTTTCCATCTAGCATTATAGAAAGCATTTCCCCCACCTCCTTATTTGTCCATATCTAGACTTCTCTCATTTTTTCCCATTCTCCATGATTTCTCATAATTGCTAAAGTGATAGTAGATTCACCTCTGGTTTCCCACAAATGTGTTTGATGACATCAGCATTTTTATTCATTAAAGTCTCAACCCATTTCCGCTCCCCCCAAAGTACATACCTGTTCTTCATTATTGCCACTGTCTCTATCTTATAACTAGTGTTCAGACCCAACTTAAAAACCAGCACCAAGTATTTAGTTAGGAGACTCTTGTTCTGACATGAAAAAGTGTAGAATAAGCTACATAAAGAAATGTGTTTTTTTGCTTAGAACTCTCCATGTGTGCTCTCAGCTTGTCCTTTAAAATGAGGCATTCCCAAACACCAATCTGCCTACTGGCATTGTTCTGTGATGAAATTGTCACCCATATGCAGTGAAATGTGTAAATAAGGCCAGTGTTACGAGTTTTTAATAAAGCTACATGAGGACTGTCATTTATTCTAATGTTAAAGCCTTCCCTCTCTTTTTTTTTTTTTGGTTTTAACCTGTCAGTTATAGTGTAATATAGTGAAGATATATGGCAGAGTGTTTTTTTTTTTAATATACTTAATGGCAAAATTGTAATCAACGTTTGACCAAACAAGCAGCTTCTCAATTGGCTACCCCACCTGAGGCTTCTTACTTGCCAGCTGGCCTCTGATCTGAAAATCTCAGTAATAGAAGGGTTGATAGAAGGAGAAGAGGGTGTTGGTTATGCCTGTCATGGTGCTGAGGGGGACATAGGGGATTTTAAAACAATTACAGAAAACATGCATTCTTTCATTTAATTCTTTAACCAGTTCAAAGTTCATGGTTTTATTATCCTTTGTGTTTCTTCAGCTTCCAATTGTGGAAAAGATAAGGACCATTGCTCAGTCTGTCTATGGAGCCAAGGATATAGAACTCTCACCTGAGGCACAATCCAAAATAGATCGCTACACTCAACAGGTAATGAATGAATGAATGAATGAACCTTTAGGAAAAAATCCACCTTCGGTTTGTAAAATATGCACCTTGACTTGAGGAATGGCATGTATATCACCAGCTGAACTTGGTTTAGTCTTTTTTCTGTCCTCAAAGATTGAGGAAATATCTTAGGATTGTGTCATAACTATATTTAGAACGTTAGGATAAAGGTTTAAACCCTCTGAAGGATGCACCGTGGACTTTTGGGCTTATAAGAATGTCTGATACTGGGGTACACAGGCTTCAGAGCAATGTGGTGTGTGATCTTTAGTGCCTCCCAACAGGGAAAGACTGAAACTGTCCTTAAGTGTAGGCTGTGGCGTCATCGCAAACCTCTCCTACCTTAAAAATGCTAGCATAGTGCCAAGTTGGGCCTCAGCATATAAAGATGGGCTGCTTGGTGAGTGGCTGAGGTTCTTCACCCAGATTGAAGACCCCTAAGTATGATTGAGCTATTAATTTTTTTAGTTCTCCAATGCTTTAATCCTGTTTGCAAATCACAAGTTGGCATTTTGTTAAATACTACCGTAGCCAACCAGATTGTCATCCCAGGGTTGGTGAGACCATCAGTAATTTGATTTTTTTCTTAGACTTGTCCATGTGTGCTCTCAGCTTGTCCTTTAAAATGAGGCATTCCCAAATACTGCTCTGCCTCCTGGCACTGTTCTGTGATGAAATTGTCACCCATATGCAGGGAAATGTGTCAGTAAGGCCTGTGTCATGAGTTTTTAATAAAGCTATATGAGGACTGTCACTTATTCTAATATTAAGCCTTCCCTCTTTTTTTTTTTTTTTTGAGGTTTTAACCTATCAGTTACAGTGTAGTACAGTGAAGGTATATGGCAGAGTGGCTTTTTAAATATCCCTAATGGCAAAATTTTAAATCAGCAAACCCATTATCAGTTCATGGAAATTATTTCAGTATTTATTTATGAAGTCCCATTTCATAAATGTGCAGTGCAATCATGATTGTCTCTGAGAAGAATTCTTATCCACATTTAAGAGAAGGGATGTCACAAAGACAGTGCCCCACCTCTTAGTTGATAATACTTTATGTTCTTCCAAATTGTTTTAAGTTGAATCCTAAGATACTCTACAAGGTTTACCTCTGAAAATTACATTCCTTTTATCTCTGTCTGCCTACCAAGGGAATATTCCTTAGTAGCTATGTGTCAAATATGTGGTCATAATTAACGAGCAGAAAGTCCCTAAAGGAGAACTATGTACGATTTAATCAGAGCCAGGCTCGGGGGACACTGTCCTTTTTGTGCTGGCCACGCGTGACTTCCTGCCCTTTTACCCCTCGGACTCGGGGTCAGGCTGAGCCTTTGGTCCTTAAAAATCAGAGGCTTACAGAGTGACCTCATCTTAGTCACTGTAATGTAATCACAGATCAAATAGCGCTGAGTCATAAACGCCACAAAGGACTCTTTTCTTCCTGACCAACTCCACGAAAGTTCGAATGAGCAATGTGGCCGAAACCTCGTTCCAGATTCTTTCTCCAGATTACCTCTCAGCGTCCCAGATATTAATAGCCTTGGAAAATGGTTTCCCAGCTGCAGCCGTGGCTTCTGCCCTGTCTATTAAAGAGCTACCCTTTTCCCCAAACATGTGCATATTGGCGCCTTCTCTTAAGGAGACTCTCCCAGATTATCAGTGGACACCCTCAGCCTGCTCTGTCGTGTTTATGGACATGAGTCTTGCCCTCCTCACTTATCCAGTGAACAGGCAGTAAGATACCCCTGCATGCCTGGGTCTGGGCCCACATCCTGCTGCTGCAGGGGTGCTATAACATGCAAGGTCAACAAGGACAGCAGCCTAACATTTGCATTCAGTGACCGCCTCTCCTTTCCTCTCCTACAGGGTTTTGGAAATTTGCCCATCTGCATGGCAAAGACCCACCTTTCTCTGTCTCATGAACCTGACAAGAAGGGTGTGCCACGGGGCTTCATTTTGCCCATCAGTGATGTCCGGGCCAGCATAGGTGCTGGGTTCATTTACCCTCTGGTCGGAACGGTAAGTGAGGAACATTCTCCAAAAACCTTCCATGTCTGGGTTGTCGTGACACCTGAAATCCTTATGCTCTTCAAACTTTTCGTAAGTCAAAATATTAGGGAGTGTTCTAGTTTGTAAGCTGTTGGAATGTGATATACTTGAAACAGAATAGCTTTTAAAAAGGGGAATTTATTAAGTTCCAAGTTTGAAGTCCTAAGGCTGTGAAAATATCTAAATTAAGGCATTCAGAGAAAGATACCCAGGCTCAAGAAGGCCAATTATGTTCAGGGTTTCTCTCTCAGCTGGGAAGACGCGTGGCAATATCTGCCGGCTTTCTCTCCAGGAATCTTCAACAGCTTCCCCAGGGCTCTGCTCTGTTGGCTCCATCAGTTCTGGTTGCTCTCAAGCTTTTTCCAAAATGGTTCCCACTTAAAGGGCTCCAGTAAACAAACCCACCTTGAATGGGTGGAGATGCATCTCCATGGAAACCACCTAATCAAAAGTTACCATTCACAATTGAGTGGGTCACATCTCCATGGAAACAATTAAAAAGCTCCCACCAGGCAATATCGAATGAGGATTGATGGGCATGGCTTTTCTGGGGTACATAATAGATTCAAACGGGCACGGGGGTAATTAACCATCTCTGCCATTTTTCTAAGCACCCTCTCCCCCCTGCACACACAAAACCCATTCCCCTTGTGATCTGGGGTCTGGTTTTAGATCATGTGTTCAGGGACCCTAATGCCATAAAACTGATTTCCCTCATAGAACATGGAAGAGATGAACTTGGGAAATTCAGACTGTCATTTAAATGCTAGAATGACTGAGTGCCAGGCTTGTCAACCCTTTCACACCATGCCACTGAAAATGATAATATTGGGGCAGGCCATGGTGGCTCAGCAGGCAGAAGTCTCGCCTGCCATGCTGAAGACCTGGGTTCGATTCGCCCGAGACCCAGGTTCGATTCGCCGGAGACCCAGGTTCGATTCCCGGTGCCTGCCCATAATATTGTACAACATGGGGGTAAATGGAGAAGGCAAGTTAGGCTGGACAGGACCAGCCCAGCCACCCAAAAGGCTGGGGAATCTGTGTTTCACCTTGGGGACTGTCTATCTCAGCACATCAGGGATAACCCCCGATTTAGTGCATTGGTAGATCCTTAAGTTCTTATTTGGGACATTGTCATGATGGGACTATTTTGCCATAGGATGTTTATGCAATTTCGGGTTGTCTGTGAGGGGAATGGAGAAGAGCAGAGAAAGGAAAGCAAAACAACAAGACATTTTTGAATAAAACATGGCTCTATCATTAGGCAATTGAACAATAGAATGAGTAAAGAGTTCAGAATTCTTGCCTTGCAATTTACACGTTTGATCTAATATTGGGCAGAATGGTTTCAACACACAGTTTTTGGATTCTTACAGCATGTGTGGCATGGGGATTCTAAGAGTGAGAACTGGACGTGGGTTTGAGCAGTCCAGCTGCATCTGGAGAGGGCTCATGGCATCCCTAACAACCTCCCAGCACAGGGAACAGCTGGGGGTGGGGAGGGGGGCGAATCCAGAATGCTTCATACCAGGTGCAACCTCCAATCTAGGAAAGCAGAGAGCACCATCTCAAAGGCACAGAAGCGCATGGGGTACCCTTCCCAGGGTAGTCTGGTGTGCCTGGAGTCAGGTGAGGGCAGTGAGGCTGAGAAACAGGATTGGGGCAGCAGGCAGGGCCAAACTGGTAAGGATTTCAAATGCCATCCAAAGGAAGTTGGATTTTATCCCATAAGCACTGGGGAGTCGCTATAGGGTGTGCTTTTTATAAGAAGAAGAAGAATGTGGTCTGACATGTAATTTAGAAATATAACTCTGCCAGCAATGTGGAGAATGTTTAGAGGGGGAAAAAAAAACAGACCCAAGGACAGCAATTAAATCAGCTTTGGAGGTGAGGCTATAGAAGATCAAGGTCAGCACAGGGTCCACAGAGGTAGACTTGGAAAGCAGAGGCAGATTTGACGTATATCTGAAAGGTCACCTGCACGTGGGGATCTGGGAACGGCTCCCAGGTTGGTGTCTGTGGATGATGCTGCATCGGTCACGTAACGACACAGGAAGGAGGCGGTTTGGCAGGACCAGATGTGAGTCTGGCTCAGACACAGAATATGAAGAGTTGACAGGACCCTTAGCGTAGCTGTGAATCCATCAGAAATACAGACACAACCCTCGGAAGGGAGAACAGGAGGGCAGTGCTCAGCGGATAGGTGCCGGCGGTCGTCGTTCAGGGAGGGAGACGAGGATAAGCAGGTGGGAGACGAGAAGAAGGAAAGGGCGACACCCTGAAAAATCAGTCCTGGAGCAGACTGTGGGCGCTTTCCAAGGGGTGTGGAAGGAGCGGTCAGAGGCCCGGGAAGGAGACTCAAGGTTGGGAGAAGGGATAGCAGCAACGCTGATAGTATAAGGAGAAGGGTTCAGATAAAATGGTTACTGAATGATGTTTAGAAGAAGCAAAACTACAGGTAAAAACTGTGACTGGTGCTTACCAGGGCTTGGGCCCCGGGAAGGGGATTGAGGGGGATGGAAGTACCCCCCAACTTTGTGCTGGTGCTTACTGACTCTGTAGCTTTTTCAAAACTCTTAGAATGGGATGCCTGAAGAGGCAAGTTTTATTGTATAAAATGTAATTATACATCAGTAAACAGAAGTGAGTACTGAGACAAGCTTGCTTTATGTTTCTGGGAATGGCCCCAGTGCCCACGGAATCCTCGACTTCCTTGGCTCAGGCCCTTTCTTAGGAATAAGACTAGAGTGGACCATGCAGGGCTGAACCCCAGACCCAGGGGAGACAACGCCAGTCAGGGGGCGGGGGGCACACACACAGAACAGGAAATGGGGCCATAGTCGAGGAAACATTGAGCCTCCTTCATAATTTGTCCTGTCATGCCCTGTACCAATTCCAAATCCCTCAGTCGTTCACCCAGCAAATTCATTCATTCAGGCAGGCGGCATGCTGCAAGCACCCTGCCGGGTCCTCTGGGAAGCCCCAAAATAGACTTTTCACTCTTGCAGGCGGCTTCCAGCTAGTGGAGGTTGATAGCCAGAAGTGAGCAAAGAAAATGGTTTGGGTGTAAAATGTTGAATTTTATCAATACCTTAATTAGTTTCTGAGCATTTAACCATCATTAAAGTCATCCTATAGTTTAAAGCCTCTGGAGCCACTAGATGAACCCAGGCCAGGCTACCACCCCCTCATCCACTGCCATGGAAGAGCCAGAAGCAGTTCTGGAAGCCCAGTCCCTCCATCCTTCCTGCCGGCACTCTTCATTAAGACGAGCTGCCTGATGGTCCCGAAGGGCTCTTGGCAGCTGTCATCACCTCTCCCGGCCATGGCCAAGTTCACCCTGCAGCCTCACGGGGAGTGGGGAGGGGCAGTGAGCCTTGGTGCACTGGGGCAAAACCCCCCTGGGACAATTGAAGGCCAGGAACAGGGAAGGAAGCAGAGTCTGACTAAAGGAGTTCCTGGAGGTCAGGAAACCATGGCTCAGAGCCACAGCCTTTGAGGTCTGCTTTCCATGACAGAGCAGGAAGCCGCGTGCGCACCAGGACATAGGCTCCCGGAGACGAGGGGCTCCTAATAAGGGCTGGGTTTGTACTCACCCAACCCCATTCTGGGCCCACCATAGAGGGCTGTTATGCACCGAAGGTTGGTCAGCATGTGTGGTCAGAGCCTGGTGATTTCCTGCTGATGTGGCCTAGGAGAGGCAAGCGGGGCCCCTGGGAGACCGACTCCGGCAGAAGAGAAGATTCTAGCCTCTGCTGGAATCCGAAATACATACCCAGCTCTCCACGCCAGGAAAGAGATCTAAACTGAGACCTTAGAGTCAGAAAGGGTCTCAGTTCTTCTGCCATGTTCACTCACTCATTCATTCATTCATTCATGAATACTTTTTACCACAAGCAAGATGCATTAAGCCTTATGGAGATAAACAAGACTCATTATTCCTCCCCTTACATGCTTTTTAACAAGGGAGAAGTCATTTTAGTGTGTCCTCAAGAGAGACAGAGAGCACCCCTCCCCAGTAACTACCCAGTAGGTGTGAACATAGGGAATTCCAACACAGTTCACTTCTCTAACACGGCTGGCTATGAGATCACATGATGAGATGTTGCTGAGTGCAGCTCTTTTCTCTTCCCCGTTTAGCAAGCTACTTCTTTACTTTTACCCCTGTCTTCCATGTATTTATTTCATCATGTTCTATTTAATTGACATTGGTCAGTACAGTAAAATAATAACAGTTGATAGCATTAACTTGTGTGATAGGTTCACCCATACGTTTCAGAGTGTTTATAGCAGCTCCCAGTAAACAGATTGCGTCACTTACGGATGTTAAAGTCCAGCTCTACTGTTCTTCCATGCCTTTGCAGGGTCTTCTATCTTGTTTTGTTTTTGTTTTTGTTTGGGAGAGACGGTGCATGGTCCAAGAACTGAACCCGGGTCTCCTGCCTGAAAGGCGAGCATTCTACCCTTGAACCACCCATGCACCCTATCTTGTTTTAAGGTAGCTAATTTTACCTTCCTAAAATAACTTTCTTCCTTCTTAGTAAACATCATATTGTACTCGTGGCTCTTTTTTAAGTGACAGCATGCTTGTGTATACTTCCCAGCATATTATCCAAGGCCACGAAATAATGTAAGATTCTTAACCAGCAGAAAAAACAGAACCTTTTTATAAGAAATAGTTTATCAAAAAATGTATTTGATACAAAGAGAAAGAGCAAATTGTTTTTAAGATTTTTCAGGTCTTTATTGTATAGATTACCATGTTGTGTTTCCAAAATTCCTTCAAAGCTTATGGTTTGTGATGTTTAGTAAACCTAGCAGTGGATGAAACTTCTCAAAAACAATCTCCTGCCCCAAAAAGAATTTAGATTCAGGTGGTCTTTGTCTTGTAGTCACTTTGTTTTGATGTTGCCTCTAAGTTTCTATAATTTACAAGGACTGTTTAATCATTTGGCATAAATCTCATGAAATAAAAATGTAATGTATAATCAAAGCACATGAAATGATATTATTAAGAAGTAAATTACCTTCCGTATGGGAAAAACACGAGAAAGACACCAAAATCTTAGCACTGGCCATTGACATGAGTGGGGTTTTTTTCTTCTCTACTTTTCTGAAAGTTTCAAATCACTATCCTGAGCATATGTTACTTCTATGATACGGAAACACAACAAACCAGGAGATAAATTAAAAAGTACTTGGGGAAAAATGTATAATGAGAGCCAAACAGTTGCAAGAGATTTAGAGAAGGTTCACACCGCCTATGGGATCTGGCTCATGTCACCACTTTGTCCCTCCTGGCCATCATTTTCAAACACCTGGAAAGTTGGGCTGCTGAAGACGAGCTAGAATGTTCCTATAAAAAATGCACTCTTGAGTTTCACTTGTCTGGTTCTCTTTAATGTTTGCTAGCCCCAATTCTGCTAAGGAAATGCAAGGGAAATGGTCCCTGGGATGTTCTCACTTCCTGCTTTTGGAGAATGAGGAACTCCTTTCTTCTCACAGGGCTTTCTGAAACAGGGATGCATTTTCAAAATAATTGGCATGGAGAGCCAATTGTTCCAATTTTTTCAACCAACTGAAATTGAATTCCTAGCTATTTTTTTGGTCTGTTTGATTGTTTTCCTTTGATCTTAAATTGAGACAGTGGCAGAGGGCCTTGAGGAACTTCAAATTAAAAGTCTTTATTCTTTTTTTTTTTTTTAACCTCTTTATTTTTTAACCGGAGCAATTGTAGATTTACAGAAACATCACGCTGGAGGTAAAGAGTTCCCATATACCTACCTCTCACCGTTTCCCTATTAACATTTTTTATTGCTATGGTAACTTTATTATAATTCACAAAACAATATTATTATAATTATGCTATTAAATTTAGCACATGTCTACATTGGGCTCCACAATTCTGCATGGGTGTGTGTGTGTGTGCTCACTTACATGCTATCTAAAGTTTCCTTTTTTTCGCTTTTGAAATACACAGTTCCATGGTGTTAATTATATATGCATTTGTATGGGGATGCATATATGGGATGGATATATGCCTCCATCCCCATCATCTATTGCCAGAACTTTTCCATCTCCTCAGACAGAATCTCCACACCAATTAAACATTAGCTCCCCATTCACCTTCCCCCACTTAGCTCTGCTAACCTGCATTCTAGTTTCTGATAAAGGTCTTCATTCTTGACAAACGTGGGCCATAAAATGATGATTTGATGAGCTTTGTATCCTGGTGGCTCTTTATGACATGAAGCTGGGCTAGAACCTTGGGTTTTAGTTGGTCTCACAACTCACCCGAGGGATTGACTTCTCCCCCAGCATGTATGTGGCTGTCAGGACCCCCTTGTAGAGCATCTGTTGGGGGAAGGCTGATTGCTGGACCTGCAAGGCACAGACCACCAGCATTCAAGTGACCCAGAGCCTGTCCGCTGGTGAAATTTTCTCTACACTGCTTCTTCCCTCTCTCTTCCCTGGGTCCCTGTGCCATGTCTATAGCAGGTGAGCTCTGCATACATATAAATACATTTTTTCTCAGATTGTAATTGGTCTGGACTGGACCCATTACACTGGAAGTCTTTCTGGGGAAAGGGGACCAAACAGATCATTAGTGGATCAGGCAGTGCATCTAACAACTGCTGGAGTGGCCTTTATCCCACCCCCTGTCACCCCGACCCAGCCACATGGCTAATCCAGGTGCACCACTGACCTCATCCCTCAGCCTGGCTTGGGAAAGCAGGAAGCTGCTGGAGCATGTTGGAGAAGTCGGGGATGTCATCCAGGGCTCACACAGGGTGGGGCGGGATTGCATAGGGCTGGGGGGCAGCCGGGCCCCACCCAGCCCTCACTGCCCTTCTGTTCTTTCTCGTGTTTCAGTTTAATGCACCTTGTTTTCTGATCTACTCCCTCTACTGTAAGAGTATGCACTGAATGCTTCGTTTCCTGCTGGATCCCATCCAGGTCAATGATGCTGTTATTTTCACTCTCGCTGAGGATGCTTCTCTCTCTGCACCAGCCCTACTTAGGGATTCAGCGTTATAAACTTGCCTCATTAATCCATGAAGGTAGATTGATTCAGCACTGGCAAATTCAAAGCATGTGCGTTTCTCCTCACATTTGCCCGAGATGTATGGCCAGTTGCATAGAGAAGAAAATGAACATTTATTCCCCGAGCTCCTTTTAAATGAGATGTACGAGCCAAAATATAGCAAAGAGAACCCAGAATGCCCATTGGAAGCTCAGTCGCGGGCAGATCTCTCAAGAAATCCCCTACCCTTCCCTCACTACCTACCTTCCCTTCCTTCTCACCCCTACCCCACAAAGCAGCAAAGAAAGAAGTCCCCGCCAATGGCTCTCCTCTCTCCTGTGCTCCCCTGGCTGTCCCCAAGTTAACCCAAACACCTCACATCCCTCCGACCGGTTGCAGATCACCCTGCCTGTCAGCGCCCTCCCCCACCGCCCGCGGGTTGAGTCCCCGAGTCCTTACTCCATTCCTGGGGAGCTGGTGGGTGTCCTCTTCCTGACCCAGCCAGCTTCCACCCCTTTCCCTTATCCTACGTCAGAATTTCCTGCTTTCTCCCTGTCATTCCATTTCCCTGTCACAGACATCCTCTGGGACATCCGGACCCAGGCTGCTTTGTAAGGAAAGCTACGTGTGAATGTGTCCAGGAGGAGGGTCGTTCGTAGCCTCCCGTTGGTATGTTTAGGGGAAAGGAAAGTGACCACATCATTCCCAGTTCCCAAAACCATTTATCACGCTGACGAAAGAAAAGCAGCTTTGTGACTCATGGGAATGGCCTTCCCCTACCAGTCACAGAAGGCTATCTAGGTCCTGTCCTTTTGTCTAGAGGTTCTTTCCCGATTCGATGCTGTCTTATTTTAGCATAAGTGTAAGGTGATTTGAAATCAACCCCAGTCCAGGAACTGTGCTGAGTCATAATAATACCAGCCGTTTTTCTTATTGAGCTGAATTTTTAATCCGCTCCAGTGATAAATGGCCCAGGAGAGCTGTAGGGCTCAGTGAATATTTAAAGCTTCGGAAATCTTGGCCTGAGGATAGCTTGGATGTTAGACATCTTGGTAGTTCCCTCTCAGTCTGCTCTGTGTATGTGCTGGGCACTAAGGCACATATAGGAGCATCCAACAGGGAAGCAGCCGGGTCTGGATAAAATAAACTTAAAATTCTAAAAAATTAGAGCAGATGCAGTGCATGCCATGTGTTTTCCCAAGGAAAGGTCTGTGTGATAAGTGCAACAGACCACAGTGGGAAGGTGGGATCCCGCGGCTGGGCTGGGAATGGTATTCCTGGGCATTGAAATTCCTGGAATTTCGCTGGAGGGACAATGGTCGGGAGTGCTGGGGAAGCCAGCGCTGGTCCAGACTTAAAAGTGGAGCAGAGGATGGTGTGCCCAGGAGACTCGGTGAAGTGGAAGCAAGTGGAACTGTCACCTGATTGAAGGACGGACCCCGAAGGAGCAGAGATGGCGTGGCTACGAAGGCAGTTGGGTCAGCGAGGTCCATGTCTCTGGAGGGACCTGCTTGACTTCCCCATCAAGTCTGTCAGACCCTTGGAAGGTAGTTTCTGGGGTTCCGGAGAGGCTGGGGCTAAACATTTGAGATTTATCTGCATTGGGGCGTATGCACTCCTTAAATTTCCTTCGGAAAGTTTTGTGTCTCCTCTGCACCGTGCACTCAGACTACCAACATAGGAAAGACACACCCTGCCCTGAAAGACTACGCGGGGTGTGGAGCTGGGCGGACCAAAGACCACTTACATGCGTGGCATGTAAGTACAGTGTTTGCAGGTGCCAGGATGCAAAGCAACACAAAGGGTGGCCGCTTCTCCTGGGGAAAGGGCACACTGCAGAGAACCCTTCCCAGGATTGTACTTGAGTGTCCTAAATAAGAGTGGACACCTAGGGAGTGGGGGCAGATCACTCCAGACCAAGCAGTAGGGCCTACCATTCAGGGCCTTAGAGGCTGCGGTTTGTGGCTGAACGTGATCCCAAAGGGGACAAGTCATTGAAAGCCCTTCAACGACAGTATGATGGGATGAGGCCACTCCAAGGCCACCGTGTTGTGCACCTCTGATGCCCCATTCCACTTGGTCATCTGTGTGAATGTTGGCCCCTGGAGATGGGCAAGGCCAACCCACCAGCCCAGGAGGCAAAGACTCAGGGCCATTCTTTACCACCTTTCGTGGAGAAAACCTAAACCAATGGCTTCCCCCACCCCAGCAGTTGCTCCCTTCCCCAGATGGCTCTCAAAGAGGGCAGACCTCTCCTCTCCAGGTGGTGCTGAAATGACAATTTCCATATCCAGCCATTATGCCTCAATAATTTGGTTTCTTAATGGGTTGTTATTCGCTACAAGTCAAAAGCTTTCAAAGTTGTTTCAAACCATATTACATGAATAAATGCAGTTCTCCAGAAATAATGGAAGTGGCTTCTTCTCAGTTTGATGCCACACATTATTTGTCTGACTTGCACAGATATTTCTAGTCCATTGGAATCCTTTGTTTTCAATGTATTTACTGCTGTATCATAGTGATTATAGAGCTATCAGGACCAGCAGCCTTTCTACTTGCTTTTTTCTCCTCCTTTTTTATGGCGTGGTTGACAAACTTCCAAATGCCAAAGAGTTAACTTGTCATCAAAGCTATAAAATCAGAATGATATATGAAAAATTCTCTTTTGTACCCTAGCATAGCAATGAAGTGTAAATCCTAACCATGACTTCAGCTTTAAGAGACAGTCTTTAGTTTTGATCTGAAAATACTTCTATTAGCTCTCCAAGGACTGTGCAAAGGGTCATCTCTCCAAATTGAGACTGGTCGGGAGGACCGCCAGGTCTGTGTTGTTGTTGGCGCTCCCTCCCAGGCTTATCCATAATGAATTTAGCGAATTACTCATTTGCAATCCTGTGTGGCAATTTTTTAAAACATTTAATTTAATCAAACTTGCTTTTCACATGAGTAAAAATCATGGCATAGGTAGCTACAAGTTATTTCTTACTTGTAATAACTATATCTGACTTTCTTCTTGAGCTATTTTGACAGCTGGAAATTGTTGATTTTGATGAGTTTGTCATAAAGGGTGGAATGTGCTCCTTTTTGGAGATGGAAAAGGTTTGGCAGGGAGAAAAGAGGAGGGACACCAAACTACCACCCAATGGGACTCCAGGAGTAGATCCAGTCGGCTTCTTTGAAGCACTTTAAGTTTTCATTGAGGCATAATTGGAACCTTATATCTTTCTTTGAGGTAGGAAGTATTTCAAACAGGAAAAAAAAAAAGACTGATGCAAACATCACTGGAAAAGGAGCAGGTTTCATGAAGAATAATAGTATTGGTTTACGAATTTGAACTTCGGAAGGAATTTCCTATTCTGACAATAAATAGTTAATCACACATGCACACTTTGATGGGGAATTGCTGCAGCACTAAAAAAACAGATGCACATAAATCCTTCTCTAGCCTTCTTTGTGATCACGAATTCAAGCTGAGGACAGTGATGGAGTGTCCCAGTTCATCTGAAGTGCACGAGTCACTTCGTCACTGGTGCTCCTGGCTGCTGTCTGTGGGTTATTACTTTCAAGACAAAAATTCTTCCATAGTTCAGTAAATGTTTGAGTTTCAATTATCCTTTTTCTTGGTATCTGCATATTCTTGAACATACAGCTGACCTCTTTCTAGCCCCAAAATAATCAATATTTTTCTCTCCTAAAAAGCAATATAGAGTCCAAAACAGACTTATTGAAAGCATTAAAGAGAGTAATGTCTGGATGGTTTCAGGACCAGATGATGGTATTTAAACATACATAGCGATTGCTGATGTAGCTGTTGAAAATGATGTTTGTGAAGACTGTTTAATGACTTGGGTAAATAACTGATTGGTTATTTTGGGGGTGAGGGGAATGAGATGCAAAGAGCATGATGTCAACAAGGCAATAACACATGGAAAAGCAGGTAGAAATAAAGAAATGCTTAATTAAATTGTAATGGTATTAAAAATAAAAACCACTTTAAGAGCTAACGTATTGAGTATTTACTAGATGCCAGGCAGGGTTCTGAGCACCTTGCATATATTCATTGAATGCTCAGAGATCCCCCTTTGAGGTAGGAAATATCCCTCCTGATTTATCAGGGAAACCCAAGCACAGAGAAGTTAAATTGCCCTAATCATCAAGCTAGTAAGTGGCAGTGCCAGAATACAACCCCAACACTGCCTGTTATACCTTTGTTCTGATTAAATGGTTTTATTTTCACGTCTATGAGTTACTGCAAAATTGGTTTCAAATATTATACTCTTAAATTAATAGCATTCTTTCAGCAGAGAGAGAACTTCTGCTCAGTATCCATTGACTCCATATAACCTTTTAAATTTTGGTAAATTAGTGTATGTTTTCTATCATTTTTTCTCATTGGTTAGCAGGCAGCTGTGGTGCCTGCTTCAAGTGGACTTGGAGCAGATTCAGAGATCTGTTTTCTAAGAGACACCACTTTCTCTTAGGGGTGGGTTGAGAGACTTGATTTGGTTGGTTCCTCAATCTTACAAAAGTATTATCAATCCTGTAGGTATAAGAACATAGTTATGATAGAACAGATTCACTCCATGCCTTCACCAGAGATGTGACGTTAAACTCTCTGCTGCCACCTCTTTATCAAAGGCCTGCTTGGAAAATGGTATTTCCGGAGAACTATCTAAGACTCTAGTCTGTCTACTCCTCAGGAGATGGTCAAGTTTTTGTCCCCAGATCAAGCTGAACCTCAGGGAGCTCTGCATTTAAATTACATGGACTTACTTTCAATGACATTTTCTTGACATCATGCCCTGGTTCTCTTTTGAAGGGCAGTGGGCTGGAAAAAAATAGCCCTACCAATATGTGACTGCAGGGTTCTATCCTCTGACCCAGTGTCTTCTCTCAAAAGCTCACAAAAAAATGTCGTCTGGGCTAAATGGGGCTTCTGGGAGCTCCTTTGACCTGCTGGATTTCTCCTATTATATAGCACTCAGAGTTCTGAGTTGTGAAGCCTGGGTATTTGTATGTTCCCCAACGATGATAAGTCCTGGGAGGCCAGGGACCAAATCTTAGTGATCTGAGTTCCAATGCCAGATTGAGACTTGGCACATAGTCTAATATGTTGCTGAATGGATCTATTCCAGGCTTAAGCAACAAAGTTTGCTTGTTGGTGGGGTTTATTGGTTTGTTTGTTTTTTGTTGTTTTGTTGTTTCTTCCTTTGTTTTCTTGATGTCTTTCCCTAGAGAATGGAAGTGATTTCCTTTTTACTTTGGTTGCCAGGAAACTCTAAAGCATCAAAGCTCAACTCATTGTAGGATACATTCAGCTTAGCTCAGGCATCTTTGTTGCATGCCTGGCCACATATCTACTTCCTAACTATGTGTATTTTCCATGAGCCTCGTTTCTTTCAACCTAATTTTTAAACCTTCTCAAGCTTTTTACTGACAAATTCCATCTTCTAGAATGGATATAAAAGATGATTGGGGTGGGGGGCAAAATATAAATAATGATGCTAACAGCAGGCTTCAAGATTTACAGAGACCTAGGCATCTCACCCAAGCAGTTGTACATATGTAATAATAAGATGGTATTTCCACGTTACCTTCCTCAATAAAAGTACTCCAGGGAATAGTCTTACCTTAGAGGAGAGCAAGCAAGGCACAGAATCACGTGAGAAGTCATTTTCCTTGCCATTCGGGACACACTATTGCTTATGCCTTGAAAGTTTGTTTTTAACCTCTTTTATTACTTCATTTCCATACCCATTAAGAGCCTAAGCTGATTTACTGCACTCATGTTTTAAGAAATATAAGTAGCTTCAGAACAGAAGATGAGGAAGATACATACATAGTGCCAGAAACCTGAAAGGGTCAGAACTGTGCTGGGGTAGTAAGAGAGCACAAAGCGGGGGAGGGGGCGGGGGGAGAGGCCACCAAGGGGCAGAGTCTGCCCCAGGCCCTTAGGCCTGTGCCCTCCTGGAGCCTGTAGTTCTGATCTTACAGAGAGCTTGCCGGTCTTCTTTTGAGCAATGCATGTTTTGTTTTGCTAGCTTTTAAGGGTGACCTATAGGCTGTCAGCCAGCCAGAGTCATTAATTCTGTTGCACATTCTTCAGTATGAGAGATGGTAATTAGCCTACAGAAGCCCATTTAACTCGTAGATAAAGCTGGATCATGAAAATTGCAGTTTGTGGGGATATATGTGATTCAGCTTAGGCTCACCCTCGGGCCCCTGCTGCTATGTGACCCTGGTACTCTCCTTTAGGAGGACGCCCCCCCACCCCCAGTCCTCTCCTGAGATGGTTCTGCTTGGATAGTACCTCACCAATTTGATAGGCTTCACGAAGCTTCTCAAGGAACATTTGCCTTTTGGCAAAGCAAGAAGGCATCTCAGGGCAGGGCAGCATAGCTCAGTGGTGAGCCCCCTGCCTGGTGAGCCAGGCCTGGCATTCCTGGGTTTAGGTTCTCGCCTCTGCCTTGAGCAAGTCCCTTTACTTCCTCAGGGAGATCCAGGCTCGTTCAGCTCCAATCATCTGTGGTTCTCAGCTGGGTATTGGTTAGAGTTTTATAAAGTCACAATAGGAAGTTTGCAAATCGTGTTCCCTTTAATGAGAAATGACAACTGCAAAAGGATCAACATGCTACAAAAGCTATCAGTTACTTACTTGAAGGATTGTAGGCTTTTAGCATTTCACTAAACAATTTTTATTCCTGAAAACTATTAGAGATACTAAATATCTAATGACACGGAGATTGACCTTTCCCAGAGCAATCTCTAAAGCATACGTGATGGTGCATTTAAAGTACTCAGTCTTGGGTGTTGACTGTGCTCTGTTTACAGGATACATTTATAGATCAGTTATGAGGTGGAATGGGATGGCTCTTCCTCAGTACATTATACGATACATTGGGGAACTATCACTTTTATTTATGAGTAAGTTGATGCTTTCAGTGGATTTTGGCTTTGCTTGGTTCCTGACTCAAATCGACCTTGTAACGTAGGGAGGGTACAGCAGGAACCGGGGAAAGGGCCTTAGAATTTAAGGGAAGGGCCAGCAGGCCGAGGTCAGCAAGGGGACATCCCTAAGATGAACACCGAATTTGTGGGAAACAATTCTAGAAAATATGCTGAAAACAATTCAATTAATATTTACGTAATAAAGAGTGGAATGCATTGCCTTGGGGGACAGACACGAGAAAGTCATGGACCACATAGATTTAGACAAGGTAGCCCTGGAAAATAGGATGTTATTGTTATCACCGGCAGCATCCAATGATAGCTCTTTAGATGCATGATCCTTGGGGACACAGTGATGACCCACATGGCCATCCACGTTAATGATGTTAACACATGGCTACACGAAGGCCGTATTTCTGATTCACTCATTCATTGTTTATCAAGAGGTGCTGGGAACCCAGCCCATGAGAACAAACCCTAGTGACAAAGTCCTGGACCTTTCCTCAAAGAAGGACCCAAGTTCAATGTATAGACAACTGACAAAACTGGAGCAGAGGGAGCCACGGTGCTCCAGCAGCCCATCGGGACAGAGCACATTAGGGCACGATTAGAGAAATCAGGCTTGGAATGGGGTTCCCCAAGCATAGGTAAAGACGAGAAAAGATCGTGAAGGACAAGAAAGTGTTAACCAGGTGATGGGGGCACAGGCATGCTAGGCAGAGGCAGCAGGTTCAAAGCCTGGAGACATTACTCATATCCCTTCATTTAATCCTGGGGTGGGGACAGTGGTTTGGAGTGAGTGGTAAGCAGCAGAGCTGGGCAGGAGAGCTGGGATCAGGTCTGACAGGGCCTTGAGGGTCGAGCTGAGGGGTCAGGACCTGAAAGACCTGAAGGGAATTTTAAAGCAGAGTTCTCATTTTAGAAAGATCACTCAGGCAGCTGTCTGGAAGATGGAGTGGACAGAAGAGAGATTAGAGACATAAAAACTTAGGAGAGAAGAAATGCACAAGCCTGAACTGAGAGAGAGAGGCAGTGGAACTGAGAGGGGGAACCCTGGACAAGAGATATTATGGGGGTAGAATGAAAAGGAGAGGGGAAGAGAGACTCTCAGCTGTGCAAGGGAGGTTGTCATTTGCTTAGATAAGCAATGAAGGAGAAAGAGCCAGAGGTCTTCTCCCAGTGGAGTCACACAAGAACAATGAGTGGTGACACCACTCGTGGAATGTCTACCTGAGAAACTCATTAGAGACTCAGTGCCCAGAGTTTTTGTTGTTGTATTTGTTTTTAATTTTTAAATATTTTTTAAACAACAATATACAAACATGAACATTCTTACCATGTGATCATTCCATTCTTGGTATATAATCAATCACTCACAATATCATCACATAGTTGTATATTCATTATCGTGATCATTTTATCTCCATTAGAAAGGTGATATCTATATAAAGCGTAAGAATAACCTCCAGGATAACCTCTCGACTCTTTGAAATCTCTCAGACATTGACAATTTATTTTGTTTCATTTCTCTCTTACCCCTTTTGGTCAAGAAGGTTTTCTTGAGTCCCAGCTCGTTCTAGGATTTCTGTCCCACGTTGCCAGGAAGATTTACACCCCTGGGAGTCATGTCCCATGTAGGGAGGGGAAGGACAGTGAGTTTGCTTGTCATGTTGGCTGAGAGAGAGAGACCACATCTGAGCAAAAAAAAAGAGGTTCCCCGGGGATAACTCTTAGGCCTAATTTTAAGTAGGCTTAGCCTGTCCTTTGCGGGGAAGTTTCATATGAACAAACCCCAAGATCGAGGGTTCAGCCTATTGCTTTGGTTGTCCCCACTGCTGTAAGAATATCAGGTATTCTCCACATGGGGAAGTTGAATTTTCTCCCTTTCTCACCATTCCCCCAAGGGGACTTTGAAAATACTTTTTTATTCACTGTTCAAATCACTTGCCCAGAGTTTTTACTGGGCCTGGTCATGTAGTCACACTCTGCCTAGCACCCAACAAGACTCCCAGAAGGAGAGGAGGTGTTCAGCATAAACCACATTGTTTGTATAGATAGTTTCAGCACAGTGAGCCCCTCTGACCAGTTAGGGATTGGTGGAATTTCTCCTGAAATCCAAGTTCCTTAGATGCCAACCTTGCAAGAAGGCCCTTCTAGGGAGACAAGTCTTGAGACTGCTATATTAACTCTTTTCTGTACAGTAATGCATTCAGTTTTGAATATATCTGAAGCTATTGTTGGACATTCAAGTGAAGATGTCCACTGGACAATGGGTGTTGGGTCTAAGATTCGATAAAGATATCTGAGCTATAAATTAAAGATTCTGGAGTTATTAACACCTCAAATGGTCAGTAAAACCAAGATCACACATAGAGAAGGTGGTAATCCTCAACTTCTCCATACTGCCATGTGAGAGCTCATCTAGCTCAACTCTGCTTTATATAAATTAGAAAACTGAATCCCAAAAGAAGTGACTTGAATGCACATGCATCTCAAGATTTTTAATCTGTTTCAAGATTATTGCTCTTTTTGTTGTTCCACATAGCCTCTCAAAATGACAAAGTCCATAGATGAATCAAATGGCATTTAGGTTATAAAATGGGCCCTTGTAAGTTTGGTTAATGTGACTCATTTCACAAAGAGCCAGATCTTTCGACCCTGAAAAGTGGAGATGATCATATCAGTTCCTCCACCTGGAAGGAATTTCTCAGCAGCCTCTAGGTCGACCATTCAATTTTAGTCCAATTGATTATCAAAGGACAATAGATGTCTAAGACTTTTCTCTCCTTTTTTATTTTTATGTCTATTCTACAAATTCTCTTCCTGGGCACTCAGTAGTAAAATCTTGCCCTCGAGTTACTTATGTTCTAGGCCCAGGAAACAGATAAACACAACTTGCCAATTAGGAGTGTGTTGGGGTTGCAGAGTGACCTCTTGGATAGGAGAAATGAAATGAAAATAAGCCCAACTCTAGGAGAAAGTAGAACTTGAAAACAGCAAAAGAAATTTCTGCAGTTTATCTGATTTTGAATTTCCCTTTTGAGTATCTTAAACTTGGACAGAAGGCACTAAAAAGAGGTATGTCTGTATTTCAAACATGTACTTTGGTTTGGTCTCAGAAGCGAATTTTTGTACCTAAAGAAATGACCTTCCCCAGTGCCTGCACCACCCTTTTTTTTTACTAGATTGGATATGCATTTACATGAGCTGGCTGCCATTTTTTGTATTGCTATACATCCCACCTGTAATAATAACAGGGAATTTTGCATTATTCTTAGTTGTCTCAGGGGACATCATGAAGTATGTGCAAAGTCATAGTTCAGATAGAATGTAAATTCTAATACAAGTTGCAGGTCATTTGTAGGGTCTCAAAATATATATATATATATAGCTTTTGAATCTTTATTCCTGCCTCATTTTGTCATCTAAACAGTCTTTGTTCTTTCAACTTTCAAACGTGATTAATTGATGTTGTGCAGCATAGCATAGGAAAAAAATCTGAATATTTTATGAGATGAGTAATCCAGTGAAACCACCCCTCTTTCATTTCTTTTATACTTTACTACCAAATATGTCTTCTGCAGATTGTAGGGACTGTTTGCTTATTTCCCTGTCCAAAACTTTGTCTTTTTAATATAGCATTTTTCTTTCCGTAATGCTAGCCAAAAATAATATTGACAAATTCATGAAGTTTTCCATCTGATACTTTTGCAAACTTATGCAAATATATTGGACAGTTAAGCAAATGGAATAATTAAACATCCATGGGGATAAATTACACCAAGCTGTCCCATTACATTATCTGGCCTCAAGTTGGAAATTAATGAAGTGTTTGGAAATACACCTTTATAACAAAATCTGAATTGTGGTTCTTTTTTTTTTTTCTTCCAGGAGGGCAAAGAGTGGGAAAAAGCACTGTAATGTTATAGTTGCTGTAGGGAGTTACCAACTAATTTCAGTGAATGCTCATTTTCAGCACGTTGGAATTTTAAGATTTTCAGTGGCTCTTTGTCATGAATCTTCCCACTGGGAGACCCCTTCTGAAAGACTCACAGATTGAGAGTTTTTTAAAGGCCAAAACCAAACTGTTTCTCTTTTAAAATATGCTATTTACAGTACTGAAAAGCATGAAAGAATGGAAGTAAGGTTAATATTTGGCAAAAACAGTTGATTCGACGAGTTGTCCATTTAAAAACTCTTTACTTATGGAGGTTGCTTCCAAAGAAGTTCACTTTGCCTATCATTAAGTGTAAATTTTCCTGAAAAATTCCCATGGAATGAAAACTTATTTTTAACTTGCTTGGAATAGGTGTGTCTTTGCTCTCCCAACTTAATGAAGATTGGTTCAGTATTGACCCTTGTTCCAAACAAAATTCTTAAAATAGTAAACCAAATCATAGCTTATAATTTTTCAAGGTAGCAAGTGTTTAATAATCATGAAAAATTAAATGTTCTTAAAAGACCTCTCTGGCAGCTCCTTACAGTTTTGCAATCTCGTCGTTTAACGTGGGAGTCCCTGTCTAACAGCAGGGACATCTTAGCAAAGGCACAGAGCCTCTGATCATCTTTTTGGTGGGGAGAGAAGGCTGACAGGGTCTTGGCCACTGAGGCACCACCACCCCAGGTCTCGCCAGATGCCCCCTTTTGCAGGCTGAGGGTCTGGGGCAGGGGTCTGCAGTGGAGCCATTCCTACCCGTGATTCCTTATGCTCACTATCAATAATTCCTTATTGCAACAGTGTTCTAGTTTGCTAGCTGCTGGAATGCAATATACCAGAAACGGAATGGCTTTCAACAAGGGGAATTTAATGAGTTGCTAGTTTACAGTTCTAAGGCTGAGAAAATGTCCCGATTAAAACAAGTCTATAGAAATGTCCAATCAAAGGCACCCAGGGAAAGATACCTTGGTTCAAGAAGGCCAATGAAGTTCAGGGTTTCTCTCTCAAGTGAGAAGGCACATGGCAAACATGGCGTCATCTGCTAGCTTTCTCTCTTGGCTTCCTATTTCATGAAGCTCCCCGGGAGGCGTCTTCCTTCTTCATCTCCAAAGGTCGCTGACTGATGGACTCTCTGCTTTGTAGTGTTGCTCTCTCTGAATCTCTCTGAATCCCTCATTCTCCAAAATGTTTCCTCTTTTATAGGACTTCAGAAACTAACCAAGACCCACTCAAATGGGTGGAGACATGTCATCCCCTAATCCAGTTTAACAACCATTCTTAACTAAATCACATCAACCAGGGAGATGATCTCATTACAGTTTCAAATATACAGTATTGAATAGGGATGATTCTACATTTATGAAATGGGACTTATATTAAAACATGGCTTTTCTTAGGGGACATGCTTCCTTTCAAACCAGCACAAACAGTAATTCCTTATTGCAGCTCTCTTAGTTGCAAACGAAAGTAACCCACTTCTCAAAAGGTTTTCGCATTGGTCTAGCTTAGTCACAGCAGGTTTCGGGCCCCCAGCTCATGCTCTGCATTTCTTAGCCCCATCTCCCTCAAATGCCGGTAGTCACTTCAAGCTTAAAATACGCTGCCCAGAGAAGTCCCTCTTCCACCATCTGCAAGTCCAGGAGTCCCCTAGTGGCCCTGAGTGCTCCATATGCCAATCCTGACCCATCATGTGACCAGCTGGATGGGGGCGGAGGCAGGGGCTGGACTGTCTTGTGCTGTCCTGGGGGACTGCACTTGAGCCACATGGAATGGGACCAGGACACAAGTGAAATGACTATGTATGTGATAATATGTAAATGTTGTTGAACTTTATGGAGTACAGAGTCATTTAAAGGCAGAACTAAAAATCATAATAGCTCCTTCTCCTTCAAGCATTTTTATCTTAAATGGATTCTACCCCAGGGAAGTTCAAGAAATTTTTCTACTTCAAAAACAGATCCTGATATTTACAAAAGTTTGATGGCATTGAATTGTTTTTTTTTTTTTTAATTGTATTTTGTCTTAAAAAGAACCATTGGAAAATAAATAAATAAACAAATACTGAAAGAAAAAGAACCATAGGAAAAGTGTGTTGGTCCATCATCTACTGCTGGCATCAGTCCCCAACTTAACTGGTGTCCTCTGAAACTTAAGCTTGTCTCATCTTATTTCCTCCTAATTCCTAGTTACTCATCTGACTCTGTCTCATCTTTATTCCTATCATCTGACTCTCACATTCGGCTCATTGAAATAACGTCCATAAGTCTTTCTAGTCCATATTAGTAAATGTTAGAAACATATCAGTTTGGTCATTATAAAAGTAAATTATATGAGTTTGACTTATTAAAAACACCACAAATTAGTCATTTTTTTAACACACAATTTGTTATATTCATTGGTAATCGACACCAGCTTATTGCCTGATACCACTGGAATAAGATTGTGAATTAAATATTGATAGGAGTGTGAGTGCATGCATGTGTATATGTACAAATACATACATACCCATATCCTTGTGCAGAGACGCCTCTTAGACCCAGTGACCCTGCTTGCTGTATGGTTGATTCTCCTCCAGAATTTGGACATGGTGGCCACTTTCCAGCTTGGCATCACCATTAAATTTTTTTTTTTTTTACTGCTAATATAGCACAGACAAGAGCCAACTGAACTCTTGTGTGTTCAACACACCGCATGTGGGTTTTCTAGTGCGTGTAAACAGTGGGTGATGGTCTTGATTGCAGAATTGTAATTTTCCATGAGACTCTAAGAAGGATCCAAGGGGACTTGAAAGTAACATTTGAATAATGAGTTTATTCTTGGGCATACCACATAAAAGACATGAGCGATGCTAAGCAGATAACACAGTTCTGATTCACCCCATTGGCAACAGAAGAGTCTTCTGGGTAAACAAACCAAGAGAACCACTAGAATGCAGATCTGAAATCAGCACTGTGTTTTGATTAAATCAAAAGATGACAAAGGAAGGTTTATAGGAGTCCTTCCTATCTGGAGCCATGGAGGCGTGCTCGCCCCACCGCACCAAAGTAGAAAAGATGCATTGTGATTTTGCAAGCACCAGTGCATAATGCATAATGCGCAGTGACCCATTCAGAGGAGCTTGAGCCAAGATCTTATCAGTGACAGAGATGGAGACACCTCAGAGCTTTCCAGTATCATTTTTCATGCTTTGTTCTTGGACGTGGTGAATCACGCTACTAGATCTTTCAAATCCTCAGGCATTTTCTTGCGGCTCCATGTGGGCTGTGGGTTGGGTCTTCTTGAACTGAGGGTTCAGTTACAATATCCATATGCTTCCCAGCCCACCCTGACCTTAGTACTTTTTCAGGCTTTTAATGTTTCCATCCACTAATCCCAGAAGACACAGAGAAGAACAGTGTCTCTAAATATACTGAGTGTATGGTCCAATTATTTTTCAAAAAGTTAATTAAATAAGCATTTCCTTTTTTTTTTTCAGTTGTTATTGTGGTATCCTATATACAACTTAACATTTTCCGTTTTATCCACTTTCAAGTATACAGCTCAGGGTGATAATTACATTCGCAAAGTTGTGCCACCATTTGTTACCAAAACTTTTCCATCACCCCAAAGAGAAACTCTGTGCCCATTAAGCATGAACTTTCCATTCCCATCTAGTCTTGTCCCTGCTAACCTGTAACCTACTTTCTGTCTCTATGAATTTGCATAATCTAGTTATTACATAATTGTGAGCTCATACAACAATTGTCCTTTTGTGTCTGGCTTATTTCACTCAAGTTATCTGTAAGGTTCATCCGTGTTGTCACATGTATCAGAAGTCCATTCCTTTTTTACAGAGGAATAATATTCCATTGTATGTATATACTGTACTTTGTTGATGGACACTTGGGTTGCTTTCAGCTTTTGGCTAACATGAATGATGCTGCTATAAACATCGGTGTACAAATGTCTGTCAGTAAACAGAAGGTTTTTTAAGCTTACTATGAATTGCATAAACCTTTTAACTTAAAAATCATTTACTTAACAATCTGAGACAGTTAAACTTGACAGTATACAAAAGCTGGTAAATTTTTAAATTTCCTAAGGAGGCAAGAAAATTACCATTTTCCTCACATTTAGCATTCATTGGAAGGATCATCAATACTCTTAAGAATAGTATCAATACTTGTCCACAGTCTTACTGCTTTTGAACGCAGCTCAGTTTCTTTCATACACTGATCATGGTATCCAGCTTTGACTCCTCTTCTGTGGCTTCGTGCCAGTTTGCCTGATTTCATTAACATTTTGGAAAGGAGTAAAACATTGGTATCATTTTATTGCAGTCCGCACATCAATCACAATTTGGGACTGTCCTGGTAAAAGATGAGGAATTCAGACTGGGGAGTCTGGGGAAGGCGGGTGCAGTGGTGCAGGGGATGGAATGTAGCAAGTACTCATTTCATATTAGAAGTTTCAGCCATCTCTACCTCATGGTTTTTTTAGCTGTGACTTAATTCCAGAGTGACTTCAGTCATAGAGCTCAAACCCAGGAACAAGGAGTCCACATAGTTTTTGACTAAGTGCTTACCTTAACAACTCTTTTCCTTTAAAAAAAAAAATTTGGTGGGGGGCCCCCTGTCCCTCCAGGGAACAGTAAGGTGTCATCCAGAACAAGCAGTCAACTCCTTTGCTGGCTCGGTAGGCAGAGGACCTTGGATGCTGGCTGTTCATGGTAAAAGCTGACCATGGAATCCATCCAGCATATTCTAGCCCTACCTCCTCATTCTTGATCAAATTCCCATCATATAGTTTCGCCATTGCAATCCTTCTCCCTCCTGAATTTGTAACGTGGGTTTTTCATTTTTGAAAAGTGTCGTACCCCACTATTAGCTGATCTTTGACAAAGCAACTTCCCTTCTCAGTGAGAAGGCTTGGGCCTTTAGCAAGCATTATGTATCCTCTGTTCTATTTACCTGCTGGTCCAGAGATCACTTCTCCCTAAGGTCTCCCAGGCCACTCTCTTATATCAAACCCAGTTGGGGACAACCCCACATGGCAAAGGGCCAGATCTAAAGGGATATTAGCAAATTCTAGATCGACCTCAACCACCACTTCAAAGTTCTCAGATCACAGGTCCCTCAACAGATCCATTTGATGTATTCGGTGGGCACAGAGCCTATCTTTGCTATTTTTGTACTCAGTAGAAAACCTGTTAAACTTCAACGAGTAAGTGCTGCTCTTGTATTGACAGAGAGGACTTGCTTGACTCTTGGCAAGGTCAAGTAGCATTCCTTCAGCCTTCAAATGACACGTAGACAGGCGTAATACCAAGTGAACAGAAGGCTGTGCGTTCGCTTTTGTGTGAGATGACACTGTGTCTCCAACAACTCAGGAGTTCTTCCAACCATAGAGAATTAGACTCCAAGTAAAAGTTCTATCTAGAATTCTCAACCAATCCTGAGGTGTAAGCAGTCTGAGCCCCCAATCCTGGGGTGTGTTCATATGAAACTTAATCCTGCAAAGGATAGGTTATGCCTACTTAAAATTAGGCCTAAGAGTCACCCACAAGAGAACCTCTTTTGTTGCTCAAATGTGGCTTCTCTCTCTCAGCCAACACAAAAAGCAAACTCACCGCCCTACCCCTCTCTACATGGAACATGACTCCCAGGGGTGTGGAACTTCCTGGCAATGTGGAACAGAAAACCTGGAATGAGCTGCGATTCAGCATCAAGGAATTGAGAAAAGCTTCTCGACCAAAAGGGGGAAGAGCTAAATGAGACAAAATAAAGTGTCAATGGCTGAGAGATTCCAAACAGAGTCGAGAGGTTATCCTGGAGGTTATTCTTACGTATTAAATAGATATCACCTTGTTATCCAAGATGTAATGGGGAGGCTGGAGGGAAGTGCCTGAAAACGTAGAGCTGTGTTCCAGTAACCATGTTTCTTAAAGATGATCGTATAATGATATAGCTTTCACAGTGTGGCTGTGTAATTGTGAAAACCTTGTGTCTGATGCTCCTTTTATCTACCTTATCGACAAATGATTAAAACATATGGAATAAAAATAAATAATAGGGGGAACAAATGTTAAAATAAATTTAATAGATTGAAATGCTAGTGATCAATGAAAGGGTAAGGGTAAGGGTATGGTATGCATGAATTTTTTTCTGTTTTCTTTTTTATTCCTTTTTCTGAATTTGATGCAAATATCCTAAGAAATGATCATGATGATAAATGTACAACTATGTGATGATATTGTGAATTACTGATTATATATGTGGAACAGAATGATCATATGTTAAGAATGTTTGTTTGTTGTTATATTTTTTAAAAATTACAAAATTGATAAATAAATTAAAAAAAAAAAAAAAAGAAAGATAGCTTGGAGCCCAGAATAAAATGAACAGGAAGTATTTCTCAACATAATATAAAGAGGAGCTTTCCCACCATCATTACAACCCTTAAAAAGAATGGCTGCTGGTACATGGGTGGTTCAGTGGTAGAATGCTCGCCTTTCCTGCAGGAGACCCAGGTCCAATTTTTGGACCATGCACTTAAAAAAAAAAAAAAGAAAAGAAAGAATGGCTACTTTAGCCATTAAAAAGCCTGTTGGAATTGTTGAGAGTGGCGACCCTCAGCAGAGGTGGCAGAGGTGGCCAGGGTAGCCCCAAAGAGCCCCAGAGATCTCTGAGCCCTGAGAAGATTATATCACCAAAATTAAATATATATATAGAGAGAGAGAAAGTAAGTATAGCAAATGTCAACAAATGCTTTCTTTGAAATATTCTTTCTCCAACCAGAACAGTTTGTGGAGTCCTGTTTTGTTGGTGACCTGCTTTTCACCCCATTCTTTGGATAATCCAGCAGGAGTGGGTTAGGGAGACTTTTATTTTCTATTCCACAGACTTCTCTGTTGTTTGACTTTTTTTCCCAATAAGTATGTACTACTTTTGAAGAGAAAATGATAAATTATTGAAAATGATTTAGATGATGTCGCGTTAAGTAAAAAATGACACTTAAAAAGAAAAGTTCCGTCTAGAATCTACAACTTAGATGCTAAGTGGAAATACTATAAAAATGAAGTTCTATCTCTTTAAATATCTTTTAACCTGAGAATTATTCTCCCCGGCAGTCCCCTAAAACATTGAGAATATACCAAGTTGGTGCCCTTGACCTTTCATTTTTGGAAAATGTATATCTTGTCAAACCAGCAATCTAGATTCAAGGCTTCAACCAGCCTGTCTTTCAGTTGGCATCTGCACTTTACTAGTCATAAAATGTTTCTGGTATCCTCAGGGGGACTTTTAGAATACCCACATTCTTCTCAAACTCTTCAGCTCTCTCGGTTTTTATTAAAACTTTTTGCCTGTATGCAGTCACTTAGAACAGAAATCAACAAACTTCTGTAAAGGGCCAGATAGTAAATATTCTCAGCATTGTGGACCACGTGGTCTCTGTCATGACTACTCACCTCTGCAGTTGTAGGGCAAAAGCAGCATAGATGATACGAAACAAATGGGCGTAATCATGTACTGATAAAACTTGATTTACAAAAACAGACGGGCTGTTTAGATTTGCCCTATAGTTTGCCAACCCCTGATTTCTTGATTTAGAAGAAAAGACAGGTTCCTACAATTTTACCTTTGGGTAGTAGGTGTGCAAAACAACCTCAGAAGTCCCTAATCTCTTCCTCCATTAGGAACTACTTTTATATTCCCTGTGTCCCAAACCCTGGTGGAAATGAGCTGGAAAGGGCCGAGCTTGCCGTTCCCTAAGGCAGAGAGCCAATGTGTTCCTTTCCCCATGGAAATCCCCACTGACTGCAGGGAGGGTCACAGCCGGTGAGGAGAACCCCCGATTGGACCCCGTTTATTGAAGGATTTCTAAACCTTGCTCCAGGTCACTTTGCCTCAACTCTAAAATAAAATAGCATATGAAATGAATATTTATTTTAGTCTTGCCACATCTCGTAGACATATGTGCTTGAAATTAAATTTTCATGTAAGCACCATATTTACTTTAGGTTTCCAGAAAATTACATGGCAGTAGGTAAAATGATTGTGGGGAGACAAAAAGGAAGAAGTAAAGGGGAAATTTTATCACAACAGGACAGCTTGCTAAGCCTGGGTGAGGCATAAGGCTGATAGAGCTGTTTTAATGTTGTAAAGTGCATCCACATTGATGATTTGTTTTTTATATATAAGAAAATTTCAGGCTGTATTGGCCTGACTTCTGTGGGAAAACCTGTAATGGACTGATACTATCACTCTACATGACCATGCTAGGGAATCGCTCAGACGGTTTTCAGATGCCTGAGCCACATGTTTATTTGAGAATGTGCCATCATGGGAAGGTTTCATTCGCCAAGGTCACTGGGAGGACACCGGAGGGAGGCCCGCTGAACTTCAAATGGTTCTTGCTGTTTGTCAGTAGCAAAGCAATGAAGTAAAGAGCTGACTTGCCAGAAAAGAAACTTTCAGAGAAAACTGGCTTGTTTTAATTGAGGAAAGCAGATATCTGAGCAGTGACTGAAGAATCCTCTTTTTTTATTGTTGTTCAGTTGATAAACCTAAACAGAAAATGTATTACTGTATTCCTATTTATTTCCACAAACAATTTTGTTTTTAAAAGTGTACGTTATGCTATGTGAATGTGCACAGAATTGCTAATGTCCCCTTTTAAAGAATGCAGACTTTTTGTGCCAAAAAATTCCTCTGTTTATTTTACTTGTTCATAAATGAATGAAACTTTGGCTCCAGGCTCAAGAAAGTGATTTAGCTTTTAGGTCATTGTATTGTACTGTGGGACCTTATTTATTGATACGATTTTATTCTTGGAACACTTATCTTAAAATCAAATTCTGTCTTTAAATGTAATAATATAATATTTCCAATAACCTTACCCTTTTAATTTGGTAGAGTGAGTGGAAAAATAATAAACTTCCATTAACCATTAAAATTCACACTCAACATTTACAAGACAATAATATCTTGCCCAATGATATATATAACATTCTTAAAAGTAAATTGCATTCCAGCCAAGATGGAATAACAGGGACCAGATTTACCCTCCCATTTGAAACAACTAAAAACTGGAAAAAGTGTGTGAAAAAATATCATTCAAGACATTACACACCTGACAACAAAGGACATATGTCCCTGAGACATAGAAAACACCTGAGGTAAACCCTACTGTTATCCCAGCTTACTGCCTGGGAAAATGTCCTAGGCTGCAGTGCAAGGAGACAGAACCTAGGTAGAGCCCAGCAATCTCCCTGTGTTGAGATGGAACTGGAAATCTAGAAAGTTCAAGGCAGCTAGAGTTCACCGGGCAGAGTGCCAAAAAGGAGAGAACTGCACAAGCAGAGAGCTCTGCAGATTGCTAAGAGTCCCCCTTGGGCACTCAAGTGCTCAGTGCAGACATTTGAAAAAACTTCCTGAAGTCAGTGAAAAGAATCACTGAAAAGAATTAGAGGCGATGTACCTGGCTTCCACACCAAGCTGGGAAGAGGTGTAGGTCTCCAGAAGCCACTGTGGAAACCCTCGTGATTCAAATGGCAACTGGTTAGAATACCAAGAAGGGTCTTGCCTCAGCTGTGTGTAGGGGTGGAGTTGGAGGTGGGGGGACAAGGCAAGATTAACCCTAGACTAAATGCAGCTCTGGCCCCACCCAATAAAGCCTAAAAGCAAAACTCAAAATAATCAAATTGTTTCCAAGTAAGTAAACCATATCCCAAAACAAATGTAAATAGTCTGAGTATTGTCAGTTGGATAAAAATGCAAGCCCCAACGATTTTCTGCCAATGAGGAACCCACTTCAAATATAAAGACACATAGATTTAAAAGGATAGAAAACTAAATACCATGCTAATATTAATCAGAAGAAATGTATAGTGGTTATATTAATATCAAAGTCGAGCAAAGAATATCACCAAGGATAGTGAAGATTATTTCATAATGATAATGGGGTCATTTCATTACCAGGACATAATCCTAAATTTTTATCATCTGATAATGGAGCTTCAAAATACATGAAGCGAAAACATAAAACTGCAAGAGAAATGGACAAATCCACAATTATAGTCAAAGATTTCAAAACCCCTTTCAGAGCAAGTAGACAGAAAGTCAGTAAGGATTTAGGAGACTCTAACTATACTGTCAACTAACTTGACCCGATTGGCATTGATAGGCGTCTCCATCAAACAACAGCAGAATGCGCATTCTTTTCAAATACACACACAGAATATTTGCCAAGATAGACTATATTCTTGGTCACAAAACAAGTCTCAATGGACTTTAACGGATTTTAATCATACAAAATATGTTCTTTGGCCACAGTGGGATTAAATTAGAAATCAACACTAAAAGATATCTGGGAACCCCCCAAATATTTGGAAACTAAATAAGCCACAGAGGGGGAGAAAATATTTGCAAATCACTTATTTGATAAAGGACTTGTATCCATAATATATAAGGAACTCTCAAAATTCAGTGATCATGAAACAAACAACCCAATTTAAAAAATGGACAAAGATTTGAATAGACCCTTCACTCAAGAAGATAAATGGATGATGGGCACATAAAAAGATGCTCAGAATCGTTAGTCATTATGGAAATGCACATTAGAACAACATTGCAATATGCTACATAACTATTCAAATGTGTAAAATTTTAAAGAATGACTATACCAAGTGTTGACAAGGATATGGAACAATTAAATTATGAAAGCATAAGACCCTAAACATGAATCTCATAGCAGCTTTTTTTTTAAGTTGCAGAAAGCAGAACAAGGGGAAAAAAGCTTAAAGGATTAGTGGGTCAATCCAGGGGATATAACATCCAAATAATTGGAATTCCAATAAGACAGAACGGAGAAACTAAAGGGAAAAAATTACCAGTGACAATAATTCCACTACCACCATCACCACCCCCAAATTTTTTTCCAGGTTGAAGGACATGAGTTTGTTTCTAAATTGAAAAGACCTAGAAAATGGATTTTTAGATTCAAACCAATGCACTTCATCATAAAATCAAATAGAACACTAGAGAGGAAGAGGGCATACTAACAGCTTTCCAGGCATTGACATACAGATGATCAGGAATTGGAATGTAGACTTCTCCTGGAGGCTACAGTACAGTGGAGTGATGTCTTCAAAATTCAGAGGAAAATCATGTAGAATTATACAGTCAGCCAAACCAACAATCAGATAGAACAATAAAGACACGGCCAGATATTTGGGGAAAATTTACCTCCCATACCCTTTTACTTAGGGACCTACTAGAGGGAGGTATTTCACCCAAATGAGCAAGTAAACCATGAAAGAGGAAGATGTCTGTATTAATTTTCCATGCTTCTACCAAAAATTACCACAAATTCAGTGACTTGAAACAACATACATTTGCTGTCCCATGGTTTTCATGGGCCAGGAGTCCAGGCGTATTGGATTCTCTGCTTCTGGGTGCAATAAAAATGTTGGCTGGGGCAACAGTGCCATCTGAGACTCAGGGTTCCCTTCCAAGTTCATAGGATTGTTGGCAGAATTCAGTTCCTAGTGGTTGTAGGACTGAGGCCCCAGCCTTTTGCTGCCTGTCCTTGGAGACTGCGCTCAGCTCCTAGAGCCCATCCACCGTGTTTGGCCATGTCGCCTTTTCCTTAGGCCCTCTTCCATCTCCTATGGGCTTTATTTCCTCAGAGTCAGCGTGGGGGTAGTTACTCTCTTGAGTTTGCCAAAACGGAGTCCTATAGGACATGACATAATCATGGGAGAAATATCGCATCATTTCTTACATTCCTGATCACAGGAATGGCAATCCCTTACCTTTCCCATATTCTGTTAGTTAGAAGCAAGTGTTCTAGTTTGCTAGCTGCTAGAATGCGTTATGCCAGAAACAAAATGGCTTTCAAAAGGGGGAATTTATTAAGTTGCAAGTTTACAGTTCTAGGCTGTGACAATGTCCTAGTTAAAGGAAGTCCAAAATTTGGAAATGTCCAAATTAAGGCACCAACAAGAGGTTATGTTTATTCAAGAAGGCCGATGAAGTTTCAGGGTTTCTCTCTCAACTGGAAAGGGACATGGTGAACATGGCGATGACTGCTGGCTTTCTCTCCAGGCTGCTTGTTAAATGAAGCTCCCTTGGGGGCGTTTTCCTTCATCTCCAAAGGTCTCTGGCTGCAAAACCATCTAATCAAAAGTTACACCCACAATTGGGTGGGTCACATCTCCATGGATAATTTAAAACCTCCCACCCAGCAATATTGAATGAGCATTAAAGGACATGGCTTTTCTGGGGTGCACAAATTCAAACCAGCACAGCAAATCACAGGTACCACCTGTACTCAAGGGGAGGGAATTAATAGGAATCACCCTAGGGTCTGTCCAACATAACACAGTGCCAGGAAATGGAAGCTAAGACAGCAGAAAGGTGAAGGGAACCTCCAGGATTTTGGTAAAAAGAGATCCTACTAAACAGTTGTTTAGTTGTCCTAATAGACTGTGAGAGGATGGCTCCCCCCAAAAAATGAATCTGATGCTTGAAGAAATGATTTACAGTTCTGACATTCTGGTAGTGAATTAATGAGAGACACATAAAATCTAAGCAAATGAAGATCCAAGACAGTTATTAACTCCAGGAGAAACAAATGTTGTACAGGAATGGAAATGTCATCAGAATATATAAGATGGCCTCACTATGAATACTATTTGCATAATCCTGGTAAATACTGATCTAATAAAAAATGACAGATCTGTATTTGGAAGATTGAAGATAAGGGGAGGGGAACCTGGGTGCTAGGTTCCAGGGTGTATAGAGCTAAATCTTCATATTCTATAATAGAAAGCCAATATTCGGGCTAATATCTGAAACTGCAAAATCAAGAAAGTGCATGAAAAGTAAACACACATGCACAAATAGCTCAAGGTGACAGCGTTTGCCTCTAGAAAGGGAGAAGTGCCTGGGACATTGGTAGGCAGGCAACTCATTTTTTATAGTAAGCCTGGCGGAACTATCTGACCTTTTAAGCCACATAAATAATTTACTTTGATAAAAATTGAATTTAAAAAAGAAAGAGAAAGAGGACTTGTCATCTTGCTCTCTCAGAATGTCTCTTTTTTTTTTTTTGGCCCATTCTGTATGTGTTTGTGAGAAGAAGAGGAAGCAGTGAATTCTTTGCGAGTCATTTAAAGGTGTTGGGTGCACAGTTTTCTTTGTCTTCCACTTCTGGAGTTCACCCAGAGGAAGAAGGCCTGGGCAGCTGCTGTGCCCCTGGCAGGATTGGAGGCACTGGGGGAGCCAGTTAAGCAAGGGCAGGTCCGGGGAGGGGGGTAAGGAGGAAAGAGCTGGGTGGGCCTTTCCCAGGCTACCTGCCCCCACCGAGTCCTCTAGTAATTGTTCTGCCCTTCCAGTGAGAAAGCATGTTCTGCTTAGAGCAGCCTTTGCAAGTAGTATGAGGACAGTTTAAATGGGGAATGTGAAAGTAGGGAAAAGACTTTTGCCCCCCCCCCCCCCCCCCCCCCCCCCCCGTGTAGAGGGAAGGATCTGCCACAGAAGCTCAGTCAATTACTTCTAGACCCAGTCCTAGGTCCTGGGCACTCAGTTGGGACCTGGTCTGGGTCACCTAGAAAGAATGTTACAGAAAATGAAAGGACTGTGGTATTTGAAATAGTTAAAAATGCTCACGAGTAATTGTGAATTCTGTCCTAATTCAGTTTTCCTCAAGTCTTGGCCAGCCAAGTATTGGGTTAGCGAACTTGCTGCCTCCCCCCCAGGCTCCCTCAGACCCACTCCTTTGCCACTGTCCCAAGAGAAGCATAAAGGGGAAGTTTAAGTAATGGATATAATTTCCCTGTGGCTTGTTATGTTTTCCTGCTGTCGCAGTTCATTATCTCTAGGGAGGAGCCAAGGGGGATGGGAGTTGGAAACAAAGGGCAAAGAAAGGCTTGAGCATCTGAGTAACTGCAATTTCGGTCATTCTCCACTCCCTCCCTCCTTCCTAATCTTGCCTTCCCCTCCATTTTCTCTCCGCCTAAAGGGTACACAGAGTAATGATTTTAATCGCCATAGGGCCTGGGGGTGAAATCCATGTCCAGAGCATCACAGTTCATTTTCAGAAGATGAGCTTCTCAGAAACCAGAATTGAATTATTTGCTATTGAGTTTCCAGCCAAGGAAACACACTGTTAATTTGGTTTTGCCAGATCCACTGGAGATGCTCGTGGCCATCTGTCTATCAGATGATGAAATGGGCAGGCTGCAGCAGCACAAGGAGAGTTTCGCCCGTGCTTCTGCTCTTTCCGCCTGCTTCTTTGGGCTGCACAGAGTGCTCTTGTTTTCATTTCCAAAACACCACAAGTTCTGTTTAGAACCATATCTCTTTGTAGTTTATCACCACACTTCCCAAGGTTTCTCTCTCAAAATAGTACTTTTCCCCAATCAGAGCTATGCCTGTTAACTTGAATACTTGAGATCTTGCCTATTGGGCTGGGTAACAGTAAATCTGGCATTTAAAATTGTTCACAGAGCCAGAAAACTTGAAGAGCAATTTCATAAAACTAATGAGCGCTTCTTTTCCTATGTAGGAAACGTACAATTATTTATAGCCCAGATTTTGTTTTTTCAGTTTCCTTTTTCTATATTTGTCACAAATATAGACATTTCCTATAGACAACTGTATATCCCATCATAAGATAACAATAGTATCTATTGTATCAAGCATTAAATTAGGGTCCCTTCTTGCTTCATCTTATTTTAATTTTCAAATAGGCCTCCTCATACTGTAGATATTTTTATGTTCATGCTATATTTACAGATAAGGTGAGGCTCGGTGAAGTAGCTCACCAAGAAAACAAAAGAAGTAAACCCCAGGCCTGGTCACTGCTGCCCTACAAACTTTGATAACCCACTAAGGACCTTTGTCCTTGTCTTACCATTCTCATTAGGCCTGAGGGCATCACACACCAACTTTGAGCCCGTTTCTGCACCTGTGAGTGGAGTAACAAAGCTTTCCCATCTTAACAGTCTCACCAGGTTGGCCATCAGAGTCAGATGTGTTCATTTTGGTGAAACAAGGAAAGGCAGTGTTTTGTTTTGCTTAAGCTGCCAGAATGCAATATACCAGAAATGGGTTGGCTTTTATAAAGGGAGTTCATTAAGTTGCAAGTTAAAAAGCCATAAAAACATCCAAACTAAGGCATCCAGGAAAAGATACCTTGACTCAAGAAAAGTCGATGTGTCCAGAACACTTCTTTCAGCTGGGAAGGCACGTTGTGAGGTCTGCTAACTTTCTCTCTTGGCTTCTTATTTCAGATGGCTTTCCCAGGGTGTTTTTTTTTTGCATCTCCAAATGCCTCTGTGTCAGCTCTGAAACTTTTTCCAAAATGGTTCCCTCTTAAAGGACTCTAGTAAGTGATCCACCTTGAATGGGTGGACGCACATCTCCATAGAAACCATCTAATCACAAGTTATTAAATATAACCCAATTATAGGTGGTTCATATCTCCATGGAAACAGCTGAATTTAAAAGTTCCCACCCATTAATATTGAGTCAGGATTAAAGAACATGGCTTTTCTGGGGTACCCTACAGTTTCAAACCAGCAACCACCGATGCTATTGTTTTACTACTATGTATCTTGGATTTTGGCCAACCCACCAAAGCAAATTTCAAACTTAGTTATATAATATTTTCCTTGAAATTTTTAAGGTAAAAATTTCTGTGGTTTTCAGGTAATTTCAGTGGATAATAGAGACTGTTTATACTTTTTTCAGTAAATAAGCCAGACCTTGTAGCTGATCTTTAAATAGCAAGCCTGTTTTTTGTTTTTGTTTTGTTTTGTTTTGTTTTTAAGGAAAAAACCTGGGTAGTTACCATATTCATTTCCTTTTGAAAATGTTTGTTTGTTTGTTTTGGGGGGTGGGAGGAGAGGAGGCGTGCATGGTCCTGGAATCAAACCCTGGTCTCCCATGGGAGGATAAGCATTCTACCACCAAAATGTTATATTCTTAATTAAAATTGTAAAGTAAAAATGTATTTTCATGAATGCTTCCCTATAGCTGAAATACCAGTGGCTTCATCAGACATGTAGACTCCCAAGCCAGAGAAAGATCACCCCTAACATGTGCAGCTCCAGTATTTGGGAGTGCCTCTTTTCCTCTGGGTTGAAGTGGCCTTCTGTCACTGAACATCTGATATCATGCGCCAGGCAGGCAGGGAGGTGATAGGCTCAGTGGTGAGGCCCTGGCTGTCTGCATTTGACCCAGGTGTCCCCAGGCTCCACCTTATGTAGTCTGCCCCTGAGTCACTCTGGAGGTTGCTGAGTTCAAACAAAACATCGCTGTGTCCTCCCATGCAAGTTACTAGCATGAGAGAGTATTCCCATCATCCAGTCCACTGGCTCCAGGAAAGGTAAGTGAACTCTAATAGGCACTGCCACCCAGCTCCCAGAGCATTCCCTGGCACTAAATAATATCTACCTTTAAATGCAGTTGCAGCTATGCAGGTAGATATTATTTAACCCTCCAGAAAATCCCAAAATTCCATCTCCACTTGACCAAGCAAATGGGAATCCCAAGTGTGGGGTATAATAGCAGCCCTATTTATTTTCATTATAATGATTTTTAATATATCTCCTCTCCTTCAGTCGCTAAGTGTCTGTATTGGGTCATTTTTCCTCCTATATATCTTAGCATAGCTTGTTTACTTATCTAAGTAGTCATTTGATATGAAATGGTTTTGTCCCTCACATCCGAAGAAGTAGAAGAATGATGACCAAGTAGGATTCATCCCAGGTATGCAAGGATGGTTCAACATAAGAAAATCAATTAATGTAATACACCATATCAACAAATCAAAGCAGAAAAATCACATGATCATCTCAATTGATGCAGAGAAGGCATTTGACAAGATTCAACATCCTTTCCTGTTGAAAACACTTCAAAGGATAGGAATACAAGGGAACTTCCTTAAAATGATAGAGGGAATATATGAAAAACCCACAGCTAATATCATCCTCAATGGGGAAAAATTGAAAACTTTCCCCCTAAGATCAGGAACAAGACAAGGATGTCCATTATCACCACTATTATTCAACATCGTGTTGGAGGTTCTAGCCAGAGCAATTAGACAAGAAAAAAGAAACACAAGGCATCAAAATTGGAAAGGAAGAAGTAAAACTATCACTGTTTGCAGACGATATGATACTATACGTCGAAAACCCGGAAAAATCCACAACAAAACTACTAGAGCTAATAAATGAGTACAGCAAAGTAGCAGGTTACAAGATCAACATTCAAAAATCTGTAGTGTTTCTATACACTAGCAATGAACAAGCTGAGGGGGAAATCAAGAAACGAATTCCATTTACAATTGCAACTAAAAATAAAGTACTTAGGAATAAATTTAACTAAAGAGACAGAAGACCTATACAAAAAAAACTACAAAAAACTGTTAAAAGAAATCACAGAAGACCTAAATAGATGGAAGGGCATACCGTGTTCATGGATTGGAAGACTAAATATAGTTAAGATCTCAATCCTACCTAAATTGATTTACAGATTCAATGCAATACCAATCAAAATCCCAACAACTTATTTTTCGGAAATAGAAAAACCAATAAGCAAATTTATCTGGAAGGGAAGTGTGCCCCTAATTGCTAAAAGTATCTTGAGGAAAAAAAACGAAGCTGGAGGTCTCACGCTGCTGGACTTTAAGGCATATTGTGAAGCCACAGTGGTCAAAACAGCATGGTATTGGCATAAAGATAGATATATCGACCAATGGAATCGAATAGAGTGCTCAGATATAGACCCTCTCATCTATGGACATTTGATCTTTGATAAGGCAGTCAAGCCAATTCACCTGGGACAGAACAGTCTCTTCAATAAATGGTGCCTAGAGAACTGGATATCCATATGCAAAAGAATGAAAGAGGACCCATATCTCACACCCTATACAAAAGTTAACTCAAAACGGATCAAAGATCTAAACATTAGGTCTAAGACCATAAAACAGTTAGAGGAAAATGTAGGGAGATATCTTATGAAACTTACAATTGGAGGCAGTTTTATGGACCTTGAACCTAAAGCAAGAGCAGTGAAGAAAGAAATAAATAAATGGGAGCTCCTCAAAATTGAACACTTTTGTGCATCAAAGAACTTCATCAAGAAAGTAGAAAGACAGCCTACACAATGGGAGACAATATTTGGAAACGACATATCAGATAAAGGTCTAGCATCCAGAATTTATAAAGAGATTGTTCAACTCAACAACAAAAAGACAGCCAACCCAATTACAAAATGGGAAAAAGACTTGAACAGACACCTCTCAGAAGAGGAAATACAAATGGCCAAAAGGCACATGAAGAGATGCTCAATGTCCCTGGCCATTACAGAAATGCAAATCAAAACCACAATGAGATATCATCTCACACCCACCAGAATGGCCATTATCAACAAAACAGAAAATGACAAGTGCTGGAGAGGATGCGGAGAAAGAGGCACACTTATCCACTGTTGGTGGGAATGTCAAATGATGCAAGCACTGTGGAAGGCAGTTTGGCGGTTCCTCAAAAAGCTGAATATAGAATTGCCATACGACCCAGCAATGCCATTGCTAGGTATCTACTCAAAGGACTTAAGGGCAAAGACACAAACGGACATTTGCACACCAATGTTGATAGCAGCATTATTTACAATTGCAAAGAGATGGAAACAGCCAAAATGTCCATCAACAGACGAGTGGCTAAACAAACTGTGGTATATACATATGATGGAATATTATGCAGCTTTAAGACAGAATAAACTTATGAAGCATGTAATAACATGGATGGACCTAGAGAACATTATGCTGAGTGAGACTAGCCAAAAACTAAAGGACAAATACTGTATGGTCCCACTGATGTGAACCGACATTCGAGAATAAACTTGGAATATGTCATTGGTAACAGAGAACATCAGGAGTTAGAAACAGGGTAAGATAATGGGTAATTGGAGCTGAAGGGATACAGACTGTGCAACAGGACTAGATACAAAAACTCAAAAATGGACAGCACAATACTACCTAATTGTAATGTAATTATGTTAAAACACTGAATGAAGCTGCATCTGAGCTATAGTTTTTTTTGTTGTTGTTGTTTTTTATATATTTTTTGTATTTTTTATTTTTTTCTCTATATTTTATTTCTATTTCTGTTGTCTTGCTATTTCTTTTTCTAAATCGATGCAAATGTACTAAGAAATGATGATCATACATCTATGTGATGATATTGAGAATTACTGATTGCATATATAGAATGGAAAAAAAAAAAAGTAGAGGAAAGAAACAGAAAGAAAAAGCCTACTGCCTGAGAATTTTTCTTTTGTTAGTTTTTTCCCCTATCCTATGATCATCCCTCATTTTAACTTATCTACTTAAAAAGTATTTATGGGGAACATAATACCACCAGGCACTGGGTTTAAATTCAGAAACTACTTTTGCTTAATAAAGGATTTAAATTTTTGAGTTATTATTCATCAAAGAGAAGACGTTTTCATTTGAATTGATGACATAATGTGGTTGGCCATTACAGTCTTTTGGGCTGGTTTTACATTTTTGTAACAGGGTGATTAGCTGTGTTTAGTCTTCTATTAGCAGAGGAAAGAAATGTGTAGAAAGAGCTCTACTTCAGATCACAAACCAAAGGTAACAAGAGGTAGGAGTAAAACTGGCATTTATTTTCAGGACCAGACTGGATGATTTAGTCACGGTAGGAAAAAGGAATTGGTTTAAGGAGAAATCAGGAAAAAAAAATATTCTACAAACAATTAATGTAATTACTATGATGGTTCAGTTAAGTAAAATGATGATTCTATGACATCATGAAAGAGAATTTTAAATAATTTTTCTACTCCTAACAAGAATATTCTCTTTTGATTCTTAATGACTAGCTTTAAATACATGAATGTTTTCTTTTTTCTTGGCCTTTCATGTTGCTTATAAAGGCCATCGATACAACTCATTGTTTCTCCAAAATAAAGTTAACCCGAAATCAGTAGATTTGGAATATTCGTTATCGTTAAAATTAGGGACATTATGGGTTTGTGTTTTTCAGCGTTTGTTACAGAATCCATTAATGCAGGGTGACAAGTCAGTACAAAGCAGTGAGTCACCCCTGGGTTAAGCAGGAGGCTTCTCAGGGGTCACAGAGAAAGTCAGCGTCGACCCAGGCTTGAGGCCGGGGTCATATCCCAAGGCTGTCTGAATCCTTTGTCTGCAGAGCCGCATGGACTCTCGAGTGGGGGCCACAATCCTTTGATAATGGAGCTTTTTACTGGGAGATAGTCTGATGTGAAGGTATAAGGTCATGCTAACATAATTCTGTATTGTGTTTGCTCAGCGGCAGACATTTTGTTTTAAAAGTAGGTTTGCTGGAGAGAGCTCTTGATCCACACACAGGTGAGGGAGTCGCTTGGCTGCACAGATTATATGTGGTTTCTTTTGTTGTTGTTGTTTTCATTTTTTTTATTAGAGAAGCTGTAGCTTTACAGAAAAACCATGCATAAAATAGATTTTCCATACATCACACTATTACTGACGTCTTATGTGGTACATTTGTTAAAATTGATAAATAACATTTTTCTCTTTGAACTAATAACTAAACTGCATGATTTACATTAGTGTTCACTGTTTGTGTAGTATACTCCTATGCATTTCTTTTTTTAAAAAAATTTAATTCTAATTGCATATATACAACCTAAAATTTCCCTTCTTAACCACATTCACATAACTCAGTGCTGCTAATATGTGCGCATTGTTGTACCACCATCACCATCACCCACTCTCAAAACTGTTCCCTCTATCCAAATAGAAACTGTTTAGTTTAACTCCCTATTCCCCTAACATCAACCTGGCCACTGATAACCTGTATTCTAGTTTCTGACTCTTATTTGCTTAATCTGATTATTTCATATTAGTGAGATCATCCAATATTTGTTCTTTTGTGTCTAGTTTATTTCCTCCAACATGATGTCTTCAAGATTCACCCATGTGTAGCAGGTATCAGAACTTAATTCATTTTTATGGTTGAATAATATTTCACTGTATGTATATACCACACTTTATCCAGTCATTGGTTGATATTGCTCCATCTTTTGGCAATTGTGAATAATGCTGCTGTGAACATCAGTGTGCGAGTATCTGTTTGAGTCCTTGCTTTCAATTCTTTTGGGTATATACCAAGAAATGGGATTGCCAGGTATGCTCAACTCTCTGAGGAAGCGCCAAACTTTCTTTCACAGCAGCTGACTTTTTTACATTCCCACCAGCAATACATGAGTGTTCCTGTTTCTTCACATCTTCAATTACACTTGTACTTTTCCATTTTTTTTAACAGTACGCATTCTAGTGGGTGTGAAATGGTATCTCATTGTGGTTTTGATTTGCATTTCCCTAATAGCTAATGATGTTGAGCATCTTCTCACATGCCTTTTGGCCATTTGTTTTTCTTCTTTGGCGAGATGTCTGTTCAAGACTTTTGCCCATTTTTAAATTGGGTCATTTGTCTTTGTATTATTGGGTTGTAGGATATCTTTATGTACTCTGGATGATATTAAACCCTTATCAGATATGTGGTGTCAAAATATTTTCTCCCATTCTGTAGTTGTCTTTTTACTTACCTGATCATGTCATCAGTGCATGAAAGTTTTTAATTTTGATGAGGTCCATCCTAATTATGTGTTTTTTTCTTTTGTCATTTGTCTTTTGGATATAAACGTCTGAGAAACCATCGCCTAACACAAGATCCTGAAGGTGCTTCTGGATGTTTTCTACTACAACTTTTATAGTTCTGGTTTTATATTTAGATATTTGGCCCATTTTTAGCTAATTTTCTGTATAGTGGGAGTTATATTCTTTTGCAGTTTTTACAACACCATTTGTTGAAGAAACTTTTGTTTCCCAGTTGAGTGGACTTGGCACCCTTGTCAAAAGTCTGTTGGTCATAAATATAAGGGTTGATTTCTAAACTCTCAATTGGATTCCATTAGTCTATATATCTGTCCTTATTCCAGGACCATACTGTTTTGATTACTGTGGCTGTGTAATAAGTTTAAGTGTCAGTAAGTGTGAGTCTTAAAACTTTGTTCTTCTGTTTCAAGATGGCTTTGGTTATTCAGTACCCATTACCCCTCCATAGTAACTTGATGGTGGGTTTTCCATCTCTGCAAGGAAGACTATTGAAATATTGACTGGGATTGTGTTGAATTTGTTCATTGTTTTGTATAGACTTGTCATCTTAAGATTTAGTCTTTCAACCCACGAGCACGGTGGGGATGGCAGGGTCAAGGTCAGGGCCCAGGAACAGTTTAACCAAGCACACCACGGAATTCTGATTCAGGTGGTCTGAAACCACACTTCGGAAACTCTTATCTCAACATAGTGCAGCAGAGAAAAGGGGGGGATTGTGAGCTCAGACTGCCTGGGGCTGGTGTGTCTCCACCACCACAGGACACATGCCTGATGTCCTCCTCTATAAAATGAGGCTACGAATGGTGGCCACCTCTTGGGGTGCTGGGGAACTACATTAAATTATCCCTGGGAAACCCACGGAGTGCCGTAAGTGCGGTGGCAGTGGTGGTGGTAGTTAATGTGAGTAATTTAAGATTATAGTGGGCATAAAAATGAAAATAACAAGTATTGCATTGCTGCCGGGAATGTAAAATGGTGTAGCTGCTGTGGAAAACAGTTTAGTGGTTCCTCAGAAAGTTAACTCTAGAATTATTATATTATCTAGCAATTTCACCTCTAGGTATATCCAAAAGAATTAAAACAGGGACTAGAATAGGTATTTGCACACCGATCTTCTGTAGAGCCATTATTCACAATTGCCAAAGGGTAGAAACAACCTAACAGCCATTATCAGATGAATGGATAAACACAATATGGTCTCTGCACACAATGGACTGTTACTCAGCCATAAAAAGGAATGAATTTCTGATACAAGTGACAAAATGGATGAGCCTGGAAGACATCATGTTGCATGAAATAAGCCAGACACTAAAGGACAAGCCCAGTTTGAGTCCTCTTATATGAAATACTTAGAATAAACAAATTCATAGAGATGGAAAGTAGAAGACAGGTTGCCAGGGGCAGCAGACAGGAGGAATGGGGAGTTAATATTTAATGGATGCGGAGTTTCTGTTTGGGGTGAATCCTTTTGGTAATGGATGGTGGTGATGGTAGTGCAGCACTGTGAATGTAGTCAGTGCCCCTGAATATGTGCTTGAAAGTGGTTGTGTTATATAGATGCTACTGCAATAAAAAATTTTTACCGACATAGTGTCAAATGTCCTGTTTGCTGCTTATTATCTGAATGACCCTGAGCAAGTTATTTAGCCTCTATCTCTAAACCTCAGTTTCCTTACTTATAAAATGGAAATAATAAAAGTACCCACCTCAGTCCCTGGACCAGATCAGTCCTTAGACCAAGAGGGCCCAACTTCTCCAGAACATCAGCTAGTTCTATCTCCCCATCTCATATTATTCACAGCCCCTTCCAATATGAAAAACTTAGAATGGCATTAGCCCAAATACCCCTAAAAAGTGGAACAGAAAGATCAAAGGTGATGGTGGAGTTATACAGAGAAGGTAGGGTTTAACAGATGAATATGATTGCTGAATCATTAATTGATATTTCTTTTAGTTTCCAGTATCTTAGAACAGCTAGAAGTAAAAACCTAAAATTGTGGAATTTTAACCCATACCAAACTCTGAAAATCTGTTCTACAACTAATTGTGATGCTGTGCTTTGAAATTTGTTTTTTTTTTTTTTGTACATATGTTATTTTGAACAGAAAAAAAAGTTGATTGTGATGATAAAAAAATATTTATTCCTTTTAGCCTCCTATATTCTGGAGCAGCGAGAGGATCGTATGGTAGCCCATGACAAACTTTGGGATCTGTCCTATAACTACTTGTTGAAGAGTGCTTTGAAAACTATTGCTTTTTTCTTTCTTTGCTTTGTATATATGTTATACAATAAAAAGTTTTTTTAAAAAGTACCCACCACAGAGGGTTGTTGCAAGGATAAAACAAGAAAGCATCTAGCACAATGCCTAGCACATTTGTTTACAGAAATGCATCTGGGTTTGTGACTGGGGCTCATCGTCCACACCCCTTACCCTCTTCAACCCAGCTCATGCTGTTGGGGCTCAGCATTGAGATCTGATTTTTTAGTTTTAATGCTTCAATGGGGTGATTTTTAAATTCCATTTCCTTAAGCAAAGCATGAAATACCAGATGATGACTTTAAAGAGACAAGTATATTATAACTTGAAGTTATATGAGGATGTACTGAATTACATAGTTAATTTGTGTCATGAAGTGTCCGGCGTCTGGTGTGACCCTTTGGAGGCATTTGCTAACGTATGCATCCTCTGTTTTCTTCCCAGATGAGCACCATGCCAGGACTGCCGACCAGACCCTGCTTTTATGATATAGACCTCGACACGGAGACAGAGCAAGTTAAAGGCTTGTTCTGATTTGAATAAAACTACCAGATGATCCCATTCAGGTAGGCTGTTGGCTTCTTTTTTTTAGTTCAAAACAGTATCTTTTATTTTTCTGATATTTATTGCCAAGGTGGTCTGATAAGTGATTTTCTTACTTGGCTGCTCCTGGGTGTGGCTGCACAGTTAGGTGGTGATGACAGACCAGTCACGCCATCCGTGAAGATGGGTGTGTTTAGGGCAGCTCTTGCTGCAGCGAAGGAAGCCTGGAAGCTCATTATTCTCTTTCCATAATTAAAACCATTTTCTACTCTGGTTGTAGAAGGGTAACTTACCTACCCCATACCATAGGACCGGAATCTTGGCTATGGCGCATTTATGCTCTTATATCCCTGGAAAGACATGATGGGCAGAGGGTGCAGCCTCCGACTCAGAGGCCCTGTGAGCTGGGGAATGGAGGGCAGCAGACACTGGCGCCTCATGGTTCACAGGGGCTGGGAAAGGTCTAGGGAGCCTGCCACTGGGGCCCTTGGTCTCATCCACATCCACAGTCCCTCCCCTTCAGTCCTTCGGCCACATGCACTGGCCTTTGTCCTGACTTCCCATCATGAAGAAAAATGACACTTCTCATCCCCCTCTTTGTAGCATTCCTCATCAAAAGTTTTAAAGGTGTGGAGCTGCTTTCCCCATTCCTTTTTTTTCTTTTTTTAATATTTTTACTGACAAATCTTCACACACATACAGTCCATACATGGTATGCAATCAGTGGCTCACAATACCATCACACAGTTGTGTATTCATCAGCATGATCATTTTTTTAGAACATTTGCATTTCTCCAAAAAAAGAAATAAAAAGAAATAACTCATATGTACATACCCCTTACACCGGCCTCTCATTTCCATCTACCCAATTTATTTTACCTTTTGTCCCCCCTATTATTTATTTATTTTTTATCAATATTTCTTTACTCATCTGTCCATACCCTGGATAAAAGGAGCATCAGATGCAAGGTTTCCACAATCACACAGTCACATTGTAAAAGCTATACCTTTATACAGTTATCTTCAATAATCAAGGCTACTGGAACCTAGGTCAACAGTTTCAGGTACTTTCTTCCAGCCACTCCAGTACACAATAAACTAAAAAGGGATATCTATGTAATGCATAAGAATAACCTCTAGGACAACCTCTTGACTCTGTTTGAAATCTCTCAGCCACTGAAACTTATCTCATTTCTTTCTTCCCTCTTTTGGTCAAGAAGACTTTCTCAATCCCTTGATGCCGAATTCCAGCTCATCCTGGGATTTCTGTCCCACGTTGTTAGGGACATTTATATCTCTGAGAGTCATGTCCCATGTAGAGGGGAGGGCAGTGAGTTCACCAGCCAAGTTGGCTTACAGAGAAAGAGGCCACATCTGAGCAACAAAAGAGGTTCTCTGGGGGTGACTCTTAGGCATAATTTTAAGTAGGCTTACCTTAGCCTTTGCAGGAATAAATTTCATAGGGGTAAACCCCAAGATTGAGAGCTCAGCCTATTGATTTGGCTGTCTCCACTGCTTGTGAGAATATGAGAAATTCTCCAAATGGGAAAGTTGAATATTTCCTCATTTTTCCCCATTGCCCCAAGGGGACCTTATAAATACTTCTTTATTCACTGCCCAAATCACTCTGGAATATATCAGGACATCATACTAGTTGTAACAAACCAACAAAATCTCACACCCTATTCAAAACTCCATGTACTTATGGTGTTCAACTAAACTGACCATACAACTTAAAATGGGTAATGCACTATCCAAAATATAAATCTTGCACCAACTAAACATCTCTCCCTTTGGTCTCCCATAGAAGTTGAAGTTTTGAAATATCTCCATCCCTTTTATCAAATATGCCCTTGCCATGTTCTCAAGATGCCATCCTTCCCCCAAAAGACCCCCAGTTGGTTCTCCCACTCACACCTGTTCCTGTTCCTTAGCCCAGCACACTCCCCCACCCTCTTGCCAGCATATCCTGGGCCTTGCAGATGGGCTTGCTCCACCTAGAGACCCTTCAGTCCTACCGTCTCTGAGTTACGGCTCCACACCAGACATAGAGGGTACCCACTGTTTATTTCACTACCAATAGTCAGCATGGGGAGATAGTCTCCCTTTTTTCTCTGGGTGAGATTAAGGCCTTGCTGATAATACACTAGAGACCTCCGCTATGTTGAGAAAGCAAGGAAGCACTTATGTGAAATGACATTAATTCATGGTGGGGGATTGTTTGTCTTGGTTGTGCGTGTGGTGTGTTGATTTTTGCTGAGGAGTGGAAGCTGCATCAAGTTTTAGTCACAATCACATCTTAAATCTTCTTCATCTCTTACAAAACTGCAGTAAGGAAAGCTAATGAAGAAGCCATAAACTTAAGCTTTGCTAGCAGTGTTACTTTGGTCCTACTGTAACTTTCTGCGTTTGAATGTCTTGCAAGTCCCAGCTTGGCCTCGGAAAAATAACAGCATCATCCCTCTTAAACCAAAAATTGACCCCTGTCCTAGCTGATATCCCTTTTCTTGTCAAGAATCCAAGACCAAGGCAATGTCTTTTCTTTGTCTGAAACAAAGAAAATGTCTTTGTCTGAGACATTGCTACGTTTTGTAGCATTGACTAAGACAATGCTACGTTCCTACCATTTTTCTCCAGAACAAGTGTGCACAATTCTCTCGTCTCTCAGATGGTATTTTTCCAGCCTTTGGTCAGCTTTTATTTGCTTTCCAAGTAAAACCCAGCTATATCTTAAAGATTGCAGGTAAGACTCAGGTAATGCCACAGGGGACCAGCCTTTGCTTCATTAATATATAGAGCTAAATCCTCTATTACATTGTAATAGCCTTGTTCCCTACAAAATGTCCCTCTCGTTTTAAGTTTAAGATTTGAGCAGAAGGCTTGGGGTTGGTAAGACTGGCATAGCCTGAGTATGGGCCTGGGACCAGCGTGGGCCTGGGGCCCCCTTGGCCACCACGACAGGCTGGGGCAGGTGTCCCCCAAGGCAGGAAGGTTCCAGGAGGCACAGCCTTCCCCACAGTCACACAGTGTTGAGGAGAGCGCAGTCCAGGTCCTCAGGACAGCAGGCTGCCCCTCCACCGCTCAGCGCTACCTCTTTCTTCGTAGCTGGTACATGTTGTAGTCATTTTGCCATCCCCTATCACATGTCGCCTGGCATTGGCCCAGTAAGCTGAGAATTCTTTTTATTTCAGGCCTGCAAAGACTCTGCCCAGAGAGGTCAACCACTCGCTAAGTTGAATAGCTAATGAGTACAAAAGCCAGGCCTCAACTGAGATCTTCTTTCCAAAGCCTTATGCCAGCCTTTAAGCCCAATCCAAACGACTTTTTATTTCAGCCACATTCTCAAAGACGACACCAGCTGGTTGAACAGATGGGTGTTTGTGGATAAGAAGGTGTTTTCTTAAAAAAACAACAACAAAATATACTGAAAGTTATGACTTTGTCAAAGTGCTTGTTAGTCTCAGCATACTTCATCCTCTGCTGAATGGCATTTGTATGGATGGTTTCTTTCCCTTTTTGAACCGCTAAATACTCTTGTAGGCTGCTGGGCGGTGATAAACACCCATCATTTGCCCCTTCTGGAGCAACTGAAAATGGATTCAGTACCCTAAGATAAAACCACTGTACAAAGCAAACATTGCCTCTTGGTGACTCCTCAACTTACAGATCCAGGAGACGTTCTTTCTGTTTCCAGTGCCCCCTCACCAGCAGCAGTCAGAGACCACAACTGATAATAGACAGACAAAGGCCTGTGGCTATTAAAAATGCATAGCATAAAATAGTGAGTCTTGGGTACACAGGTGATTCAGTGGTAGAATGTTCACCTTCCATGCAGGAGACCCGGGCTCAATTCCCAGAACATGCACCCCCCAAAAAACAGTAAGTCTTGTTTAAAAAAAAAAAAAAAAAGACAAATAAATAAATAGTAGGGGGTATATAAGGGATGAAAACAAAATTGGGTGGATGGAAATACTAGTGGTCCATGAGAGGGAAGGGTAAGTGGTATGGTATGTATGAGTTTTTTCTTTTTTCTTTTCCTTTTCTGTATTGATACAAATGTTCTAAAAAAATGATCACAGTGATGAATACACAACTATGTGATGATATTGTGAGCCACTGATTGTATACTGTGGATGTGTGATTTCTCAATAAAAATATTTTTTAAAAAAGGAGATCCTGGATCCCAGTCAGCTTGTATACATTTGGGCATAGGAAAAGGCAGGGCCTGGTTGGCTCTCATCCCTAACACAGATAGCAGACTGCAGACAAGCAGGCACGCTCCGTCACCTGGGAGCACATTCATTACTCCTTCAGGAACGTGCTGGAGACGTGGGCCACATGGAAAGAAGATTCCACTCAGCCAGCGCCTATTTTCTTTCCTTCTAGTTCCTTGCTTTTCCTATTTACCTCACCCTCGAGGAAATTATGTGAGATTTAATATATACTTGAGATGCCAAGAAATCAGCAGAATCTGAGCTCTTTGCTCCTTCTTACCAAGACTTTCACTATTGTCAGAATAAGGGTGTGATTCATTCCTTTGGACGGCACTAAATAGAACTCATTAAAATATGTTGTTTGTCCCAAAGAAACTGATCCTGCAGTGTTACTGTTTGAAGATGATTGGATTTGAGGGGATTGGTTTCTTTTTTTTTTTTTCCTCTCAGTTTCTCATTCTGGACCTTTATCACGTTTCTGAGCCTTCGTAGGTTTCAAATGAACATAATGAAGTCTGGCAAATTTCCTAAGATTTCAAATACTCCCTTACTTCATTCCAATGTGTGGAGCTACGTTTAGTACAGACTCAGTTTTACTCTGTTCCTGCTATAAAAGTTAGCTATTTACCAGAGAATTGTTTTTCTTGAATTACAAACACGGAAGGAAGCACAGTATCAGCTCATTTCTTCTCTAACCTGCCTGTAGGACAGAGATTTCCAATGATGCTTAATAATCATAAATGAATCTTGAGTAGGGATGGTGACACCAGCCCTTTTGTGGACTGGCCTGTGTATCCCCATGCTGTATCCCCATGCTCCCATCCTTGGGGCCAAGAGGGTCTCTTGGAGAGCACCTGGGCTCTGCAAATTTGGTCTTAAAATTGTCTTTTCAGAGAGTAGCTCAAAAGGTGTTCATCACCATTGTGCTTTAAGAGGAGTGTCATCAGTACATCACTGTAAGCCACCCTCAGAGGAGAAAGACCCCCTTATGTCATTCCATTTCCACCAGGGACCACCAGGGAAACCCAAATTACTAAAATAATCCTCATAGATATCTGAAAGATGGTGATACTTAAATCTCTTCTAGCTAACTAAAATGGAATATTTTGAAGCTTGGATGATAGCTATGAAATAATCTTAATTCCCTTGAAAGGAAACTTTCTTTGAGCACTATTTTTTTTCCCTTACAATTCCCATACTGATTGAATTTCATAGATTCTGTCTTCCAAACTATTTTTTCTGCTAAATAAACTTCCAACATTGTTTTTATTCCCACCAAATAAACAAAAAATGGATTCATTTTTACATCCTAATTTTAGCTCTTGCATTTCTGATGCTTTTCTTAAATCTATAATCAGACTTTCTGTACTTTTGCCAACCCTTCAAAAAATTTTTTAAATATGAAACCACAGATCCTTGAGAGCCTTTAAACACAAAACCGCGGGACACACAGCTAATGTGGCTAATCAACTGGTCGTCTACCGCCAGCTCTGGAGCAAGGAACGTATCATCCAACCTTGCCTGGTCACAGGTTTTCTCCAACTCCCCAAGCCCACCCTCCTTTCACCCCCTCACTCACTGAACCATCCAGTCCACTGTCACCTGAACCACTGCAGCCACGCTGGCCAACAGCTGCCTGGAGGAGCAAGCTCTGCCTTAACACCTAACATTTTTTCTTAATGCATCTGTTTTGTTTGCTCCCCTAATTTGAACTGAGCTTCAGAGGAGTATTTGAAGTTCCCAATCTTTGTCCTCCGTTTTCAAGCTAACCAAGCATCCTTTCTGGCCCCAGACCTCACGGGATTCTGTAGGAGTCAACACCCTCTATTTCAGCAGAGTCTGAACTCCTGGCCCAATAGATAAAGGCTTCTTTGTATAAGTTCAGATTGAAGTCCAAATAGTTGCATGTATCCTTTCCTAGAGTAGTAAAATATACTTGGCTGAGACTTAGGTGTTTTATTTTTTGTTGTCTTTGAAATACAGTGGGATCGCTTTTCTTTCTAAAAGACTGTAGGATTGATTCAGCAATTGCAAAGAATCTTAGCAGCAAAGCTTTGACAATTGCGAGGAGTTCCTGGTCCCCTCCCATCCATACTTTTCCTAAATGCATATTCAGACTGTGCCTTCTTTCCCTACTATAAAAGAGAAACTAAAATCTGAGGCTGGAGGATGCCTAATCTAAACTCCTGCAACTTCTTACTGCACGGGCTCCTAGAAACTTTGGTCACCAAATTTGGAAGTCCTGGAGTTTCTGCACATTCCCACATAAATCTTGTAGGAAGTTCAGAACCCCTGCACAGTATCTTTGCTGACTGTTGGTTACAGAGAAGTATAGAATCTGATTCTACACTTCCCATAAGTAAAAACATTCCAAACAGCCTTGTCCTGTTCAAAGAGCCATTTATCTGCTTTGGATTTTCTTCTGGTCTCAAACTTTAGAGCTATAATACAGTAACAGATTAACACCAGAAGAAAAATTGCTCTTGAACCACTGAAATATTTTTTTGTTTTGTTTTTCAGGCTCCTGAAACTCTTGAAACTACTCTTTGCCTTTTTGCTGCAGTTGGAGAAGAAAGTGAGTTTGAAATATGCCTGTTGTTACGCAATGCTGGTGGAATGGAGAAACAGGCCAAAGATTTACTTTTCTATCAAAAAGAATTCTGTTTGTAACAGTATTATGTTCAACCAAAGGACCTACATCAAGTTTGAAAGAAACTAATTCATTTTCTGTTTCTGCAAAGTTTACATTATGTACCATTGCTTACGCTTTAGGATGTGTGTTTTACTGGGGACCACGGGATTAAAAAGTATGAACCAAAAGGTAACATTTTTCACCATGGAGATATATTTTGTCTTTGAACTGAAAATAAATGTGTATCTAGAAAACCTATCAACAAGTTTTTAGTGCTAGATAAAGTCTGTTCTCTCTAGAGGTAACTGTTCGTGTAGAGCCAATTTCTAATTTCTAACACCAATTTCCTTGAAAATTGTGAAGGAAATTCCAGGGCTTTATATGCGTGTTAGGAAAATATATACACAGAATATCTGTGCACATATGCACAGAACTGTCTGGTCAATTGTGAAATCTACAGAGTGTTGAAGAATTTCACATCACTTGAAACAACGTACATTTTTTATCCAGAACTATTTGTCCGTGCCAGTTCACATCACTTGTCTAAAAACAAATGGGCTCATGGTAGTTTCTTCCTTCTACCAATATCTGAACGTCAATGGCCATTGAACTTTCTACGGCCCCAGGCTCCCGTAGGCCAAGGAAAAGTGACTCTTAGAGGTCGGGTGTTTGGCAAATGCTTTTCCTTTTGTCCAGCCTTTAATTCTCAGTGAAGAAATGTCCTGTGGCCTCTTCCCTGCCTCCGGGAGTTCCTGATCCTATGTTTCCTTTTTTTTTTTTTTCCTACAATCATACAAAGTTATATAAAAGTGAAAACAAAACAGAGGATTCAGAAAAAAAAAAAAACAGAAGATTCGGGAACAAACAAGAAGTAATTGTCCTCTAAGGAGTATAAGTAAAATGGTCACCATAAACATTAACTGTCCCCCAGGCACATCCTGCCCATATCCTCATGGTCAGATCTTTTCAGTGTGCTCTTGTGCTACAAACTTCGTGACCCTGCTCAGTCACCCCTCAGCCATAATGTAGCTCTATGCCCAACTGTTCCAAAACACTGTTTAATCACCAAAAAGCTTCCCCACTCAAAAGCCGCCTGTGCCAAGACTAATTAGGCTTAGCAATTCTGAAGTGCCTCTCCCTGTCCCTACCACTTCTTGTAAGAGAGTGCACCTCTATAAATAGACAATTAGCTAGTATTCTCAATGTCCAGATTTATTTGACAATTCTAAGTATTCACAGTAAATGCATTCTGCATACAGTGCATTCAGAAAGTAGCCTTTCTTATTGCAAACTGATGTCTAAGAGGATGCCTTCTGCTATGCCGGTTTTTCTCATCTTCTGGCATTTAAAGTTTCATTTTGTATTTTTGATAATGTTTCAGGAAAAAAGGCAAACCTACCTTCATCAGGCAACTCACCAAACAAAACAGAACAAAACAAAAAAGAAAGCATCTTGAACACAGGTGTGGGAGCTTTGCAACACTCAGGTGTGAAAGAAGGACTCACAAGCAGGTGTCGCTGGGCGTGCACCTTAGCTACTCTAAATGTCTTAGCCCATACTCTGATTGGGGCAAGATTTGCTATCAGTTTTCCCTTCCTCACTACCCTACTTGGGCAACGTTGGATGCACGCCTGCTGAGGGATAGGCAGGTTAATCGATTGGCTTACCTACTCAGGGTGACGTGAGGTATTTATTATAGGTGGCAGAGGGTATTACTTTGGGGAGGATTGGGTGCAGCCAGTTATTAACCATCTTCCGAGACTAGGACACAAGAAAAAATTCACATGCCCTTTGGCGTGGTAGGTTTAAGTTAGAAATCCTCCCAAGAAAGGCCGATCCTGGTGCCTTTCTGCCTCTGTAATTGCAATGTAAGAAATCACGAACGCACCAGAAGATGCCAGGGACCCATTACGCCCCATGGCAACACTCCATGTGTGCTCTCGGGCTCAGGGTGGAAGGTTCAGTTCAGCTCCAGACCAGAAGGATCCTCTGAAAGCTCCCACCACATTGCGGAGAACACACCGCAAGCATTAATTCATACTGAGGGCAAGAGGAAGAGCAGCAAGGCAATTTGTCAATCCATTCATTAATATGCTTCTCACCCTTCTGTTGTCAGGGTTATTTTATGTGTTTGAATTAGAATGTGCTGCTGACTCCATTCAAGCAGCAATCGAATGTTCTTCCCAATAGATATTTAAAGAGAATCCTTGTTCCTTTGTCAGACATCAGCTAGTATTTCATTTCTTTCCCATGCATGTCTTTATTTTATTACTCATCTACCCATACACTGGATAAGGGGGGTGTCAGTCACAAGGTTTTATAATCACATTGTCAAAAAGTAAAAGCTGTATAGTTATACCATCATTATCAAAGATCAAGGCCACTGGGTTATAGTTCAACAATTTCAGATATTTTCTTCTGGCTGTTCTAATACACTAGAAATTAAAAGGAAATGTCTATATATTGATTCAGTAGTCACACTCATTTGTTAAATCCTAACTTCTCTGTGACAACACCTCCCTCTCATTTGATGATTGTCTCGATCTTCAGGAATATCTGAGCAATGACCATTCTAACTTCTTCATGCTGGAAAGGGGTTCCAGCGTTATGGGGTAGCAGAATGAAACTGGTTGATGTTCCTGGAGAGACTGGAACCTCTGGGTTTCAGGGCTTATTTGGAAGAGGAACAATCTGGAGGTTTTAAATTTCTTTTTTTTTTTAAGTTTTTTTTTTATTAATTAAAAAAAATTAACAAACAAAACATTGTTATCATTCCATTCTACATATACAATCAGTAATTCTTAATATCATCCCATACTTGCATATTCATCATTTCTTAGTACATTTGCATCGATTTAGAAAAAGAAATAAAATGATAATAGAGAAAAAAAAGACTATGCATACCATACCCCTTACCCCTCGCTTTCATTTACCACTAGCATTTCAAACTAAATTTATTTTAACATTTGTTCCCCCTATTATTTATTTTTATTCCATATGTTCTACTCTTCTGTTGATGTAGTAGCTAAAAGGAGCATCAGACACAAGGTTTCCACATTCACAGAGTCTCATTGTGAAAGCTATATCATTGTTCAATCATCATCAAGAAACATGGCTACTGGAACACAGCACTACATTTTCAGGCAGTTTCCTCCAGCCTCTCCACTACATCTTGAACAACAAGGTGATATCTACTTAATGCGTAAGAATAACCTCCAGGATAACCTCTCGACTCTGTTTGGAATCTCTCAGCCATAGACACTTAGTCTCATTTTACTCTTCCCCCTTTTGGTCGAGAAGTTTCTCTCAATCCCTTGATGTTAATTCTCAGCTCATTCTAGGGTTTTTCTCAGTCCTTTGATGCCGAGTCTCAGCTCATTCCAGGATCTCTGTCCCACGTTGCCAGGAAGGTCCACACCCCTGGGAGTCATATCCCACGCAGAAAGGGGTAGGGTGGTGAGAGCGCTTGTCATGTTGGCTGGAGAGAGAGGCCACATCTGAGCAACAAAAGAGGCTCTCTTGGGGGGTGACTCTTAGGCCTAAATTTTAAGTAGACTTGACGTATCCTTTGTGGGGTTAAGTTTCATGTGAACAAACCCCAAGACTGGGGGCTCAGCCTATAGCTTTGGTTGTCCACACTGCTTGAAAGAATAAATTTCTTAATTTAAGAAATTTAATTTAAATTTTTGAATGTTTAAATAATAAGTAAAACATTCATAGAGTCTTAGAGTCCAGGGTATTCTTTAGGGTTTTCAGGAATACTGATGGTTGGGGCTTGGCAAACTGTGGTAATTTGCAATATCTAGCTGAAGCTTGCATAAGCATAACCTCTAGAATGACCTTCAACTCTTTTTGAAATCCCTTAGCCATTTTGTTTCATTTTTTTCCCCCTTTTGGTCAAGAAAGCATTGTCAATCCCACAATGCCATGGCCAGGCTCATCCCTGGGAGTCATGTCTCATATTGCCAGGGAGATTTACACCCCTGGATGTCATGTCCCATGCAGAGGGGAGGGTAGTGAGTTTATTTCCAGAGTTTGGCTTTGAGAGAGGGGGGCTACATGTGAGCAACAAAATAGTTTCTCTGGAAGTGACTATTTGGCATAATTATAGACATACTTAGCTTTGCCATTACAGAGACAAGTTTAATAAAGGCAAGCCTCAAGATTGAGGACTTGGCTTATTAAATTGGGAGTCCCTAATCCTTGAGAGAATATCAGAAATTCCCAAGTGGAAAGTTCAGTAGTTCCACATCTTTTCCCCAGTCCCTCAAGAGACTTTGCAACTATTTTTATTTTTTACCATAAGACTCTGGAATTTGTCAGGCTATTAAACTATATATTCCCTATTCTAGGCTCCATGTAATTAGGTTGTTCAAATAAACTAACGAAACAGGTTAATATAGATAGTGTGCTACACAAAATTTAAATTTTGGACAAAATAAATAAGCATCTTCTAAATGAGACCATACAATATTTGTCCTTTTGTTTCTGGCTTATTTCACTTAACAATGTCCTCAAGGTTCATTCACCTCATTGTACACCTCACAACTTCTTTCCTCTCTGTAATCACACAGTATTACATCATATGTGTGCTCCACAGTTCACCCTTCTGCTCATCAGTCGATGGGCCCTTAAACCACCTCCATCCATTTGCAATAGCGAATAATGCCACCATAAACATTAGTGTGCAAATGTCTATCTGTGTCCCTGCTTTCCGTTCTTCTGAGTATATTCCTAATAACAGCATTGCATGATCATATGGCAACCCTGTTCTTAGCCTCCTGTGCACCTGCCACACTGCCCTCCAGAAGGGCTGCACCATTCTCTTTTCCTACCAACAGTGAATAGGTTTACCTCTCTCCACATTTTCTCCAGCACTTGTATAGTTCTGTTTACATATTATTTTTTTAATCTGCAGATTTTATTGAGATATGTTCACATACTGTATATTCTATCCTAAATATACAATCAATGTCAGTATCTTCACTTAGTTGTGCAATCATCACTTTCAGTTTTAGACAATTTTCATTTCTCCAAAGAGAAAAATAACATATAGACACACACACAGAAAACCCAAAGCACCCCATATTCCTTATCCACCCCCAATTATTTACCCCTAGTATTGGTATGGTACACGTTACTGTTGTTGAAAGAATATTAAGGTATTTCTATTAAATATAATCCATAACATGGAATAGGTAATTTTTCCCCATATGCCACTCTATTATTACCTCTGTACAAGTGTCATCCATTTGTAGTAGTTTATGCAAGAATTTATTTGTATTTTTAGTGTTTATAGGTGAGATACATGACTTGAAATAATCCCTTTCATCAGCGTCACCTATAATATGGCACTATTACGTATAATCCCAATGACAAACTACCATCACCTCCATCCATTCCCAAACATCTATGTTCAACCCCATTAAAAATTCTGTACATATTCGATAACCACTCCACCTTCTCAGATTCTCTCTATCTCTAAGTACCCTATGTTCTACATTTTAAGACTCTGAGTTTACATTTTCTAGGTGGTTCATATTGGTGAAATCATACAATGGCTGTCCTTTTGTGTCTGGCTTATTTTACTCAGGATTATGTCTTCAAGGTTCATCTATGTTGTCACATGCTTCAGGACCTCATTGCTTCTTACTGCTGCATAATATTCCACTGTATGTATATACTACAATTTGTTTAACCACTCATCTGTTGATAGATGCTTGGATTGTTCCCATCTTTTGGCAATTGTGAATGCTGCTGCTATGAACATCGGTGTGCAAATGTCTCTTTGTGTCACTGCTTTCAGATCTGGGTAAATACCGAGTAGCAGAATTGTTGGGTCATAGGATAACTCAATATTTAATTTTCTAAGGAACCACCAAACTGTCTTCCACAACAGCTGTATCATTTTACATTCCCACTTTACATCCTCTCCAACATTTGTAGTTTCCTGTTTGTTTAATAGTGGCCATTCTTGTAGGTGTGGGATGATATCTCATTGTGGTTTTGATTTGCATTTCCCTAATAGCTAATGAAGATGAACATCTTTTTCAGTGCCTTTTAACCATTTATAGTTCCTCTTTGGAAAAAATGTCTTCATATCATTTGCCCATTTTATAACTGGGCTGTTTGTCCTTTGGTTGTTGTAGGATTTCTTTGTATATACTGGATAGCAAACCCTTATCAGATATGGTTTCTAAATAGTCTCTCCCATTGAGTTGGCTGCCTCTCCACCTTTCAGACATTGTCCTTTGAAGCACAGAAGTGTTCAATCTTGAAGAGTTCCTATTGGTCTCTCTCTCTCTCTCTCTCTCTCTCTCTTTTTTTTTTGCATGGGCAGGCTCTGGGAGTCAAACCCGGGTCTCCAGCATGGCAGGCAAGAATTCTGCCACTGAGCTACCATTGTACCACCTGTCTTTTTTCTTTCATTGCTTTGCTTTGGGTGTAAAGAAGGCCTAAGAAGCTACCTCCTGTCACTAGGTCTTGAAGATGTTTCCCTATATTTTTTTTCTTAGAGTTTTATGGTACTAGCTGTTATATTTATGTCTTTGATCCACTTTGGGTTCATTTTGCATAGGTTGTGAGGTAGGGGTCCTCCTTCATTCCTTTGGATATGGATATCCAGTTTTCCTTTTATTAGAGAAACTTCTGTCCCAGTTTACTGGATTTGAGGGGCTCATCAAAAATCAGTTGATGGTAGATCTGAGGTTCTAGTTCCAAACTCTCAATTCAATTCCATTGGTCAACATGTCTATCTTTGTGCTAATACTAAGCTGTTTTGACTACTGTGGCTTTATAATAAGCCTTAAATACAGAAAGTGTAAGTCCTCCCACTTTGTTCTCTTTTATGTTGTTTTTGGCTTTTTGAGGCCCTTTTCCAAATAAATTTGATAACTACATTTTCCAAGTCTGCAAAGTAGGTTGTTGGAGTTTTGATTGGTATTGCCTTGAATTTGTCGATCAATTTAGGTAGAATTGACATCTTAACAATATTTAGCCTTTCTAACCATAAGCAGGGAATGTCTTTCTACCTATTGAGGTCTTCTTTGATTTCTTTTAGCAATGTTATGTAGTTTTCTGTGTACAGGTGACTTACATCCTCAATTAAGTTTATTCCTAGACACTTGATTCTTTTAGTTGCTTTTGTGAATAGAATTTTTTTCTTAATTGCCTCCTTGGGTAGTTCATTACTATTGTACAGAAAAATTACTGATTTTTGTACATTAATCTTGTATCCTGCCACTTTCCTGAAGTTGTTTCTTAACTCAAGTAGCTTTGTCATAGATTTTTCAGGATTTTCCAAATACAGGATCATGCTGTCTGCAAATAATGAGCATTTCACATCTTCATTTCCAATTTGGATTCCTTTTATTTCTTTTTCTTGCCTGAATGATCTAGTGTGCTGGTTTGAAAGGAAGTATGCCCCCTAAGAAAAGCCATGTTTTAATATAAATCCCATTTCATAAAGGTAGAATAATCTATTCAGTACTGTATGTTTGAAACTGTGATGAGATCATCTCCCTGGATGATGTAATTTAGTCAAGACTGGTTGTTAAACTGGATTAGGGGATGATACGTCTCCACCCATTTGAGTGGGTCTTGATTAGTTTCTGAAGTCCTATAAAAGAGGAAACATTTTGGAGAATGAGAGATTCAGAGAGAGCAACACTACAAAGCAGAGAGTCCACCAGCCAGCGACCTTTGGAGATGAAGAAGGAAGACACCTCCCGGGGAGCTTCATGAAACAGGAAGCCAGGAGAGAAAGCTAGCAGATGACGCCGTGTTCACCATGTGCCTTTCCAGCTGAGAGAGAAGCCCTGACTGTGTTCGCCATGTGCCTTCTCACTTGAGAGAGAAACCCTGAACTTCATCGGCCTTCTTGAACCAAGGTATCTTTCCCTAGATGCTTTTGATTGGACATTTCTTTAGGCTTGTTTTAATTGGGACATTTTCTCGGCCTTCGAACTGTAAACTAGCAACTCATTAAATTCCCCTTTTTAAAAGCCATTCCGTTTCTGGTATATTGCATTCCAGCAGCTAGCAAACTAGAACATCTAGCTAGAACTTCTAGCACAGTGTTGAATAACAGTGGTGACAATGGTCATCCTTGTCTCATTCCCTATCTTAGGGGGAAGGCTTTAGTCTCTCCCCATTGAATATGATGATGGTTGTAGGTTTCTTGTATATGCCCTTTATCATATTGAGGGTGTTTCCTTCGCTTCCTACCTTTTGTACTGTTTTTATCAGGAAAGGATGCTGAATTTTGCAGAATGCTTTTTCAGCGTCAAATGAAATGATCATGTGATTTTCCTTTTGATTTGTTAATGTGTTGCATTACATTGAGTGATTTTCTTGTGCTGAACCACCCTTATATGCCTGGAATAAACCCTACTTGGTCATGGTGTATAGTTCTTTTAATGTGTTCTTGAATTTGATTTGAAAATATTCTGTTGAGAATTTTCACATCTATATTCATCAGGGTGATAAGCCTGTAATATTCCTTTCTTGTAGTATTGTGGTGGTTTTTTTTCTCTTTGGTTAAAAAATATTTTTATTGCGATATCCTCACACACATACAGTACATCCAAAGTATACAATATCATCACATATTTGTATACTCATCACCAGGATCCTTTTTAGAACATTTGCATCACTCCAGAAAAAGAAATGAAAAGGGAAAAAAACCATATATCCCATATGTTTTATGGGATATGAAACATATATCCCATAAACTCCTCCCTGACCACTAGCATTGCAATCTACTCATTTTTTTTTTACCCCTGGTTCTAGCTTGCTAGCTACTGGAATGCAATATACCAGAAACGGAATGGCTTTTTGAAGGGGGAACATATTAAGGTATGAGTTTACAGCTTGAAGGCTGTGAAAATGTCCAAATTAAGGCACCAGCAAGAGGTTACCTTCACTCAAGAAAGGCCAGTGAAGTCCAGGGTTTCTCTCTCAACTGGAAAGACACATGGAGAAGTCCACTAGCTTTCTCTCCTGGCTTCTTGTTTCATGAAGCTCTCCCAGGTGTGTTTTTTTTCTTCTTCTGCAACTCCAAAGGTCTCTGGCTGCATGGGCTCCAAAGTTTTTTCCAAAATGGTTCCCTCTTAAAGGGTTTCAGTAAGCAAACCCCAACTTGAATGGTGGCAACACATCTTCATGGAAATCATCTAATCAAAACTTACCACCCATAATTGAGTGGGTTACATCTCCATGGAAACAATCAAAAAGCTCCCACTCAAGGAGATGATGGTGTGGTAGCCCTGACAAACTCTGGGATCTGTCCTGTAACTATTTATTGAAGAGTGCTTTGAAAACTATTGCCTTTTTCTGTCTTTGCTTTGTATATATCTTATATTATGCAATATAAAAAGTTAAAAAAAAAAAGCTCTCATCCAGCAATACTGAATGAGGATTAAAGAACTTGGCTTTTCTGGGGTACACAGCATATTCAAACTGGCTTTGGACACCAAAAAGACATGTTCTTTCCAAATGCAAAATACATTCATTCCATAACAATATCAGCCTTAAGCCATTTCAGTAACAATACAAATACAATACAAAGTCAGAAACAGTACAAAATCTCATCAAAGTTAGCTACAGGCATGGTCTATCCTAAAGCAAAATTCTCCTCTGGCTCTGGACCTGTGCAATCCAGAGCAAGTTATTTGCTGTCAATATATAAAGAAGGGAGAGTCATAGAAAGCTTATTTCCATTTCCATAGGGAGAAACTGGAAGAAGCCCAGGGGTCACCAGACCCAAGCAGTGTCAAAAACCTGCAAGGCAAATTCCATTAGATTTCAAAGTTTGAGAGTCATTTATCTTTGGGGCTTTAGAAAGCGGCAGTCCCATCCTGTCCAAGGGCCTATGGAGCAGCCTGCCTCTCTCCGAATGCAACCTTGGGGTACATTGGGAAGACCACCTTTTTCTCAGTTCCCCGTCTCCAAGCATCGGGGCTGCACCTGGCCTCTCTGACATCTCCTGGGCACAAGCTCAACCCTTCCATGTGGTGGCAGCCAGGCTCTCCCCAAACCCCAAGGAATGTGCTCCACCTTCTCCAAGGCCTGAGGAAGCACTGCTCTTCCACTGCACTGATGTTGAAGACCCACCCTCTGCCTTTGGGGCAAACTCACCCTCTCCACGTGCTAGGGTGGGTCTGCTTTTCTGGCCCAAGGTTTCTCGGCTTCAGACTTTAGTCTCCATGGTTCTGCCTCTGAAGACATTTTAACATCATTTTGTCCCTTTTCTGAGTCTTTTAGTCCAGACTGGCAGTAGTTCTGTTTATACAGGTCCCACTGCACTCTTGTTGACTTTTTATGCAATATGCTCAGATCATGCCCATCAGACAAATCCTTCCTTGGATAACTCCATCTCCAATGCTCGCTTTTTCTGTAATGGGTGACTTGTTCCACACTTGGTTAAATCCTCACATGGAGCACTATTCTCTGGTGTCTCCCTTTCTGGAAGCCCAAAATTTTCCAGAACATCAATTTCTGGTTTCTTTGTACCCATGAGCTCAATTCTCAGCTTATCTCTTTCCTATCACATTTCACTATAAGCTACAAGGAGAAACCAGGCTGCACTTTCCACATTTAATTTGGAAATCTCTTTTACTAAATATCTAGGTTTGTGGCTTTTAAAATATGCCTTCCAGTCAAAGCCACTAGTCAATTTTGCCAGGTTATCTGCCATTTTAAAACAAGGATTGCCTTTCTTCCCATTTGCAATAACACATGCCTCATTTCTGTCTTGAGCCTCACCAGAGCTATCTTTAGAGTCAACATTTCGACCAACAGATTCTTTAAAGCATTCTAGGCCTTCTCTATCAAGTTCCTCACAACTCTTCCAGAATCTTCCTCTTATCCATTTAAAAACCAGTTCCAACATGTTTGATATTCGCAAACCACAGCAGCACCCCACTTCTCTGGTACCAAAATCTGAGCAACAAAAGAGGTTCTCTGGGAGTGACTCTTAGGCATAATTATAAGTAGGCTTAGTTTCTTCTTTGCAGCCCAAGATTGAGGGCTTGGCTTATTAAATTGTTTGTCCCCAGTGCTTGTAAGAAATCAGTAATTCCCCAGATGCAGAAGTTTAATATTTCCTCCTTTCTCCCTAGCCCCTCCAGGGGCTACTTTTTTTTTTTTTTAATTGAGAAATCTTCACACACATTTGGTCCATCCACAGTATACAATCAATGACTCACAATATCATCACATAGTTGTATATTTATCACCATGATCATTTTTAGAACATTTGCATCATTCCAGAAAAAAAAAAAAGGAAAAAGAAAAGGCCATACATTCCATACCCCTTACCCCTCCCTCTCATTAGCCACTAGTTTTTCAATCTATCCAATTTTTTAACCCTTATCCCCCCTATTATTTATTTATTATTTTTCCTTATTTTTTTTTTACTCATCTGTTGATACCCTTGATAAAAGGAGCATTTAGACATGAGGTTTTCACAAGCACATGGTCACATTTCAATTTTTTGGAGGAGTTTGAGCAGGAATGGTGTTAGTTCTTTTTGGAATGTTTGATAAAATACTCTTGTGAAGCCATCTGACTCTGGGTTTTTCTTTGTAGGAAGGTTTTTTGTTTTTTTTTGTTTTTTTTTTTGTTTTGGGGTGGGGGGTACATGGTCCAGGAATCAAACCCGGGTCTCTCACATGAAAGGCAAGCATTCTACCATGCACCCAGTGGGAAGGTTTCTGATGACCGATTGAAGCTCTTTACTTGTGATTGGTTTGTATTTCTAGGAATTCATCCATTTCATCTAAGTTGTCTAGTGTGTTGATACACAGTTGTTCGTAGTATCCTCTTTTAATTTTTTTTATTTTTTTGAGGTCTGTGATAATGACCTCCCCATTTCTGATTTTGTTTATTTTCATATTCTCTCTTTTTTACTTTGTCAGTCTAGCTAAGGGTTTGTCAATCTGGTTGAATTCTCAAAAAATCAACTTTTGGTTTATTGATTCTCTCTATTTTTTGTTGTTGTTCTCTGCTTTAGTTTGCTAGCTGCCGGAATGCAACACACCAGAGACGGATTGGCTTTTAATAAAAGGGGATTTATTTTGTTAGTTCTTCAGAGGAAAGGCAGCTAACTTTCCACTGAGGTTCTCTCTTACATGGGAAGGCACAGGATGGTCTCTGCTGGCCTTCTCTCCAGGCCTCTGGATTCCAACAACTTTCCCCGGGGTGACTTCTTTCTGCATCTCCAAAGGCCTGGGCTGAGCTGCCAGTGCTGAGATGAGGTATGCTGAGCTGCTCGGGCTGTGCTACATCCAGCTCTCATTTAAGCACCAACCAATTAAGTCAAATGTCATTCATTGCAGCAGGCACACCTCCCAGCGGACTGCAGATGTAATGAGCAACAGATGAGGTTCATGTACCTCATATCCGCAGCAACAAAACTAGGTGCCTTCCCCTGGCCAAGTTGACAACTGAATCTAGCTACCACATTCTCCAGTTCATTTATTTCTGCTTTAATCTTTGTTATTTCTTTTCTTCTACTAGCTTCAGGGTTAATTTGATGTTCTTCCTCTAATTTCTAAAGTTGTTCTGTTAGGTCTTTGGTTTTAGTTCTTTCTTCCTTTTTAAGGTAGGTAGTTAGAGCTATAAATTTCCCTCTCAGCACCACCTTTGCTGCATCCCATAGATTTTGATATGTTGTATTCATATTTTCATTCATCTTCAGGTATTTACTGGTTTCTCTTGCAATTTCTTCTTTGACCCGCTGATTGTTTAAGTGTATGTTGTTTAACTTCCATATATTTTTGAAAGTTCCAGTTCTTTTGGTGGTTATTGATTTCCAGCTTTATTCCGTTATAGTCAGAGAAAGTACTTTGAATAATATCAATCTTTTCAAAATTATTAAAACCTGTTTTGTGCCCCAGCACATGATCTATCCTGGAGTATGTTCTATGAGCACTTGAGAAAAATGTATATCCTGATGTTTTTGGAGTGCAATGATCTATTATTTCTGTTACGTCTAATTCTTCTATCAGATTATTTCAGTTATTAATTTCCTTATTGATCCTCTGTCTAGTTGTTCTATGTATAGAAGAGAGTGGTGTATTGAAGTCTCCCACTATTATTCTGTAATATCTATTTCTCCTTTCAGTTTTGCCAATGTTTGCCTCATGCACTTTGGATCTCCTTCATTGGGTGCATAAACGTTTATGATTGTTATTTCTCCTTGATAAATTGTCCCTTTTATTAATATATAGGGTCCTTCCTTGTCTCTTATGACATCTTTGCTTTTAAAGTCTATTTTGTCCAATATTAGTATAGCTACCCCTGCTTTCTTTTGGTTACAACTTGCATGGAATATCTTTTTCCATCCTTTCTCCTTCAACCTATTTATATCCTTGGGTCTAAGGTGAGTCTTTTATAAACAGCATATAGATAGATGACATTTTTAAATCCATTCTGCCAATCTGTATCTTTTAATTGGGGAATTTAATATGTTAACATTCAAAGTTATTAATGTAAAGGCAGGTCTTGAGTTAACCATATCCTTTGTGTTATATTAGTCAAATCTATCTTTGTCTCTCTCCTTTCATCCTTTAGGTTACCCTTACTAATACTCTTCAGTTCTGTGCCCTTATCCAGACCTCTTTCTCTTGTCTCTTTTTTTTTTCAGCTGACAAAACTCCCTTTAGTATTTCTTTCAGGGCACATCTCTTGCTAATAAATTCTCTCAACATTTGTTTATCTGTGAAAATTTTAATCTCTCCCTCATTTTTAAGCTGGATAAAATATTCTTGGCTGGCAATTTTTTCTTTCAGAATCTTAAATATATCACACCACTGCCTTCTCATCTCCATGGTGCCCATTGAGTAGTCAGCACTTAGTCTTATGTATCTTCCCTTGTATGTGGTAAATCACTTTTCTCTTGCTGCTTTCAAGACTCTCTCCTTCTCTTTAGGTTTGTCAGTCTGATTAGTGTCTTGGAATGGGTCTATTTGGATTTATTCTATTTGGAGTTTATCGGGTTTCTTTGATTTGCATATTTATGTCTTTTTTAAGGGTTGGGAAGTTTTCCTCAATTATCTCCTGAAATAATCTTCCTATCTCTTTACTATTCTCCTCTCCTTCTGGTATACCAATGATTCTATGTGTGCATATCATGTGGTCAATCATTTCTGTCAGATCCAATTCAAACTTTTCCATCTGTTTCACCAGTTGTTCTTTTGTGCATTCAAATTCAGTTACCCTGTACCCTACTTCATTTATTCTTTCTTCTGCCTCTTCAAATCTGCCGTTGTGTGTCTCTAGTATATTTTTAATTTGATCTACAGTATCTTTCATCTCTGTAAGAGCTACTATTTTTCTATTTATTCTTTCAAATTCTTCTTTATGCTCTTCTAGTGTTTTCCTTTTTGTTTTTCTAGTGTCTTTTTTGTATCCTTTTTGTCTTTAGCCAACCCGTTAACATTATTTAGGAGATTTGTATGAAAATCTTAAATTAGTTGTTACAAATTCTGTGTCTTCTTTGGATTTCTAGTTTGGTCACTTGGGTTGGCCATATCTTCTTGCATCTTTATGTGCTTTGTGATTTTCTACTAGTTTCTAGACATTTGATTATCTTGATAAGGTTATTTTGAAAGTTGATTTCCTTCACTCACCTAAGATTTTGCAGTTGCTTGGGTTTGCATTGCAAGTCTCCTATGGCACTCTGTTTCTCAGTAATTGCCAGCCAGGGCCAGGCCTTCATGCAGGAGGTGCAACTCTCTTTGGAAGCCTGTTAAATACTGGGCAGTAAAGCAGCTAGCCAGAGTGTACTTTCCCTGTCTTCTCAGCAGATGGTACTCTTGGGCCACCTCTTCCCCACAAACCTGCCTCTCCCTTACTGTCCCACTGAGAAGGAACTCAAACAGGCAACAATTCAGTAAGTACCACAGGCCTCCATGTGTGCTGAAAGCCACCAGCCCTGTCGGTGGGGGTGGGCACTGTGCATCTTAGTGGAGAATCTGTTTGTGGGGACCATGGGCCTGGTGATTCCCAGGCTCCTGCATGGAACGATTTCAGACTGTGGGACTGAGAAGTGCAGCTTTCCTAACCCAGAACCGCAAGGCAAGGTGTGCATCCCTGGGCCTCTAGGGTAGGGAAAGAACTCCTGGCATTACAGTGCAGTGAGACTCCCGCATTGTCTCTGCCTCTCTGTCCATGCACACCATGAGCGCTCCTAGCCTCCATGGAGAAAGAATAGAGGCAACAGGACACTGAGTCTCTCTTGCCAGCCAATTGCAAGATCAGCGCTTCTCTGCATTCCCCCTCTCTTTCCAAGGGGAGGGCTCCCCAATATCCTTCCCAAACCAGGCACTTTGTTTCTCAAAGTGCCATAGGAGACTTTCAGTGCAAACCCAAGCAACTGCAAAATCTTAGGTGAGTAAAGGAAATCAACTTTCAAAATAGCCTTATCAAGATAATCAAATGTCCGGAAACTAGTAGAAAATCACAAAGCACATAAAGATGCAAGAAGATATGGCCAACCCAAGTGACCAAACTAAAAATCCAAAGAAGACACAGAATTTGTAACAACCAAGGTTTTGTAACAACTAAGAATTTGTAACAACGCAAGGTCTCTGTGTGTGGATAAAACGAGTCTGCTGGCTCCCAGGTTCCCATGCAATGACTCCCAGCTGCAGGACTGAGAAGGAGGATCTCCCCAGCTGGCAGCAAAAGAGGGAATGCACTGCTCCTCCAGTCCCTGATCCAGTCAATTCATAGTAGCTGGCCCCAGGTGTGGTCATGACTGAATAAACACTCCAATCTTGCAGTCATAATTTCTCTGCTTTTTCATCCAGGTCCTCCACATATGATGTAGATGACCTTTTCTGATCACCTATATTATGAAACCACTGTCTTGATCATTTTCTGCCTTCTCTCTAGTTGTTCCACAGTGGAGGAATGAACTTTGCCTACTCTATTCTGGAATCTTCCGAGAAGTCTTCCTAGTATATATATATTTTTGGCCTGGGCAGACTCTGGGAATTTAACCCAGGTCTCCAGCATGGCAGGCCCTAGTATTTCATTTTTATTTTATTTTACATATGCCCAGATGAACAACGTGCCAGGACTGCATAAATGCAAAAGGTTGGACCCCAGGTCATACTTTGTGAACCACTGTTTTCTGGGGAGGTATCCATATTCAGATTTAGCCATTGGTCGTTAGGAGGTTTGGTTTTGTTTGGTTTGCTTTCAAGCAATCTCAGCTCTTATCCATGAAGAGATAGGCAAAACTTTCTTCTGGAGCCCAAGAAATTCCTGAGAGCAAGCCCTGCCTACAGCCCTGGTCAGTGGCTGCTGGTTACTGTAGACGAGACAGATAAAAAGCCAGTCCCTTCCTGGAAGGCCAGAGTCCTACTATCTGGCAACTATTTGCAGGATGTTGCCTACAGGAGCACCCTGTTATGAACTTGTATGTAAAATAACCACAAATTCAGAGAACTGGTAGAGAAACCACTTTTAATGGTGACCAATAAGACTTTCTTCCTTAATGTCTCATAAAAAGGCCATCGACACCTTGCATTACTGTGGAACATTTGTTACAATTGAGATAGTACATTTTTATGATTGGACAATTAATTCAAGTCCATGGTTTTACTCAGGTGCTCACTATTTGTATAGTACAGTACCATAGATTTTCTTTAAAATTTTCTTACTATATATGCAATCTCGCATTTTCCTTTTAATCATATTCAGATACATCTTTCACTTCTGCTAACTGAGCTCACGGTATTGTGTTACCATCACCACCATCCGTTGACGGAATATTTCCACCATTCCAAATAGGAAGCCTGAAGTGGGGGTCCTCCAACTTTATTCTTCTTTTTCAAGGTGGCTTTAGCTATTTAGGGTCCCTTACCCTTCTGTGTTAATTTGATGAATAGCTTTTCCATTTCTGCAAGAAGGTTGTTGGAATTTTGACTGAGACTGCTTTGGGTAGTATTGACATCTTAACAATATTTTGTTTTCCAATTCATGAACACAGAATGTTCTCCCATTTATTTAGGTCTTCCTTGATTTATTTTAGCAATGTTTGTAGTTTTCTGTGCACAGATCCTGTTCTAGTTTGAAAGCTGCCGAATGCAATGTGCCAGAAATGGAATGGCTTTTCAAAAGGGGCATTTATTAAGTTGCTAGTTTACAGTTCCAAGGCTGTGAAAATATCCAAATTAAAGCAAGGCTATAAAAATGTCCAATCTAAGGCCTCCAGGGAAAGATACCGTCGCTCAAGAAGGCCAGTGACAGGGTTTCTCTCTCAGCTGGAAAGGCACACAGTGAGATCTGTCAGCTTTCTCTTTAACAGCTTCCCTGGGGCTCTGTCGGTTCTGGTGGCTCTAAAGCTTTTTCCAAACTGGTTCCCCCTAAAAGGGTTCCAGTAAGCAAACCCCACCTTGAATGGTTGGAGACACATCTCCATGAAACCATCTAATCAAAAGTCACCACTCACAATTGGGTAGGTCACATCTCCATGGAAACAATCAGAAAGGTCCCACCCAGCAATACTGAATGAGGATTAAAGGACATGGCTTTTCTGGGGTATGCAAGATTCAAACCAGCACACACCTAAAGTGGAATTGCTGGGTCCTATGGTAGTTCTATGTTTAACACCTTAAGGAACTGCCAAATTGTTTCCACAGTGGCTACACCATTTGATATTCCCACTGGCAATGCACAGAGTTCCATTTTTTTCTACATTCTTGCCAACACTATTTCAACTTTTTTAATAATGGGCCATCTTAGTGGGTGTCTTTTCCCTTCTCTTTAGCACTCTAGATTTGTATTTCGGTCTACTAAAATGCTTTAAAAATATGAGCTTTCAGAACTGTCATCAGTTAGATTCCATCCCACAATTAATATGAGACTACAGGCGGTTTTGTTGTCAACGTAGCCCGTGCCTCCTATGTTTGGGAGCAGCAGAGCAAACAACAACATAATTGCTCAGAGTGAGTTGGAGGTTAGAGTATTTATGTGACAAATCTGTGAAACTTAAATATTTCTGGTGGTGCAGTCAGAGCCACAGGCTTTTGTCCAGCTTGCCAGCATGAACGTCATGTTTAACTCAGCCTTGTATGAGCACCTACGTTTAATGTGAAAGGACTCTGATATTTTTTCAGCTGGCTAATATTTTCAATCGTACATCATTCAGCTCATGTATTTTTCAATAAGCCTTGGGAAAAGAGAAGTTTTCAGAACAATCAGACCAGTTACATCCGTGCGTGGGCTTACGGGCAGACACATTTAATGAAGGTTCATTTGGCAAAGTCTTACAATGAAGGAATCTTTCTTTCTCAGATAATTGCACAAGCTTGGATAAATATTCCTCTAAATCAGCCTCCTTGTTACCACCCCTCCTTGCATAGAGACAATGCGTACCAGACAAACAACAAAGTCAGACCCCCTGAGGGACCTGCAGAGTCTCTCTGGGCTCAGAAAAATCATACGAGAAGTTGATATTTGCCATCTTTATTGTGGAGCTGGAAAAGGACTTTCAGATCATGGGGGAGAAAAAGCTGAATAACTCCCCTGCTGCTCACAAGGCATTTTATATTGTGGCTTCATTACTTTAGTTTGAAATGTAATTCTCAGAATAGCAGACACTGCCAAACTCCTATGCAAGTCAGAAGTGTATTCCAAAGCCAAATGTAAATTATTTTAAAATTATTCACGGCACCTACCTCACCATTAGAACAGATAATCGAACTAGTTGTAAATATGTACAAACAGAAGTGACAGAAATAAAAAAAATCCACAACAGATGAACAGAAAAGTCCACTTAAATGCTAAATAAGGAGGAAGGGAAGCCAAGGAAGGTAGAAGGCATGTTTTAGGACTGATGAGCTAGCTTGGATGACACTGGAAACAGCCAGCAGAGATGGAGAAGGGAAGGGGTGGGATTTGGCAAAGTGGAAGGGGAGTGGCAAGAGATAAGAACAAAGCTTATGCAGAAGAAGACAAATCCACAGTGGGTTCTGGTGACAAGCCTGAACTCAGTGAGGCATAAATGACAGCTGGAGTCCTGGGCAACATGAAAAAAGAATACAATATACAGGATATCTGAGGTCCTCTGGGAATCACAAGACAGAGCACTTAAAAATAACATCCCAACCTCAGCATCCCACCCCAGGAAGACCCACTGCTCTGCAGAGTGAGCTAAGGGTAAAAGAAAGCTCTTTGAAGCCACACGCTCTGGGAGTGAGGGCACCATAATAATATGCTGATTGACAAATAGTTTAAGGTTCTTCTATTAAAAAAAAAAATAGAGTACTCAAAACAGCTGGTTGAAATTTTGGGTGGGCTACTGTGATTTAGCAGACTGAGATCTGAGCTCTCGCCTGCCATGCCAGAGACCTGGGTTCGATTCCTGGTGCCTGCCCATGCAAAAACAACAGCAACAAAAACCCAGATTTTAATGGTCAAAGGATGTGGCAGCCCTCAAAGATCCCCTATTCATGCCAACGGTGCATCCCAAGGAGGACATGTGCCATTAATCCACAGAAAGAATCTCAGTCCAAGTCCTAATGAAATAGGCAGGCAACCTGAGAGTGAAAGCCAAAAGTAGCTGGCAATATTGGTCATCCCTGAAGGACAAATCAAGCATGACAGGTGCAGCTCTTTGGCAGATCGTGAACTGGGAGTTGAGATTCGAGCTGATGTCCATCATCCACACAGATCTCCAGTGGTGCCTGAAGGTTCCGAGACTGAGCCCAGATCACTTGGACAGTGCGGGCCAAGGATGAATAAGAGCAGGTGCACTGGGAGACTAAGAAACAGCCAAAAAAAGGCTCACCACGATTAGTAATGTCGGGAATTGAATCATGTACTCCACAAGAGACAGGTGGTGTAAACTTAGTTGTAAATAGGGCCTATTGAAGTGTTATTATTAAAGTATGGTCAAATTGAGTCAGGGTGAGTCTTAACCCATATTACTAGAAGCCCTATAAAGAAAGGATGACAGCTAGAGTGCTGGCCAACATGAAAAAAGAACACAATATACAGGATATTTGAAGTATCTATGTTTAATGTGAAAGGACTCTGGTGATTTTTAAGCTGGCTATCATTTTCAATCGTACATCATTCAGCTCATGTATTTTTCAACAAGGCTTGTTAAAACAGAAGTTTTCAGAACTATCAGACCAGTTACATTCGTGCATGTGCTTACGGACAGACACACTTAATGAAGGTTCATTTGGCAAAGTTTTACAATGAAGGAATCTTTCTTCCTCAGGTAATTGCTTGAGCCTGGATAAAGGAAGGAAATTTAGACACAGTCAGAAGGGGCCCAAAGTCAGAAGAAGCCCCAGGAAGAGACCACGTGATGGAGTTGGAGAGCCAAGTCAAGGAACCCCAAGGGTGGTGGCAAACTGGTACCACGATGCTAGAGACTCAGGGAGAGAGCACTGCCTGTTGAGACCTTGGCATTGGTCTTCTAGCCTCTTGAAGTCATTTTCTAAACCAGGCAGTATGTGGTATTTGTCATAGTAGCTCTGGCAAATTAAGGCAGGTAATAGTGAGCAGAGAGAATAGAGAGCAACAGCAGGGGGCTATTGATTTGGCATTTTATTCTAAAGGCTCCCATTTCCTGACATTGTTATAGGCCAAGGATTCGCTTAAGCCCTTTGCGTGGATTCTTTTATTTAATCTTTATAATAACCAACTACCTTAGGAGGTAGTCCTTTTTCTTTTTCCCGCTTTTATAGCTGAGGGAAATTAGGCTTAGAGGTTAGAAGACACACCCAAGGTCATGCAGTTAGCAGCAACAGAGCTGGGACTCCAAACCAGCCACCTGCCCCAGAGCCCTGCTCAGACCCACCAGGCATGTCTGCTTGAATCCTTCTTGGGTAGGAATGAATCCTGTGCTTGAAGACATGAAGGCTTTGAGAAGCTCTTCGGTCTAGCACCAATCCAGCTTTATTAGGGAGTCAGAAAAGCTCACAGAGAGCAGCGCTCCCTCTGTGGTGGGTGATTTAGAAGCATAACTAATAAAGCAAGGAGCATTCAGTAGAGTGACCCACAGGGCCACTAACCCCCCGCACCTGAGGGAGGGCAGACAGCTGCCATGCCAGAGAGACGGTCTCCTATATGCAGAAGAAGAAGGCAATTCCACCCCGCGCTCAGCCCTGTCTACGCAGCAACCTCTCCACACCGGGGCTTTAACCCCAGGGCGGCGGAGTGGGGCAAGCATCCTAGAAGCGCATCTCCCCTTACCCCACCACGTGGCTTGTGCCTCCTCCCGCCTAGGGGGGAAATGCAGGGCATGCACACGGCTACTGACTACCCAGACTCCAAGGACGAACGGCAAGCCCTGGTGCTGGCCCTAGGACTGCGTTATGGGATCAGTTATGGGAGAAATGATTTAACTTTACAGTGAGGTAATGCTTCCATCCGGACAGTTTTAGGTCATCTCATTTGCAAGTCTACCATCCTATGGAATCATCTCTGAAATCACTATAACCAAGAGATGGACAGCATGCTTTGTGGGGTATTTGGTTCATGTGCCAGCGGGAAGTACTTTCCTAGGTAAAGTGGGGAGCACAGGTCCAGGTGGGGGCAGCCAGGAGGGGTGAGGCCGTTGCGATGCAGGCAAGTACACACGAAGTCCACTGGGAGGCCGAGGGGTCAGTCTGTCCCTCCAGCTCTCTCTAGGCAGTCCGCTTGAGCATCACCATAAGGCGAAACGCTGTGCTGGACCCCAGGAATGCACAGATGACAGGGCCAGCCAAAAGAGTCTCACGGGAACCAAGACAGGAATCTGGGGTGTGGGAGACAGAGGGACAGGAAGAAGGAACCTCGGACGGAGTAATTTCTTTTTTTTTTTTTCCTTGTTAAAAACCAAGTGCTTTTTGAGACAAGATTTTGCGTCCTGTTTTGCTTTTCTTTAAAGATTGGTACTGTGTCCCTTGTCTCCATTGAGTCTATTTTTCCAGAAGATGCCATTGTTTGAGGTAATAGGTTAAACATTCTTGGAATATTATTGGAGCTTCTCAGAGGGGATGATGCATGCAGGAGAGGGAAAGAATGTGGTAGAAAGGTGGGTGGGAGATTCTGATGCAATGGACCAAGGAAGGATTTGGAAAGGAGGCTTCAGTTGACAATAGAAAACATGGTGAGACAGCACCTTCCTTCTCATAGATGGAATGTAGTACAAAGTAGCAGAGTCCCAGCTCCATCCTTCACTTGCAGTGTGGCATTGGACAAGTGACTTAACCTCTCTGAGCCTTTTCTGCCTCCTCTGCAGAAAGGAATAATAAAAGCACTAGCCTCACAGAGTTGTTATAAAGAATGAATTTTATTAAGACACTTGTTTGGTAGCATGCCTGTCCCATGATTAGCACTCACCGAGTGTCTACTATTCTTATTACTTCATCTTCACTACTAGTAATAGTAGTACTATTTCTATTTCTGCTGAGGAGCCTATAGTAGCTTCAATAATTTTGGTTGAATGAATGAATCAGCTCATTCACTACCAAAATGGACATTGCCATTGCCCAGATGGCAACAGGAAATAGGAAAAGAGAGCCCACAAGCCACGTGCCACTGAGAGAGATGTGGTTTGTCCTAGAGGTGGGCAGAAGACGGCCGTGATGGATGGACACAGTCACTCACCATTGCTGGAGCACGGCCGGGGTCCAAGAGCAATGCAGCATGAATGATCTGTGTCCTTAAAGGGGCAAAAAGATTTTGCCCAGGTGTATCCATAGACCTGGTAAAGACTGGCCAGCTTGAGTGCCAGAATCCTGCGCTGGAGTCTGAGTAGTAGGGAGCCAGCATTGGGAGGAGAAACAGGGGCCCTGAGCCCGAGTCACTGTGAGCTGGGAGTGTAGATTAGGGCTTCCATGGGGAGGAAAATCCCAACTCACAGCACTGATTCTTGAGGGAGAGACCCCAATGACCCCCGCCCCACCCCCAGAGGCTCTGCCTGTTAGAGGGGAGACCAGATAAGGGCCAGTCCTCAGCCCCACAGGTCACGAAGGGCTGGGACCCCCCGCCCTAAGACAGCCAGCTCTAGAAAAACCTCTTCCTCCTACTCCATGAGAGTAGGCACCCTTGGAAAAGATGGGTCAGAAATTTCATTGGTTCAGGGCTAATGTTCTTTTAGTGTTTAATTATAGAGGGCATGTCAGGTTTCACATGAACCCAAGGCACAGGTGCTCAAGAGGGAGAGAGCAGGGGTCAGAGGGTCCCTAAGGGCATTACCCGGTGGGCTGATCTCTCCCCCAGTGCTGATGCTCCCCCTACCCCAGACACTTGTTCCCCACCCACACTGAGCCAAGAGGCCTCCTGGACCAGTGGGGAACAAGCAGAAAAAGTGCTTTGAAGGAGCAAAAGGTAAAAAACTCCCACCTGGGATTTCAGAGGAAACAGGATTGGAGCAACCATCCTTCCTGGAGTGGCCAGCCTTGTCTTAGTTCCTTCCATGGTGGAACCAGAATTTGGATGTCATTCTGTTTTCAATTCTGTTCTCAAGGTGCAGACCACCTACAGTTCTAAACTGTCTCCTCTCATCCTTTTTTGGTGGGCAAAGAGCAGCAGTGGAGAGAACCCAGAGTAGGGCTCACCCCCCTCCCATCAGCATCCTAGCAGCCCCTCCCACAGCTCCACCTGCTGAGGCCCTGCAGTATCCCAGGTGTAGAGGCCCGTCACCTGTCATCCTGTCACCGCAGATGGAGGGACTCCTCCTTGGAAGATGCAACCATGGGATCCACCCAAATAAGGTTGGGCCATTAATACTGGTTTTCCAACGATCCAATCATTGCTTGTCTTTGGGCTATAAAATTAAAGTAAAAAAAATAATCTCCCCAGCTAGGTCCAAACCCAGGTGCCTCTAAGATGCTGGCTTACCACTGTTCCCTCATGGAGCCCAACGCCAGACTCACTGGAAACACAGCACGCTTACCTGTCAGAAGCCGGTTCAAAGGACCTGGCCCTAGAAAGACAAAAGATAGAGATATGCTAGACAAGGACATCTATTATTTCAAGACTTCTTCAGAAACGATGCAATTAAGGATGAATCTAACTTTATATATATTTATATATATATATAATGCTGTGCATTTCTGAATGTCTAAAGAAACTCCAAAAGAATAATTCCAAAAGCCAAGGTGAGAAGGAAATGTATACACTAGTGTATTAGGTAGGGTTCTCTAGAGAAACAGAATCAACAGGAAACACTCGCAAATATAAAATTTATAAAAGTGTCTCAGGTGACAGCAGGAATGCAGAGCCCAAAATCCACAGGGCAGGTTGTGAAGCTGATGATTCTGACGGAGGGTCTGGATGAACTCCGCAGGAGAAACTCACCAGCCGAGACAGGAAGAAAACCTGTCTCTTCTGAATCCTCCTTAAAAGGCTTCCCGTGATTAGATTAAGCATTACCCATTGCAGAAGACACTCCCTGTTCTAGTTTGCTAGCTGCCGGAATGCAACACACCAGAGATGGATTGGCTTTTAATAAAAGGGGATTTATTTCGTTAGTTCTTCAGAGGAAAGGCAGCTAACTTTCCACTGAGGTTCTTTCTTATGTGGGAAGGCACAGGATGGTCTCTGCTGGCCTCTCCAGGCCTCTAGGTTCCAACAACTTTCCCCGGGGTAATTTCTTTCTGCATCTCCAAAGGCCTGGTCTGAGCTGCAAGTGCTGAGATGAGGAATGCCGAGCTGCTTGGCTGTGCTACATTGTGTTCTCTCATTTAAGCACCAGCCAATTAAGTCAAACGTCACTCATTGCAGCAGACACGCCTCCTAGCCGACTGCAGATGTAATTAGCAATAGATGAGGTTTACGTACCATTGGCTTATGTCCACAGCAACAAGACTAGGTATGCTCACCTGGCCAAGTTGACAACTGAATCTAACTAACACACTCCCCTTTGGCTGATGACAAATGGAATCAGCTGTGGATACAGCTGATGTAATCATGGTCTAATTCTATGAAATGTCCTCATTGCAACAGACAGGCCGGCACTTGCCCAACCAGACAAACAGGTACCACAACTTGGCCAAGTTGACACATGAACCTGACCATGACAACTAGGAATCACTAATCTCCCCCTTCCTGGAGAACCTGGTTTTCCACATAATGCAGTTTATGCTAAACCTGCAAAACAGAAAGAACAGGAAGATGAAGTGAGGAGGGTTACTTCCAGCAGCTAAGGCAAGAGACTGGGCTAAGACTTTGTGAGAGCATTTCCGACCCTCAGAGTGATAAACCTAGCTAATGGTGGACTTGCTTTGTGAAGAGGAAGTTCATGAGCAAGAGTCTTTCAGGCCTGGAGAATAAAGGGAGCTGGGCAGCCAGGTCTTCATTTCACAAGATGCACTCAGTTCTTTGTCTTTATTTCACAAAGTGAAAAGAAAAAAGAGGGCACATCTTTATTTGAAAAGCTCTTCATCAAGAATTTGTGTGGGGAATAAGGGAGTGGAAGGTGGAAGGGTGATTTGAAATTTTTTGCAGTATTAAGCTGGTATTTAATAATAAGAAATAATAAGGAAATGTCTAAACTTCAAAAAAAAAAAAGTTAAAAGTAAATTGCCAAGAACATCATTACCATTTTCTGTACCACAAACTAATTTGTTTTTGTTTTGTTTTGTTTTTGCTGTTTAATCATAGCAATGGAATTTAGTCTTTACGATTGTAGTGAATGTCCTTTTTTCAAGTTGTTTATTTCCATGGCAAAAGAAAGAGAAGAGAAGATAGAGGGGGGAGGAAGGAAGGTAAGGAGGGAGGGAGGGAGAGAGAAAGAAAGAAAAGACGGAGAGAGGGAAAATAGGCTTTTTTACTAGTATGCTACTTGAGCAATTATTACTTTTGTTGGTTTGTATTTAAAGTCATTGCAACATTTATTCCTAACAAACTATTCCAGTTTGGAATACCTTTACAACTTAGCAGGTGTGACCAGCACAAACAGACTCTGGGGGAGTGGGTTCAGTAAGAGTTCTGTGTTGACACCCCACCCTCAGCCCACTGCCCAGTGGCACGGGGCACATGGCTTCTCCTTGCAATGCCTCAGTTTCCACGTTATACCATGTGACAATCACTGCTTTATAGGGCTGCTGTGAAGATAAGACGTGTTATAACTGTCATGTGCATAAGACAGAGCCTGGCACAGGCAGGGTGCTCGCTGTTAACTTGCCTTTCTTTTTAATGTGACCATGACAGAATTCAGTGTCTTGAATGGGTAACCGGGGTTTGAAGGGGGAAAGTGATTATGAAGCCCTGCCAATCCCTAAGAAGGAACTGTCGAGGTCAGCTCAGAGGCTTACGACTAAACTCGGTCCCTAGAGCTGGGGGAGAGCATGCGCAGTCCCCTTCAACAGAGTGAGGCCAAGCCTCAGCTCTGCAGGAAGCCAGACTAGCCCCAGGCTGTCATTGCCCTGGGGTCCCCCAGCCGGATTCCGCAGGAGCCTCTAGGAAGGGAGCTGAATTCCACAGCTGCCGGAAAATGAACCTAGGAGAACCTTCCATGAGCTCTGCTCTGTTGGCTTTTGTCCTTGGCACTTCCTCAATTTATGCTCCTGGGATGTGTCACCAATTTACGCACTTCGGCGTTCCAATTCCCTTGCTCTTCCAGCTTCTCCATCAGCATCCTACCCCGGGCCCCGGGCACATCCAGGGAGGTTTTGAAAACATCCAGTGGGTGCGTTTGGATTTAAACATCAGGCTTTACAGACGTCAGGCCTGATAGGAAACCATTCCAGGGAGAGAACGCTTGGGCGAAGGACAGTGCCTCTCTCATAAACAGATTCCACGGCCTCTGCAGCTTTGGACCACAGGCGCTCAGCCAGCAGCAGGGGCTTTCAGATTTCAAGGTGTGAAGATTCAGCTTGCTGTAACAGACAGCTTGGCTGCCTCTGGCGCCTGTCTCCTTTGAGTCACCCCTCCTGGTTCGAGGCAGTATTTCTCTCTATGCATTCACAGGATTCTATCCACCTCTGGGAAGACAGAACACATTTCTCACTTCCCTTAATCACCACATGGATGTCTGGACCTCTTTGACTAGAGAATCCTGGAAAGATGGGAAGATCATGACTGGAACGGAGAATATGTGCATGAAAATAGGAGTCACAGACAGCGGGGGGCCCAGCTCAGAACAGGGTACAACCACGAATGAACAGAGGGTGGAAATGCTATGTTTACAAAGTGATCCAAAGAATCTGAGGTTTCATTCAAAGTTGAAGGTGAAGAGAAGACACTTGTGCGATTTTAGGTCAGCTAAAATGTAGGTCAGCCTACAGGACAGTCTACCCCAGAAATTCATTATCCCAGTTGGAAATATTTTTTTTTCTGAATGAAAGGTAGATTACTTATCAGACGCCTACAAACCCTTTGACTCACTGGATACAAATCTTGCCTCCCCACGCTTTCTCTGGGGTTAAGTCAGCCCTGGCTGGGATGGTCAGATTCTACCTTCTCTGGTCACAGGACCCGGACCAGCTTGTCTCCCACTAGCTTTCAGTTTCCTCCTCTGTAAGATGGGAAATGTCAGCGGAATTATCTGTTAAATTCCCTCCAAGCTCACCCAGCTCTGTTTTTCTAGGATTAGCAGCAGCTTCCAGTTACCCCAGAGCTTACCGTGTGCCAGGACCTCTACTACTCATTGAATATCATAAGGATCCCACGAGGTGGGTATCGTTATCCTCACCTAAGAAGGGAAACTGAGGCTTCCCAGGGTTCTGTGAGGTACCCATTGCACAGATAGAGAGCTAGTGGAATGGGGTTCAGATTCAGGTCTCTGGGACCCCTGAGTCCATCCTTTCAGCTGCTGCTCGGTCCTCCAGTAGCAAGAATATCAGAAACAGGCCACTAAAATGTGTCCAGCATAGAAGGGCAGCTGTTTCTGCTGTGCCATGTTACCCCACCCAGGGATGATGCTGTATTCTCCTCAGGGATGGAGGAGTGAGGGGCATGGGGAGGGAATGGCACAGACAAGCTGGTCAGCTTACTGGTCCTTTCAAGGTCAGATCTGCAGAGTGGAGAAACATCATTTTGCTCTAAATGAATTGAAAGCTCCAAAAGTTAGATACATTCTTATTTCAACGTGATTAAAAATATGTGTGAGAAAACAGGCTTCATTTTTAGATTATTTTTATTCCTATCTCTGGTAGTTCGGATGTACCCCAGAAAGACAGGCTCTTAATAACTTAATCCATTCCTGTGGGTGTGATAGGACCTTTGGATGAGATGACATCTGGCCCAACGCAATCGGAATAAGTCTTAAATCTATACTGGAATCCTTTATAAACAAACTGAAATTCAGAAAGAGAGAAAAAGCTACAGGAAGTAAGAAGCTAAAATTCAACAGAATGGGAAAAAAACCCTGAGAGTTGACCCCCTCTGAGCAACCTGGCTCTGAAGCAGACAGACACGTCAGTTAACTCCCAGCTATGCTAATGAAGATTCATGACCTTCAAATATTCTCTAAATCTGTCTTTGACCATAATTTAACCTTAAGCACAGCAACAACCAGAGCCATTAGTAAGAAGCACAGTGGACACATCCAAGCGTTGCCCCATGACCCTCAGCCAGAGAAGCAGGAAGGAAAGCAAAAGGTAAGTCTGCTGAGGGACAAGGTGAACTCACAGAGCCCTCAACAATGTTGATGAAAATCATTCAAAACCAACCTAAAAATTGATGACAAAAAATATTTTGGAACATTCATAGAATGACATACTACGTGGCCACTAAGAACAGGAGATGGTGGTCCAAATCGATGGATAAAGCTTTGGAACCTGAAGCCAAGTTGAGCAATCACCCTAGCAGGGATAGAGACTGATCTGAAAACAGTACTAAACTTCTCAAAGAAGCAGCCAATGCCACAAAAAAAGAGCCCTGATGAGACTAGCTTAGGACGCAAAGAGCAGCTTAAAGGCAAATAATAGCAATCAAAATCCAAGTGTAATTTTCACTATCTCCTCATCACCCCATTGGCTAAAGCTCCTCCCCAAGACTCAGTGAGGAGGAAGGGAAGGCTGTCATCAGAACCCCACTGCAGCGAGGGAGGGGTAAAAGGGTGTTCTTTCTGTTTCTTTTTCTGGAGTGATGCAATGTTCTCAAAGTGATCATGGTGATAAATACACAACTATGTCATGATATTGTGAGCCATTGATTGCATACTTAGGATGGACTCTATGGTGCATAAAGATATCTCAACAATTTTTTTTTAAAAAAAAGAACCCCACTGCCTAGCATTTGTATTGTTATGCTTATTTATGCTTAAGATACTACACACACACACAAACACACACACACACACACACACACAAAGTATCTTTATTTCCTGGTGGGTAGTTAATAGTCTCTCTCTCTCTCTCTCTCTCTCTATTCTTTTTTCCCCATAAAATCTAGAATTAAAGAGTCTTTTGGCAGTACATTTATATATGGACTTCTGTATCGGATACTAACTACCAATAATCAAGATTCTGTTGTTACCTGGGGTTTTAGGTTGTAAGCTGCCAGAATGTGATGCACCAGGAATGGAGGAGCTTTTTAAAAGGGGAATTTAATAAGTTACAAGTTTACAGTTCTAAGACTATGAACATGTCCAAATTAAGGCATCCAGGAAAAGATACCTTGGTTCAAGGTGGCTAATGATGTCTGGCATTTCTCTCTCAGCTGGAAAAGTACATGGTGATAGCTACTAGCTTTCTTTCCAGGAATTTTCAACGCCTTCCCCAGGGTGTTTTCTTTCTTCATCTCCAAGGCCTCTGGCTGTGTAGGCTCTGTTGGCTCTAAAGCTTTTTCAAAATAGTTCCCTCTTAAAGGGCTCCGGTAAGCAACCCCACCCTGAATGGGTGGGATGTATCTCCATGAAAACTATCTAATCAAAAGTTATCACCCATAATTGGGTGGCCCACATGTCCATGGGAACAATCAAAAAGCTCCCACCCACCCTGGTCCAGATAAATCCTGAAACCTAGAGGGCACAGCCTCTCCAGAACAACAGCTAGTTCCATCTCCCTACCCCGTATTAGTGACAGCCCCTTCCAACATGAAAAAGTTAGAATGGCCATAGCCCAAATAACCCTAAAGAGTGGGAGAATGATCAAAGGTGATGGTGGAGTTATACAGAGAAGATAGGATTTAACAAATGAATATGATTGTTGAATCATTAAAGTGATATCTCTTTTAGTCTCCAGTATCTTAAAAACTTAAAATTGTGGAATTGTAAACCATGTCGAACTCTGAAATATGTTCTACAACTAACTGTGGGTGCTGTGCTTTGAAGTTTATTGCTTTTCTATATATATATTATTATTCACACAAAAAAAGAAAGAAAGTCAGTTGTGGTGATAAAAAAATATTTATTCCTTTTAGCCTTCTATGTTCTGGAGCAGCTAGAAGGAAAAATCTGAGAGGAGCGTATGGCAGCCCATGACAAACTCTGGGATCTGTCCTATAACTTCTTATTGAAGAGTGCTTTGAAAACTATTGCTTTTTTATTTCTTTGCTTTGTATATATGTTATACTATACGATAAAAAAGTTAAATTTAGAAAAAAATATCTCCCACCCAGCAATATTGAATGAGGATTAAAGAACTTGGCTTTTCTGGGGTTCAAACATGCACACCTGGTATGGGAAAAAAATAGATAAGTTGCTCTATTATAGGTTAGCTATTGTTGTATTAACAGATCATCCCATAAACCTTAGTGACATAAAGCAATAATAATTATTTATTATCTGTCTGCTCCACTCTGACCAGGGTCTCCACTGGAAGACTTGAAGGGTAAGAGCTGGGACCATCTCAAGACTCATTCACTCACCAACCTGATGCTTAATGCTGGCTGTTGGTTGAGGGCCTAATAGGGACTGCTGGCTGGAATACCCACAGAGGACCTCTTCATGTGGTCAGGGCTTCCTCACAGTATGGTAGCTGGGTTCCAAGAGTGAGCATCCCGGAGGAAGAGCCAGGAGGAAGCTGAACCCACGGTAGGACCCAGCCTGGAACCACTAAGCATTACTTCCACCACACTCAACTGATCAAGGTGATCACAAGTCTCCACTGAGATTCAAAGGGAGAGAGCAAACCTCAATGGAATGAATGTCAGTCACCCTGTAGGAAGAGAATATGGGATGGGTTACATGTATACGTATGGCCTCCTTTGGAAAATACAATCTGCCACAATTACAGAATTCTGCTTTAAAGCATATTGGTGTAGAGTTGTATCCCATGGTAAAGAGACTTCCTGAAAGAGAGATCTTTAAGTTAGATCCTGACAGATGGGGGAGGGGCCAACACATGCAAAGGCATAGCCTGCCCTCAGAATGAGGGGTGGGGACATTTGTCTGGTAAGATATGGTGGGAGATGAGATTGCAAAGGTAAATTAGGGCCAGATTCCCGAAAGTCCTGAATTACATTTCTACCACCATGGGAATCAGTTTGACGGTTTCTCAGAAACTAGAACATAGAATTACCATAGTAACCACTATCCCACTTCTTTATATATATCCAAAAGAATAGAAAGCAGGGACTCAAACAGATATTTCTGCACCAATGTTCATAACAACTTCATTCACAACAGCCAAAAGATGGAAGCAATCCAAGTGTCCTTCAACAGATGAATGGATAAACAAAATGTGGAATAGCCATACAGTGGAGTATTATTCAGCCATCAAAAGGAATGAAATTCTGATGCACGGTACATGGATAAGTGCCAAGTGAAATAAAATAAGCCAGAAACACAAAGACAAATATTGCTATGATCTCACTTACACACAACACTTAGAGGAAGCAAAACTCACAGATACAGATAGTAATGTATGGGTTGCTGGGGCATGGGTGGGAGATGATGGGGTAGGGTGGAAAGAGAGAGTTTTAGCTTAATGGGTGAAGAGTTGCTATTTGAAGTGATGAAAAGGTAGGAATAATGGATATCGGTGATGGTAGCACAGTATTATGAATGTAATTAATACTACCTAATAATACCCTTGAATGTAGTTCAAATGGAAAATTTAAAGTTGTATATTTGTTACTACTAAAAAAAATTGTTTTAAGTGTGGAATTCATTCTGGGGACACCAGAAAGCACTGAAGCGTTTTCAGCAAAGATTGCACTTGTGGCTCCGGAGAGGGTGGATTAGAGAAAAGAGAGCCACGAGGCCAGGAGACCAATTAGGAGCAAAGCAAACTGCTCCAGGTGAGAGATGTCAGGAGCCTAGGGACATTTCTCTATGCCTCTGGACCACCAATCGGTACCCTTTGTCCATTTTTGTGCCTATCTAATTATAAATGCACCCAGGACCTCAAATCATTCCAGAGCATATTATTCACACATTATAGATCTTAAAGACATATTTGATATATAGTTTTGGATTTGTAATCACACGCATATGGTATAAAGCAGATTGACTTAAAATTTCATTTACATAACACACGGCTATGAAATTTTGCGAAGGATTGAGTTTGCTCAGAAACCCACAAACTTCCCTCTACAGCTTCTTCTGTGGCTTGTTTTAATGTTTATGTATTATTTTGGTCCCTCTATCCTCCTCTTCTGACCTTGTTAACCCTTAGCTTAAGCCAAAGTCACTAAGAAAATTATGTTCCTGGTTCTCCCCAAAACTCTACTGATGATTTAAATCTTCATCACCTTCACTTGAACTGTGATTCAGAAGTTCTGGATATTTATAGGAGTAAATTGGGGTGGGAAGGGGGTGGAGTTATCCCAGACTTCTCTAAGAATGTGATAAAATAATCACAAGATTCACAGGCAGTACAAACATTCCCAGGTGCACTTGTTATCTCATGAGATAGGAACAGCTTTGGAGTATAGGATTGAGTTATCAGGACCATATGAATCAGCTGTAAATTGTCACCTTGGTTAAGTCAGCATGGACAGTGATATTTCTGGCCCCTGAAAGGAAGGCTTTGTATAACTTGGGGTGGTTACTCAATCTCTTTGAACTTCACTTTCTCAAGATGAGAGTAGCAATAATGAAACTTACCCACTGGAGGCAATATATTGGTGTGCTGGCCATCTGTTTGGAAATCAGTATTAGCATGTGAGCAAAATCAAGACAAGTGTCACCTGTCCTTTCAACTAACCCATCTGAGGTGGCTTTTAGAACTGTGACTTGTAGTTTAGTTTATTCTTGGATTGCTTTATTTAAACTTTAACCAAGTTATATAAACATACCTCAGTACAATTTATAGGCTTGCAATTCTTTCTATCATAGTTGGCTTTTTTTCTTCCTGAAAAAAACTCTTTACTCTAGACTTTGTCAGATTGATGCATGCGTTTTGGACTATTTATACTGAATCCATACATACGTTCCAGAATCTGCCTTGTTACTGACCTGAAATAAAGAGGATGAGCCTTGGACTCATAAAGAGACACCAAAGCAATCATTTGAAGTGAAAACCTTTATCTACTACTAAAAATATGCACAAAGAAGCTCCCCAAAACTTGCTTTGTTGATTTAAGAAGAGGTAGATGTTACCAAGAAAGTAATTTCGGATGAGTGCAGGAGAGAATTTTCTCATAATACAAACTTTTCAGCAATCAAAGGGGTTGGGGACCTTTCTAAATAGTGACTGTCATGGTCAGGTTCATGTGTCAACTTGGCCAAGTGTGGTACCTGTTTGTCTCATTGGGCAAGTGCTGGCCTGTCTGTTGCAATGAGGACATTTCATAGAATTAAATCATGAGCATGTTAGCTACATCCACAACTGATTCCATTTGTAATCAGCCAAAGGAGAGTGTCTTCTGCAATGAGTAATGCTTAATCTGATCACTGGAAGCCTTTTAAGGAGGATTCAGAAGAGACAGTCTCTTCATGCTTCAGCTGGCGAGCCTCTCCTGTGAAGTTCCTCCAGACCCTCCATCGGAGTCGTCGGCTTCACAGCCTGCCCTGTGGATTTTGGACTCTGCATCCCTACGGTCACATGAGACACTTTCATAAATTTTATATTTGCGAGTGTTCCCTGTTGATTCTGTTTCTCTAGAGAACCCTAACTAATACAGTGCCTTTCCTCCCATGGGGACATACATAAGCAGGGTGGATTGACCATGTGCAAGAAATGGTGTGAAAGGAATTCAGTCAATTAATGGGAAAGAGGGTGGGTTTTTAGGTACCCTTCAGTGTGTGGTTGCACACTGGGTTTTCCAGGCAGAGTATGAAGTCCAATGAGCACATTTCTAAGCTTTCAAAACTCAGACAAATTGAGCCCAATAAGTCAGTGTTGAGTGGCTACTCACCTCTAGAGCAGAAACAACAAATAGAGAAGCAGCAAGGTTTACTTTGCCAACCTGTTGTAGCCTGCAGATTCCTGGAAGTTGTGTTCCTGAAAGGGTCAGAACTACAGCAGTGAGAAGGAAAGGAGGAGTTCTTGGTCCTTTCACACTGATGGGCCTTCATAGCCTAATGACAATCAGACAAACATTAATGTACAGAGAAGCACATCAAGTACAACGACAGTTGTATCACAATAAGCCTGAATATTATTCCTTGGTCCTTTCAGAACTTTATATGTACATCAGCACATGAAGAGTGAAAAAGGTCAGGAGCTGGCCTTCTAATAAAAAAGGGCAATAGAAAGGGCATATATATATATATATGATGTGTATATTATTTAGCATCAATGAATTCCTTCTCTTTTTGCTACCAGAGAGTAAGAATATAAAAATGAAACAATGGTCTTACTTCTTTCTTCTATGTACTGATGACTCACATCCTGGTATGTGCTGGACATCTCTTATTGCCTGGCCAGCATCCAATTCTCTTTTTCTAAAAACATCACTGCAGTTTTCTTTTGGGGAACCACATCTCCTCATTCTTAATCAGTTGACTCTGCCAGTGACTGGGACTGGTTTATCAATGGAAATGTGACCCAAATGAAGTTGATGAGAACCAATACCAGGATTTTGTGGGGCAGGGCTGGAGGGCACTATTTTCCCACTGAGGTTGCTGAGTTGATAGGAGCCTGGGGCTGCCAGACTGCAACCTGGAGAGAACATCTTGAGAATGAAGCCAACAGGAAGGAAAAGTGAATGAAAGATGGAGAAAGGAGCCAAGTCTTGATGACATGTGTTCTGGGCTCAATTACATCTAAATACCCTAAACTTTTCAATTTGTCTGTTAGTTTTTTAACATTAAACCATTTGGAGTGAAATTTCTGTCACTTGCTCCTCTAAAAATCCAAGCAAAGCCAAGATGCAGTGGTGAACTATGAAGAGCCCAATCCCATCCCCAGTGGAGAATGCACCCAAGTGTCTCACTGGCCTTGGACAGACTTAATGGGAAAGATTCAATTTGGTGAGTCATTGGGAGTTTGGTCTATACAGTGGTATTGGGAATTAAGTGGTCCAGCAGGTAACTCCCAGTGCAGCCTTGAAGATTAGCATTTTGTAAGGAACACTGAGCTAGAGCTATTTTAACAAAATACTATCCATTTTAATTTGATTTGTTGCATTTGCTGTAGTATAGCAGATTTACCTGGTCTCAAGTGAATTGGGTTTGGGCCTGGACTAATCATTTCTTCATCCTGTGCTAGCTCACACATAGCTGGTGAAAATCAGATTATGCTAGGAGCTAGCATTTTAGGGAACTGTTTGCTGTTTTAAACATTGGGAAGCTTGCTTCCTCTGAGGGATAGTAGAGTTTCCAAATTCACTTTACAAAGTATTCACATTTAATTTGCATCCTATTAAATAGAGCAGCTGGGCAGAACCTAGGAACATGTGATATTAATTCAGTAATTCAGGCGACAGAGTGGGAGATTATCCACAGGCAATACCCAGAGGAATGCATCAAAACTGCTCTAAGCTACAAATTGGAGCAAATTCTCTATAGTTTGAAGGCTTGGAGATGTTTCCTTTATAACATATTTCCTTCAACATCCAGAACTATAGTGCTGACACCATCTCACTCTTTAGAAGCACACTTTTGAAGCTGGGGGTGAATGAAATCGGTTTCACATTTTAAAAAGATCATTTTGATGTTGCTCAGAGGATAAACCAGAGGAGAGAAGTTGGCAAGAAAGGCAAGTTTTACAATAGTCCAGCCAAAAAATGACGAGGAGCCGATCCAACATGGTGGCTGAGGGTGTCCAAGAGACATGTGTTTCGAAGGACGTCTGTAGTGGGGCAGGGTGTGTGTGTGTGGGGGGGTTCCCAATAGGAACACTCCCCCCAGAACCTGTAAAACCTTTTTCTTTTTGAATCTGTGAATTTTATCTTATTTGGGAAAAAAGGTCTTTATAGACATAATTACAATAAGGAACCCAATATGAGATCATCCTGAATTAATCAAGGGGGCTTTAAATCCAATAATGTGTCTTGATAAGAGAGAGAAGACAGGCATGAAGGAGGCCATGTGAAGATGGAGGCTGAGGTTGGAGTGATGCAGCCATAAGCCAAGAAGACCCCTGGAGCCACCAGAAGCTGGAAGAGGCAAGGAAGGATTCTCCCCCTAGAGCCTTTGAAGGGGAGCATGGCTCTGCCCTTACATTGATTTCAGACTTCTGACCCCTAGAGCTGTGAAAGAACATGTTTCTGTTGTTTTAAGCCACCAAGTTTGTAGTAATTTGTTTACAGCCGCCACAGAAGTCTAATGTAGCCCTTCCAGAATTCCATTTTGTTTTTTTCTCATCTTGAAAGAGGGGTATTACCACCTGCTTTAGAGACTAAAATTCACCACCTTAAAGCAGAGCTGCCTTATTCTACAACGAATTACTTACTACAGGCTTCTCCCACTGATCTAGAAAAAGAACGTAATAGAGGCTTTTTTTTTTTAGGTTGGGTGGCCTTAAAAATACCTCTCACCTTGAGCAATAGGGAATGCAATGATTGAGAAAGATAAGGAGGTGGTGGTTCCGAGTTACCTTCAGAACACAGAATTAACTAGACTAGGTCGCTATACCAATTAAGGCTTTGGGGGTTGCTAAAAGTGACAGAAAGCTGAATTCAAACATGCTTAAAACAATAAAATAACATCCTGGCTTACATATCTAAAAAAGCCCCAAGAAAGGGCTGGACTGATGCTAGGTCTTGCCACTGCTAGGTCTCTGCCCTGCTCTGCACCATGTAGAGAAAGTTACAGCCATGGGTGGGAATGAGATTACCTAGGAGATTATGGTCTAGAAAGAAAAATGTGAAGCCAGGAGAAACACCAGAACTCCTCGTTTTGTTACAAAGTCATGTTTAATTGATTAAACTCAGTCTGCTGATGTGACTCCATTTATAAATAGGATCTTTGAAGACATCAATTAATATAAGGCCAACCTGAATCAGGTGAGCCTTCATCCAATATGACTGGAGTCCTTCTAAGCAGAGGACATTGGACAGACTAGGAGTAGGAAACAGGAGGCAGATGGCCATGTGACAGAGGCAGAGATGGAGTGACAGAGAAGCCACCACCAGAACCCAACAAACTTCAGAGAAAGCAGGATCCAATTGACACCTTGGGTGTGGACTTCTGGTCTCCAAAACTGTGAGACAATAAATTCCTGGTGTTTACGCCAACCATTTTGTGGTACTATGTTCCAGCAGCCCTGGATAGAGGTAGTGGAACCAGCAAAGGGAAGTTAAGACAAACCAAGATCAGGTCTCCAGAGGCCAAGGTAGGAGAGGCTCAATAAGGAGGGCATGGTTGGCTAGGGCAAGAGCCACAGAGAGCTCATGTAACAGAAAAGCAGAAAATGTGCTTTGGATTTGGTGATTTGATGTTGACAAATGGCTTGACAGGGGCTGGTGCTGGAGTGATAGGATCAGAAGACTGTTTGCAATGCAGACAGAATGGAAGGAGCTAGAGGGTTAGAGCATTTATAAACTCAGGAAGAAGCTTGGGGGAGCTGGGAAAGAGACTGATGGGACAAGGCCTTGGGGAGAGATGGAGGGGCCACTTAAGAATATAAATGGAAAATTAACTTTGAACAGTGTTCTGGTTTGCTAAAGGCTGTCAAAATGCAATATACCAGAAACAGAATGGCTTTTAAAAAGGAAATTTATTACATTACAAGTGTACAGTTCTAAGACCATGAAAATGTCCATATTAAGGCAACAACAGGAGATTACCTTTACTCAAGAAAGGCTGATGCCATCCGGAATACCTCTGTCAGCTGGGAAGACGTGACTGGCATCTGCTAGGTCTTTGGCTTCTGGACACCTCTGTCAGCTGGAAAGGCACATGGCATCATCAGTTAGCTTTCTCTATGGACTTCTTGTTTCATAAGTCTTCCCAGCTGGTGTTTTCCTTCTGCATCTCCAAAGATCTCTGGCTGTGTGGGCTCTGCCTCTTCTTCCAAAAGGGTTCCCTCTTAAAGGACTGTAGTAAGCAACCCCACCTTGAGTGGATAGAGACACAACTCCATAAGAACCACTTAATCAGAAGGTCCCATCCACAACTGGGTGGGCCATATTTTCATGGAAGCAACTTAATCAAAAAGATTCCGCCCAGCAATATTGAAATAGGATTGAAGAATACAGCCTTTCTGGGGTACATGACAGTTTCAAGCCAGCACAAACAGGAAATATGTCTCTCTTCCAGGTCTCTAAAATGGGAGACAATTGTGAGGATGGACACAGATGTTGATAAGTGTGGAGAGGTGTGTGCTGGTGAGGACGTAGAGGAAATTGAGAGGATTCACACAAATGGCCCCTACTTTCACTCATGAATGAGAGAGATGGAGAGGGGACTCAAGGAGATTATTAAAAAATAGGAATGACCATGAGGGAAACAGGAAAGGGGACTCACCACAAACAATTTGATTCAACGACATGAGGGACCAGGTGAGGTTTGAAAATAATAATAATAACACTAACATGTATTGAGCTGCTACTATTTGCAAACGGTATAGTAAGTACTTTTTGGCAGATCTCATTTAATCCTGCCGATAAACCTGTAAATACTATTATCTCCGTTTTATAGATGAGGTACATGTCCAACATGCCCAAATGAATCATTTTTTCAATCAGCCTGTGTATAGGGAGACACACAGATGATTCATGACTGTGTGTCTGCCAGTGGGATGCAAGGAAAGGACAAAGGAGCAAGGAATTCAAGTGTTGATTCGTTTACTCAACAGGATGTTAATGCGTGAAGTATTAGCTCAAGAGACTACTCAAAATATCTGGAGTGGTACTGTCATAGAACTTTCTGGAGTCCTGGAAATGTTCTATATTTTGCCATGGTGATTGAGCCCTCAAAATGTATTTGGCACAACTAAGGAACTGAATTTTTATTTTATTTAAATTTAAGGAGCCGTATGTGGCTGGCAGCTACTGTATTGGACAGCATAGATTTACGGCATGCTGGAAAAGGAATAACTAGAAGAAGACTGACAAAGGGTAAGGAAATGGGTGAAGGAGGACCAAGGGACCAGAGGGTCTGTGAACTCAAATAACAGGTTTGCTGGGAGTTTGGGGAGTAAAGATGAAAGTACAGGAGGGTGGTGATAGAGAGTAGGACAGCAGTCCCCAAGATTTCAGAGGCAGGTAGATCCATGTATGGCCAAGGTCCAGAGTATGACCAGGGGCATACTCAGGGGCTGAAGGAAAACAAAGGTGAAGTTAGCTAGAGTAGAGGAGGTCAAGAAAGTTATGGGTCAAGGTTTGGGGTGGGCTGTCTACAGGCAGGGGAAACCATCCAGGACCTGGGAAGGGACTCTGAGACAACAGTCCGAGCAGGTGCATTTAGGGTAGTGGCTCCTTTGGCTGGAGGAGTAGGAATGGAACTAATAGCAGAGAAATGGGAAAACCAGGTGGCTATTGGCAGGAGGATGGGAAACTCAATGATCCAAATGAGGAGTAGGGTATGGGGGACCCAAAGCAGCCTTCTCTCTCTGGAAGTCTCCCAGAAACGTGGGACTACTCACTCACAGTTTAAAGTATTGGCTTGAGGCAGGTAATTGATCTGGTTCTCACACTTCAACCTTCTCCTCTTTCTTCTTCCTAGCCAATAAAGAATTTTTCATTGCCAGCCCAGCGGTCTCATAATTAAGGCCCAGAGAGGACAGGCATTAAAGTGGTGAACCACACAACCCTAGTTATTTGAGCAATCTGCTCAACCGACCACACTCCTCTGAGAACCACGTGATTCAATTGCCGGCAGTTGTCTTTGGGGAAGGTTAACGGTGTAGGCTGGTTTATCCCTTTGGCTGGTCAGCTTCCTGGATACTGGTGTCTAGGTAAGCAGCTCTGGTATTTTTATTCCTGTAACCTCAGCTGCTTCAACAAATTCTGAGTATTTCATAATACTTCATAATCTTCCTTTCCCACTCCCCTCTAGCATAACATACTTTCCGTGGATCTTTGAGCGAAGCAAATGAGGAAGTTCCAGGGCCTGGGAACAGATTTATCCCTTCTTTTTGTCCTACTCCCAGTCCCACACCCTTCTCTCTCCAACTCTTTTGTAGCCTCCTCTGTAACCGAGGGACCCTTAAAGTTTTAAGACCACTTTCCAATCTCAGAGGATGACGTTAGAACAGTGATAGTTTTGAGAACACAATCCAATCCCCTCCAGAGGAGAGTAGGGAAATTTAAAATCTGTATCAGTAGAGCTCTGGAAAACAAATTTTAAGACTGACAGATCACTGCTTTAGCATCGATTCAGACTATCATTTTCCATTGATTTTTCAGCAGTTAACACGACATAGACCATCAAAGCATTAGAGGAAAATTGATAAAAGGTCATCTATACCTTTGGAAAATATAAAGATCTATGTAAAGTGTAAATCATCTCCCTTAGCTGAAGTTGCTATATCAGCTTTCTCCCTCTGTGCTTCTCATCCCTTTTGCTGCATTTCTTTGAATGCCACAGACTGTTCGATTCTATCAACCTTTAAGTCTTTGACGCCATGGATATTTTGCAGAAGATTTATGAAACTCTTTGGGAGTTCATCTGCTTCAATTGAGCCCTTTGTGAGATGAGGTAAGGGAATAAATAAATATATACATAAACACTAGGATTTCTTGCCCAACTCTCCTTTTTTTTTGGCTCTCTATATTATAAAGGAATATAGACCAAGAGTCAGCAAACTTTTTCTGTAAATATTTTAGGTTTTGAAGCCCACATTCTGTCTCTGTTGCACGTTCTTATTTTTGTTCCACCTCTGATAATTGTTAAAATCCATTCTTAGCTTTCAGGTTTTACAAAATCCAATTGCAACCATAGTTTGCCAACCCTGGCTCTACACTGCCCACACAAAACATTTGATTTGCATGTGGAATTTAATAGCAAATGTTATGGATGATGAAAGTGTGTCGGAAATAGGAAATAGAAAAACAGGAATGTTTGAAATCTGATGAATAATAATAATTAGGAATGATCCAATCTGTGATCCAAGGGCCAATTTTATATTAAAAAGTAAATGCTTTAAAAATTAAAAAAATATATCAACTATAGCTTTTAGTTTAGAAACTAAGTTTATTTGGCTTTTTTTCATAAGTAGTTGGAATCCTACCTTCTTGTTTTCAGGTGTATGTTTTGTCACATTATGAAACATAATATATGGTCTTTTCTCCCTCACTGAAATCGCTTTCACAAAAGCTGGGCTGAGTCATTGAGGGAGAAGGCATGTGCTTTATCAAACCCTATTTGTTGAAAGCGGAAGAAAGACCCAACCCCAAACAGGAGCAAAGAGATCTGGGTTCTTACAGGACAATTATTAGCCCCATGAACTTGAGCAAGGAACTTGATTTCTTAGGGGCTCAGCTTCCCTCTCAAGTGTGTGTATGAAGATCAGATTAACTCATATACAAAAGAGCCTTAGGAACTTAAAAACATATACACATATAAAGTAGTAGCTTTTAGAATTTACTATTTGTGGTGGTTTGGAGATCCGTAGCCCAGAAAAACATGTTCTTAAACTTAATCCATTCCTATGGGTGTGGACCCATTATAAATAGGATCTCTTCAAAACATTACTTCAATTAAGGTGTGGCCCAAAAGAATCAGGTTGGGTTTTAATCTGGATTTCTGGAGTCCTTTATAAGCAGAGTGAAAGTCAGAATGAAAAAAACTAGAGGGGAGTGGCCAGAAGCTGAAAGCCAATGGAACCCAAAGAGAGAGAGGAGAAGCCAGGAGAGGCTACGGGTGCATTACCATGTAATAGAAAAGCCAATGACTAAGGTTCACTGGCAGCCAGCTTCAGAACACCACATTCTTCTGGGAGAAAGCATCACCTTGATGATGCCTTAATTTTGGACTTCTCCCAGCCTCAAAACCAAAAGCCAATAAATTCCTGTTGGTTAAGCCAACTCGTTACATGGTGTGCTGGTTTGAAAGGATGTATGTCCCCTAGAAAAACCATGTTTTAATAAAAAACCCATTTCATAAAGGTAGAATGATCCCTATTCAATACTGTATGTTTGAAACTGTAATCAGATCATCTCCCTGGAGATGTGATTTAATCAAGAGTGGTTGTTAAACTGGATTAGGTGACGACATGTCTCCACCCATTTGGGTGGGTCTTGATAAGTTTCTGAAGTCCTATAAAAGAGGAAACATTTTGGAGAATGAAGGAGATTCGGAGAGAGCAGAGAATGCTGCAGCACCACGAAGCAGAGAGTCCATCAGCCAGCGCTTTGGAGATGAAGGAAAATGCCTCCCTGAGAGCTTCGTGAAACAGGAAGCCAGGAGAGAAAGCTAGCAGATGACACTGTGCTCCCCATGTGCCCTTCCAACCAAGGGAGAAACCATGACTGTGTTTACCATATGCCTTCTCGGATAAGAGAGAAACCCTGAACTTCATCAGCCTTCTTGAACCAAGGTATCTTTCCTTATATTCCTTTGTTTGGACATTTCTATAGACTCGTTTTAATTGAGACATTTTCTCAACCTTAGAACTGTAAACTAGCAACTTATTAAATTTCCTTTTTTAAAAGCCGTTCTGTTTCTGGTATATTGCATTCCAGCAGCTAGCAAACTAAAACACATGGTATTTGCTTTGGCAGTTAGGAAACTGAAATACCATTCTTCATGCTTAAATATGCCAGGTCTTAAAATGATTTCCAACAGTGCTACCTGAAGCCAAAGGCATATTATATCCATCCCTTCTCATCCATGTAATCATTCTTTAATAAACCATCATTGAGAGCCAAGCCTGGGCTAAGCACTAGGGTTACAGTGGTCAGGAAATGGATTTTGCCCTGCCCAAATGGGGCTTGCTGCCTCAGGAACCATTGCAGTCATGGTTCAGGGGAAGACAAGGCCATTGGGAGCCCACACTTGGCTTTGATAAGTAGCTTGATTTAGAGATTTTCATGCTTCTGCAATCAAATAAGTTCAGAATTTATTCATCAGATATTCATTGGGTGCCTATGGATTGCCTAGTAATACAGTTAATATTTAAAATTCAAGAGATATGAAAGACCATGTAGCAAAAAGATACCCTCTTTTTACAACCCCAGCTATCAAGTTCTTCTTTTCAGAATTCCAGTATGGTAATTGAATTATGTACCCCAATTTAGACATGTTCTTAACCTTAATCCATGTGTGTCAGTCTGAATCTGTAGTGGACCCCAGAAAAGCCATGCCTTTTGATCCTCATTCACTATTGCTGGGTGGGAGCATTTTGATTGTTTCCGTGAAGATGTGACCCACCCAATTATGGGTGGTAACTTTTGATTAGATGATTTCCATGGAGGTGTGTCTCCACCCACTGAAGGTGAAATTACTTGCTGGAATCCTTAGAAGAGGAAACATTTTAGAGACAGTCCTTTTTTGGTAGAGCCACAAGAAAACCAGCAGACACCGCCATGTTCGCCATGTGCCCTTTCAGCTGAGAGAGAAATTTTGAACGTCATTGGCCTTCTTGAACCAAAGTGTCTTTCCCCAGATGCCTTAAATTGGCCATTTCTATAGACTTGTTTTAATTGGGACATTTACTCAGCCTTAGAACTGTAAACTAGCAACTCATTAAATTCCCCCTTTTAAAAGCCATTCCATTTCTGGTGTATTGCATTCTGGCAGCTAGCAAACTAGAACACCATGTCTCTGTGAACATGAACCCATTGTAAATAGGACCTTTCAAAGATGTTATTTTTAGTTAAGATGTGGCTAAGTGAATGAGGCTGGGCTTTAATCCCTACTACTGGAGGTGTCATAAACAGAACCCAGAAGTCACAGAAGCAAGAAAGGAAAGGACATTACCATGTGACAGGACTGAGACATGCAAGCCAAGGAACCCCAAGGATTGCCAGCAACCAGCATCAGAATGCTATAGACTCTGAGAGAAAACAAGCCTTATCAATATCTTGATTTTGGACTTCTCCTAGCCACGAAACCACAAGCCAATAAATTCCTGTTGTTAAGCCAAAACCAAGTTGTGATATTTGTGATAGCAGCTCTGGCAAACTAAGACACCCAATGCAACAAGTCTCTTGCAAATCGTTCTAGTAGCACATTAATACTGTTGCGCATCTTGCGTTTTTCATTTAATATTGCATCTTGAAAGTCATCCCAAATGAGCATTAAAGAGCTTCCTTCTTCTTTTTATGACTGCATGGACTTCTTCAATAGAAACCAGAAAGAGAGGAGATTTCATTAAATGTATTTAAGGTTATCTTGTAGGAAGATAACTCTGGCCCCTGTTCAAGACAGAGAACTTTGACATAAAGCAGATAAGCCATGATGGGGATAAAGAGAAGGGAAGGGTGCACAGAAATCTTAAAGACTTAGAGTCAGTACTACTTGGGGAGAAGCACAGGCTGATATGGTACCTTTGGAGATCATGGGCATAAAGGTGTCAGTTGGCACATGGCCAAAGAGATTGCCAAAGCAGAATGTGTGGCATGAAGTTAAGTGTAGCACACAGAACCCTGGAAATGGCTTCAGGTGAGAGGAGAACTGGTGAGGAGACCACCAAAACCTGAGAAGGGATGGCCAGAGTGGTGGGAGGAGCAGCAGGATGAAATGGCAATCTCTAGTAGAGCAGTTGTGGTGGAGAGATGGGGACAGAGGTCAGCTTACTTGGGCTAAGGAGCAAAGAGAAGACACAGTAGACTAAGAAGCAGAGATGGAAGGTGTGTTGTAAACCCCAAAATTTCAAGGGGCTGCCTTGATGTCTTTGAGCTTCCCAGAGTCCAAATGCCTGGTTTTGAGTTCCTAAGCTCTCTCCAAATAGATCCTACTCACCCATCCAACAGGAAAGACTCCCAACCTGGCTAGTTTCTCCATCAGTTAGAGCACTTGCACCCATCCCAGCATTCAATTTAATGGGGTTCACCTCCCTGCAAGCCCATGGAGTTATTCAAACCAGCTAGTCACGTCCTCCCATGGGAACTAGGGGGCACATCACCCTGTTGTCACTATAAAACCTGCCCTGAACAGCCCTTGGTTGTTCATTCTGCTCCCTTGTGCAACCCCCATGTGGTCTCTCATGGCATGTCGTGAGAGACCACACCCATAACCCTAGAGCAGGACTCCTTCCCTCACCAATGGGACAAATAGGATGTGATCAGAACACTTGGCTCCCAAGGGAAAGAGAGAAATGGAGCAGCCATTAAAGGGTATATGGGATCTCCTTGGTAATCTGATCAGAGACACCCAGTTGAAAGGGAGAGTCTAAAGATGTAAGAAAAGAGAAATTTAACTCATGGAATGAAATTCTGAAGGAAACAGAGGGGAATAGAGTGTAGACACAGGTAGAGGAATCAGGTGTGGCTGGGGAGATGACATCACTTCCACTGAATGTGGTCAGAGATGTCTGAATAGGTGGTGGATATTGGGGACAGAAAGCTGTGACAGTTCCTGCTTTTCAGCCTCAGTTCCTCTGTGATGTATGAGGCAATGGCAATCACCTCCTGAGTTGGTATGGCTCAGAATCAGGGTAGGGTCTGGAGCTTTAGTAAAAAGGTGAAGATTCAGAAAAAAAGACCTGAGGATAGAAATGAAACCATGTAATCATTGTTCTCAAAGTTGTCTTCTTCCAAATGCCTGTGTGCTATTGCCATCCCACAGTCCGTATTGGTAAGTCCTGTTTTATGAAATTGTTCTAGAGCTTGTACTAAAAGTGCTTGTAAATGAGGTCTTCAGGGCAGTGCAGAGTGTTTTTTCCCAGATCTCTGTGTAGGTGGTCAAATCAAGGGACACAGGATACCTCCTTCCCCCTTTCCCCATGGATCAACCTGAACTCATTAAGTCTTGGGCATCTCAGACACAAAGGTTACAAGCGACTGAGACAGAACATGCTCAGACAAGAGGATGAGCCCTTGGTAATTCCCTTGATGTGGCAGATGGAACTTCTACCCCTGAGCTACCAATCTGATTTATGACATTTTCTGTAAAGCATGCTAAATTCTATATTTACACATAAAAATGTTTTTTGAAGTTTACAAATTATTCCATACACTAAATTTTTGTAGCATTTTTACAACACATTGTTTTACTTGAACGTCACTGCAAATCTTTGGATTCTTAGTGTTCTCCTTACTTCAATGCCGAAAAATTATATTAAATTTGTCCAAAGTCACACTGAATATCTTTGGGAAGGAGAAGACCAGGGCAAACCCAACATACTTTGTTTAAAGAACCAGGATTATTCAAAGGTAGCTAAATGATCACAGGAAAGATAAAATGGAACCTCACATCTCATCATCTGTCTTTAGTTATCGTCTTCTCCTTCTTTTGCTTTTCATAGCCTGGTGTTCGATGAGTGACTGTCACCTGCCAGACCTTTGCTAAGGTAGGCATATGGTAGTGAATGGGATGGCACTATCCATCTCCACCATTTGGAGCTCATGGGAAGCTCACACATCACTAGCCATGAGCTCAAAGTTGGGGGGCAGGGGGCTGGCAATTGCAATATAGCAAGCTCAGGGCTGCTAGTGACCAGGTGTGTTCCAGGAATCAGGAACAGCAGGCATTGCAGCCAACCTCCATCTATAGGGACTTCCACATGAAGTGCCACCTGGACTGCAGCAGGCACTAAAAGGAGAGGTAGCAGGACAAGGGCCCTGGAGAATTTGCAGAGCCACAGTCACCCCAGCTGAGTCCCAATAACCTCCAATCAGAAGCAGCAGCAGAATCCCCAGTTTCTCTCACCGGCATCCTCCCAGAGCAGTTCTTCCCTGGGTACTGGCCTCACTAGTCAGCTACTGGAGTTAGGTGCCAGAGGTCCAGGTCTAAAGGACTTCTGTGGTTAACTATTAATGCTCCACTCTCCTACCTTCAGTGGAGGTAAAAAAAAAAAGGGGGGGGCGGTGAGGAAGTGGCTGTCCCACCTGTGCACAGGTTCGGGCACAGAGAAGACACACCACCTCAGGAGAGTGGAACCACACTGGTGCACACTGCTTTAAACACTGTGTAGTAGGGAGGGTCAGGGAGAGTTTCGAGTAAGGGAAGTCCCCATATCAAAGGGACTTATTTTCTGTTTTCTTTTTTTTTTTAATACTAACCATCCTAGTGGATATGAAGTATTATCTCATTGTGGTTTTGATCTGCGTTTCCATAATGGCTAATGATATTGAGCATCTTTTCTGCATTTATTGCCCATTAGTATATCTTCTTTGGTGAAATATCTATGTGAGTCCTTTACACATTTTTAAATTGGGTTGTTTGTTTTTATTGCTGAGCTGTAGAAGTTCTTTTATACATTCTGGGTATTAACTTTTATCCAGCATATGGTTTCCAAATATTTTCTCCCACTCTGTTGATTTTCTTTTTACTTTCTTGATAATGTGCTCTGGTACACAAAAGCTTTTAACTTTGATGAAGTCCAATTTATCTATTTTTCCTTTTGTTACCCGTACTTTTGATATCATATCTAGGAAATCATTGCCAAAGCCAAGGTCATGAAGATTTTTCACAAGGTTTTCTTCTAAGAGTTTTGTGGTTTTACAAAGTGAGCAACTCCAATTAAATGGCAAAAATAAATCAGTCGCATGCTTACAAATTAAAGAAAAAACAACAACTCTGGTTTTGAGAGGCTCAAAAGGCATAGAACTATGTATGCCCTACATCCTAAAGCAGAGTGTTGGCTACATCAACTGCAGGTCAACTGTGGCTGTGGTTCATCCTGTGGCCCACACTGAGGGAGTAGCCACTGTCTGAAACATTGTTGGTCATTGTGGTAGGAGAAAATAAAGCATAGTGAATTCGTACTGGTGTTAAAGGTCCCTCCCTGAAGAGGCACATCATTCCCTTTCAAGCCTATGACTATACTTGAGTTCACCAGGGCAGAAATACATAGTCCTACAGACAGGGGTACCAAGTACAGGTAAATAGAGTCTTGTACAGTACAGGATTTCATTGAAATTTTAATTCAAGATGCAGAGGAAAATGAGTTCATGGAGCAGTTTTAGAGGGGCACTAGGGAAAAGCATAAGGTTGGTTTCTGCTTATACCTCACTGTGGCAGATTGTTTTTTCCAAAGAAGACCTCAAAAATATTTCTCCAGCCACATGTTCTTCTAGAACTTTGCCACTCCTTATCACGAGATGGCGTCAAATTCCACTCATCTTGAGCCCGGATGGGTTGGTGACTTACTTTTAACCAATAAAATGCCCGATAGTGAGGATGCATGACTTCTGAGGCTAAGAACTATAAAAGGCAATGCGGCTTCTGCCTGGTCAGCTGAGGCGCTGTGTTTGAAGCTTCAGGTATCCTGAAAGAAGTTTCTCTGTTCCTAGGCTCTTCAGGCCTTTGTGTTGTTCTAGGCAACAGCCAGCTTTAACACTTTAACCACCAAACATGTGAGTGAAGATGCCCTCGGTTACTTCCAGCTGGGGCCCTATATGATGGGGAACACAGACAGGACATTCCTGTTGTACCCCGTCTGAATTTCTGACCCAAGAGTCTATGAGTATAATTAAATGGTTGATTTTTTTATGCAACAATAGTTAGCAGGAACACCCATGAGTCTACTTCATTGAATAAAATGGTCACAGTTCTAAAAAAAAAAAAAAAAAAGTTTTTATGGTATTAACTCTTATACCGAGGTCGTTGAACCATTTTGATTTAATTTTTGTGTATGGTGTCATGGAGGGGACCAACTTCATTCTACTCTATGTGCAAGCCAATTTTCCTGGCACCATTTATTAAAGAGACTATTCTTTACCCATTGAGTGAACATGGCACCCTTTTCAAAAATCAGTTGGACATAAATGCATGGGTTTATTTCTGGAATTTCAATTCTGTTCCATTGGTCTATATGTTATCCTTGTATCAGTATCAGATTGTTTTGATTACTGTAGCTTTGTGGTAAGTTTTGAAATTGGGAAGTATAAATTCTCCTACTTTGCTCTCCTTGTTCAATATTATTTTGGTTATTTGGGACCCCTTGTAATTCCATTTGAATTGTTGATGGAATTTTTACCAGGATTGCATTGAAACTGTAGATAACGTTGGGTAGCACTGACATGTTAACAATATTAAGTTTTCCAGTACATGAACATGAAATGTCTTTCCATTTATTTAGATCTTCTTTCACTTCTTTCAGCAGTGTTTTAAATTTTCTACCTTTTTTGTTATGAAAACTTTCAGGTATACAGGCAAAGTACCATAAACACCCATATTTCTCCCATCTCAACAGTTTTAACTTTTTCTTTGATGAACCACTTGAAAATAAACTACATACTTTTGTCACTTCACCTATCAGTACACATCTCCCCAATAAGGACATTCCTCTACATAATAACAATACCAATATTACACTTAAGAAAATTAGCAATTTCTTAAGATTAATGGATTTACAGTCATATTCAAATTTCCCCAGATGTCCCAATGTCTTCTATAGCTGATTGATTTTTGGAACCAGTATCGAATCAAGTGAAGTTAAATTTTAAGAGGCAGCAATGCTGGGTGGGTCTTTTGACTCAGATTATTTCTGTGTTATTTAAGACACAGGTTTGGTTGCTTTAACAAAGACCTAACTTAATGATGATTTAAATAAGGATGACATTTATTTCTTCACTTAACCTACTGGAGATAAAGAGGATGTGGGCTGGTAAGATGGTTTTGTTGTCCTCAGCACTGACTTCCATCTCTGAGGCCAGGAGAGCTGCTCTGGCCCTACCATAATTCAGCAGTGTTTTGTAGTTTTCAGCATAGAAGTTTTTCACCTGCTTGGCTGAATTTAGTCCTGGATCTTTTTTTCTTTTAGATGCTCTTGTAAATGGAGTTGTTTTCTTGATTTCTATTTTGAATTGTTCATTGCTGGTGTATATAAAATACACAGCTGATTTTTGCATGTTACTCTTGTTCCCTGCAACTTTACTGAATTTGTTTATTAGCTAGTAGCTTTCTTATAGATTTTTTTGGAATTTCCAAAGTGGCTTTAAAAGTAAGAAATACACCCTGAAGATGCTCATGGTCTTTCATCTGTCTTCAATTGCCAGGCCTCACTTGTACTTGGTGAAAAGGCCATATCAGCTTGAAAATTTCTTCCCAATAGAAGAGATTCTGGTTTAACTCAATTGACAGAAAATGGGGGCATTTGGGCAAATTCCACTCAAAGCTATTCTCTACTTTTCTCTATCACTAAATGGGAGTTTCTACAGTCAAAATTATTCTTGCTTTCTACAAACAAGAAGAAGTGGACACTACTAATGAATAAGTATTAGCTGACAGTGCTCTGTGTATAACCATAAGGGGCCTATAAAATAAATTTAAAAACCAGGTTATTTCTTTGAAAACTCAAATGAAGAGGATTCTCCTGCTGGAATTCTATTTGTTTTATCCCAAGTTCGGTGGCAAGATTGCTGTGGTCGGATGAAAATTGAGAATGGCCTTTGTCCAAACCTAAGGCTGTTTCCAGCTGTCTCAAACCCGCCATACGTTTCTCTATAGCAGTCCAACTCACAGAGACGGGGATCAGCCTACATGCTATTCTCCAGAGGCTCCTGGTAAGCCTGTGCAAGGGGGTCTCCTTTATGAGCTTGTAACCCTGGTCCATGGTTAAATATATATCCCTCAGCATCCATTGGTAGTAATGACTTATAAATCATATAGGTTTAATGCTCACACAGTCCCCAAGGAAGAAGGGACTATTATCATCCTTATTTGAGAGATACAGAAATTGAAGTGCAAAAAATGTCCAGAATGGAGCAGGGTCTAGATCTGAGCTCAGGTAGTCAGAAAGTAGAGGCTGCTTGCTTAGCTGGGGTGTGATATTGCTCAGCAATTGCCTTTTTTATTGTTGTGACTGATGTGGGTTTGCCAACATTCAAAATAATTTTAACAGTTGAAAGACGTCTAAAGTCACTCGGTCACTCCGTGTTTTAGTTTGCAAAAGCTGCCGGAATGCAATATACCAGAAACAGAATAGCTTGTAAAAAGGGAAATTTATTAAATTGCAAGTTTACAGTTCTAACGCCATGAAACTGTCCAAACTAAAGCATCCAGGGAAAGATACCTTGATTCAAAAGCACCTCTGTCAGCTGGAAAGGCACATGGTGACATCTGTTAGCTTTCTCTCCTGGCTTCTTCAACGGCTTCCCCTGGGCTGTTCTGTTGGCTCTGTCAGTTCTGGTGGCTCTAGAGTTTTTTCCAAAATAGTTCCCTCTTAAAGGGCTCCAGTAAGCAACCCCATCTTGAATGGGTGGAGACACATCTCCATGGAAACCATCTAAACAAAAGTTACCACTCATAATTGGATGGGTCAGATCTCCACAGAAACAATAAAAAGATCCCACCCAGCAATGTTGAATGAGGATTAAAGGCCATGGCTTTTCTGGGGTACATAATAGCTTCAAATCAGCATACTCCTTCAATTTGGAAATGAAAACTGGAGAAAATTCCAGTCAAGGCAGGATCCATAGATGCTGCATGTCAGTATTCCCCTTATAAATGCCAATGCCTATGAGTGGGGAACTCCCATCCTAGAATGGGAGCTCTGTGAGGTTGTGGTCCTCACTCTGCATACACCTGGACCCTCACTCTGCATACACCTGGGCCCTCACTCTGCATACACCTGGACCCTCACTCTGCATACACCTGGGCCCTCACTCTGCATACACCTGGGTCCTCACTCTACATACACCTGGGCCCTCACTCTGCATTCACCTGGGCCCTCACTCTGCATACACCTGGGCCCTCACTCTGCATACATCTGGGCCCTCACTCTGCATACACCTGGGCCCTCACTCTGCATTCACCTGGGCCCTCACTCTGCATACACCTGGGTCCTCACTATGTATGCACCTGGGCCTTCACTGTGCATATACCTGGACTCTCACCATGCATACACCTGGGCTTGGCAAAGTGTCCAGTAGTGGGTACTCAATAACTATTTGTTGAATGAACTCTGGGACAAAATTTATGATTTATAGTACATTGGTTTATGAGACAACTTTTGTTGAGTGATTGTCTTGCACTTCCGACTCTATTCAGCCCTTGTGGTAAACGGAAGCATGCACCCCAATTTAGACAGGTTCTTCATCTTAATCCATGTCCCTGTGGTGTGAACCCACTGTAAATGAGACTCCTGGAATATGTTGCATTTAGTTAAGTTGTAGGCAATTGAACAAGGCTAGGTCTTAATCTTAATTACTGGAGGCTTTACAAAGAGAGCCCAGAAATCATAGGAGCAAGAATGGAAAAGATATCGCCATATGTCCAGAGGCAGAGATGAGCCAAGGAACCTCAAGGATCACCAGCATCCAGCACCAGAACTCCACAGGCCTCAGAGAAAAGGCAAGCCTTGGCAATATCTTGATTTGGGATTTTCTTCCAGCCTCAAAACTGTGAACCAATAAATTCTAACTGTTTAAGCCGAATCATCGTGTAATAGTCATGATAGCAGCTCTGGAGAACTGAGTTGGTCCTAAATGTAGCAAAGAATAAAATCTCGTCCCTGCTCTAAAGGGGCTTCCAACTTACTAGGAGAATCCTGAGAAGGTGATCGTGGCATGATGAGGCTGCTGGGGGCTGTGCCTGCCCTCGCGATGCGGGAACATGCAGCAAGATGGCCTAATCTAACCTTGGGAGAGGAGGTCAAGGAAGCCTATACAAAGTAGCATCTCAGAAGCTGATCTGGGTAGGACTAAGGTAGATCAGAATACAGGGAAAGGATGATATTGCCCATATTTTTAAACTTCAACCTCTATGTTGAGACTAAAGGGAGAGATGTTTAATTGGTGCAAAATTTATATTTTAGGTAGTGCATTACCTACTTTAACTTGTATGGTCAGTTTAGTTGAACACCATAAGTACACGGATTCTTGGATAGGGTGTGAGAATTTGTTCATTTTTCCAGGTTAGTGTGATGCCCAGATGTATCTCACAATAATATGGGCAGTGAATAAAAAAAGTATTTGCAAAGTCCCCTTCAGGGACTGGGAAAAAGAAGGAAACATTCAACTTCCCCATTTGGAGAATTTCTCATATCCTCACAAGCATTGGGGACAAACAAATTGATAGGCCAATCCCTCGATCTTAGAGTTTGCCCCTATGAAACTTATTCCTGCAAAGGATAGGCTAAGCCTACTTAAAATTAGGCTTAAGAATCACCCCCAGAGAACCTCTTTGGTTGCTCAGATGTGGCCTCTCTCTCTAAGCCAACACAGCAAGTGAACTCACTGCCCTCCCCACTACATGGGACATGACTCCCAAGGGTATAAATCTCCCTGGCAACATGGGACAAAAATCCTGGGTTGAGCCGGAAGCCAGCATCAAGGGATTGAGAAAGCCTTCTTGACCAAAAGTGGGGAGAGAGAAATAAAGTGGTAATGGCTGAGAGATTTCAAACAGAGTCAAGAGGTTATCCTGGAGACTACTCTAATGCATTGTATAAATATCCCTTTTTAGTTTATGGTGTGTTAGAAAGGTTGGAGGGAAGTACCTGAAACTGTCGAGCTGTGTTCCAGTAGCCTTGATTCTTAAAGACAATTATAAAAAGATATAACTTTTACAATGTGACTGTGTGATTGTGAAAACCTTGTCTGATGCTCCCTTTATCCAGGGTATGGACAGAGAGTAAAAAAATACAGTTAATAAATAAATAAATAATAGGGGGATAGGGATAAAATAAATGGGGTAGATGGAAATATTAGGGGTCAATAAGAGGGAGGGATAAGGAGTATGGTATATATGAATTTTTTCTTTTTATTTCTTTTTCTGGCATGATGCAGATGTTATAAAAAATGATCACAGTGATGAATACACAACTGTGTGATAATATTGTGAGCCACTGATTGTACACCATGTGTATGTGTGTGAAGATTTGTCAATCAAAACAAAAAAGAAAGAAATAGCATCTCTATCAAGGCTGGGAAGATGGGTTATCAGGGTGAAAGTGGCAGAGGTACTCCAAGAGCAGAGAGCAGCTTGGTCAAAACCCTGCAATCAAGAGAAAGTTGAAAGAGAGAGAAGCACATTAAAGACATTTTGAATAGTGCAGGGAGGTGATTGACAGTGGAGGTGGGGGCTGGGGGTGATAAGGGGCATCTTCAGAGAAGGGGCCAGATCAGGGAGGCCTTATATACAGAGAGCAGGTACCCAATTTGGCCAGGAATACACCTATTTCTCAGCATGATCATTAACACTGTCCTCTTCACTTGGTAAAGTGCCTCAATTTGGACAATCAATTCTACAGTCCCCCATTTATATGCTTGACTAAGGGTGTGGGTGTTATCTAATCAGTTGCATTGGCAATGAAGGGAAGACGATGGATTTGAGAAATATTACAGTGATAAAATAAATAGGATTGAGATCAGATGTGGGGCACAGGGGGAAACAAGAGTTCAGCTATGCACTTTGAAACTGACCATGATCAGCTCTCAGTGATTCTGCAAGACCATCATTTGGGTTTTTAACAAAATGCAAATTCACAGACACTAACCTAGACCCACTCAGTCAGAATCTGTGAGTGAGGAGCCAGGGAACCTGCAGGGTTAACAAGCTTCTCAGGTCATTTTCCTGCCACTGAAGTATAAAAATCAGCCAAAATTAAAGCCCAAGATGAGGCACCAGAAGGGAAACAACAGCTTTGTGCTGGAGGCATCTGCCATGGGGTGGTCTGGTGGGCCCCAGGCGCTGCTTGGGACAGCCAGGGTCAGAGTGGGCTTTAGGGTGTGAGAAGAAAACAAATTGAGAGCGCAGAGAAAACTAATCAACCCTCACAGAAGCACTTAGGCTCAAACAGTTCTTTATACACCAAGTCTGAAAGCAACATTATTCACAATAGCCAAACGGTGGAAGCAACCCAAGCGTCCATCAGTGGATGAATGGATAAACAATATTCCATGCAATAGAATATTATACAGCCCTAAAAAGGAATGAACTTCTGATACCCCCTACAATGTGACTAAATCTTAAAAATCTCATGTTGAATGAAATAAGCCATATAAAAGAAGACAAATATTGTATAATTCCACTTATAGGAAAAATCTGCAACAAGCAAATTCATTAAGACCAAAAGTAGATTTGAGGTTACCAGGGGCCGGAGTGGAGGGAGATGAGGAGTTCTTGCCTAATGGGTGCAGAGCTTCTATTTGGGGTGATGAAAAAGTTTCAGTAACAGATGCAGGTGATGGCAGCACCACATTTTGAAGGTAATTAAAGCCCCTGAATTGCATACTTAAAAATGGCTACAGAGGGGTGGTGTGACGGTGGCTCAATGGCAGAGTTCTTGCCTGCCATGAAGGAGAGCTGGGTTCAGTTCCCGGTGCCTGCCCACACACAAAAAAAAAAAAAAAGAAGAAAAGAAAAAAGAAAGTTACATGGGAAAATTTATGTCATATATATGTTACACATATATTTGTTTATTTATTTTTATTTTAAAAGCACTCGGGCTGTTCCTCCCAGAAATGTTGTGGTGAGCGAGGATGGGGAGAGCAGAGGGGAGAACCACAGCAAGAAGGAAAGCAGGAGCTGGCTGCCCAGCCCCCTGAGAGCTGGACTCCTGAAGGCTCATTCAGATGAGATGGGAAACATTATGAAAAGGAGAAGAAAGAAAGAAAAAAAGAGAGGGAGGGAAAGAGGGAAAGGAAGGAAGGAAGGGAGTGAAGGGAGGAGAAGCAAGGAAGGGAGGGAAGGAAGGAAGAAGTAAAAAGGAAATGCCAAATTCAGCACCCTGGTCAGTTATGCCTGGAAATGGAAGGCCAGGTAGTCTCCCTGACGTGGATGCAGCAGCAGGTAAGGGGCGCTCTGGGAGCACCTCCTCGCCTTGAGGCAAACCCTCCCCTCAGCTCTCAGGAAAGGGTTGGCATTCTAATCCACAGTCAACACAAGGAAGTTGTGTGTGGGCGGATCCCTTTCAGGTGCAGTAACACTTAGACACAGGTCATGTTCCAAACACTGGGCAAGGGCTGTGAATACTGCCATCCGTGCACGTTCACTCTCTCCTCCATTGTCTCATATAATTGTCACCCTTCCCAGGACCCTTTCTGGAAGGGCTCCATTCCTGCTCAAGTGCATATAATTGTCACCCTTCCCAGGGCCTTTTCTGGAAGGGCTCCGTTCCTTCTCAAGTGCATATAACTGTCACCCTTCCCAGGACCCTTTCTGGAAGGGCTCCGTTCCTTCTCAAGTGCAGAGCCCAAACAGCCACAAGGGCTCAACCCGCTCCAGGCTCCCCATTCTTACAGGCCAGGCATTTAGTTTTGTTTCAGGACACTGTATAGCTTGCATTCAATTCCTGTCTAGCTGGGAGCAGCTGGCCTTTCTCAGTTTCTGGGGAAAGTAAGTGGAAAACATTTCTCCCCACTTAGGAGCTGGAAAAGTTTTGCTCTTAACTTCATTGAACTCGTTTTTGGCTAGCATTATTCCAAAATTTCCTCAACCGTGTTTCACAGAGCAGGAATATCATGGTCTGTATGTTATTTTAAGGGCTCGCTGATCAAATAAGGAGGGAGAGAAGTTGTCAGCCTATCTCCCTCTTGGAAATTTATAATGTCACCGTGCAGAAGCCTCTGAGACGTCCTGCTGTTTTCTCATGCAGCACTTCCCTAACCCTCAGGGATGCAGTCGTTCTCTGCCTTCCAGGACTGAGGACACTCCAGACATGGATTAAAAACCCTGCTCATTCCCGACCCTTGTACTTCCAAAACAAACAAACAAACAAACCTCCGCCCAAATTCTCCTCACAGCTAAGTAACATTCCCCACTAGTGGCTGGTGACAAGCTACCATTTTTTAATTCCCCCAAGTGAAATGTCTTTCCTTTCTCCTTATTATTGTTATCACAAATACTTTTCATTATTTTTAGAAATCATATATTGGTTACAGACAAACATAGAAGAAGTAAATGAACATAAAACGCTTACTCTCTCAAGGAAAACTGTGGTTAGCATTCCCTTCTAGATTTGTTTTCCTGTGCGTGTATATTTAATATATATACTCACGTATTTTTTTTAATGAGCTCATACCGTGAAGTATTTTTATACAAGTAAATTGGTAACATCTTTCCACATCAATCCTTGCATCTCCGTAATGCTATTTTGATGGCTGCATAGGATTCTTTAGTATGGCTTCACCATAATTTATTTAATTGATCCCCTATGGCAAACTGTTCAGATTGTTTCCAACTTTCCTTCATCCCAAACAACACAAGGATGAACATATTTGGAGTTAAGTCCTTGCACATTTTCTTAGTTATTTCCTTAGGATCAATTCCCAGAAGTAAAATTGCAGTGTTTATTTTAACACTAAGCTGAGCTCATGATGGAGTGAATACAGGGTCGAGCCGGCCTTGCCCAGCATGCGTGGATCAGAGGGGATGACCGGGAGTGGACAGGTGCCATCCTCCCCTTTCACAGGCATGCTCACATGCCTCATAAGACCTTCCAGACTGCAAAGAGAGGGTATTAAATGAGTACACCCAAGTTAGTAGTTAACCCTTCTTTGAAATGGAGTCTTACCTGGTAGACTAATATGCAAATGATAAAGCATGGCAGATTGGCCAAGGTGGAAAGGAGGGAGATCAGCATGCAGGGGGTGATCTAGGACACAGCATCGTAGGGGAGTCAAGGATCCAAGTCCTTGCTGTCTTTTTAAGAGGGTCAGAGAGGGACCAAGCTGTCCCGTTCTGGGTCTAGTCTCTAGGCCATCAGGCCCTGTTTGTTACAACCACATGATAGAAAGTTACCTGGAGAAAAGCTTTGGTGACCAGCTGGGCCAGTAAGAGTCACGTGGAGGACCATGGCTTCCATGGTTTCTTAGAAAAGCAAATCACTCATGTATCTTAGCAAAACGTCCTCAAGGGCACTCCTGAATTTCCATGGAGGAAAAATGAGTTGCTTTATGAGCTCTTCAGCATGTTTCTGGACTGCTGAGTGTTACAGTATGCTGCAATGTTACAACCTTATCTCCACACTGCACCCGAGCATCAACCACAGGCTGTTCCTGAACTCTCCAATGACTGTGTCTTCCAGAAGTTCATTTGAAGGGGAGGAATTTGCTTTTTTTCCATTACACTGGGCTAGCAATCCCAAAGTTTATGGATTCATACTGTAAGTAAGATGGAGCTATGATAGTTCCCCAGCCTTGACCCCAGGTCTCTCTGAGGTCCCAGACTCTGGGCCCTGGCTTCTTAGGGACCTGAAAGCCAAGCTGGAAGGAGAAGGTAGAATGTAACAGTGGGCTTCTCTGGGGTTCTGCAGGCATAGGCAGTGGATGAGAGGATTGGGGAACAAGATTGTCACCAGGGGGTGGCTGCAGAGGCCACCTTCACTGTATGCCTATCCACTTGCCCAAAATAAAAATAAATCTACAATGGCATAATGTAATCACACAACCTGTGCATGAGCCCTGCCAGTGAGGGACTGGCATTCATTCCCTTCTCAGGCAGCTCCACCATGAGCTACCTCATTCCTTAATCTGTAGTAAATTGAATGAAAGCTATGTTCTTAATCTTCATCTGCATTTCTGTGGATGTGAAAGCATGTGTCAAAAGGAGTTTTTGAGGATGTTATTTTTAGTAAAGGTGCAGCCCAACTGAATCAGCCTGGGCCTCAATCCATATGACGGGAACCCTTTATAAATAGAAGAAATCAAGAAACAGGAAGTCAGAAAAGGCCACGGGGAAAATCCAGAAATCAGTGGAATCTGGAAGAACTGAAACAAAGAGAGAGAGAGAGAGAGAGAGAGAGAGAGAGAGCCACGTAATGGAAGCAGAGATGCAAATCAAGGAACCTCAAGGAATGTGGGCAAGCCCGACACTACAGAATTTGAGAAGAAAGCATGACCTTGCCTTGGTTTTCTGAAATTGTGAGACAATAAATTCCTACTGTTAAGCCAACCCATTGTGTGGTTTCTGTCAGAGCAGCCCTGGAAAACTAAGACAGTGGCCCAATTCCGTCATTTTAGACTTTCCCCTGTAGCTTCATGCCAGTTTTTCCCTTCCATATTTTAAATTGTGCTATCATGTATATAGTACAAAATTTTCATTTTAACCACTTTCGAATTTCTGTAGTATAAATTATATTTGCAATATTGTGCTACTATCATCATCATCCATTATCAAGAAATTTCCAGTGGTACCCTATGAAACTACATAGAATAAATTTAATTATTATTGACAAAAATCTTTTAAATATGTAAAGCCCTCCCAGCAAAAGTCCTAATATTTTCTCAAGGCCAAATTGTCCAGCTCTTCTTTTGACATGACTTTAAGCCCCTTTTAAAATTCAGCAACCAGTAATTGGTCTAGAACCATCTCAAAAGGAAGCTTCCAAAATTCATAGAGACAGAGAGGATATTGGAGGGTACCAGTAAGCAGGCAAAAAAGGAACAGGGAGTTATTGTTTAATGGGCCAAGAATTTCCTTTTGGGATGACTGTGGAGTTTAGTGACCAGCCTAGACTGAGGACTCAAGTTTGGAGTCAGTTGCAATCTCTTAGCTTTTTTGCAATAATTTCTTTTCAAGTCATCTCTTACTCTTTACTTGCACTGTCTTGTTTTGAACCTCCAAGACAAAGCTGTTTATTGATCCCTATTAAATTTCACCTTCTTGCTTTCAGTACATCACTGCAGCCCATCTAGACCTTTCAGAATTTTATCTGTCATTTCTGCATTAGCTATCCGCCCCAGCCCTGGGCCATCTTCGGCCCTGCAGGAAAAGATCGGCAGCAAAGAGAACTGATATCAGTGATATTTACTAGGACCTTGCTAAAAAGAAAATGCTACTCCCAGGAATATGGTGGAAATAGATAGGTCAAGTTCAACTCTGCTCCAAGGAACAGCTAGAGAAATGACAGAAAAACAACCAGGGTATAAGTGACCTGGGAGGGTTTTCTACACCACATAGGGAGACCCTGGTTGGAATAGCTGAGGAATTGAAACATAGAGGAGTCAAGACCATCAGCTAGTGCAAAGAGTCTAACATGCTCCTTTCCAAATGGAACACCGAAACACTCAGGAGTACATGGACAGAGAGACAGAGACTAGGAAGTAAGCCAAGCCATGTTCCTTAAACACGTCACACCCATGCAAGCTGCCCAACCCATGACCACACTCCCAGGACCCTGACACCCAAGCCCCACCCCTACCCCACTCCATCCCTGCAAACTGCATCCTGCCCCGTGCCCCCCAACCCATGCATGTGCATGCCCACACCCTGCCCCCTGGACAGCACACACATGCCTGCCTCTCAACCGTGCCCACTTCCCCTGTACCCCCTGCAGGCACTCTAGTGCACATCCATGCCCACACCCCCCCCACCCTGTGTAGGCACACAACCCTGCCCCAGCCCCCCATAACCTCCACGCACACACACACCTGTGCCCTACCCACAGCCCTGCACAGGCATGCCCCTGTGCCTGACCCCTGCTCCTGTGCACCACACCAGGCCCTGCCAACCCCCTATGACCCGTGCACAAGGACTCCAACCCCCAACCCACACCCCATGCCCCCAACTATGACCTGTGCCCCTGCTCCACTTCCATGCACACTCTCAGTGCACATCCACACCCACACCCTGCTCCCCCAACATCTACACCCAACCTGCCCCAACCCAGCACCCCAATCCCCACCTTCCACATATGCACATGCTGCCCTACTATGGTCCAACCTCAGCACCCCAATACCCATGGCCTCCACACTGCAAATGCGCATATATCCCCAACCTGTGCACCCACCTCTGCATATCTGCATAGCCCCCTGATCCTCCTTCTGCTGTCCCATGCTTCCAAGACCCCACACCATGCTCTGACCTTGTGTCCTGATGCCTACCTGAGCTGTACCCCACCCCTATTGGCCCCATATCCTACATCTCATGCTCCTGGGCACCAGCATAGCACCCCTGCTCCATGTCTAGCCCTACACCACAAGCTGCCACCATGCCATGGTGCCCCACCCCAAGCCCCGTGTCCTTCCACATGCCCATCATGCAAACACAGAACTTTAGACTACTGAAAAAAATCAACTTCCAAAGTAACCCTATCAAAAATAATTACATGCCTCAAAATCAACAGAAAACCACAAAGTATATGAAAATGCAGACAAATATAGCCCAGCACAAAACCCAAAGTAAAACACCAGAAGAGACTGTCTTTGGAACAACTAATCAAAGATGTTCAGTGAACTCGACTAAATAAATTCAATGGCTTGGCTAATGACATAAAGGAGATCAAGAAGATACTAGAAGAGCATAAAGAAGAATTTGAAAGAATAAATAGAAAGATACCAGTTATCACAGAGATTAAAGATGCTGTAGACCAAATCAAAGATATACTAGAGACACACAACAGCAAATTTGAAGAAGTAGGAGAAAGAATAAGTAAATTGGAGGTCAGGACAATCGATTTTGAATACACAAAAGAACAAATGGCAAGAAAAGATGGAAAAATTTGAATTAGATCTCAGGGAAATGATGGACAAAATGCAGCACGCAAATATAAGAACTGTAATTGTCTCAGAAGGAGTATATAAGTGTAAAAGACTAGGAATATTAGCTGAGGAAATAATGGGGAAAACTTCCCAGCCCTTAAAAAAGACATAAATATGCAAATCAAAGAAGCCAAATGAACTCAAAATAGAATAAGTCCAAATAGACCTACTCTAAGGCACATACAATCCGTCTGTTAGATGTTGAAGAGAAGCAGAAAATCCTGAAAGTGGAAAAAGAAAAGTGATCTAGTACATACAAGGGAAACCACATAGGACTGAATTCAGATTACTCAACAGACACCATGAAAATGAGAAGGCAAAGGAATGATATATTTAAGATCCTGAAAGAGAAAGACTTCCAGCCAATAATTCTGTACCCAGCCAAATTGCCCTTCAAAAGTGAGGGAGAGCTTAAATTTTCACAGACAAATGCTGAGAGAATTTGTCAACAAGAGATCAGCTAGCTTTACAAGAAATACTAAAGGGAGTTCTGTTAGCTGAAAAAAAAGTCAGGAGAGGGACCTCTGGAGACAGGCACAGAACTGAAGGCTACTAGTAAAGGTAACTTAAAGGATAAAAAGAGAAAGAAAGAAAAGAATATACAGATCTGATAAACAAATTCAAAGGATAATATGGTAGATTCAAGAAATGCCTTTATAGTAATAACTTACTGTGTTAACAGACTAAACCCACCAATTCAAAGTACAGATGGACAGAATGGATTAAGACATATGATCCCTCTATATGCTGCTTAAAAGAGATTCACCTTAGACCAAAGGATTCAATAGATTGAAGTGAAAAGATGGGAAAAAAATGTTTCATGCAAGCTCTAACCAAAAGAAAGCAGGAAAAACTACACTATTATCCAACAAAATAAGCTTTATATGTAAAGACATCATAAAGGACAAAGAAGGACACTAAATATTAATAAAAAGACAATCCACCAAGAATAAATAATGATCATAAATGCTTATGCCCCCAATCAAAGTACATGAAGCAAGCATTGACAAAATTGAAGGGACCTTTGGTGTTTCAACATAATAGTGGGAGACTTCAATATACCACTCTCTTCTACAGATAGAGCAAGTAGGCAAAGGATCAACAAGGAAATAGAAAAATAAAGAATTTGATAAATGAATTAGACCTAACAGACATATATAGATTTTTACACCCCAAAACACCAGAATATACCTTCTTCTCTAGTAGTGCTCATGGATATTCTCCAGGATAGATCATATACTTGGGCACAAAATAGGTCTTTACAAATTTAAAAACATTGAAATTATTCACAGCAATTTCTCTGATCACAATGGGATGAAGCTGAAAATCAATAAACACCAAAGAACCAGAACTTTCACAAATATGTGGAGATTAGATAGCACCAGTGTATCAAAGAAGAAATTGCTAGAGAAATCAGTAACTATTGGAGATGAATAAAAATGAGAATATGACATATCAGAACTTATGGGATACAGCAAAAACAATGCTGAGAGGGAAAATTTATTGCCCTAAATACCTATATTTAAAAAGAAGAAAGAGTAAAAATTAAGGACTTAGCTGTTCACCTGGAGGAACTAGAGAAAGAGCAGCAAACTAACCCCATCTTCTATCTAACAGATAGAAAAATAAAGATTAAAGCTGAATTAAATGAATTGGAGAACAAAAGAACAAAGGAAATAATCAACAAAACCAAAAGTTGGTTCTTTGAGAAAATCAATAAAATTGATGTACCCCTAGCTAGGCTAACAAAGTAAAAAGAGAGGATGTAAATAAAGAAAATCAGAAATGAGAGGGGCATCATTACCATGAACGCTGAAGAAACTTTTTAAAAAATCATAAGAGGATACTATGAACAACTATATGCCAACAAACTAGACAACTTAGATGAAATGGACAGATTCCTAGGAACACACAAACAAGCTACACCGACTGAAGAAGAATAGAAAATCTCACAAAGCCAATCACAAGTCAAGAGATTCAATCAATCATCAAAAATCTTCCTACAAAGAAATGCCCAGGACCAGATGGCTTCACAGGGGAATTTTATCAAGCATTCCAAAAAGAACTAACATGAATTCTGCTCAAACTTTTCCAAAAAACTGAGGATAAAGGAATACTACTTAACTCATTCTATAAAGCTAACATCACTCTAATACCAAAAATAGATGAAGACATTGTAAGAGAGGAAAACTACAGGCCAATCTCCCTAATGAATATAGTTGCAAAAATTCTCGACAAAATACTAGCAAATTAAATCCAACAACACATTAAAAGAATTATGTACCACAACCAAGTGTGATTTATACCAGGAATGCAAGAATGGCTCCACACAAGAAAATCAATCAGTGTAATACAGCAATTAACAAATTAAAAGGGAAAATCACATGCTGAAAGAGCATTCAACAAAATTCAACATCCTTTTCTGATAAAATTCAACACCTTTTTCTGATAAAAACACTTCAAAAGGTAGGAATTAAAGGTAACTTCCTCAATATGATAAAGGACATATATAAAATCTATTGCCAGCATCTTATTCAATGGTAAGAGACTGAAAGTATTCCCCCTGAGATTGGGAACAAGACAAGGATGCCCTGTGTCACCACTATTATTTAACATTGTACTAGAAATTCTAGCAAGAGCAATCAGGCAGGACAAAGAAATAAAAGGCATCCAAATTGGAAAAGAAGAAGTAAAACTTTCACTATTTGCCGATGACATGATACTATACTTGGAAAATCCTGAGAAATCTATGACAAAGCTTCTAGAGCTAATAAACAAATTCACCAAGGTGGTGAGATATAAGATTAATGTGCAAAAATCAGTAATGTTTCTATACACAAGCAATGATCTAACTGAGGTGTCAATTAAGGAAAAAAAATCCATTCAAAATAGCAACTAAATGAATCAAGTATATAGGAATGAACTTAACTAGGGATGTAAAGGACCTATACACATAAACTACATAACATTACTAAAAGAAATCAAAGAAGATCTAAACAGGTGGAAAGACATTCCCTGCTGATGGATGTAGGTTAAATGTAGTTAAGATGTCAATTCTACCCAAATTCATTTACAGATTCAATGCAATATCAATCAAAATTCTAACAACTTACTTTGAAGTCTTGGAAAAGCGAGTTACCAAATTCATTTAAAGGGAAAGAGACCTTGAATAGCTAAAAATATCCTTTAAAAGAAGAACAAAGTGGGGGAATGAAGACTTCCTGATTTCAAAACTTAGTACAAAGTCAAAGTTGTCATAACAGGATGGTACTGGCACAAAGATAGAAGTATTAACCAATAGAACTGAATCAAGAGCACAGAAATAGACCACCAAATCTATGTTCAACTGATCTTTGACAAGGCCCCCAAGTCCACTGAATGGGACAAAACAGTCTTTTCAATAAATTGGCATGTGTGAACTGGATACCAATAGCTAAATGAATGAAAGAGAACCCTTACTTTATACCCTATGCAAAAATTAATTCCAAGTAGATCAAAGATCCAAATATAAGAACAAGTACCATAAAACTCCTAGAAGAAAATATAGGGAAACCTCTTCAAGACATAATAATAAGAGGTAACTTCCTAAACTTTACACCCAAAGCACAATCAATGAAAGAAAAAAATAAATTGGCACTCCTCAAAATCAAATGCTTTTGTGCCTCGAAAGATGTGAAAGGTGAAGAGGCAGTCAATTCAATGGGAGAAAATATTTGGAAATCACACATTGGATAAAGGTTTGGTGGCCTGTGCACAGAAAGAAATCATACAACTCAACAGCAATTAACAAGCAACCTAATTATAAAATGGGCTAAAGATATGAACAGAAATTTTTCCAAAGAGCAAATACAGATGGCTAAAAAGTACATGAAGAGATGCTCATTTTCATTAGCTATAAAGGTAATGCAGATAAAGGCTATAATGAGATACCACCTCACACCTATAAAAATAGCTGCTATCATACAAACAGGAAATTACAAATGTTGGAGAGGGTGTGGAGAAATTGGGAAACTTATGCACTGTTGGTGAGAATTTATAATGGTACAGCTGCTCTGTAAGACAGTCTGGTGGTTCCTTGGAAAACTAAATATTGAGTTGATGTATGACCTGGCAATATCACTACTTAATATATACCCAGAAGAGCTGAAAGCAGTGACACAAACAGTCATTTGCACACCGATGTTCACAGCAGCATTATTCACAATTGCCAAAAGATAGAAACAATCCAAATGCCCATCAATAGATGAATGGATAAACAAAATGTGGTATATGCATATGTTGAAAATCATATGTAACAGTATAACAAAATGACACCCTGAAGTACATGACAACATGGATGAACCTTGAGGACATAATGCTAAGTGAAATAAACCAGACACAAAAGGATAGATATCGTATGATTTCACTTTTATAGTCATGGTAAAGGTAAACTCAGGCTTACAATATAGACTATGGGGACCCAGAGATACATGGAAGTTAGACATGGGTGAATGGTTAGCTAATGAGGTTAAACTTAAATGTGAGGGAGTGGATAGAAGTGAAGGCAGTTCCTTAGTTGGTCTATAAGCAATATTGCCATGTTGAACGTGAACATGATTGAAAGGAGTTTTACAGAGACATTTATCCCACCGACAAATAATTTCTTGCCTGGACAACTTCAAAGGTATGAATTTTGTACAAAGAATTTATAATGGGGGAAAACTACTTTTGCATGCTGACATCAACAGTGACACAGCAACACCAGGGGTAAATAATGGGGTGGGGTGGGGTTAAGAGTTAAGGGGAGGTTTGGATTTTCTATTCTGTGAGGATGTGTCTATCAGCTATTTTTCTCTTGGGAGCAATGAACATTATCTAATTTAGAAAGTGTTGACCGATTGTACATTACACACGATGCCCAATGAATGGAGGTGGCTGAAGGATGCACTGACTGAGTAGAATGGCGAACTGTGGTATATGCGTGTGATCAGATATTGTGCTGCTACGGAAAGGAATGAAGTGGTGAGGCATGCAACATTATGAATGAAACTGGGACATTATGTGATGCAAAATAAGCCAGAAGCAAAAGAGCAAATATTCTATGGTCTCTTTTAGAAAATACTTATAAGAAAATCGTGACTTCGATTGGAGGCTCTTACAGCAGTCTTATTTAGTCCGGAGTGGTTATTTTTATTTCTAGATATTGAGAGGCTGTGCTATATATGTATAATCCTAATATTTCTCTGGAACTGTGGGTACCTGTGTGACACCTAAGACTCAGAGTAGGAGTTCTGCAGTTCTGAAGGTCAGCATTGCTACATACAACAACTGTTAAAGAAATTGCAGAAGAGATCAGGCTTCAATTAGAGATCAGAACAAAGCTGATCAGGTAGAGACTAAGGTAAATCAGAATACAGGGATAGGGAAAACATTGTCTGTATTTTAGAACTTCACCTACTCTGTGAGACCAAAGGAAGAGAGGTTTATTTTGTCCAGAACCTACATTTTCTGTAGCACATAATCTAACTCAACCTGTATGGATAGATCATTTAAACAACCCAAACCCAAGGAGCCCAGGATGGAAATAAAGGCTTATAATTCTGTATCACTTAATGTAATGCCTGGATACATCCAAGAGTATGTTAGCAGATAATTTTAAAATATTGGCAAAGTCCCCTGAGGGACAAGGGAAAAAAATGTTCAACTATTAAACTTTACCATCAGGGAAACCCTTGATACATTATGTCTCAAACATTAGGGATCCCCAAGTCAGTAGACCAAGCCCTTGATCTTGAGGTTTGCTCTTATGAAGTTTATTTATGTGCAGAGAACCTTAACCTACCTATAGTTTTGCCTGAGAGTTACTTCCAGAGGACCTCTTTTGTTACTCAGATGTGGTGTCTCTTTCTCTCTAAGCCCAACTCTGCAAGTGAAATCATTACCCTCCCCATTATGTGGGACATGACATCCAGGAGTGAAAGTCTCCCTGGTGGTGTGGGAGATGACTCCCAGGGATGAGCCTGGCCCTGGCTCCCTGGGATCGACAATGCCATCCTGATAAAAATGGGGAAAAGAATTGTAACAAATAAGGTGTCAGTGGCTGAGAGAGTTCAAATAGAGTCAAGAGGCTACTCTGGAGGCTACTCTTACACGACCTTCAACTAGACATTGCTGACCTCCCTGCCAACCTTAAAGAACACATAGGGCTCTATCTGAGCTTCTACAAAGGTTCCATGATTACTTTCCAGAAATCTACAAACTCCAGTTGGGCTCCTAAGTCAGAAACATCCTGAAACCCAGTGGGGTCAGCCTCTCCAGAACATCAATTAGTTCCATACCACTATCCCATATTATTGACAGCTGCTTCCAACATGAAAAGGTTAGAATGGGCCTAGCTCAAATACCTCTACAGAGTGGGAGGAGGATCAAAGGAGAAGGTGGACTAATACCAGAGATGATAGGATTTAACAAATGAGTATGACTGCTAAGTCATTATATTGATTTTTCTTTTAGTCTCCAGTGTCTTGGAGCCCCTAGAAGGAAAAACCTAAAATTGTGAAATTGTAACCCATACCAAACTCTGAAATCTGTTCTACAACTAATTGTTGTGGTGTGCTTTGAAATTTATTGCTTTTTTGTATATATGTCATTTTCACAATTAAAAAAGAAAAAGAAAATGCTGACCCAGACAATTTTTCCTAACCTCCTGTTGAAGTTACACACACACACACACACACACACAGCAAAGGGCACAGGCATGAATACTTAATTCAATGCATTATCACAGAGCAAATGCTTGTGCAATCACCTAGGTAAAAAGATCATCCATCTGGAAGTGCTTACACAGTCATGTTTCTCATTTAATCCTCAAAATTCTTATTAAGTCCCATTTACAGTTGAGAAAGCAGACCCATAAAGGTTAAGCAACTTATCTAGTATCCCACAGCTTGGAAGAAATAAGGTTCAGTCTGACCTCCCACAGTTTGTGATGGTAGGTAATGACAGTGTTGTAGTTTGCTAAGGCTGCCAGAATGCTATACACCAGAGACAGACTGGCTTTTATAAAGGGGATTTATTTAGTCACAAATTTACTAATTTGGGAAGGTGCACAGTGACATGTGCTGGGCTTCCCTCCCGGTCTCTGGGTTCAAATGGCTTTCCCAAAGGGAGGTTCCTTTCTGCCTCTCCAAACTTCTGGATCTGAGCTGGCTCTGAACTCTGAGCTGCATTGTATTGGGCTGGGCTGAGCTCCTTGGAGCTGTGCTGAGCTGTTTCTCTTTCTTCTGACTTCTTTTAAGACTTGCTCATTGTGGAAGGCACTTCCCTTAGCTGACTGCAGATGTAATCAGCCATAGATGAAATTCACATGCTGATGATTTAAGTCCCCAGCAACAAAACAACTGGTCACCACCATCTGACCAAGTTGACACTGAACCTAACAACTACATATAAATTGGTTACTTCTGAAGGGCCTTCCTCTCCAGACCAAGGAATTAAGATTTGATGCTAAAGACTATAAGGAATCACCAAGCATTCCTAAGTAGGAGTGAGACAGGTCTGAAGCATGAATTAAAGATAAGCCAAGATAAATCTAAAGCCCCAATCTAATCATATTATTCCCCTGCTCAAAACCATCTGGAATGTTCTCTCACTCCCACCCTTATTTTTTTCTCTGCCTGATTACCTTCTTTTCATCCTAAATTCAGTATCACTTCCTCTATGAAGCTTTCTGAGATAACCTAAAGTGGATTTCATCGGTTCCTCTTTGGTGACCTTCAGGTATCCTCTCTTCTGCTTCTAGTTATATCACCTGTGCAATGAATAGAATTTGCTTCCTAGATTAGCTCCCTCACTAAAGAGTCATCTTGAGAGGATGCTGTGGTATATGTGTCCTTGTACATTCATTAATAAGCAAACTGCCCAGAAAAAAATAGGCCCATAAATGTATGTGTTGTAGTTGTCTATGGGTTAGAAGTTGAGCAGAAAATGGAGAAATGGGACACAGAGGTCAGACTGGAGGTGTTGAGGCTGAATGACAACAGGAGCCGTGGTTAGTCAGAAATTTGCAGCAGAGCATCTCCTAAATCCCGGTCATCAACTCACCTTGGGGCAGGGAAGGGACTTTTTAAAATGCCGATCCCCAGGCCCCTTCTAGATCTACTGACTCAGAATCTTTAGGAATGGGACCCCAAATCTAGATTTGTTTAAAAGCTCCTCAGGTGATTCTGATAGTCAGCCAAGTTTGGGAGCTACAGGTGCAGGTAGTACCATGGATAATACTCAGTGATTCCCAAAAAGCAAGGGATAAAAGAAAGAGAAAGAAGAGTCTAGGCCCCATACTTGGAAAATGGTGCCACCATTGGTTGAGTCAGGGTGTACTGGAGACGGCACGGGATAAGTTGCTTTTGCACCATGGGAGTGAGGTGCCTGCAGAGTGTGCAGATGAAGATATCCTTTTGGCAGCTGAGAATCAGGTCATGTGTTCAGGAGGACCATTTGTCACTTGCCTATGACCTTGAGAGTTTGATGTTTTTATAGGAAAAAGAGCATGCTCTCATAATCTCTGTTTTCTTGTAGTTTAGCAGAGGGGAGGTAAAAGTTGCTTTTACTTTATATGATTGGTTTAGTCAAACAATCAGTAATGATAATCTATAAATAGGTAAGTATATTTAATGTGTTCACTCACTACAGTCCTGGAGTGGATTAGTGTTTGCATCATTGCTTGTTTCTCACAGATAAACAGATGCTTTGAAAGAAATTGAAGGAAGGATATCATCTCTAAAAAAATGCACTTTAAAATGGCGACTTTGTAACATATGTATGTATATATGGCTTATTTTATTGTTTATCTTTATTTCATTTATTTCAAGTGATATCATAAAATTTCACATTTTAACCATTTTTAAGCATGTGATTCATTGGTATTAATTATATTCACGTTGTTGTGCTACCTTCACCACCATCCATTAACAAAATTTTTCATCACCCCAAACAAATTCTGTACCCATTAAGCAATAGTTCCCCGTTCTCTCTCCCTGCATTCCCTGGTAACTTCTAATCTACTTTCTGTCTCTATTAATTTGTTTTCTCTAGATAAAAATGGTCACTTTTAAATTCAAGAGAATGTTTCTAATTGACTTGAAAGTCTCTTTTTACAAATAAATCCTGGATCCATAAATGGACATCTGATTCCTCCCAGACAAAAGGGCAGAAACACGATCTGCAAAAATATATGACCTAATCAATTTTCAGATTAATTTGAAATCACTGTATGTGAATTCAGATTTGGTAAATGCCATAGGTCTCTGCTCTGGGCCAAAGATATAAACCTGACCTACCAGATAACATAAAGTTCAGAATAGAAAGATTTCTCGGGTGAATTTGAACAAGCACCAGAGCCCATCTGGATAATTTACATAAAAATTGGATTTCCTTCTTTTGAATTATCTTTTTAAAGTGGACATCTATAAAACCATCCAGCACATGATTCACAAGCAGTCACCGGCTCTGCATGAATACCAGCAAGGATGGAGGGCACCCACGGCATCGATCACACCAGTGGATGTTGTCAGCGAAGGAGGAAACAAATTGCCTCTTCTTTGGGCATCTGTCTCGTGTTCCATTTGCATTAAGAAATGAAGTTTACTTATACTAGAAAAATAACAAATGCATCATTTGGATTTTTATAGGATTGCAACACACAAGCAAGCCAACACATTTCTAATACTATACTTGTCATTATTCTTTTATTCATTTGATATGTATGTATGTATAGAGCATACAATGCATAATAATATTATGTTGGTGCAACAGATGCAGATACATAGTTCTTGCTCTCAAAGTGTTTATACTCTAACTAAAAGATCAAGACAAAACATGGGTAGTTGAAGGTAATATATTACTAAGTGCCAAAGGAGTGGAGAGATTATCAGTCCAACGGGGTCTGGGTTAGAGGGACTAGAGAAGGTGAGACTAGAGCTGGATCACAACTGTCAGTTCAGATCTGAAGGGGAGTCCACTTTAGGGAGAGGAACTATTTTAGCAAAGACAGCAGCAAGAAAGCACCAGGTATTTCATAGATAATTGAATCAAGAAATTCAAAAGTACAAAAGATCTTAATAGATTGTTTAGTCCAGTGATTTTCAAATCATGTTAAACCACAGAAACCCTTATTTAACTGAAAAATTGTCAAAATTGGAAAACAAAGAGAAGATTTTGAAAGTAGCAAAGAGAAGTGACCTGTCTTATACAAGGGATCCCCAATAAGATAAACAGTGGACCTCTCATCCAAAACTATGGAGGTCATAAGGCAATGGGGTGACATTTAAAGTCCTTAAAGAAAAAAACTATCAACTAAGAATTCTGTCTCATAAATTATCTTTCCAAAATGAAGGAGAAATTAAGACATTTACAGAAAAACAAAAGCTGAAAATAGTCCATTACCAGAAGACTTAACTTGGAAGAAATGCTAAAGGGAATCCTCAGGCTGAAGTAAAAGGACATTAGACAGTATCTCAAAGCCATAAGAATAGAGGACATTGGTAGAGGTAGTTACATAAGTAAATATAAAATCCTATATTGCTGTACTTTGGGTTTGTAACTGCTTTCCTGACCCCATCCCGCCACATGTGACCTAAAAGGGAAATGTGTAATATAACATTTAAAATCTATATTACTGTGAATACAATGTGTAAAGATGTCAACTGAGATAAAAACATTATAAAGGGGGAGGGGAGGAGATACATAGGAGTAGAGAGTGTGTATACACTGTAATTACTGTAAATAGGCTGTATACTACTATAATTAGTAGTATAAGATGCTAATTGTAATTACAAAGGTAACCACTAAGAAAAAAACTTTAACAATTAGAGGGAAAAAAAGAAGAGAATCAAGATGGTACACTACAAAACAAACAAACAAACAAAAACTGAATGGAAAAAAAGGCAGTAATGGAGCAACTGCAATGGCTTTTTAGATTTTATACCAAAAGCACAAGCAATAAATAAATAAATAAATAAATGGAGTTCATAAAAATTAAAAACTTTTGTGCATCAAACTATATTATCAAGAAAGTAAAAAGACAACTAATAGAATGGAAGAAAATATTTGGAAAACATGTACCTGGTAAGGATTTAATGTCTAGAATATATAAAGAACTACAACTCAACAGCAAAAAATTTGAAAATAACAAGAATTGGTGAGGATGCAGAGAAATAGTATTCCTTGTACGTTGCTGATGGGAATGTAAAATGGCGAAGTCATTGTGGAAAACAGTTTGGTGGTTCTCATAAAATTAAACATAGAGCTACCATATGGCATGGCTATTTTACTCCTATGTATATGCTCAAAAGAATTGGAAGCAGCACTTAGACAGATACATGTAACATCAATGTTCATCACAGCATTATTTCTACTAACTAAAAGGGGAAAGCAACCCAAGCATCCTTCAACAAATGAATGGAAAACAATATGTATTATATTCATAAGTTTTACATAGGCAATGGGTTGGCTTAAATAATACAAATTTATTGGTTTATGGTTGTGAGATTAGAAGTCCTAATAAATGCATCATCAAAATGATGCTTTCTTTCCAATGACTCACATCCTGGTGCTGGCTATGGTGATCCACAGTCCTGGGCTCTTCTATCACATAGGAATGCACACGGTGGCCTCTTTTGAACTCTCCCTTCTCTTCTGAATTCTGTGGACCTCCAGCTGCTTGCTTCCCATAGCTTTCTCTGTCTGAATTTCATTCTGTTTTTAAGGAATCCAGTAATAGGATTAAGACTCATCCTAATTGAGTTGGGCCAATTTAACTGCAGTAACCTCATCAAAAGTCCTTCTTACAATAAGGTCACTGGAACCCACAGGAATGGATTAAGTCTAAGAACACGTTTTTAGGGTATGTAGCTTCAAACCATCCCACCATACAATGGAATATTATTCAGCTATAGAAAGAAGTGAAGTGGTTATATATGCTACGACATGAATGAACTTTGAACACATCATGTTGAGAGAAATAATCCAAACACAAAAGGACAAATATTGTACTCCTCTTATATGAAATACTTAATATGCAAAGTCAGAGAGATAGGAAGTAGAAAAATGGTTACTAGGGGTGGGCAGAGGGCAAACAGGGAGTTATTGCTAAATGAGTATGAGTTTTAATTTGGGATGATGAAAATAGTCTGGCAATAGTGTGAAAATAACAGGGTTATCAACGTACTTGATGTCAAAGAATTGTCCACTTAAAATTGTTAAAATGATTTTTACATTACGTATATTTTGCCACAATTTAAAATAAATTTTTTTTTTTTAAAATTTGCCCACCCCCTCAACACACACACATACACAAAATATCTAGGAACAAATTTAACCAAGGTATTGCATAACTTGTATGCAGAAAAGAACAAAACATTGCTGAAAGAAAGAAGATCTAAATAAATGGAAAGTCATCACAAGTTCATGTATTGGTATGCTTAATATTGTTAAGATGGCTGTACTACTTTTAAAAATCTACAAATTCAACACAATTTCCCTCAAAATACCAACAGTTTATGTTGTGCAGAAATGGCAAAAAACAAAAAAACTAAAATTCATATGGAATTTCAAGGGAATTTTAATAGCCAAAACAATACTTTAAAAGAAGAGCAAAGTTGGAGGACTAACACTTCACAATTTCTAAACTTACTACAAAGTCACAACCATTAAAACAATATGGTACTGGAATAAGGACAGACATGTAGGCCAAAAGATTAGATTTGGAAGTCCAGAAATAAACCCTCACATCCACAGTCGACTGATTTTCAATAAGAGTACCAAGGCGATTGATTGGGGGAAAATTAATCCCTTCAACAAATAATGCTGGGAAAACTGGATCCACATGCCAGAAAATGAAATTAGACCCTTACTTTATATCATATACAAAAATTAACTCAAAATGGAAAAGACCTAATCTTAATGGCCGAAACTATGAAACACAGAAAATATGATTTCCCATTGTGGATTGTCTTTTCAATCACTTGAGAGTGAGTTTTTATTTTGTTGCCAGTGATTTTGGTGTCATATTTAAGAAACTATTGCCAAATCCAAGGTCATGAAGATTTTAAAAAATATTTTTATTGAGATATCTTAACACATCATACAGTCCATCCAAAGTATACAATCAATGCCTCACAATATAATCACATAGTTATGTATTCATCACCATGGTCACTTTTAGAACATTTGTATCACTCCACGAAATGAAAAAGAAAAAACCCAAACATTCCATACCCCTCCCTCTCATTGACCACTAGTATTATAATCTACCCATTTTTTTTTTTACCCCTTATCACCACCCCCATTATTATTATTTTTTTTTACTCATCTGTCCATACCCTGGATAAAGGGAGTGTTAGACACAAGGTTTTCATAATCACTCGGTCACATTGTGGATACTATATAGTTATACATCATCTTCAGGAATCAAGGTGACTAGAATGCAGTTCAACAGTTTAAGATACTTCCCTCTAGCCATTCCAATACACCATAAACTGAAAAGGGATATCTATATAATGCTTAAGAATAACCTCAAGGATAACCTCTCAACTCTGTCTGAAATCTCTCAGCTACTGAAGCTTTATTTTGTCTCATTTCTCTCTTCCCTCTTTTGGTCAAGAAGACTTTCTCAATCCCATGATGCTGGACCCTGATTCATCCCCAGGGGTCACATCCCATGTTGTCATGGATATTTACACCCCTGGAAGCCATGTTCCATGTAGAGAGTGAGCTCTAAAATCAAGGGCTCAGCCTATTGAATTGTTTGTCCCCAATGCTTGCAAGAATATCAGAAGTTCCCCAGATTGGGAAGTTGAATATGTCCTCCTTTCTCCCCAGTCCCCCAAGGAGATCTTGCAACACTTTTTTATTCTCTGCCCAAATTACTCTGGAATGTATCAGGACATCACACTAACCTGTACAAACCAATGAGATCTCACTCCCTATTCAAGAGTCCATGTAATTACAGTGTTTGAATAAATGACCATACAAGTTAAATTAGATACTACACTACCAAAAATATAAATTTTGCACCAAATAAACATCTCTTCCTTTGATCTCACCTAGAAACTGAAGTTTTGAAATACAGACCATATCATCCTTTACCCTGTATTCTAATTTACCTTAATCCTATTCATATCAGCTTCATTCATATCTCTAATTAAAGTTGATTACTTTTTCAACTTTTTAAATAGTTACTGTGTGGGGTAATGCTGACTTTCATAGCTTCAGAGCCCTAACTATGAGTCTCAGGTATCACACAAATACCCAATCTTCCAGGGAATAATCAGATTATATACAAATAGCTCAGCATCTCAGAATTTAGTAATAAGTAATAAATTACAGCTCCAGAATAGATGTGACTGCTGTAAGAGTTTACAGTCTAAGAACCTTTATGAAAGGTTGCAACCTGATAATCCATGCTCTTAACCTCAATTCTCTGAGTTTGCATATTATAGTTAGTCCATATGATTGAGGCATGATAATATTTGTCTTTTGTTTCTGACATTTTATTTAACATACTGTCCTCAAAGTTCATTTACCTTGTTGCATGCCTCTCAACTTCGCTCCTTCTTACAGTCACCCAGTAGTCCACTGAATGTACACACCAGAGTTCCCCCTTCCATTCCTTAGTCAATGTACCCTTAGGCGACCTCCATCCATTGCAAATTGTGAGCACTGTTGCCATAAACTAAGGTCCTGAAGATATTACCTATCTCTGTTAAGATAGCAATCTGCTTAATTAGATTGCTCTGCTTAATTAGCAATCTCCAGAATAAACTAATTAAGGTAATTAAATGCCTAGATGCCAGCAAAAAATAACAAATCACACTAGGAAAATTAAAGATATGGCCCAGTCAAAGGAACAAACCAACAATTCAAATGAGATACAGGAGCTGAAACAATTAATTCAGAATATACGAACAGATATGAAAAACCTCATCAAAAACCAAATCAATGAATTGAGGGAGGATATAAAGAAGGCAAGGAATAAACAAAAAGAAGAAAATCGAAAGTCTGAAAAAACAAATCACAGAACTTATGGAAATGAAAGGCATGGTAGAAAAGATGAAAAAAACAATGGAAACCTAAAATGGTAGATTTTGAGAGACAGAACATAGGATTAGTGAACTGGAGGATGGAACATCTGAAATCCGGCAAGAAAAAGAAAACATAGGGAAAAAAATGGAAAAAATATGAGCAGGGATTCAGGGAATTGAAAGACAATATGAAGCACACAAATATACATGTTTGTGGGTGTCCCAAAAGGAGAAGAGAAGGAAAAAGGAGGAGAAAAACTAATGGAGGAAATTATCACTGAAAGTTTCCCAACTCTTATGAAAGACTTAAAATTACAGATCCAAGAAGTGCAGCATACCCCAAAGAGAATAGATCCAAATAGACGTACTCCAAGACATTTACTAATCAAAATGTTGGAGGTCAAAGAGAAAGAGAGAACCTTGAAAGCAGCAAGAGAAAAGTAATCCATCACATACAAGGGAAGCCCAATAAGACTATGTGTAGAGATCTCTCAGCAGAAACCATGGAGGCAAGAAGGCAGTGGGATAATATATTTAAATTATTAAAAGAGAAAAACTGCCAACCAAGAATTCTATATCCAGCAAAACTGCCCTTCAAAAATGAGTGAGAGGGCGGGCCATGGTGGCTCAGCAGGCAAGAATGCTTGCCTGTCATGCCAGAGGACCCGGGTTCGATTCCCGGTGCCTGCCCATGTTAAAAAAAAAAAAAAAAAACGAGTGAGAAATTAAAACATTTTCAGACAAAAAATCACTGAGAGAATTGTGACCAAGAGACCAGCTCTGCAAGAAATACTAAAGGGAGCACTATAGACAGATATGAAAAGACAGAAGAGAGAGGTGTGGAGGAGTATAGAAAGGAAGACTAAGAGTAAAGGTAAAAAGAAGGAAAATTAGATATGACATATAAAATCCAGAAGGCAAAATAGTAGAAGAAAGTTCTACCCATGCAGTAATAACACTAAATGTTAATGGTTAAACTCCCTAATCAAAAGACATAGACTGGCAGAATGGATTAAAAATCAGGACCCATATATATGCTGTCTCTACTCAAAAGACATGAGGGGAAGGACACAAACAGACATTTGCACACGAATGTTTATAGCAGCAGTATTTACAATTACCAAGAAATGGAAACAGCCAAAATGTCCATCAACAGATGGGTGGCTAAACAACTGTGGCATATACATACTATGGAATATTATGTAGCTGTAAGACAGAATAAAGTTATGAAGTATGTAATAACATGGATGGACCTTAAGGGCATTATGCTGAGTGAGATTAGCCAAAAACAAAAGGACAAATACTGTATGGTCTCACTGATATGAACTGACATTAGTGAATAAACTTGGAATATTTTGTTGGTAACAGAGACCATCAGGAGATAGAAATAGGGTAAGATATTGGGTAATTGGAGCTGAAGAGATACAGCTTGAACAACAGGACTGAATTTAAAAACTCAGAAATGGACAACACAATACTACCTAACTGTAATACAATTATGTTAAAACACTGAATGAAGCTGAATGTGAGAATGATAGAGGGAGTGGGGATGGGGGCATAAATGAAATCACAAAGAAAGATAGATGATAAAGATTGAGGAGGTATAATCTATGAATGCCTAGAGTGTATAATGATAGTGACTAAATGTACAAATTTTAAAAATGTTTTTGCATGAGGAAGAACAAAGGAATATCATTACTGCAGGGTGCTGAAAATAGATGGTATAATTATAGTATATTTTTAAATTTCACCTTATGTGTGAGACTAAAGCAAAAAAAATGTTTATTTGGTACAAAATTTATATTTTGACTAGTGCATCTCCTAATATAACTTATGTAGATAGTTGGTTGAGCAACATAAGTACATGGAACCTTGGGTAGGACATGAGATTTTGTTGGTTTGTCCAGAGTGATGCCCCGATGAATCCCAGAGTGATTTGATCAGTGAGTGGAAAAGTATTTGCAAAGTCCCCTTCGGGGAATGATGAGAATGGGGGAAAATTCAACCTTCCCAAGTTGAATTCTTGATATTTTCACAAGCAGTGTGGACAACCAAAGCTATAGCCTGAGCCCCCAGTCTTGGGGTTTTATCACATGAAACTTAACCCCACAAAGGATAGGTCAAGCCTACTTAAAATTAGTCCTAAGAGTCACCCCCAAGAGAACCTCTTTTGTTGCTCAGATGTGGCCTCTCTCTCCAGCCAACACAACAAGCAAACTCACCACCCTCCCCCGTCTACGTGGGACATGACCCCCAGGGGTGTGGACCTTCCTGGCAATGTGGGACAGAAATCCCAGAATGAGCTGAGACTCAGCATCAAGGGATTGAGAAAAACTTTAGAATGAGCTGAGACCCAGCATCAAGGGATTGAGAAAACTTTCTCAACCAAAAGGGGGAAGAGTGAAATGAGACAAAATGTCAATGGCTGAGGGATTCCAAGCAGAGTCGAGAGGTTGTCCTGGAGGTTATTCTTACACATTAAGTAGATATCATCTTGTTATCCAAGATGTAATGGAGAGGCTGGAGAGAATTGCCTGAAAATGTAGAGCTGTGTTCCAGTAGCCATGTTTCTTGATGATGATTGTATAATGATATAGCTTTCACAATGTGACTGAGTGATTGTGAAAACCTTGTGTCTGATGCTCCTTTTATCTACCTTGTCAACAGATGAGTAGAACATATGGAATAAAAATAAATAATGGGGGAACAAATGTTAAAATAAATTTAGTTTGAATTGCTAGTGATCAAAAGGGAGGGGTAGGGGTATGGTATGTAAAATTTTTTTTTTCTGTTTTTGTTTTATTTTTCTGTTGTCTTTTTTTTTTATTAACGGAAAGAAAGAAAAAAAAGAAATTAACACAACATTTAGAAATCATACCGTTCTACATATGCACTCAGTAATTCTTAGCATCATCACATAGATGCATGATCATCGTTTCTTAGTACATTTGCATCGGTTTAGAGGAACTAGCAACACAACAGAAAAAGATATAAAATGTTAATATAGAGAAAAGAAATAAAAGTAGTAATAATAGTAAAAAACAACAACAAAAAAACCCTATAGCTCAGATGCAGCTTCATTCAGTGTTTTAACATGATTACTTTACAATTAGGTATTATTGTGCTGTCCATTTTTGAGTTTTTGTATCTAGTCCTGTTGCACAGTCTGTATCCCTTCAGCTCCAATTACCCATTATCTTACCCTGTTTCTAACTCCTGCTGGACTCTGTTACCAATGACATATTTCAAGTTTATTCTCGAATGTCCGTTCACATCAGTGGGACCATACAGTATTTGTCCTTTAGTTTTTGGCTGGACTCACTCAGCATAATATTCTCTAGGTCCATCCATGTTATTACATGCTTCATAAGTTTATCTTGTCTTAAAGCTGCATAATATTCCATCGTATGTATATACCACAGTTTATTTAGCCATTCTTCTGTTGATGGACATTTTGGCTGTTTCCATCTCTTTGCAATTGTAAATAACGCTGCTATAAACATTGGTGTGCAAATGTCCGTTTGTGTCTTTGCCCTTAAGTCCTTTGAGTAGATACCTAGCAATGGTATTGCTGGGTCGTATGGCAATTCTATATCCAGCTTTTTGAGGAACCGCCAAACTGCCTTCCACATTGGTTGCACCATTTGACATTCCCACCAACAGTGGATAAGTGTGCCTCTTTCTCCGCATCCTCTCCAGCACTTGTCATATTGATGCAAATGTTCTAAGAAATGATCGTGATAATGAATATGCAACTATGTGATGATACTGTGAATTACTGATTATATATGTAGAACGGAATGAGCATATATTAAGAATATTTGTGCCTCTTTCTTGTAATTTTTTTAATGAATAAAAAATTGAAAAAATAGTAAAAAGGACTTTCATCACCTAAAAAAAAATCTACAATTTTAAAACTAATTCTGTATCTATGATTATTAAATGAAGTAAAAAAAAAAAAAGAATATGTGGTATATCCGTACAAGGGAGTATCATTCACCCAGAAAGGGAATAAAGTCCTTCTACAACATGGATGACCCTAGAAAACATTACCTATGTGAAACAAGCCAGCAATAAAAGTACAGATATTGTATGAATCCACTTATATGAAATATCTAGAATAGGCAAATTCATAGGTACAGGATGCAGACCAGAGGTTACTGGAGCCTAGTAGGAGAGGAGAATGAATTACAATTTTCTCAGTTGCTATTGAGTTTATCTTTTGGATGATGAAAAACTTTTGGAAATGGATGGTGGTGATGGTTACTCAACATTTTGAATGCACTTAATGTCACTGAAATCTACACTTAAAAATCACAAATTGTATATATGCTATACTATAGCATTTTCTAATACAATCCTATTAGATTTTGTAATATTAACAGCATGATAATGGCATTCATTCAGATAGATGAAAAGAATATTGTATAAAGCCCAGAGATAAGCTCTATTTTATAAGAAAATTAAATATATGATAAAGGGCAAGATAAAGAAAAATGGAGTTTTCTTTGGGAGCAGTTGATATGTCATGTGAGAAAAAATCCTATTATCTAGTAGTGGCAAATTTCACCAAAATAAATTCCAGGTGATTCACAATTTTAAAATGTTAAAATTAGAAAGAAAAAAATATAATTACTATAGTTAATAAACATCTGGATAGAAAAATGATATTCTATGCTTAGAAACAATAGAAAAAAACAAGAGGTGAGTAGATTTGCTAGATACAGTGTTAAATTGCTCTAGTCAAAAATAAAAATAAAACTAATAGCCAAAAAAAAAATTTCAACAGACTGAAAGATCCAAATGGTAAATGTGTCACAAAGTTAACAGCCTTTTCATATAAAGAAGTTCATTAAAGTAAAGAAAACTATCTAAGACCTTCCCCTAAAAATAAAATTAGTGAATGCATTTTTTGAAAGAGATCAAACATATTAGTAGTTATAGCAACACAGACTCCAACTTTTTGTTGTTCTACAGAGTTAATCTTTTTAAAACAAAACAATATGAAATTCTATCTATCCTAATAATAAAATAATGCTAAAATGTAGGGATAGTTTTACCCTCGAAGACATTTAGGGCAGTATTATTTACAATAGCAAAAGCCAATATGTAAATGAATGAATAAATTAATCCAAAATGGAGGATTGGTTAAATTAAATAGATAGAAGATCATGCATCCATTTAAAATGGTTTATATAAAAGCCATGTGATTAAGAAATTGCTTTATGTTAAGTGAAGGCAAAGTGGATGGCATGTTACCCTGTCATATCCCCAGGTCTCCCTCCATGGCAGGGATTCAATACATACTTGGTAAATCATATGTAGTATGATTTTTGACCATGTGAAACAAAACTATTTCTAGAAATGAAAGAAGAAAATAAATGTAAACAGTGGTAGGCCTATTGCCTCTTTTTTCTACTTTTCTATAGAAGAAAAGAGGTAATGTCCCAAATATTGCATGAAGCATGCTTATGATTATTTGTGGAAATTCAAGTTTAACTGGGTGACATGTATTTTTATTTGCTAAATCTGGCAACCCTACTAGACATCAGATTTGATGTCCTTATAGTTAATATTTGAATTGTATGAAACAAAGCAATTCTGCCTCACCTGAAAACCAAGAGTGCCCGAACAGAGCTTTTAACTTGGATCTCTTAGCCTCAAATGTCACTGTCACACTTGAATGAATTTATCTGTGAACTCATCTCCAGGAAGGCTCAGGCATGATTAATGGATGCCCACATACAGATGAACAAGATCTCAGAGCTTTAGATGTATAATTGTATCTGTAGACCTGAAAAAATGTGAACAATTTCGCTCCAAGTCATGAGGTGGTTTCATGAGCAGAGCCTTCTACAAAAAAAAAACAAAAAAACAAAACAGCATCAGTGTTAGGAGAGATGTGACACGCTCAAAGGGAGGCTGCTCTGGCGAAAAATCTGGAATCCAAATATATTGGTTCATTGATTGAGGTTGTACTAAGATGAATGGGCCAGGGCACAGCTTTTAATTTCTTCTCATCCTTTTCTTCTACTTTTGCAAAATGAATGATAAAGTTTATAGTCACCTTACTATATACATTTTAAATATATGCTATAAAAGTATAGATGTAATGAATCCACTAAATAGTTATTCTGCATGTAAGCTGTGTTTTATGGTTTGGAGCCAAACTTTTTGGATTTTTAGTCAAAACAGACTTCAGACTTACAGGGAAATGAAAAAAAGGAAGGATAGGATAGAAAGTTTCTAATGACTGTTTACTTTCCAATTCTATTGTCCTGCAGTCCAAGAGTCCCAGAAGTTAAGTAACAAAGTAAATCTGGTCCTTGGGTGTCTCCAGGTGTGAGATGGACTGGGGGTCATGCTGACCCTTTGTGCACCCTGCCCCACCTCTGTGTGTGCCCTGGGAAGGGACACTGATCAGCAGCCAGGTGACCTTGCATACACATCTGCATTTCTGAGACAGCCCCGCCTCGCAGGGAGTGGAGAGAAACAGCCACCACCAAGAATTCCAGCCTGCAATGTGGCTTTCAAATGTGGAGAGCTCAGGTTCCCGGAGCTGTTATTCAGCGCTTTGTCTTGAGGCCCCTACCCCACCTGGGGAGAGGCCTCTTGCCTCCCCACTCTTGGGGTGGGGGAAGGGTTGGGGGGTCCCTTACGTGCTTGGAGCAACAAGACCACCTTCTCCCCACTACCGGAGGTCTGTAAAAGTGGGGGCAGGCAAGGGGCAGCCTCAGGTCTCACTCCGCTCTGCAGCTTTCCCAGGAACCTTGACCAGTCCCGCTCCAGTGTGGCTGGGCCTCAAGGCTCTATCTCAGAATGCTCACATTCAATGTGAGGATCTCTTGTTCCCTGTAACATTAGACGAGGTTTCAAAAACACAGGCTCCACGCTGACCTGGCTGGGCCAGCAGCAGGAGGCAGGTTGTCTTAGAAGCAGAAGCAGATCGAACAAAGGATTAGGTTCCCAATTTCCTTCCGTAAGGAAAGAGGGCAAGATGTCAAGCCAAGACCACCCAAGGAAAATTAAATGCAGATCAACTTTTGATGACTTATGCTAACAGAGGATAGACAGAGTTTTGATCTTTAGAAAAGCAAACATCACAAACTTTACCATAATCACTCTTTCTCTCTGGCACACAGTCCCCCCCTTGACTACCAAGAACTGCTAGGCAGTCACAGACTCACCAGCGGAGCCAAGCTTCTGTTGATGGGTCATTCTCTCTTCCATGGGTGGTTAGCAGGTTGTGCTGCCAAAAGATGAGCGAAGAGAGGAAACGGACCCTAAGGTGCCCACCTCTCCTTTCTAGACTCCAGGTTGAGATCGGAGGCCACCCTGAGAGCCCATTTACCACCTTCTGTCACCTATTCTACTACAGCACAGCAACCCCATGGCAGACCCACCCTGGATGACGGGTGGGATTCACCTTTCTAACTGAGCTCTCCACCCTAACCTTTATTCAGCTGTTATTCTTCTTGTTTGAAAAATGAATCCGAAGGACATAGGTCGGTAATTGAATAAATAAATACATGGGGAAGTGGGGACAAATCCCCCTGTGCAGTAGTTTCCACAAACCCTGCATCCAGTTTCCCCTAATATCACCTAACATTATTATGGTACATATTACAATTAACGAACCAATATGGATATACTATGATTAACTGACACCCATACTTTTCTTCAGATTTCCTAAGTTTTTCCCTGATGTCCTTTTTCTACTCCAGGATCCCACATTACATCTCGGTGTCATGTCTCCATAGGTTCCTCGTGGTTGTGACAGTTTCTGAGATGCCCTCATTTCTGACGACCTTGACAGTTTTGCAGAGTATTGGTCAGGTATTTTGTAGATTGTCCCTCTGTGGGGACTTGTCTGACGTTTTTCTCCTGATTGAACTGGGAAGACCAAGGAGGTGCTATTGTCATCACAGCATATCAAGGGAACATGCTACCAGCATGATTTATCACTGTAGATGTTCACCTGATCACCTGGCTGAGGTAGCGTCAGTCAGATTTCTTCACTGCAAAGTTACTCTTTTCTCCCTCCTTTATGTACTCTTTGGAAGGAAGTCACTTCCCACACTTAACACTTAAGGAGAGTCATACCTAAATTAGGCTCACCTCTATCAGGGTGGAATATCTACATAAAATATTTGAAATTCTTCTGCACGGGAGAGCTGTCCCCTCCTCCCCCGCTGCTGCCATGTATCTATTTATTCAACCACTTATTTATACCCCATGGATTCATGGGTATTTATTTTATTCTTTGGATCATAATCCAACACTGTTTTCTTTATTTTGTTGCTCAAATACTCCCAGCTTTGAACCCTGGGAACTCTTTCAGTTTGCTCCTGTGTCCCTCTGACATCGCCATCACTGTGGGTTGAGGAGGTCTGTTGCATAGTCTTGTTTTGCTATGGAGCACTTCTTACTTTCTGGCATTACAAGACCCTCCAGGCTCATCTCGTATATTATCTGTGCCAGGCTGAGAAGCATCTATTTCCCTAAGGAGTCCTGGTTCCTTTCATTAGCAACTGGAATTAGAAACCACCATCCAGGACCTTGAGGATATTATGCTGAGTGAAATTACCCAGAAACAAAAGGACAAACATTGTACGGTCTCACTGATAGGAACTAACATTAATGAGTGAACATAGGGAATTTATTCTTATGCATTACATAGATAACCCCTTTTTAGTTTATGATGTGGCTAGAGGGAAGTGCCTGAAACTGTAGAGCTGTGTTCCAGTAGCCATGTTTCTTGAATATGTTCGAATAATGATATAGCTTTTGCAATGTGATTGTGTGATTGTGAAAATCTTGTGTCTGATGCTCCTTTTAATTATGGTATGGACAGATGAGTGAAAAATATGGATAAGAAATAGACAAACAATGGGGGAATGAAGGTTAAAATAAATTGAGTACATTGAAATACTAGTGGTCAATGAAAGGCAGTGGTAAGGGGTATGGCATGTATGAGTCTTTTTCTTTCTTCTTTCTTTTCTGGAGAGATGCAAATTTTCAAAAAAATGATTAATGTGATGGATACACAACTATGTGATGATATTGTGAGCTATTGATTGTAACCATGACAAGAATGTTCCTATGTTTGTTCGTTGTTTACAATAAAAATATTAAAAAAACAAACAAACAAAAAAGGAAACCACCATCCAGGCACTAGATGTGCTCATCGCTACTTGCAAGTCATTGCTTCTAGGCCCTCTCAACTGACAGGGTAAGAAAAGATATGTGTGCATTCTAACCACTGTATATAGATGCATCTATAAATGTTGCTATACAGACCCATTTCCAGCTATGCTAAACTAAACATGAGTTTATACTGATGTCTCCAACTCTAATCCATTGCCTCATGGATCTCTAACAGTAAGAAACCTGGATCCATTTATCTCTGGCTTTTTTTTTTAACTTATGTCTTTTCTCCCAAAGTTTCACTGTAAAACCCATTCTAGCTATTTAAAAAAGAAAAGGAATTTATAAAGTGATATTAATAAACTTAATAGCAATATTTCCATGAAAACCCAAGAGTCAGGTTTGGAGGCTCTGCAACTAGGACTGTCATACTGTGAGGTCTGAAATTTCGTGGGTTGATTTGACATCTTCAAACTTCACAGAACCTTAAAGGCCTAACTGTGGGTTCCCCTGCTCTCTCCAGATGTGCTCCCCAACCTAGTCAAAAAGCATCCCAATCTGTCTGGTTACCCTATCAGCGGAATCTGTGCCAGTTTGAATCTGTGGTGGACCCCAGAAAAGCCATGTCCTTTAATTCTCATTCAATATTGCTGGCTGGTAGCTTTTTAATCGTTCCCATGGAGATGTGACCCACCCAATTGTGGGTAGTAACTTTTGATTAGATGGTTTCCATGGAGTTGTGACTCCACCCATTCCAGGTGGGTCTTGATTAGTTTACTGGAATCATTTAAAAGAGGATGCACTTTGTAAAAGCTGTTCCAATTATGGTATATTGCACTCTGGCAACTAGCAAACTAAAACACCATCTAATCCTCAACCTAAAATGTTTGGGTTCCCTGCCAGCCCATGGAATTATTCACACAAGACAATTACATCCTCCAGCAAGAACCAGGGTCACCTCATCCTCTTGTTACTGCAAAGCCTTCCTCCTTTTTGGCCCTGCGTGGCATGCAATGTCCTCTTCCCCTGGGCTGTGAGTGATTTGACTAATATACTCCTGCCAGTGTCATGTGTCACTGTTCGGTCATCCCCATAATGTAAGAGTGGGCCTCTTCCCTCACCAAGTGGGTGAAAAGGCATATCGTTAGTGTTCCAAAATATCACAGCTCCCCCACCCCTCTTTTTTTTAAATTTTTATTGTGAAATATAATATATATACAAAAAAGCAAACAATTTCAGAGTACATTGTAACAAGTAGTTATAGAACAGATTTCAGAGTTTGATATGGGTTACTGTTCTACAATTCCAGGTTTTTCCTTCTAGGTGCTCCAAGACACTGGAGACTTAAAAGAAATATCAGTGTAATGATTCTGCAATCATATTAATTTGTTAAATCCTATCTTCTCTTGTATAGTTCCTTCTTCTCCTTTGATCCTTCTCCCAATCTTTAGTCATATTTGGGCTATGTCCATGCCAACTTTTTCATGTTGGAAAGGGGTGCTGATAACATGGGATAGTGGAATAGAACTAGCTGATGTTCTGGAGACACTAGCCCCTTTTGGGTTTCAGGACTTATCTGGTCCAGGAACCCATCTGGAGACTGTAGTTTTCTGGAAAATAATCACAGTGCATGAAACTTTTGTCAAATCTCAGACAGAGCCCTAGGTGTTCTTTAGGGTTAACAGGAATGGCTTTGGTTGGGGGTTGGCAAACTATGGTAATTAGCAATATCTAGCTGAAGCTTTGTGCTAGGCCTGCAAGAAAAAAGAGACAACCATAATTCACTGACACAGCATCAAAGAATCCCAGTCTAAGAAAATATTCACTATCTGAGCACAAGTCTATTCACATGGCTACACTAACTACTGCAAAAGAGTCTTGTATTTAGCTAGATAGGAAGTTATCTCCTCCACACTATTTGGCAGGGCCCAAGCAGACATAGTAAATCTTTTCCAGGGCCTAATCTCAGATTCCAGGCTTCATGGCTAACCTTCATTCTCTCTTCCTCTCAAGCTCATCAAACTAAATAAAATTGTATTGAAGCTCCTTTGGGAAGGAAACATTTCCAAACCATATCAAGGTGGTTTACATCAGCAGCCTCATAACACAGATTGATGGGATGTAACCAGCCAAGATCATTTCAAATTATAGGATACTAGCCAGCAGTCAGAGCCTCCGAAGATGGGGCTTTGAGCCAGAATTGAGCCATCCAATTCTAAGGATGAGCTTTTCTTGCAGGTACCGCTGGGGGAGCATCATAGACACAGAGATTCAGCAAAGATCCTGACCCTTCTTGTTCTGTCTCACCAAGGTAAAGTGCACGTAAACTTAACGTCCATGGTTTTCAATATTCCCATATATTCTATCCATTGTAGTTCTTACCCTCTAAAACCTTGACACCTGTTGCTAGCTTACGCTGCAGAATCCAACAGGGACCTGTTGTCAGTGACATAGATCAGGTACTGAAAACTGAGGGCAATGAGCTATGCATTTCCTAAGATAAAGAATTAGTCATTAACCATTCAACAGATTTTTATTAAGCATCTACAAAGTTCCAGGATGTCCTTGTCACTAGGGTATAGCTGTAAATAAGACAGATGACATCCACAGTCTCCTGGAACTTACCTTCCAATTGAGGAAGAAAACCAGCAAACAACAACAAAAAACAAATAAACTAGATGATTACAGGTGATGAATTCTTTTAAGGAAGTGAAACATATAGTAGAACAATTGTTACAAATGTACCACACCAATGCAAAGTGTTAATAATAGGGTAGTATGTGGGAATCCTGTATTTTATGTATACTTTTTCTGTAAACCCACAATTTCTCTGTGTTAGTTAGGGTTCTCTAGAGAAGCAGAATCAACAGAACACGCGCAAATATAAAATTTATAAAGGTGTCTCACGTGACCATGGGAACGCAGAGTCCAAAATCCGCAGGGCAGGCTCTGAAGCCGATGACTTTGATGGAGGGTCTGGACGAACTCCACAGGAGAGGCTCGCCAGCCAAAGCAGGAATAGAGCCTGTCTCTTCTGAATCCTCCTTAAAAGGCTTCCTGAGATTAGATTAAGCATCACTCATTGCTGAAGACACTCCCGTTTGGCTGATTACAAATGGAATCAGCTGTGGATACAGCAGACATGATCATGATCTAATTCTAAATTCTATGAAATGTCCTCATCGCAACAGACAGGCCAGCAGTTGCCCAACCAGACAAGCAGGTACCACCACTTGGCCAAGTTGATACATGAACCTGACCATGACATTCTCTAACTAAATTTTTTTAAAAAACACAAATTTCCAGGCATGTTCCTAATTAATGAGATGTACACTTAGCAAGAGTCAGTTGTGCTTATTCCTAAACTGTTATTTACTAGTTGTATGTGATATCATAGTTACATAATTTAAATAAATAACAGGTAAACTAGGGGTGTGTGGACGATATGGTAGGAAAGAGTGAGGGGGGCATTTCTTTAGACTGAAAGGTGAAGTAAGCCTTTTCTGAGGAGGTGACATTTGTGCAGAGACTTAAATGACAAGAAAGAACCGGTCAGGTGAAGATCTGGGGAAGAGGCCTTCCAGGGAGGGGAAACAGCTAACACAGATGCAGGACCAAGTTCAGCTGAGCCGGGACCAGACAGAAGACCCACGACCTAGCACACCGAAGGGTGAGAGCATGCCACATTAGGTCACGGAGGCTGACAGGGCCACATGGTGCCAGGTCTCTTGGAGCTCTCTAGAGTGTGTAGTTTATTCTAACTGCAATAGGAAGTTGCTGGGAGGCTGTAAGCAATGATCAGGTCTGGCTTGCAGACTTAATGCTTTCATGGGCTGTTTTATGGTGAATGAATTGTATGGGAACAAACTTGGAACCACTTGAACAGATGACCAGTTAGGAGGCTATTCCAGGAATCCAGGTAAGAGATGATGGAGGCTTGGCTGAGTGTAGTAGAGGCAGGAGTTAGAGAAAAATGGAGCCAGTATTTGTCTAGAGTGAAGGCCAAATCAAGGATGATTCCTAGGATTTAAAAAAAAAATTATTTTTAAATAAAGCAACACAAACATCTTAACTTATGATCATTCTCTTCTACATATATAATCAATAATTCACAGTATCATCACATAGTTGCATATTCATCATCATGATCAGTTCTTAGAATATTTGCATCAATTCAGAAAAAGAAATAAAAAGACAAAAGGAAAAAATTCATACATACCATATCCCTTACTCCTCCCTTTCATTGATCACTAGCATTTCAATCTAAATTTTTCTTTTTCTTTTTTTTTTTTTTTACATGGGCAGGCACCGGGAAATGAACCCGGGTCCTCTGGCATGGCAGGGGAGCATTCTTGCCTGCTGAGCCACTGTGGCCTACCCTAAATTTATGTTAACATTTGTTCCCCCTATTGTTTATTTTTATTCTGTATGTTTTACTGATCTGTTGAGAAGGTAGATAAAAGGAGCATCAGACACAAGGTTTTCACAATCACACAGTCACATTGTGAAAGGTATATCATTATACAATCATCTTCAAGAAGCATGGCTACTGGAACACAGCTCTATATTTTCAGGCAGTTCCCTCCAGCCTCTCCATTACATCTATTTTTTCTTTTTTTATTTTTACATGGGCAGGCACCGGGAAACGAACCCGTGTCCTCTGGCATGGCAGGCAAGCATTCTTGCCTGCTGAGCCACCGTGGCCCTCCCTCTCCATTACATCTTGACTAACAAAGTGATATCTGTTTAGTGCATTAGAATAACCTCCAGGATAACCTCTCGACTCTGTTTGGAATGTCTCGGCCATTGACACTTTGTCTCATTTCGCTCTTCCCCCTTTTGTTTGAGAAGGTTTTCTCAGTCCCTTGATGCTGAGTCTCAGCTCATTCTAGAATTTCTGTCCCATGTCGCCAGGAAGGTCCACACCCCTGGGAGTCATGTCCCACGTAGACGTCTAGGATTTTGACGTGAGCACCTGGGTAGATGATGGCAGTATTTACCAAGATGGAGAAGATAAAGAACAAACATGTCTGTGAGCTGGAGGGATCGGGGTGGGTACACAATTCTGTTTTAGATCTTTTAAATTTGAGATGCCTCAACAAGCCTTACAGATGCCCATTTGGAGTCTGGAGTTCAAGAGAAAGGTCAAAACTAGAGATAAAGATTTGGAAGTCATAGTGTATGGATGGTATTTACAGCCATGAATTAGAAAGAGATTACCTGGGGCTAAAATAAAGAGAAGAAAAGTGACTTCAACTTTTATCACACAAGAGGAGAAGTTAGCGAAGGAGACAGGGAAGAAGAGTCAATGAAGTAGGAGTGAAGCCAGGGGAGCACGGTACCAGAGGAGACTGAGAGAGAGTGCCTCAGGAGGGAGCGGTCCACCCTCAGATGCCACAGCCAGGCCGAGTTAGGTGAGGACCAAGCACTGGTAATCTTGACAACAGTAATTTCAGTTGTGTGGTGAGACAGAAACCAGATGGTTGAGAATTGAGGCAGAGACTGAAGAGAAAGGATACAATTACAGAAAACTTTGGCCGTGAAAAGGAGCAAAAGTAAAGAATTGGGACAGTTGCTCGAGGAGAATGGTTGCTTGTTTTCTTTTAATGATGGCCGTAGGCATGGGTGTCAACTGATTGGAATGACCTAGTAGAAAGGAAGAAATTGATGGTACAAGAGACTGAGAGGAAATGCTGGAATTTTGCCAACCTTTTGGGGATGATTAAGAATAGTTTCCTCTGAAGGAAGAGTTAATCAAGTATATGGAGTGTTCCCCAGAATAAAATGTACACCGAGGGCTAAGTGGGGGGAATGTGCATGGATCGGGAGGGTAGGAAGAGAAAGCATTTATCGGATGCTAACCCTGCACTAGGCAGATGGAACCTTGTTGTAACATTTGCTTTTCCTTTAATGCGCACAAAGATCCATAACATAGATATTCTTTGGGCTGGGCCTACTGTTCTCATCCTTTTTCCCTCAGTGGAGATTTTTCAGGCTCCCAGCTCCCGAGATAATCCCCCAAACTGGAATTGGCAATTGCTTTTGCTGTCAGCCAAGCCCTGCTTCTGCATCAGCCCCTAGCCCTCAGGCTCCAGATCCTACAGCTCCTGCTTTCGCAGAAGGAAAACCCTTCCCAGGTTCTGGTGGGTGGAGGGGAGACAGGACGGTAGCAGGAGAAAAGGTCGCTCCTATTCCCGAAGGTGACTGAAGTGAGAGAGGGACAGCAGCCACCCCCGAGGGGGGTTATTGTGATGCGTGATGCACTTCCCTGTAAGTGGTCCCACCTCTTTCTTCTGTACTGTTTCAATTAGAACAGAATTTTCTCTTCCAAAGTTGTGCTGTTTCCGGAAAGGGCTAAAACCTGACTTTTCCAGGCAAAAAGAGCACATCTGATAGCAAGTCACAAGGGCATCATCATTTGGATATTTTGGACATGCTAAAATGTAACACTTTAAACACCAGAGGAGAAGTTCTCATGACAAAAAACTGGGCGAGGAAAATTATTTGTAGAAAAACAGAATTGGAATAATATTTTAATAGCTAAAATTTGCTGTAACATGCAACAGCCTCAAGATAATTTCTCTCCTTTAACCAGCGATATTATGATCCAAAAGTAACTGGACTCAGCGTGGCTGGCGAAGTTCCTTAAAATGGAATCTCCCTGTCCTTTTTAAAATGTGATTTGTAATTCTGCGGAATTTGGTTCTCTTTGCACAAATCGTCCCTGGAAAAAAAAATGCAATTTGTGGTCCAAGAGAAAAATCAAGATTGTTTGTTAATATGTCCGTTTTGGATTGAGATGAACCTGTGAGGACTTCAAATCTCATCCCAGGAGTGAGTGTAGGTGGGTGGGGAAGAGCAGGGAGCTGGGACTTGACTCATTGGAATCACAGGACATTCCAATATCAAAGCTTTCTTACCGCCCATCCCTCGTGAGCTGGGCATGTGTATACACAATTCATTCTTTATTTTTGGGGTCGTGGATGCAATTTTGTTTCCTTTGTGTGTGTGTGTGTGCGTGCGTGTGTGTGTGCTGTATGGCAGGATCACATTTCACTATTTTTCTACGTGAGTATATCCTGTTATTGCAGCACCATTTCTTGAATTTTTGTTTGTTTGTCTTTTGTTTATTTGGTTTTTGGGAAATGCATGGACCGGGAATCAAACCCGGGTCTCCTGCATGGCAAGCAGAAATTCTACCACGGAACTACTCTTGTACCCCCTCAATTTGGTTTTATAAACTTTGAATTGATCTTAAATTTATCTTATTTTCCTTACACTATTTTCATATTTCTGTTCTTAGACAGTAACACAAAGAGCCTAGACTTCTTCAGTTTCAGACTTTTTTTTTAAAGTTTCTCATTTATCTTTCTAGAGCACTTGATTGCAGCTTAAAATTTTTAAACTTACATTTTCTCCCATTCTTTTTAGATATTTTCATTTTAGCTTTCAGGTTATATTTTCTTGAGCATATTCTGTTTAAAGGACTTCTTCAAAACATTGTTAAACAGAGAATGAATCAGTGTTTCATGACTTCTTAGTTCCATTTTCAATTTTCCATCCTCTAGAAAGTAAGTGATAAATTTTATAACTGTGAAATAATCCATACTGTGTAGCCTTGTCTGGATCCTTTTACTTGGAAAGGTCCTTTCTCTATCCCATTTAGACCGCCTCTGTGTTATAAATCAGCATTATGAAAGCTTTTAGAAATAATGTTCACTTTGATTTTTAATTCTAAAAACATGTTCTTTCTTATTGAAGTCAAGAATAAGGAAGGATTGATCCCTATCACATTATAACTAGATGCTCTTCAGGAATCTTGGAAAATGGAATCAAACCAGGGAAACAAAGGAGCCTAAATATTAAGAAGGAAAAGAGGGGGAAAGATGTCTTATTTAAAGATTCTATGATTCATTACCTAGATAATCCAAGAGAAGTATTTTATTTAATAGGGAAAAAAAGGTATTTTCAAAGCAGAATCTCCAACACAGAAAAAGAACACACACAAAAAAACTAGCAAATATCATCTCTAATCCCTCTAACCAGAGGAAAACACTATTACCAATTAACAATTTGGTTTCTATGTTCCACTATGTTTTTGCACATATGTGTTTATACTTCAAATATATTTATTCTAAACATCTTACATATGTTTATAATGCCATTGAATTTTAGGTCAACTATACAGTGATTCTAAGGAGGGATTTTTTTTCAATCTGGATATTTAATTTTTGGAACATTTAGTAAAATGATCTGAATATAGTCATATCATTCAAATTTAGATGAGCAGTACATGGTGTAATTATAAAATATGTTTTACAAACTAGAAGCCACTCAAATGAAAATAAAAAACTCCAAGGGGTTTGTTCAAAATCACCATTTGACATCTTGATTTTTCTTTTATTACATATACATAAAAATCATGCTCAATGTCATACATAATAAAATGGAAATATGTGCAGAATCCTTGAATTAATCTGTAAATGTCCTTCCCCACAGCACAAGTAGGGTCACATCAGATCCATGTGCCACCTTATAAAAAAGGAAGACTATGTAGTGGAGAAAAATTATTGTAGATGTTCAGATGAAGAAAGAAAGGAGTTACTATGACAGACTAAAAAAAGAAAAAATAATCTGAAAAGAATGAATAGCACCATGAGATCCTGAACCCTTCCAACAAAAATGACATATTTTTTTCTGAGGAAATAAGAAGTAAAATTATTTTTAAAGTATGTCACATCTTTATAGTCCTATAAGAGAAGCAATGACAATAGGAAAAGGCTGTTTCAGTGACATACATCATCAGTACTTGTTCTAGTTTGCTAGATACCGGAATGCAACACACCAGAGACAGATTGGCCTTGAATAAAAGGGGATTTATTTCATTAGTCCTTCAGAGGAAAGGCAACTAACTTTCAACTGAGGTTCTTGCTTATGTGGGAAGGCACAGGGTGGTCTCTGCTGGCCTTCTCTCCAGGCCTCTGGGTTCCAACAACTTTCCCCAGGGTGTTTCCTTTCTGCATCTCCAAAGGCCTGGGCTGAGCTGCGAGTGCTGAGATGAGGTATGCTGAGCTGCCTGGGCTGTGCTATGTTGAGCTCTTTCATTTAAGCACCAGCCAATTAAATCAAACATCATTCATTGCAGCAGGCATGCCCCCTAGCCGACTGCAGATGTAAATCAGCAACAGATGAGGTTCACATACCATTGGCTCATGTCCACAGCAAACTAGATGTCCTCACCTGGCCAAGTTGACAACTGAATCTAACTACCACAGTACTTCTCAGTCTTTTTTTTTTTTTTAAATATAATTACAGACTTACAGAAAGTTGCAAGAATAATACAAAGACTCTCTATATTCTCATTTCCCAAATGAGAACGTTTCCCAAATATGAACAGTTTACCATGCTTGCTTTTCCTTTATTGTCTGTCTCTCTCCACACACACACACACACATTATTTATATATATTTTTTATGAATTGTTTGCAGACTTATTGCCCTTTACCCCTGAGTATTTCAATGCATATTTTCTAAAAACAAGGACATTCTCTTATCAAAGTCAGGAAATTATCATTGATCCAGTACTATCATCTAATAAACAGATCTTATTCAAGTTTCACCAATTATGCAGAAGGGGCTTCTTAACATCACCCTAAAGGAAAGTTTAGTACCTGCTGTGGGAATGGTGCAAAGGGCGAGCAAGACCTCCTCACTCTAACAGAACAGGGACACAGATATTACCTACAATTCTAAAACCAAACAAAGCTCAAAACATTAAAAAAAATGCTTTAGAACAAAATTGTGGCAAATCTTTACCTAAAATCATGGAAGGCTGTTTATAGTCTTCATTTACCCCAATTAATGCTGATATTCATATACAGATAATCACTTGATTATTTGATTACAGGCATTTGATTACAGGCAACTGCCTGAAGCCCCACAGGATGGGTTTATGGCTTTCTAAAATCCCAAATATTCTGAATTCTGAAACACAAATGGCCCCCAGGGTTTGGGGTAAGGAATGATGTACCTGCAATACCCTGAGCAGAGTCCTGGGACATCAGAAAGACAAAAATATGCATGTCCAGCTGCTCACATGCCAAATTGAAATGCAAGATCATCATTACTGCAGGGTGCTGAAAATAGACGGTAATTAATCATTTAAAATTTCAAAAAAAAAATAAATGCAAGATCAAAGTTTAGAAAAATCTTGAAACCTTTAAAATACGCTTTTAAACAAATATATAGTCTTGGTCTGCAGTGAAATGAAGGGACATATGATAATTTCTAGGAATATCTATTTAATATGTGAGGGTCCAAAGTTGTACAAGCTCGGGTTTGATGGATATAGACCTGGCTTGAATATAGAACAGATATGCTTGACAAGAAGGGGCAAAAAAGATCATTTCTAACCCCACATATTAGACTCTTCCAGCAGAAAGCAACAGAGACATGACATAACATGAATTAAGCATGAACAGGAGTCTATGGGCTCTTGCATTGGAGAGCACCAGGCTTGGATGAGCCACCCCATGTCCATCCCTGGGTTCGGTCTCTCTCCTCCCTCAGTCATGTTTTCCTCTTTGTGGTTTCACTCTTGGCAGTCTCTCTCCACCCGCTGGAAAATATGGCATTGGCAGTGCTCAATTTACTGTCCCTATAGTCTACAATCCCGGACGGGGAGATAGAGAGATCTTCTCTCCTCCCACATCTACCTCAGTCCCTCAGAAGGACCTAGATTGACTGTCTTAATTTGCCAAGGCTGCTAAATACCACAAACTGCTTGGCTTAAACAGCAGGAATTAATGTCTCATCATTTTGGAGGCTAGAATTCCAAAATCATGGTGTGGCAAGGCTATGCGTTCTCGGAAGTCATGTTCTGGTGGTGATTTGCCAGCAGTCCATACCCAGCCTCTCCTGCATCACGTCGCCATCGATCCCTGCCCATCTCCTTCCACTGTGTCCAAATTTTCTCTGCTTGTGAGGACTCCAATCATGTTGGATTGAGGCCCATTCTGATTCTCTTTGGCTTCATCTTAATAGTGTCTTCGAAGATTCCATTTACACATGGGTTCACATCCACAGGAACGGGAGTTAGAACCTGAACTTGATCCAATCCCTGTATTAGTCAGAATACTCCAGGGTAACAGAACTGACAGGAGATAGAGATAAATATATATAATGTAAATATTATGGATTTATTATGAGAATTGGCTCACTTTACCTTGGGTGGGGATGGGCAAGTCCAAATTCTGTAGAGCAGGCTGGGAAAGTCTGAAGAAGGTTTTCAATGAACTCCCCAGGAGGAGGCTGGCTGGACGAAGTAGAGATAGAAATGCTCTCTTCTGACTGCTGAAATCATCATTTCTACTTTTAAAGCCTTCAACTGATTGGATGAGATTTCTCTCATTGTGACAGCAATCTCCTCAGTTGATTGTAGATGTAATCAGCCATAGGAGCCATCAACTTATTGATGATTTAGGGCCACGAATTGTTCTCACAGTAACAATCATGCCAATGCCTGTTTGACCAGTGTATTAGTTAGGGTTCTCTAGAGAAACAGAATCAACAGGAAACACTTTCAAATACAAAATTTATAAAAGTGTCTCACGTAACCGTGGGAACGCAGAGTCCAAGATCCACAGAGCAGGCTATGAAGCTGACGATTCTGATGGAGAATCTGGACAAACTCCACAGGAGAGATTTGCTGGCGGAAGCAGGAAGGAGCCTGTCTCCTCTGAATCCTCCTTAAAAGGCTTTCGGTGATTAGATTAAGCATCACTCATTGCAGAAGACACTCCCCTTGGCTGATTACAAATGGAATCAGCTGTGGATACAGCTGACGTGATCATGATTTAATTCTATGAAATGTCTTCATTGCAACAGACAGGCCAGCACTTGCCCAACCAGACAAACAGGTACCACCATTTGGCCAAGTTGACCCATGACCTGACCATGACAACCGGACACCTGGATACCAAAGCCTGGCCAGGCTGACAGGTGAACTTAACCATCACAATCCCTGACACTGATTGTGCTTGGCCCTCAGCCCACACCTGGACCAACTGCTGTGTCTTGGAAGGATGGGGAACACTGGCCAGCATGAACTGCACCTGTGGGGCATGCCAAGTCATGTCAACTTGTGATTGACAGCCACACATAGTCACATGGGATAGGAGAAGGGCAATCCCTAGCAAAGGGTGTTAGGGCAGATTAACTTCACCAAAAAAAAAAAAGTAATAGATGTCTCCAACCCCACTCCAGAATCTCCGGAATCCAGGACTCCTTTGCTTTGCTGATAGGATCTGGGGTGGGGAAGGGGAGCTAGGTTGCAGAACAGGTCACAGGGTGGGAACAGAGGCTGAGAGAAGTCCAACGGAGCCCAGTCACTCTCTGGTTACAGGGCTTGATACCTCTGTGTTTGAAACAGGGACAGCGTTCACTGGTGCATTCCAGAGCGATGGCATGGGAAAGAGCCTTGGAAGTGCTGCCTGTCACATCAGCTGAGTCTTAAAAAGGTATTTAAGGGTGGTGCAATGGTGGCTCAGTGGCAAGAATTCTTGCCTGCTGAGCTGTGAGACCTGGCTTCAATTCCCAGAGCTTGCCCGTGAAAAAAAAAAAAGAAGTGTTTAAAAGGAAGAAAGAGAAGTGCATTGGTGGAAGAGATGGAAACATATAATTATAGATTGAAGGCGTCACCTTTATCAATTTAAATGATTTTGCCTGGGACTGAGTCTAATTTGGGATATTCTTCTTGTGAGTTATTCCTTTGTTTTCACAGTTAGAAGAGGCCGACAACAATTTACTGTCCAAGGGTTGATCTCATTACAATTCTGACATCTTGGAACCAAGAATCTCCTATATTCAAGCTGCCGATAACCTTCGAAATAACTTGTCAAAAGTTGTCCAGGAGACAATAAATAAATAAACAATGGGGATTGGGATATGGGTTAAAAATAAAATGGGTAGATGGTATTACTAGTGGTCAGTGAGAGGGAGGGGTAAAGGGTATGGGATGTATGGGGGTTTTTTTTTGTATTTTTATTTCTTTTTCTGGAATGATGCATACGTTCTAAATATGATCATGGTGATAAACACACAACTATGTGATGATATTGTGAGTCATTGTATACTTTGGATGGACTGTATGGTGCATCCATACAATAAAAATATTAAAAAATAAAAAAAAGAAAGAAAGTCACCCAGGAAATAATTTGCTGATGTTCCAGAAGAGGGAGATGCAAAAGCAAAGGGACTGTTGTTGGATTTTTTCTGAGTAATTAAGTTACGGTTGTCATTTGCAAGCCACCGCATAGGAAATCTTCCAGTAGATGCTTTTTTCAGTCCTGTGTGAAGATCTAGATACATCTTAAGATAATATTTGTGTTTTGTCTTTGTATGCTGTATGGCGGCGTCATACTTCATTATTTTTCCATGTGAGTTTCCTGTTATTGCAGTACCATTCATTGAAATATTTTTGTTGTTGTTTGTTTTGCTTGTTTTTGGGGGGATGTTCATGGACTGGGACTAGAACCCGGGTCTCCCGCATGACAAGTGAGAATTCTACCACTGAACTACACTCGCACCCCCCAAATTCTTATTTTATTCTCGATAATCCCTTGTTTTGCTCTTGAAGGTCAAGGAGTAATGCATAAATGCTTAAATGGTGTAAAAGAAGAAGCATTTCTTGTGCCCTGGAATAATCCTTTTTTGCTGACTTAGACGTACACAAAGCTGAATGGCATCCAGCTTTACCAACCCCAATTCATTATCACTCAAACAAAGGAAGGAAGGAAACCCTTAATGTAGTGGGTATTTCTACACAGACCATCTCAGGAGCTCTCACAGCAACACTGAAGGGAAGGTATCATGATCCTGATTTTATTAGATACGGAAAACAAGATTCGGAGAGCTTCAGTTGCTTTTCCATGGCCTTGTAGAAGGTATGGCCAATGTTCTAGAACTGAGCTGTCTCATTCCAAAGCCTGAGGATGGCTATGTGCCAGACTCTATGTGGGGTGGTGTCTCTTGGCGGTACCTAAGCTGTGTAATGCCTAGCCTTTGGTTTTCTGTTACACCTTCTCCCCTCCTTACACGTGTGGTTGTATTATCATCAATATATAATGTAAAAAGCATAATCCCAGGAACTAGAATTGCATTGGGAAATTGAATATAAGCCTCGTGCACCAGGAGCCCACAGACTCTCTGGGGAGAGGAAAGTTGAATGAACACCCCAGGGAGAGTTGAGCTCACCTCGCAGTAGAGAGACACCTCATCGCCACCCCAAAGCTCATTTCCCCTTCTTCTTTAGTGAGACAACCCCCTCTACTAGCCCTCACAGTGCATAGACTTCATTTCCCAGACTTCCTTGCAACTTAGAATTCCCACTGGGAATTCTGCCCAATGGGATGAAAGCAGAAATGACAAGTGCAACTCCCAGCAGGGAATCTTAAAGGAAAAGAACAGGTCACTCATCCTGCACTCCTCTTTCCTGCCCGTGGGGGTTTCAGCAGCCTTCTTGTGCCACGGGGTGAGTTTGGCAGTGGAAGTTCCTCTGGACAGAGCAAGAAGGAAGGAGTCCAGCAGTCTGATGCCCTGTGCAGATCAGCCTCCACCTTGGCCTGCCACCCTCCATTCTTTATGTAAAAGGAACAAAAACTTCTAATTAAAGCCATTGTTATTTTATTTATTTATTTATTTATTTGGTCACTTGCAGGCAAACTTGATCTTCAGGTCACAATTCCATAAATCCCCTCATATAGCACTACGTGACCTGTAGCAAATCACTTAACCTTTGCCAGGGCAGGTGGAACCATTGAGATAAACTAAGAGCAAGCACGTGGGGATTTTAGTTGACCTGTTGTGAAGCAGTGTGGCTGAGGAAAAAAAACAAACACAAAAGTTAATTCACAGAGCTAATCAACTCATGATTTCCCAAAGTGCTTTAAAAAACAGCACGTCCACAGCAATATCGAAAATTGTGTGGCACAGACCTTAAGTCTTTGAGGATTCAGAGAGGAGAAAGTCCATATGCTAGAGGAAGTGATTAATAGCTTGGTGAAGGAGATGAAGTCTGAGCAAAGCATTAAGGAATGAATCTGATTTGGTATGTAAGTCATGACTCTTCCAGCTACAAGTTATGGACGCTCAAACTAAACCAGCTTCAAAAATAGACGGTGGTGGAAGATGGATGGGGTGAGGTGGCTCGTGTGATTTTAAAAGGCAAGATGTAAGTTCAGAAATAGCTGGATCAAGACCAAATGATGGCATGAAAATATGATCTCACTCTGTTTTCCCGAGTTTGCTGCATTTCCACAAGGCAAGTAGTGGACTCTGGCAGTGTAAGTCTACATCCTCTGAGCTTAGCAACCCAAGTAGAGAATAGGTCCTTTCCTAAGACTGCAGGTAGACTTCTCAACCTACCTGACTCTCTATACTTCTGATTATTCACACAGTGTTGTGCGCCCCTTTTTGGAGTGGGTAGGGAGGAAGAGTGTATATTTCATCATTCTTAGCCAAACTGTATGGATTAAGAAAGGTGGTTGTTTAGGCAAAAGGTGAGGTGCTATTGGCAGCAGAAAGGAAACATGTCCTAATGAGAATATTATTTTGACTGGAAAAGAAAATGTATACAGGCATGTAATACACCAAAAGCATGAATAACAAAATAAAAAATAAATAAATTCAATTCATCAGAATTAGAAAGTTTTGGCATCAAAGGACCTTATCAAGGAACTAAAAAGACAACCAACAGAAGGGGAGAAAATATTGGAAACTGTACGTCTGACAGGGGTTTGATATCCAGAATATATAAAGAACTCCTATGACTCAACAACAAAAAGACAAACAACCCAATTTAAAAATGGGCAAAGGACTTGAAGAGACATTTTTCCAAAGAAGATATATACATGAAAAGATGCTCAATGTTAATAGCCATCATGGAAATGCAAATCAAAATCAAAATGAGATACCACTTCACACCCACTAGAATGGCTAACATTCAGAAAATGGAGAAGATAAGTGTCAGAGAGGATGTGACGAAATAGAAACTTAATTATTGTGGCAGAAACGTAAAGTGGCACACAGCCCCTGTGGAAAACAGTTTGGCTGTTCCTCAGAAAGTTAAGTATAGAATTTTCATATGACCTAGCAATCCTACTTCTAGATATATGCAAAAGAATTAAAAGCAGGGACTCAGGTAGATATTTGTACACCACTGTTTGTTGTGACATTATTCACAATTGCCTAAAGGTGGAAGCAACCCAAGTGTCCATCAACAGATGAATGAACAAAATGTGGTCTATACATACATTGGAATATTATAGAGCTATAAAAAGGAAAGAAGTTCTGATGTATGCTACAACATGTTCAAACTTGAAAACGTCATCTTGAGTGTAATAAGTCAAACATAAAAGGACATATATTGTATGATCTCACGTATGAAATAAGCAAATGCAAAAAGAATCTGTAATTCATAAAGTTGGATATAGGTTATAGGTTACCTATAGGATATAGGTTACCAGGGACTGGGTGTGGAAGAGGAATGGGGAGTTAATGTTTAATTGGTATGGAGTTTCTCTTTGTGGTATGGAATAATTTGGGCAATAGGTGATGGTGATGGATGCACAACTTTGTGAATGTAGTTATCATCACTAAATTGTTTATTTGAAAAGAGATAAAAGGGGAAATTCTCAGTTGTATATATGTTACTACCAAAAAAATAAAACCCATAGAACTGTTAACACAAAGAATGAACACTAATGTGAACAGTGGGCTAAAATTATATTTATTCTAATTATATAATATTATATATTATAAAATATTGTTTCTTCAATTGTAACAAAAGTACCACACTAATGCAAAATGATAATAATAGGGGAAATTGCATGTATGAGAGGGGGGATATGGGAATTCTGTACTTCCTGCATGGTTTTTATCTACTTAAAACACACATCACACAAAACATGACATTACTACTTTACCCCCTCTAGAATGGTTTTTATTTAAAACACAAAAAATAACTAGTACTGGCGAGGGTGAAAAGAAATAGGAACCCAAATGCATCCTTGGTGGGAATATAAAATGTGCAACTGCTATAGAAAACAGTTGGATGGTTTTTTCAAAAAGTGAAACAATTATCATATGATTGAGCAATGCGAATGCTAGATATGTACCCCAAAGAACTGAAAGTAGGGACACAGACAGATAGTTGCTCATCAATGTTCACAGCAGCGTTATTCACAATTGCCAAAACATGGAAACAACCCAAGCGTCCATAAACAAAAGGTGAAATATGCACACCATGGGATATTACTCAGCCATTAAAAGGGATGGCGTTCTGATACATGCCCCAGCATGATAAACCTTGAAGATATCATGTTGAGTGAAATAAGCCAGACACAACAGGAGAAATATTGTATGATCTCGCTTAGATGAAATCACTAAAATATGCAAATTCATAGAGACAAAAAGGAGATTAGAGGTTACCAAGGGTGTGGGGGAGGGGGAATGGAGGTTTGAGGCATATTGGGTGTAGGGTTTCTGCTTGAAGCAGTGGGAAAGTTCTCATAATGGATGGTGGTTAGGTAGTGCAGCATCGTGAAGGTGATTAGTTCCACTGAACGGTAGGCTTCAGAGTGAATGAGATGGGAAAGTTTATGGTATATATGTTTCCACAGCTAAAAGAGAAAAAAGAAAGAGCAACTAAAGAGGAATGAGGGCGGGCCATGGTGGCTCAGTGGTAGAGCTCTTGCCTGCCATGCTGGAGACCCAGGTTCGATTCCTGGTGGCGCCCATGTTAAAAAAAAGAGGAATGAAAATGAAATGCAATTCATGATCCTTGACTAGAACTTAATAATGAAGGAGAAAATGCCCAAAAGGACATTGTCAGGCCAGATGAAAAACTGGAATATTCGCTGTAAGCTTTATATGAATGTTAAGGTGGCTACATAAGTGATTATCTTTGTTCTCAGGAAATGTATTAAGTGTTCAAGGAGCATGATATATACAACCAACACTCAAATGTTTAGAAAATAGATAAATAGCTAAGTAGATAAAGAGATAGAGATAGATGAATAGATGGATGGATAGATAGACAGACACAGATAGATATATAATAGAGCTAATGTGGTAAAAGGTTAAAAGTTGGTGAACTTGGGAATCTTGGTGGGGGTATGTTGAAGTTCTCTGTATGGTTTTATATTATTTTTTCAGCTTTCATGTGAGTTTGAAACTATTTCAAATAAAAAGTTTTAAAAAGTGTCATGTAGGCAAGAAATATGCTGGCAAGGGTCTCGCTTTCCTGCCTCACTGCTGTCAACAAAGACAGTAATGAAACACAGAGATCTTGGATTTCTTATGTATTTATAGAAAATGCAATGATTGCAGATGACTGATTTGGACAGCCAGATCTCAACAGATCCTCCATATGACCCTAAATCTGTTCAACATGCCATGTTGGAAAGTCAAGAACCTTATCCTTTATAGAAACTAGGCTTCTAGAACCCTTAGCCTCTGGAATGGCTCTGAACCAGCATAAAGCCAGAAACAAGCAAGCAAGCAAACAAGGAAAAAGTGCACAAATCAAAGGTGCACTTACACAAACCCTCTGCAACTGACCAGTTACCTGAGGGCAAGGACAGTGGCAATGCCGACTGAGTGACCTTGTTGGGCAAGCCAAGACAGGAGGAGCCAGGGTGGGCCAGAAAACCAGCCCCTAATGCATGTTCTGACAAGAGTAGACACTAAGGAAGCAATGGTTCCATTGGATTTATGGGGGGAAGAAAAAGAATGAAAAGAGGAAGAAAGAACCTCTATGGTGTTGGTAAGTTGTCTTTGTTCTGGCAATGTACATAGAGTGGGAAAACACTCAATTTCTAGGGCAACTAGTGAGGAGTGTAGGGGCAAAAGCCACTTGTGCTTTCACTCACAAACCCTTGAAGGCATAAGCAAGTGATGTGCCTCCAGATTGTGTGTGTGTATGGGAGGGGGAGAGAAGGAGCAGACAATGGTTATGTTCCCTGATCATTCAATCAAAAAGAAAGACTCCCAGGCCTCGTGCTATGTCGCCTATTATCAGCACAACCTATTTAACTTTTTTCATGGCACTTATCACTTATGAAATTATCTTTTATAAAAGTTTAATTACTTATTTATGGTATATTCCCCCACCATCCCCAGCACATAAACTCTAAGAAGGGCCTTTCTGTGGTCCCCACTGTATTTTCAGTACCCAGGACAGTACCTACTGTATCCAAGGTGCTCAGTAGACATTGTTGAATGAATAAAGGAGAAAGAGCAAAGGATATCAGGGACTTCTTTAATAAAGTCAAGTCACCAAACCCAAGTAATCAGTAACTCTGTGGAGATCTTGGCAAACTAGGGTACACCATTCCTAAAGATTATACGTAGTCAGTAAATACTTTTGGATAGGAAAATTTGTGGTGACATCATGAAAGACTAGATCTACTTGTTTCCCTGTATTCCTTTTGCAATATGCATAGTAAAAACATACTCTGTTAGGTGCCTTTACAAAGTGTCCATTGAATATATCAGTTAAGATACATTTAGCTGTAAGTAACAAAAACCCATTTTAAAAAGAGTCAGGGCAGCCTCCAGGGTTGGCTTATTTCAGCCCTCAGGAACCTGGTATCTTTTAACAGCTCATCTTCACTCTGCAGTACCACCAGTTTCACTCCTCCAAACCCAGACCCACTTCCTTATTCAATCCTGGACAAAGAGAGCAGCTATTCTGGAAGCAGGGTTTAGAAGATTAGGGCAGCCTCCTTCCCAGAGCCCCCCAGCAAAACTTTGGGCACATTCTGGGATTGTGTCCATTCCTGGAAAAGAATAGGATTCAGTTCTTCTCTGAAACGAAAAAAGGGATAAGCGCTCCTCCAGAGACATAGCATGAGCTGCAAGGGGGAGGTACGAATGGAAACAGAGTTAACAAGAAAAGGGAAAATGCGTATTGAGTAGCACCATGATGTTCAATGTACTGAAATAGTAGATGTAGAAATTTGAAAAACAAAAATGCCAAAAGACAATAATCTGTGTTGAGTGAGGTCATGGTTCAAGAAAAATTGTTTTCAAACCAACATAGCTTCTGGAGGCACCACACTTGCGAATAAAATCTTCTATCTTTGATGGATGTAACCACAATTTGAAAGTGACAGTGTCACTTCCTATGAGATATGATTCTAATTTTGAGATGGTCAGATGAAGAACAAAGTCATTAAATTTATATTTTCCATTTCTAGCTTCCATTTGCCTGTCTTATCCTTCAAGGCTGTAAACTTGATGAAAGAAGAGGCTCTATATTTTTATAGCATACTGGTATTTAAAATGTCAGGAAGCCCCCCTCCCCCCGCAAAAAAAAATCAGGATACCATTTAGCCTGAGAATTTTAATACATGTTCATTTCTTTTCTTCAACAGTTTCTCTCATTTCACCCACACATAAAAGTAGACCCCACCCCACCCCCACTCTCTCACACTCACACACACTCATATTTTGTCTCTGAGAAAGATACGGTACCCAACAAGAAGCAGTTTTTTATTAAAACATCAGAGTAAAGAAGGCTAATTCAATTAATGTCGGGTCTGGAAGGAATGAAAAAAGCATCTGTAATGTACTAAGGTTATGTGCGATTAGTGTCTCAAAAAATGTCTGCTTGATTTGTATCTTTCTGCTACTCTCAACAATAACAGAGATTTGCTCTCCTCTTTGCACCAGATTCATTTCCCATCAGCAGTCTTCTGTGGATTTATGCCTTCTTCCTGGTTTAAACTGCAGTGCCCAGAAGACAGCATGCTTTTCTGCATTAGGAGATATAGGGCTGTTAGACACTCTGCGAGCATGTATCATATTAGTCACTAAATTAGAGCTAATTCTTACCAAAGAAGAAAAATATCTAATTCACATCGACCAATTATCCCAACTGCAATTATCTTTAATACATTCATTTTGCCTTGATTTTTGCATTTGGTGAAAGTATTTTATGCTCTGAAAACACAACTAGCGTGCAGCATTGTATTTGTCCCTTGTCACAAAAGCAGAATGAGCAAATGAATCTGAAAACACTTTGCAAAGCCTAAAGTACAACGCAGGTGTGAGTTATTGTAAATGGTTTCATTGTTCGTTAAGCTTCATTTAAAGGAAAAAGTGATAATAAAAAGATTGGATAAGTTAGTTTCATTTTCTTCCCTTACAGTCTAAATGTATTTGAGTGAGCTATTTAATTTTCTAGTTTTTTTTCCAGAATCTAATTTTTTTAAATTTAAAAGCCAGCATAATAAAGAAACATGATAATCAAATACAATGCATAAACCTTGATTGATCCTTGGATCAGAGCATAAAAAAAGAGCTACAAAGGACACGTTTGGGGCAGTTGAGAACATTTATGTATGGACTGCATGTGGGATGATTTTACTGGCTTAATGTGGCTTTCTTAGATGTGGTGAAGATGTTATAGTGAATATCTTTGCTACTAGGAGTTTGGGAGATTTTTTTGTTATAATATTTAGAGTGAAATGAGGTGTGATTTTTGCAAGCACTTTCAGATGGTTTGGTAAAAGAGAAGTTTGATGAAAAAAGAGAGAAGGGGAAAAGAGGGGAAATGAGAGGGAGACATAAGAGATAAGAGATGAAAGATGAAGCAGTTGAATACGTTAGGGGATACCAATGTTGAAGGTTTTCTAAATAAATACACTAGCTACTGTCCTTACCATACGTTCTAGTTTGCAAGCTGCCAGAATGGGGCACACCAGAAACAGAATGGCTTTTAAAAAGGGGAATTTATTAAGTTGCAAGCTTACGTGTTCTAAGGCTGTGAAAATGTCCAAATTAAAGCAAGGCTGTAGAAATGTCTAATCTAAGGCATCCAGGGAAAGATACCTTGGTTCAAGAAGGCTGATGATGTTCAGGGTTTCTCTCTCAACTGGAAAGGCACATGGACGACACAGCGACAACTGGTAGCTTTCTCTACAGACTTCTTGCTTCATGAAGTTCCCCTAGGGGCATTTTCCTTTTTCATCTCCAAAGGTCTCTGGCTGCGTGGGCTCTGAAGCTTTTTCTGAAATTGTTCCCTCTTAAAAGGCTCCAGTAAGCAACCTCACCTTGAATGGGTGGAGACACATCTGCACGGAAACCATCTAATCAAAAGTTATCACCTACAATTGGATGGCTCACATCTCCATGGGAATGATCAAAAAGCTCCCACCCAGTAATACTGAATGAGGATTAAAGGACACAGCTTTTCTGGAATACACAACAGATTCAAACTGGCACATTCCACCCCTTAGACCCCCAAAAGACAAGTCCTTTCCAAATGCAAAATGCATTTATTCTATCACAATATCAGAAAGCCTTAAGCCATTACAGTAACAATACAAATAAAATACAAAGTCAGAAACAGTACAAAATCTCATCAAAGTTAGTTCCAGGCATGGTCTATACTAAGACAAAATTCTCCTCTTACTCTGGACCTGTAAAACTCAGAAGAATGTATTTGCTGCCAATATTCAAGGGAGGGACAGTCATAGGATAAATAATCCCATTTCCATAGGGACAAATTGAAAGGAACATAGGGGTCACCAGACCCAAGCAGTTTTGAAAACCTGCAGGGCAAACTCTATTAGATTTCAAAGCCTGAGAGTCATTTATCTTCGGGGCTTTAGAAAGGGGCAGTTCCATCCTTTCCAGGGACTTACTCAATGGCCCACCTTTCTCCAAATGCAACCTTGGGGGGACACTGGGGAGACCACCTTTTTCTCGGCTCCATCCTCTCCAAGCATCGGGGCCACCTCCAGGCTCTCTGCCATTTCCAGGGCACATACTCAGCCCCTTCAAGTGGTGGCAGCCAGGATCTCCCCAATCCTCAAGGAATGTGCTTCACCCTCTCCAAGGCCTGAGGTGGCACAACTCTTCCATTGCAATGAGGTGGAAGGCCCTCTTCATTCTTCAGGGCAAACTCACCCTCTCCAAGTTCTTGGGTGGGTCCACTCTCCTGGCCCAAGTTTTCTTGACTTCGGATTCCATGGTTCTGCCTCTGAAGACATTTTACCTTCACATCATCCCTTTTCTGAGACTTCTAGTCCAGACTGGCAGCAGTTCCATTTATACAGATCTCACAACACTCTTGTTGGCTTTCTGTACAATATGCTCAGATCGTGTCCATCAGACAAAAGAAGTTTCCATAAGCCCTTTCTAGATAACTCTAGGCTTTCTCTATCAAGCTCCTCACAACTCTTCCAGAATCTTCCCCTTATCCATTTAAAAAGCTGCTCCAACATGTTTGGTGTTTGCAAATAGCAGCAGCACCCTACTTCTCTGGTACCAAAATCTGTTCTAGTTTGCAAACTGCCATAATGCAATATATCAGAAATGGAACAGCTTTTAAAAAGGGGAATTCATTAGGTTGCAAGTTTATGTGTTCCAAGGCTGTGGAAATGCCCAGATTAAAGTAATGCTATAGAAATATCCCATCTAAGGCATCCAGGGAAAGATACCTTGGTTCAAAAAGGCCAATGATTTTCAGGGTTTCTCTCTCAACTGGAAAGGCACATGTAGAACATAGTGACATCTGGTAGCTTTCTCTCCAGGCTTCTGTTTCATGACAATCCCCTGGGGGTAGTTTCTTTCTTCATCTCCAAAAGTCGCTGACTGCATGGGCTCTCAATTTTCTAGGTATTTTAACATGTTCAGATGGAAAATTCCACCTTGGTATATATTTTCACAGCCCAAAAAGTGATCCGCTTTTTATAAAAAATATTTTTATTGACAAACCTTCATACATATACAGTCCTACATAGTGTACAATTAATGGCTCACAATGTCATCACACAGTTGTGCATTCATCACCAGTATCATTTTTAGAACATTTGCATCACTCCAGAAAAAGAAATAAAAAGACGAAAGGAAAAATTAATGCGTCCCATTCTCCTTATCCCTCTCTCTCATTGACCACTAGTATTTCAATCTACTCAGTTTATTTAACCCTTTATCCCCCTATTATTTATTTATATTTTATTCACATTTGTTTACTCATCTGTCCATACCCTGGATAAAAGGAGCATCAGCACAAAGTTTTCATAATCACACAGTCACATTGTAAAAACTATATAATTATACAATCGTCTTCAAGAACCAAGGCTACTGGAACACAACTCAACAGTTTTAGGTACTTCCCTCCAGCTATTCCAATACACCATAAACTGAAAAGGGATATCTATTTAATGCATAAGAATAACCTCCAGGATAAGCTCTTGACTCTGTTTGAAATCTCTCAGTCACTGAAACTTTATTTTGTCTCATTTCTCTCTTCCCCCTTTTGTTCAAGAAGGCTTTCTCAATCCCATGATGCTGGGTCCTGGTGAATCCCAGGAGATCTGTCCCAAAGTGCCAGGGAAATATATACCCCAAGGAGTCATGTTCCACATAGGGAGGAGGGCAGTGAGTTCACTTATAGAGTTGTCTTAGAGAGAGAGTCCACATCTGAACAACAAAAGAGATTCTCTGGGGGTGACTGTTAGGCATAATTTAAAGCGTGATATGCTTTAATCCAATTTTTTTAATGGTCAAAAGACTTGAATAGGCACCTCACAAAGAGCTCATACCAATGGCCAAAAAGCAAATGGAGAAGTGTTCTATGTGATTAATTATCAAGGAAATGCAAATGAAACCCACATTTATCGACACTACAACTAAACCAGAATGACTAACATTGATAAAAGCCACCAATACTGAGACATCAAAAGTTGTGGAGTAAGTCGCACCCTTTTGGTGGGGATGTAAACTGAAACGTTTTGAAAAGCTGTTGGCAGTATCTACTGTCATCGCACCTCACCTAGACACATGCTATGACCCAGGACTCTTAGGCATATTTCTGGAGTAGGCAGAATAAAGAAACCCTTCCCCCAAAAGGTGTCCACATCTTAATCTCCAGAACCTGTGACTATGTTATCTTACATGGCAAAGTCACTTTGCAGATGTGATTAAGGTTATGGACCTTGAGATGGGAGATTATCCTGAATTAAATGGGTGAGTCCAATCTGATCACATGAATTCTTAAAAGCAAAAAGACTTTCCCACTGCATCAGTGATGCTAGGATGAAGGAAGGGTCAGAGACATCTGTTGCTGGCTTTGAAGATGGAGGTGGAGGCCATGAGCCAAGGAATGTGGAGGACTCTAAAAGCCGCAAACAGCCTTTAGCTGACAGCTATTATGAAATTGAGCCTTGTTCCTGTAGCTATTAGGAACCAAGTTCTGAATGAATTTGAATGAACAAGGAATGATTCTCCCTTCAAGCCTCCAGCAAGGAAAACAGCTCTGCTGAAGCCTTGATTTTAGCCTGGTAAGAATTGTGCCAGACTTCAGACCTACAGAAGATAATAAATGTGAGTTCGTTTAAGCTGCTAAATTTGTGATAGTTTGTTATGACAGTGATATGAAACTAATATAACCCAATGGAAATGTTACTGATACATGCTGGAAAATTGGCATTGACAGTGGCATGTTCATAAGAACCCAAGGCTGGAAATAACCCAGCTGGTCAATACAGCTGGATGAATAAACTGGCAGAGCCATTCAGTGGGGGCAATACCCAACAGTGAGACTGAAGGATGACCCAGCCACCCAGCTCAGTCCAACAAGCAATGGATTGAGGGTGTTGAGTGAAAGAAGCTGGTCAGAGAAGAGATGGACAGATTTTGTGGTTCCATGTATATCAAGTTTAAACCAGGCAATAGTTTTGTGTTGATTTTTGCAGGCAGTGAGGACTAAGAAGGGACATGAGGGAGATTCCTGTGGTCCTAGGAAAGCTCTAGATTTTGCTCTGACTAATGGTTACATGTGCTTACTCCAATGATTTGAGTACTATTCTGCATGCATGGGATACTTCAGTGAAAGCATTCACAAAATAAAAAGTGGTCTGTCTGGATTATTAAGCTTTTAAAAATCTGAACTAAAATCCACTCACTTCATAATGCTGGTTTTTTAATTTACTTTTTTTGGCTACATTCTTATTTTTCATCATGGATCATTGCCCCTAGTGTAGATGAGGAATTACCAAACTGTTTCCCACAGTGGCTGCACCACTTCACATGTCCACCAGCAATGCACAAGTAGGTCCTATTTCTCCACACCCTCCTAGCATGTATTATGGTCTGTTTCTTAAAGAAGCCAATCCTACTGGGTGTGAGGTGGTATCTCATTGTGGTTTTGATTTGCAGTTTCCTGACGGCCAACGACATTGAGGACGCTAAGGTTTTGAGTCTGAGCTGTTGAAAAGATGGAGTTATCATCACCTGTGATGGTGACACCATAGAGGAGTAGGTTTTAAGGAGAACCCAGAGCATCATTTGGGCATATTAAGTCTGGGACAGTTCTTAAGTATCCAAGTGGAGGTAATAAGTAGGCAAGTCTGGGTCCAAGTGCAGAGGAACAGTTGGGCAGAGTATACATTTTGGAGACATCAACATATAGATGGTATTAAAGCTACAACTAGTTGATGTCATAAAGGAAATGAATATAGATAAAGAAAAGAAGAAAGAAAATCTGGTTGAGAAACCTGTGGGACATCCAGGTACAGACTGAAAATACTAGAAGAGTGATCCATCTGAAAATACAGATTTGGAAAGCGTCAGCAACAAGGCAGGAGCTGAAAAATGGCAGTGACTAGGGAGAGAAGAAGACAGAGGATTTGGAAATGCCAATGCTTGTGTCACAGGCTAGGAAGAACAAATATAGATGTGGGAATGATTGGGGAAGGAAGGAAGGGAAGGTGAGAAGAAAGGGCTATCACAGAAGTCAGGGCAGGAGAAAGTTTCAAGGAGCAGAATGGTTAGTCACACATCATGCCACAGAAAGGTAAGTGGGATACAAACTGAACAGGGACCGCTGGATTTGGTAATGAGGAGATTTTTGTTGATTTTAGAAGTCAGATCGCAGTGGCTGGAGGAATGAATGGGCAGAGAGTAGGTAGGGTTATATCATCTAAGAGGAAAACAAACTCTATCGTTTGATGTAATCATATGTTTCAGGTTGATAAGTCACAGTGCTGACCTTTTCTCCCACTCCCCCAGTTTGGGGATGTCTGGCCTCCATTTCTCCATCTTATATGCATCACTGAAACAATGACCCTACTTCTTGCAATGACCTTGTCCTTCTTGAGTTCACAATTTACTGGGGTTCAGATTCCTAGCTGCAAAGACATCGCCTTCAAAAGGCTTTCCAATTGCAAGTCCACTCTTCTTCCTCTGAATTTCCATAAAATTTAATCTGTTCATCTCATATTAGTATACATTTTACTTTAAAACTCTATATCTTTTATTGTAATAATTGATGCTTTTTGTTTTTTCTTCTCTGCTAGACTGAAAGTTCCAGGCAGGATCCATGGCTGATTCACCTTGACTTTCCCAAGGATATCATATTTCTTCACATTTGCACCAGATATTAATATCTAATTCATTCTGACTCCCCAATAAACATTTATTGAGTAAATGAGTAAAGAGAATCTAACTGGACCCAACAAGATGACATAAAATAGAGCGTAACAACTCAACACAATATGCATATCTTTAGAGTAAACACTCTTTGCAAATAAGAACATCAATTTTGAAGTCAGCAGAAGCAGAGTTAGATGCCAAACATCTAGCTCAATCCAAAGCATCAAAACCCAGGTGTCAGCCAGTGGTGGAATTGCTACAGTAAACCACAGCGGAAAGGTGTCATATTGCTAGGTCGAGAATGGGTATGTTTCAGTTTGCTAAAGCTGCCACAATGCAATATACCAAAATGGATTGGCTTTTACGAGAGGGTTTTATTAAGCTAGAAGTTTCAAGTCTTAGGTCATGATAATGTCCAAATTAAGGCACCAAAGAGAAGATAACTTCTCAGAGGAAAGGCAGCTAGCACCCAGGGTTCCACTGTTCTTTGGAAGGCACATGGTGATATCTGCTGGCCATTTTCTCCTGGGTTGGTTTCAAAATGGCTCAGCTTCTGGAGTCCTTCCAACTTCTACTGGGGCATTTTCTTTCTCCAAGCATCTGTGCTTTCTCCAAAATATCTCCCTCTTAAAGAACGCCAGTAAATGGATAAAAAACCACCTTGAATGAGTGGGGTAACATATCTACGGAAACAACCTAATCAAGAGGAACCAACCAATAATAGGTCTATGTTGTGCTATCATCACCCCCATCATTACCAAGCTTTCCATCACCCCAAACCTAAACTCTGTGCCCCAAAAAGAAATGCTGTACCCTTCCCTGCAGCTCCCAGCAACCTCGAATCAACTTTCTGTCTCTATCAATTTGCCTGTTCTAGATATTTCCTATAAGTGGAACCACAACAGTATTTGTTCTTTTGTGTCTGGCTTATTTCACTCAGCATATTGGCTTCAAGATTTATGCATGTTGTAATATATATAGAAACTTCATTCTTTTTTACCACCAAGTAATATTCCACATTTTATTTATCTGGCTATCTGTTGATGGACACTTGGGTTGCTCCCATTTTAATTGTGCTTTGTCTTTCTAGAATAATCAGATATAATCTCTGTCTGCTTTATATTAAATAGGCTCACCATAGACTGGAAGTCTTCCCAGAAACAAGGGGTGACTTGTTCAGTTGGTGCCACTTCCTTTTTTATTCATTTGATATTAGGATGGGTGATGCTTGTTATTTCTAATTTCCTCCAGAATTTTCAGCATTTGGGTTAAATGTCCTAAAGAGTTCTAACCACAATCTAATCTCCCCCAGACATTAAAGAAAGAAAGAAAGTCGGAAGGGAAGGGAGGGGTTTGGGAGGGGAGGGAGGAAAGAAGGAAAAAAGGGAGGAAGGAAGGAAGAAAGAAAGACAAGCTCCCTTTACCAGACACAAATCCAGACATTCTCATCTCTTCCCTCAGCAGATATAGGTAAACTTTTTAGAAATCAATTTATATGCAAATGCAAAGAGTCTCTTTAAAGGTCTTGTTAAGGCCTTTTAGTAAGAGATTCTAAATTCTTACTTTTTAATATCCCCTAACAGCAGAAGATAATTTGACATCTGAGATATCATCCACAAAAGGGATGAGAAAAAATGATTTCTTTCTGGGCATGTCTAATTTTATAGAGTCTTGGACTCACAATTATGTAGTTGATTTCAATTCTTCCAGGTGCAGTCATAGCTTGGGAAAAAATATTGCAAAAGAGGAGCATGTAGAGAGAGCCAAATAAATGTTTCAAGATGACTCTCGGGACATTCTTAATTTTCTATATATTACCAAAGAGCAGCACCTAGCCAGTAGTTTGAATGCTCTGCTCATGCACCTGGAGATAGAAATGTCAGGATAGCACAATAGAATCTATCTGCCATGCCAAACAGCAAGTAAAGAAAAATGGAAATAACAAACAGCAGAGTTGGAAAACCCTAGGGTGGTAGCCATGTCCCACAGTAAACCCTTGTTGTAGGGACTAAAACTCACAGAATCTTACAAAAGATGCCCAGGCACATAGTCTAACAGAAACTCTTGAGCTCTTTGCAGCCTGCTTGACACCCAATGCATTGTACTTTAGGTGGAAATACATTCCCAGGCTTTTTTTAAAATGCACTGGAAAAACTCCCTCCAGTCCACAGGCAAAGGATGGCAGAGGAACTACTCTATTGTACATTGCTAGGTTTAAATAACAATGTTCCAATAGACAATCAAACAAAGAAGCTGAAGTTAGACATTATGCCCAGACCATCCTGCTGGGGAGGTGGGACCATAAATGTGAATTTATGGTAATCATTTTTTGAACATTGTTTTACAACTTGGTGCACACACAACTAATTCTAGTGCTGCTAACTGTTTCTTCAATTGTTGTTTTTTACACTCCAGGGGCCCCTGTCTGATTCTCTACAGAAAAAAATATCTTCATCTTTAATCCAATGAAAAGAGTAACATACATTTCTAATCAATCCGCCAGAATGTTGCATTCCTCCACAGCCGCAGCTAAGTATTTGGGAATTAAAGACATTAATCTTTTTCTTTCTCTTTCTTTTTTTTCTCTTTTTAATCACAAGGGCCCTACTAGCATGGTAATTAGCAACTTTAGCCTGAAAAAAAAAATTCTAGCACAGCTGCAAGTAAACAGACTAACAGAACAGCTGCGAAGACCTGGTCTGTTTTTGCTCTCCATCTAGTTGGCAAAACAAAATTCCCATTCTGAAATAATTCTCCACCTACGCACCCCAACTTTACTACACCACATGTATCCCCTCCCTTTTCCTATCTTTTTTCTTTATCCTTTTCCCTTTTTTTCCTTAAATGATGAAATCATTTATCCACTGTTCACTTCCTTCATTTTCCCTTCATCCAACAGATATTTGTTGCATGCCTATACAGCTGAGGGATTGTACTAGGCACTGAGGGACCATAAAATGATAAATTAAACCTGATTACTGACGTGAAAAAGCTTTTTATTCTAGCAGAGGATGCAACTGGTACATAAATAAGTATAATCCAAAGCACAAGTCAGTAGGTGACAAAAAACATATAAAGTGACCTAGGAACTCAGAAGGAGAGAAGCAAGTTCTACGCTGAGAATTTATGCGAGTCCACAGAGCAGGTGTATGGAAAAAGGTCATTCTGAATGGAGAAGAAAGCAGGAGCAAAGGCAGGGAGGTGTGACCATTTCTAAAAAAAACATGGAGAAGTTCAATTTTACTAGAACAACAGTTCTCAAGGTGTGGTCCCCAGACCATCAGCATCGCATCACGGGGGAACTTGTGAGATACGTAATTCTCAAACTCCACCTCAGCTACTAATTCATAAACTCAGGGGTAGGACCCAGGATTCTGCTTTGTAACAAATCCTCAGGAGATTTTGGTGCATATTTAAGTTTGAGAGCCTACACAGAGCCATGTGTAGGGCACATGAGGTGGGAAATCAGCATTAGAAGTAGAGATTATAATAAATAAATAAAATAAAATTAGCTCTGAGGAAGGATTGTGGGAAGATGACAGCATACAGGAAGAGCTGGAGAAAAGTTGGTCAATTGAGATAAACATCAGTGAATTTTACCCTCCATGCAGTGGCTCCTAATCCCCTTCCCCCGACCAAGTGACAGGCAGCTGCGGAAATTGCAGACTGGGCTCCTGTTGGTGTCCGAGTGTGCTCCCAGGACCCGGTTCTCCAAAATCCATGTGTGTGTGTGTGTGGGGGGGGGGGGGCTAATCACTGGTCACTGCTTTTGATCAGCTACATCAGGTGAAGGTGAGGCCGTTCTGAGGGTGACCATGGTTTCCCCCTCAGGAAGAAGTGTCAGAGGAGTCTTAAAGAGGCAGTATCTACCTTTTTTTTCTCTTTTCTTTTTCCATTTTCCACTTGGAGCAAAAACAGCTTGGAAAAGTCACAAAATCCAGCCCTCAACAGTAACGAGAACAAAATCTATCAATCCCAGAGGAGTAGGAGTTCTAGATTTCTAGAGTTATAGCAACGTAATACTCAAAATATCCAGTTCTAACAAAAAAAAAAAAATAACAAAACACGCGAAGAAACAGAAAAGTATGGCCCATTCACAGGAAAAAAGAATTTGCCAGAAGCCATCCCTGAGGAAGCTCATACATTGAAATTATCACCTAAAGTCTTAAATCAACTGTCTTAAATATGTTCCGTGAGCTAAAGATATCCATATACAAGGAATGAAAGGAAATTAGGAAAGTATTGTCTGAAAAAAATAAAGAGATAGAAATTATAAAAAGGAACCAAATAGAAATCTTGGAACTTCAAAATACAGTAATTGAAATGGAAAGCTCATTAGACAAATTCAACAGCAATTTGAACATTCAAGAAAGAATCTGTGAACTTGAAGAAAAGACAATTGAAATTATCCAATGTGAGGCACAGAAAGAAAAAATGATGAAGAAAAACGAACAGAGATTAGGGACCTGTGACACACCATCAGCCATATGAACATACCCATCATGAGAGTCGTGGAGGGCAAGAGAAAGTGTAAGGGACAAAAAATGTTTTTAAGACTTCCCAAATCTGATGAAAGACATAAATATATACATCCAGGAAGCTCAATGGGTCCCAAACTGGATAGGCTCTGAAGAGACCAAGAAACATTGTAATGAAATTGTCAAAATCCAAAGACAGAGTCATGGGGGACAATATTTGGAAACCACGTATCAGATGAGGGTTTAGTATCCAAAATGTATAAAGAGATTCTTCAACTCCACAACAAAAAGACAAACAACCCAATTAAAAAATGGGCAAAAGACATGGACAGACACTTCTCAGAAGAGGAAATACAAATGGCTAAAAGACACATGAAAAGATGCTCAACTTCACTGGTTGTTAGGAAAATGCAAATCAAAACCACAATGAAATATCATCTCACACCCACCAGAATGGCCATTATGAATAAAACAGAAAACGACAAGTGCTGGAGAGGATGTGGAGAAAGAGGCACACTTAGCCACTGTTGATGGGAATGTAAAATGATGCAACCACTCTGAAAGGCAGTTTGGTGGTTCCTCAGGAAGCTAAGTATAGAATTGCCATATGACCCAGCAATCCCATTACTAAGTAAATATTCAGAGGACCTGAAGGAAAGGACACAGCTAGACATCTGCACGTCAATGTTTTTAGCAGCATTACTTTCGATTGCCAAGATATGGAAACAGCCCAAATGTCCATCAATAGACAAGTGGCTAAACAAGCTGTGGTATATTCATACCATGGAATATTATGCAGCCATAAGATAGAATAAAGTCATGAAGCATATAACAACGTGGATGGACCTTGAAAACATTACGTGGAGTGAAATTAGCCAGAAGCAAAAGGACAAATACTGAATGCTCTCACTAATATGAACTAACATTAAAGAGTGAACTTGGAGAATTGAAGTTATCAGGAGATAGAAATAGGGTAGAGATCGGGCAATTGGCGCTGATTGTAAAAATTCAGAAAAGGATAGCACAATACTACCTGACTGTAGCACAGTAATATAAGTACACAAAATGAAGCTGAATGTGAGTATGATTGAGGGAGAAGGGCTGGGGGCACATATGAAACCAGAAGGAAAGATAGAAGATAAAGACAGAGATATAATTTAGGAATGCTTAGAGTGTACAATGATGGTGATTAAATGTACAAAAAAAAAAAAAAAAGCCTTAGGTGTGGCCAAGATGGTGCCTTAGCAATGTGCACATCTTAGTTCATCCTCCAGAACAACTACTAAATAACCAGAAACAGTACAGAACAGCTCCCGGAGCCATATCAGTGACAGGACACACAGTGTACCCCAGTCTGGACCAGCTGCACCAGCTGCACCAGCTGTGAGCCTCCCCAGAACCATGAGTTCCCCAAGCCGCGGTGCCCGGTGCCCCTCCCCCACAGGCTGCTTCCCAGAGGGGAAAGGAAAGGAAATTTACCAACAGCAGGGATTGAGTATAATTAAACGCCTATTGTGGAATTAATTAACAAATTCTGACTACTAAAAATAGGCCCCCAGCTCAGGTGAACCTGGTCAAGGCGGAGGTTGCTCATTGGGCTAATGGAAAAAGAGGAAAGGGGAGGAAACAGAGGTTTTTGTGGCTGTGTTTCTATGGAGGCTTGGCTGCCTCTGGATTCAGCGGAGGGACTTCTTGGGCTGCAACTACCCCAGGCATAGGCAGAAACAGACTGCTTTCAGGGCTGTCTCCCACCTGTGCCTTCCCCGGGGGAGGGGTGAAGCCCAACTCAGGTGGAATCCCTCCCTCAAGGAATTCAGACCCCAGGGCTTGGCAATTTGAAGCCATTAAAACCAGCCTACAACCTCTCCTCTGTCTCCACCATGCCCCCAGCAGAGAGAGTCTGCCAAAGTTAAACATGCCGCAACATCTTTTGCTGGTGGGACCCGCAGGCAGACAAGTGCCACATACTGGGCAGGATAAGAAAAACAGAGCCCAGAGACTTCACAGAAAAGTCTTTTAACCTGCTGGGTCTCACCCTCAGGGAAAACTGACACAGGTGACTCCTTCCCCCTGATAGGAGGCCAGTATAGTCTGGGAAAACTGGCTGGAGTCTATAATACCTACGTAGATGTAGGGAGGGAAAAGGCACCATACAAGCAGGGCAAGAAACAAGAAAACAAGAACTGAAAAATTATCCTCTGTTAAACAAAACCTAAGCTAGAGGTCCGGAAAAAGCTGAACTGAAGGTCAAAGAACAGATAGACAACAAATTCATCTAGCAAGAAAACCCTAGGTAAGAGAAGTGAAAGCAATCTCCAGAATAAACTAATTAAGGTAATTAAATGTCTAGACACCAGCAAAAAATAACAAATCACACAAGGAAAGTTGAAGATATGACCCAATCAAAGGAACAAACCAATAGTTCAAATGAGATACAGGAGCTGAAACAATTAATTCAGAATATACAAACAGACATGGAAAACCTCATCAAAAACCAAATCAGTGAATTGAGGGAGGATATGAAGAAGGCAAGGAAGGAACAAAAAGATGAAATGGAAAGTCTGAAAAAACAAATCACAGAACTTATGGAAATGAAAGGCATGGTAGAAGAGATGAAAAAACAATGGAAACCTACAATGCTAGATTTCAAAAGACAGAGGTTAGGATTAGTGAACTGGAGGATGGAGCATCTGAAATCCGACAAGAAACAGAAACTATTGGGGAAAAAAATGGAAAAATATGAGCAGGGACTCAGGGAATTGAATGATAATATAAAGCGCACAAATATACATGTTGTGGGTGTCCCAGAAGGAGCAGAGAAGGGAAAAGGAGAAAAACTAATGGAAGAAATTATCACTGAAAATTTCCCAACTCTTATGAAAGACCTAAAATTATAGATCCAAGAAGTGCAGTGCACCCCAAAGAGAATAGATCCAAATAGACGTTCTCTAAGACACTTACTAGTCAGAATGTCAGAGGTCAAAGAGAAAGAGAGGATCTTGAAAGCAGCAAGAGAAAAACAATCCATCACATACAAGGGAAACCCAATAAGACTATGTGTAGATTTCTCAGCAGAAACCATTGTCTAGCCAGAAGACAATGGGATGATATATTTAAATTACTAAAAGAGAAAAACTGCCAACCAAGAATTCTATACCCAGCAAAATTGTCCTTCAAAAATGAGGGAGAAATTAAAACATTTTCAGACAAAAAGTCACTGAGAGAATTTGTGACCAAGAGACCAGCTCTGCAAGAAATACTAAAGGGACCACTAGAGACAGATTCGAAAAGACAGAAGAGAGAGGTGTGGAGAAGAGTGTAGAAAGAAGGAAAATTAGATATGACATATAAAATACAAAAGGCAAAATGGTAGAAGAAAGTACTACCCATACAGTAATAACACTAAATGTTAATGGATTGAGCTCCCCAATCAAAAGACATAGACTGGCAGAATGGATTAAAAAACAGGATCCTTCTATATGCTGTCTATAGCAAACACATCTTAGACCCAAAGATAAACATAGGTTGAAAGTGAAAGGTTGGTAAAAGATATTTCATGCAAATAACAACCAGAAAAGAGCAGGAGTAGCTATACTAATATCCAACAAATTATACTTCAAATGTAAAACAGTTAAAAGAGACAAAGAAGGACACGATGTACTAATAAAAGGAACAATTCAACAAGAAGACATAACAATCATAAATATTTATGCACCGAACCAGAATGCCCCAAAATACATGAGGCAAACACTGCAAATACTGAAAAGGGAAATAGACACATCTACCATAATAGTTGGAGATTTCAATTCCCCACTCTCGTCAATGGACAGAACATCTAGACAGAGGATCAATAAAGAAACAGAGAATTTGAATATTACAATAAATGAGCTAGACTTAACAGACATTTATGGGACATTATACCCCACAGCAGCAGGACACACCTTTTTCTCAAGTGCTCATGGATCATTCTCAAAGATAGACCATATGCTGGGTCACAAAGCAAGTCTCAACAAATTTAAAAAGATTGAAATCATACAAAATACTTTCTCACATCATAAAGAAATGAAGTTGGAAATCAATAATAGGTAGAGCACCAGAAAATTCACAAATATGTGGAGGCTCAACAACACACTCTTAAACAACCAGTGGGTCAAGGAAGAAATTACAAGAGAAATCAGTAAATATCTCGAGGTTAATGGAAATGAAATCACAACATATCAAAACTTATGGGATGCAGCAAAGGCAGTGCTAAGAGGGAAATTTATTGCCCTAAATGCCTATATCAAAAAAGAAGAAAGGGCAAAAATTCAAGAATTAACTGTCCACTTGGAAGAACTGGAGAAAGAACAGCAAACTAACCCCAAAGCAAGCAAAAGGAAAGAAATAACAAAGATTAGAGCAGAAATAAATGAAATTGAGAACATGAAAACAATTGAGAAAATCAATAAAACCAGAAGCTGGTTCTATGAGAAAATCAATAAGATTGATGGGCCCTTAGCAAGATTGACAAAAAGAAGAAGAGAGAGGATGCAAAAAAAAAAAAAAACGCCTTTTAGCAAGAGGGAGAACAAATGAATGTCAACATTTCAGTGTGCTGAAAATATATGGTATATGTGAAAAAGTACATCAATGCAAACCAGGGTCTATAGACAACAGTAACATTGTAATACGCTCCCACTGAATGTCACAAAGGCATTATGCCAAAACTAAATGACACCAGGTAAGGGACATGGGTGAGGGGTACAGATTCTTTATGGAAGAAAAGAAAATGTCTTCATATAGATTATGGTGGTGAAGGTATGTCTATGCACTTAGGTGGGATTGTATAATGTATGAATAAAACTGTTTAAAAATGAACAGAGATTACCATTGCTAGGTATCTACTCAAAGGACTTAAGGGCAAAGACACAAACGGACATTTGCACACCAATGTTTATAGCAGCATTATTTACAATTGCAAAGAGATGGAATCAGCCAAAATGTCCATCAACAGATGAGCGGCTAAACAAACTGTGGTATATACATACGATGGAATATTATGCAGCTTTAAGACAGAATAAACTTATGAAGCATGCAATAACATGGATGGACCTAGAGAACATTATGCTGAGTGAGTCTAGCCAAAAACTAAAGTACAAATACTGTATGGTCCCACTGATGTGAACCGACATTCGAGAATAAACTTGGAATATGTCATTGGTAACAGAGACCAGCAGGAGTTAGAAACAGGGTAAGATAATGGGTAATTGGAGCTGAAGGGATACAGACTGTGCAACAGGACTAGATACAAAAACTCAAAAATGGACAGCACAATAATACCTAATTGTAATGTAATTATGTTAAAACACTGAATGAAGCTGCATCTGAGCTATAGTTTTTGTTTGTTTGTTTGTTTGTGTCTTTTGTTTTTTCTTTTTCCTTTTTTTATATATATTTATTTATTATTATTATTATTTTTATTTTTTCTCTATATTAACATTCTATATCTTTTTCTGTTGTTTTGCTAGTTCTTTTCCTAAATCGATGCAAATGTACTAAGAAATGATGATCATACATCTATGTGATGATATTAGAATTACTGATTGCATATGTAGAATGGAATGATTTCTAAATGTTGTGTTAATTTCTTTTTTTTTAATTAATAAAAAAAATAAACAGAGAAAAACAAGTGCTAGAGATAATGTGGAGAAAAAGATGTACCTACGTACTGTCCATAGGGAAACAGAGGTGCAGCCCCTTGGAGGGCAGTTGGTGGTTCCACAGGAGGCTAGGGGTGGGGTTGCCATGTGATTCTGAAACCCCGTTGCTCAGTGTATACCTGGAGGAACGGAGTGTGGGGACACGAATGAACATTGCACACTGGTGTTTTTGGTGGCAGTTATTCCTGATTTATAATGTGGAGGTGGCACAAAGGTACAAAGACTAAGGAATGGAAGAGGAAACTATGGTGTATATATACAGTGCACTACTGAGCAGTCACAAGAAGGAATGAAGTTGTGAGGAATGCAACTAGGTGTATAAGCCTTAAGGACCATCTGTTGGATGAAATGTCAGGAACAAAAAGACAAATATTATCACGCCTCCATCATATGGACTAACTATAATATAAAACTCGGCGAACTAAAGTTGAGAACATGGGTTATCAGGTTGGGGCCTGTTGTATTGTAAAGGGTCCTAGATTGTGACCTCTTAGGGGAGTCACATACATTCACCAGCTATAACTGTTACTTCTAAATTCTGAGATACTGAGCTGATTGTTTATAACCTGTCATTCCCAGACACTTCTGGTATTTCTGTGACACCTGAGACTCAGAGTTAGAGCTCTGAAGCTACGAAAGTCAGCAGTACCACTTACAGGGATTGTTTAAAAAGTTGAAAAAGTGATCAGACTACAAGGAGAGATTTGAGTGAAGCTGATCCAGTTAGGACTAAGGTAAATCAGAATACAGAGTAAAGGATGATATAGTCAATATTTTGAAACTTCAACTTCTGTGTGAGACCAAATGAAAAGATGTTTATTTGGTGCAAAATTTATATTTTGGGTAATGCATTTCCTAATTTAACTTGTATGGTCAGTTCAGTTGAACACCATAAGTACATGGAATCTTGAACAGGGCGTGAGATCTTGCTTTGTCCAGGCTGGTGTGATGCCCTGATATATCACAGAGTAATTTGGGCAGAGAATAAAGGAGTATCTGCAAGGTCCCTTGGGGGACTGGGGAGAAAGGAGGAAATATTTAACTTCCCCATTTGGAGAATATCTGAAATTCTTGCAAGCAATGGGGACAATCAAATCAATAGGCCATGCCCTCAGTCTTGGGTTTGGCCCCTATGAAACTTATTCTTGCAAAGGATAGGCTAAGCATACTTAAAATTAGGCCCAAGAATCACCCCCAGAGAACCTCTTTTGTTCCTCAGATGTGGACTCTCTCTCTGAGCCAACTCTGCAGTTGAACTCACTGCTCTCCCCCTACATGGGTCATGACTCCCAGGGGGGCAAATCTCCCTGGCAATGTGGGACAGAACTCCTGGGATGAGCCGGATTGAAACACCATGGGATTGAGAAAGTCTTCTTGAAAAGGGGGGAAGATAGAAATGAGACAAAATAAAGTGTCAGTGGCAAGAGATTTCAAACAAAGTTGAGAGGTTATCCTGGAGGTTATTCTTACACATTATATAGATACCCCTTTTCAGTTTATGGTGTATTGAAGTGGCTGGAGGGAAGTACCTGAAACTGTTGAGCTGTGTTCCAGTAGCCTTGATTTTTGAAGATGATTGTATGATGATATAGCATTTTTTTCTTTTTTGTTTTTTTCACTTGGGCAGGCACCGGGAATCAAACTCGGGTCCTCTGGCATGGCAGGCAAGCATCCTTGCCTGCTGAGCCACCGTGGCCTGCCCTGATGATGATATAGCTTTTATAATGTGTGTGTGTGATTGTAAAAACCTGTGTCTGTTGTGCCTTTTATCTATATGGACAGATGAGTTAAAAAATATGGATAAAGAATAAATAAATAATAGGGGGAACAAAAGGTAAAATAAATTGGGTAGATGGAAATACTAGTGGTCAATGAGCAGGAGGGGTAAGGGATTTGGTATGTATGAGTATTTTTTCCTTTTTATTTTGTTTTCTAGAGTGATGCAGATGTTCTAAAAAATGATCACAGTGATGAATATGCAACTACGTGGTGATATCGTGAGCCATTGATTGTACACCAAGTACGTAATGTATGTGTGTGAACATTTACCAATAGCAATATATATTTTTTAAATTCCAAAGACAGAGAGGATTTTAAAAGTGGCAAGAGGGAAGAAACTTGTGCATATGAAAGATCCTTAATGAGATTAACCGCAGATTTTTTTTCATCAGAAGCATGGAGGCCAGGTGACTGTTGACATATTTAAAGTCATTAAAGAAAAAACTGTCAACCAAGAATTCTAGATCCAGCAAAATTCTATTTCAAAAATGAAACAGTGGCGCAGTGGCAGAGTTCTTGCCCGCCATGCTGGAAACCCGGGTTCGATTCCTGGAGCTTGCCCATGCTAAAAACAAAAGAAAAAGGAATTAAGACTTTACAGATAAGCAAAAGCTGAAAGAGTGTGTTACCAGAAGACCTGACCTACAAAAATTCCAAAGGAAGTCCTTTAGGCTGAAATAAAAGATATTAAATGGATACTCAAAGCAATAAGAAGGAATAAAGAACATTGGTCAAGGTAATTGCACAGGCAAATATGAAATCCTGTATTATTATATTTTGGGTTTGTAACTACATTTCCCTCTTTTTATTACTTAGGCAAAGTGTAAAAAACTCAAATCTATGTAAATGGACATACAGTGTATAAAATTGTAATTTTAATAAGACAATAAAAATATACAGGTGTAGGGATGGGGATTCATAGAAATAGAACATGTGTACACTACTGAAACTAGGTTGATACTAGTCAAATTAGGTTTCATTTAGTTTAAGATGAAAAACTATAGAGATCATGTATGTCACCAGAAGAAGAGAGTTAGAGGTTAAAACATGGGAATGTATAGCATTGAATCTTGTGACAGGCAATGTCCATGATTAATTGTACAAATACAAAAAAGTTCTTTCATGAACTAGAACAGATGTATGACATTATTATAAGAGAAACATATGGAGAAAATGTACCTATACTCTGTGCCACTTTGCCTCTGCTGTGTACCCCCGAAAAGCCAAGTTCTTTAATCCTCATTCAATATTGCTAGGTGGGAGCTTTATGATTGTTTCCATGGAGATGTGACCCAACCAATTGTGGGTGGTAACTTTTGATTAGATGGTTTCCATGGAGATGTGTCTCCACCCAGTCAAGGTTTTGCTTACTGGAGCCCTTTAAGAAAGAACCATTTTGGGAAAAGCTTTAGAGACCACAAAGCCAGAAACCTTTGGAGATGAAGAAGGAAAATACCCACAGGGGAGCTTCACAAAACAAGAAGCTGAGAGAGAAAGCTAGAAGACTTCGCCATGTGCCCTTCCAGCAGGAGAGAAACCCCAAACTTCATTGGCCTTTCTTGAGTGAAGGTAACCTCTTGTTGGTGCCTTAATTTGGACATTTTTACAGGCTTAGAACTGTAAACTTGCAACTTAATAAATTCCCCTTTTAAAAAACCATTCTGTTTCTGGTATATTGCATCCCAGCAGCTTGCAAACTAGAACAGCATCTAAAAGATTTAAATTCTTGGGAATAAATTTAACCAAGGAGGCGAAAAACTTGTACACGGAAAATTACAAACATTGCTGGAAGAAATTGAAGGCTGAAATTAAGGGCACGACATTCTGGGTTCATGGGCTGGAGGATGCACTATTGTGAAGCTGTCGATACTGCTCACAGTGATCTATAAATTCAGTGCAATCCCAATTAAAATGCCACCAGCCTTTTTTACAGAACTGGAAAAAATTATTCTCAAATTTATATAGAACTGCAAGTGGTTTTGAATAGCCAAAATATGCTTGAAGAACAAAATTGGGAGACTCAAACTTCCTGATTTAAAAACTTAACTGCAAAGGAACAGTAATTTAAACAGTGCAATACAGGCATAAGGACAGACATATAAATCAGTGGAATAGAATTGATAAAGATTTAATGTCCAGACTATATAAAGAACTCCTACAACTCAAATACAAAAGGACAAATAACCCAATTTTAAAATGGGTCAAGGATTTGAACAGACATTTCTCCAAAGAAGATATTCCAGTGGCCAATAAACATAGGAAAACATGCCCAACATCATTACCATTAGAAGAAAGCAAATTAAAAGTGCAAAGAAATACCACTTCACACACACTAGGATGGCTTTTTTTTTTTTCCCCACATGAGCAGGCACCAGGAATCGAACCTGGGTCTCTGGCATGGCAGGCGAGAGCTCTGCCTGCTGAGCCACTGTGGCCTGCACATATGGATGGTTATTTTTTGAAAAACAAAATAACAAGTTGGCAATGTTATGGAGAAATAGGAACCCTCATACATTGTTGATGGGAATATAAAATGAGGTGGAAAACAGTTTGGCAGTTCCTCAGAAAGTTAAATATAGAATTATCATATAATCCAGCAATTTCACTCCTAGGCATCTACCCAAAAGAATTGAAAGCAGGAACTCAGACAGATATTTATACATCAGTGTTCATCAGAGTGTTATTCACAATAGCCAAAAAGGTGAAGCAACTCAAGTGTTCACCAACAGATGAATGGAAAAACAAAATGTGGTATAATGTGATATACTCATTATCACATTATATGTGATATATGATATATGATATAATGAAATATTATTCAGCCATAAAAAGAAGTTAAGTGCTTATACGTGCTACAATGTGGATGAACTTTGAAGACATCATGTCAATTGAAATAAGCTGGACACAAAAGGACAAATATTTCAAAACTGTTTCACTTAGATGAAATACATAGAATAAGCAAATTCATGAAGGCAGAAATAGTGGTTACCATGGGCAAGGGATCGGGAAATGGGGAGTTATTGCCAAATGAATGTGAGTTTTGGTTTAGGCTGATAAAAATAGTCTGTAAATAATGGGGAAAGTAACACGGTTTTGTCAACGTACTTAATGTTTATGATGGTTCGAAGCTGTATATATCCCAGAAAAGATCATGTTCTTAAAGCTAATCCATTCCTGTGGGTGTGGACCTGTTGTGGGTCGGACTATTTCATTACGTTATTTCAATTGAGGCATGCCCTGTCTGGGTCTAAGGGGATTTTATAAGAGAATGAAACTCAGACAGACAGACAAAGGACACAGAAGCCAAGAGAGAAAAGCCAGAAACTGAAAGCAACGAAAGCCGGGAGAGAAGGTCCAGCAGAGGCAGAGGCACTTAAGACCACCAGTAGCTGGTCTTTGGGGAGAAAACATTGGCTTTTTTTTTTTTTCACATGGGCAGGCACCGGAAATTGAACCCGGTTCTCCGGCATGGCAGGCAGGAACTCTGCCACTGAGCCACCATCACACCACCCAGCATTGCCTTTTGATGCCCTGATTTGAACATTTTCACGGCCTCAGAACTCTAAGCTTGTACATTAATAAACCCCCATTGTAAAAGCCAATGCATTTCTGTTATATTGCATTCCATCAACTTTAGTAAACTAAAGCAATGTTAAAGAATTGTTTGATTAAAATGATATTTATGTTGTGCATATTTTACCACAATTAAAAATAAATACATTAATTAATTTTTTAAAAAATAAGATCAGCTTTAGAAGGAGCGTTGGCATAACTGAGAACCTGGAATTCTAACTCCAGGAAGTTTAGGTTATTCATTTGAAGTCTTCTTTTTCAACATAATTGTCTACAGCTATAAATTTCTCTCTAAGCAATGCTTAAGCTGCATATCATACAATTTAGTATATTGTGTTTTGTTTTCCTTCATCCTAAAGTATTTTCTAATTTTACTTGTGATTTATTTCTTGACCCATTTATTATTTAGGAGTGTGTTTTTTAAATTCCACGTATTTGTGAATATCCCAAATTTCCTTCTGTTATTAACTCCTAATTTCATTCCATTGTAGTTGGAGAACCTACTTTGTATGATTTCAGTCTTTTTAAATGTATCCAGACTTGTTTTACCATCTAACTTATAGTCTATGCTGAGGAATGTTCTGTGTGCACTTGAGAAGAATGTGTAGTCTGCTACTGTTGGGTAGAGCATTCTATAGATTTGTTAATTTTAATTGATACATAGTGTTGTTCTGTCTTCTCTTTCCTTTTTGGTCTTTTATCTAGTTGTTCTACCAATTTCTGAAAGTGGACTATTGAAATCTCCAACTATTATTGTTGGCTTGTCTGTTTTTCCCCTTCAAATCTGTCAGTTTTTGCTTCATGTATTTTGAAGCTCTCTTGTGTGGTGCATATAGGTTTATAATTGTTATATCTTTTTGATAAATGTCCTTCTTTGTCTCTAATAACAGATCAAATAAAGTCTGGCAGGTGAGATCTTCCAAGGAACTACCAGACAGGTTAAATAATGACAATTATCTGGGAATGGGGCTTTCAGGAGCTGCAACCCCTTTCCTTCTCTTGGGGTGTCAGCCAGGCTGCTGTTTTCCACCATGATTACAGGCTGTGGATTTTCAAGGCTACTGTGAGACTAGAGTGGGGAGATGGGTATAGGGCAAGTTAAGACACCACAAAGCTCTTACTGAAATTCAGACATTATTCTAGACTAAATGCTGCCTAAGCTGCTGCAAGGCTTTGGTTGATTCCCAGAGTTATGAAAATGTTGAACAATTTTGCCTGCTTTCTCATTGCTTTTATGAATGAGGGAATTTTCAGGGGTCCCTACTCTGCTGTTTTTGCTGACACCCCCTTTTCTCACCTTTGGATCCTAAGTGGGAGCATTGCTCCATCTTCTCAGTGGAGGCCTCTTGGCCCAGGGCAGGGCCCTGGACTTTCATTGAGCCTCACATTCCTTTCTCCGAGAAGGTTGATTTGGATGCAGAAAATAGTGCTCAGGACTGTTCTTATAAATTATAAAATGCAGTGCTAACCTTGGTTATTCAAATCCAAAGGATTTACATGGAAGGAAATAGGTAAAGCTTTCACTGGCTTTATGCTAACAGCAATACCAGGACACTTTCCCCTAGGTGATCATCCTCAGTTCCTCTCTCCTCCTTTCTCTTTTCCTCCACCCAGTCCCTAGACAAGGCAGGACTGGGGCCCACCTGAGTTGATTTGGTCACTCCCCTAGCCTTAGTCTGAACTAATTCAGATCATGCTTCCTGGTGGTTTCCTAGCAAAGCTTGAATGTTTGAATCCAACAGAACTTCGATTATACCCAGCCATATAATCAATGATGATTATACTTCATCATTGAGGCTCGGTTTATTTTTCAAATTGTGGGTAATAATATTCACCTTGAGGAGTTCTTCTTAAAAGGATTAAATGAAACCATGAATGCATTTGAAATGTGTAGTGCAGACCAAGCATGTAGTTGGTGCTTAGTAGAAATTATCCCTTCTAATACTATCCAGGGAAGGTGACTTCTATAGCCTTGTCTTTTCCATTATTAAACAAGTCTTACTTCCAGAAAGCTCTTCCCCATATCTCACCTAAATTCCAGATTATATTTAACTCTTTTCTTTTGGCCCTGATTGACAAAAAAAGAAGTGGCCGTTAACTCTCGCTCCTGTGACCCTTCCCAGCTGGTTTTTAAAGCCATCCCTTGACTGCTCTGTTGTTAATCTAGGTTTTACAGCTCAGCTGGCTCTGGTCTCAGTCCCTTTGTTCCTCTTTTTATGATCCTTGCCCTTTTTTCTGATTCTCTTTCTTCCACCTCTTCCTGTGTGCATCAGTCGATACATTTTGTAGGTGGATGTGCTCTTGAGGTCAGGGACTGTGCCTCTGAGCCTTGGATTCAGTGTGCAAGAGAAGCAAAGGCTGAAATTGATGGGCAAGTAGGGCAGCTGGTGATGACAGAAACGGTCTTCTTAGACGTATTTCCTCTGGCCAAAAGCTTGGGAGAGCATGGGCGGGTCAGGAGTGTTTAGGATTACCTACAAACTCCAGCCTGGCACACACATAGAACACACGGTTCAAAAAAAGTCTATTTCATGATTTTTTCATAAAAGGGCCTATTTCCTTATTTTCCACAAAAGAATTTCCCGAGACCTCTCAGTCTCGTTTGCCAATAGCTGCTTGCTTTAAATTCTGTTCATACACTCTTCCCTTGCTTGCTTATTTTTCATTATTTTCATTATCTCCCCTACCTGATTTATTATGCACTTAATTGTCACACTTCTCTTTCTCACTGCTTCCCTTGGCATTTTTCTGACTGGCCACTCTTGTCCTCAATATAGATCTTTCAAGACTGTTTATTTGAAATAATGCAAAAAGTGAAATTTGAAATCTGAAGGCTCAGCCACTAGGTAATGCACGACCTTGAGTGGGTAACAATGAGTCTACTTCAGTTATCTTCCAGGGATGTTAGAAAAATGAAAAATTTTTAGGTATATGCATAATTGGAACATAGGAAGAACTCAAAAAAACTATAGCTATTATTGCTAGTTTATAAAACTCATGCATTAATTTGGGTTTTCCTCGGGCATGGGGTTATTTGGCTGTGAAAAGCAACCAACCCCTACTCAATGTGGCCTGCTCTTGGAGTTGGGTTTTCAGGAATAACGGGCTGAACTGAGTCATTCACTGACTCAGTTTCCCTTCTGACTCATGGCATTTGTGAGCACAGATGTACACACTAGAGCCCTGTGGCAAACAACAAGGCCAGTAATTTTCTGTATTCCAAGACTCTACCCATCCAGATACTCTAGGGTCTTACTCTGATTTCATATTAGAATCATCTGAAGAAATATTTGCTTTGTTGTTGTTATTGTTGTGTGTGTGTGTGTGTTGTTTTGTTTTAATATCTTAAACCTAGGGAGCCTCTGTTTGGGTTTGTGGTAAGACTTAGTTATCTCAAAGGGGGGAAATTCAACTTCCCCATGTGGAGAATTCCTGATATTCTCAAAAGCAGTGGGGACAACCAAAGCAATAGGCTGAGCCCTCAATCTTGGGGTTTGTTCATAGGAGACTCATCCCCGCAAAGGACAGGCTAAGCCTACTTAAAATTAGGCCTAAGAGTCACCCCCAGAGAATCTCTTTTGTTGCTCAGATGTGGCCTCTCTCTCTCAGCCAACACAACAAGCAAACTCACTGCCCTCCTCCTCTCTACGTGGGACATGATTCCCAGGGGTGTAAACCTTCCTGGCAACGTGGGACAGAAATTCTAGAATGAGCTGGGACTCAGAATCAAGGGATTGAGAAAAACTTCTCAACCAAAAGGGGGAAGAGAGAAATGAGACAAAATGAAGTGCCAATGACTGAGAGATTTCAAACAGAGTCGAGAGGTTATCCTGGAGGTTATTCATATGCATTATATAGATATCACCTTTTCAGTTAAGGTATATTGGAGAGGCTGGAGGAAAGTCCCTGAAAATGTAGAGCTGTGTTCCAGTAGCCATGTTTCTTGAAGATGATTGTATAACGATATAGCTTTTGCAGTGTGACTGTGTGATTGTGAAAACCCTGTGTTTGATGTTCCTTTTATCTATGGTATGGCCAGATGAGTAAAACATATGGATTAAAAATAAATAAATAATGGATGAACAAATGTTAAAATAAATTTGGTAGAATGAAATGCTAGTGATCAATAAAAGGAAGTGATAAGGGGTATAGAAAAAAATAGGGGAAACAAAAGCTAAAATATTAGCAATCAATGAGAGGGAGGGGTAAGGGGTATGGTATGTATGAGTTTTTTTCTTTCTTCTTTTTATTTCTTTTTCTGAATTGATGCAAATGTTCTAAGAAATGATCATGGTGATGAATATACAACTATGTGATGATATTGTGAGTGATTGCTTATATACCAAGAATGGAATGATCATATGGTAAGAATGTTCGTGTTTGCATGTTATGTTTAAAAAAAAATTAAAAGACTCAGCTATCTCATATTTTTAAAAGCTCCCCAAGTGACTCAAGTGGCATAGTTAGCTTTCCCAAATGCATAACCTAGCAACTTCTAGTCCTAGAGGGTGAGTTTTGATACTGTCCTCCATTTAAACTTTTCCAGCCTCGTTCTCAGCTTCAGAATTGGTCATCTGATGTAGAATAGCATGTGATGGGCGCCAAGAAGTTAAACTTTTAACCTTCCTACTTAATTTTGGCATTGCAAGTGGTTGCATCTGTAAGGGAAAGAAAATATTTTGCATCAAGCCTTAAGACAAGACCACCTCCTTCAGGAAGCCATCCCTGATATTGTAGGCTGAGCTGAGGGTCCCTCCTGTGTACCTCAATGTGCCCAGTGCATAGCTCACCTTATGTTAAAATTATCTGCTTACAGATCTGACTCTTCCAAGCCAGTACCTGTGTGTTTTTCCTCTTCATACCTAGCTTAGCACCTGGTACATAGTAGGTCCTAATTACCTGTCCTTTTTTAATCCCTTACCATGTACCAAGCACCTTACATACTTACCTGCCTCCAGGAAGGACTTTTCGTAGAGGAGTCAGATTTGGCCCTCGGACCTGATTTGCATGACAGTCCTCCTCCCAAACTTCCTAATCCCTAGACTTACAATTAGAAACCGAAACTTCATCCTAGACTCTTCTTTCTCCCTCCAGCCCCACGCCCACAGTCATGACATCCTTCCCACACTCTCTCCTTCAAGCCCCTCGATCAGTCCCCTTTCCTTCTGCACTGTCTTTGTTTCCTGAAACAGAGGCTGATGGCCCTCTCTCCTGAGCCCAGCACACTCCTTGTCCCTTCTTCCAGCAGCTAAAACCTTTCAAGGAGATGCCTTGCAAGGGGGAGCAGATATACAAACTGTTGCGCTTCTGTCCCATGGAATGCCAGTCCTTAACAAACAGGAATTAAGAACCGATTCACAACAATCTGGACTTATCTCAAAGCATTAGGCCAAGAGGAAGAAGCCCGTCCCCAAAGTTATACACTGTATGATTCCATTTTTCTGACTTTCTTGATAAGACACTGATCCAATGAGGAACAGGTCCGTGGATGACATGGGTGGGGGATGAGGGGTGAGGGAAGGCATGACCACAAAGAGGCAGCACAGTTTGCTTTCTGGGATGATGGGACTTCTCTGCATTTTGATTGTAGTTGTGGTTACACAAATCTGTAACCATGTTCAAATTCCCAGAACTGTACCCCCAAAAAGTCAATTGTGCCAATAATAACTTCAAAATAAGATTAAATAAATGTAACAAAATTCCTATTCATTTCTAAATCCAGTTAAGGGTTTATGTGCATTAATAAATCTTGCAGATGCAATAAAATGAACAACCAACCTTTCAGTGATTCCCTGAAGGCCATATGAAAATGTCCTAACCCCTTGCAAGGCCCGCTTTGATCTAACCCTAGTTAGCCTCTGGGACCCCATCCTTGTAACTCCATCTCCAGCCCACCCCAAACACCCACACCCAGCTGCTATGCCATCCAGTCCTGTCAAATGCAAAGCTCCCCAGACCTACCGGGCTCTCTCCTGTTTCTGAGCCATTGTACATTCTCTCTGTGGGGCTTTTAATTTTCCCTTAACCCCATCGTCCCTGTGGCTAGTCAATGCCTCACCTCCCCAGCGCCAGCCCCACCATCCTGGATCCAGCCTGGTTCCTGCCCTGGTGCACCTACCCTGGTCCACCCATCCCCAGCCAGCCTGACGAGCCTTCCTGGGAGACTGCTGAGTCGCAGCCCCATCTCCATCTCTGTCCTGTAATCCTCTGCCTCCCATGTAGTCTCCCCACAGAATGGAAACTTCCACAGGGCAGAAACTGTTACTTATCTCTGTATTTTCAGTACTCAACCCAGGGCCTGGGAGCGGACAGTTACAGTTTGAGAAACAAATAAATAAATAATGTTCTAACCCCATAGATATGACTGAAATGTACTCCAAGGGAATGCAAAAATGCTGTTTTAAACGATTGCGTGCCCAGTCTTACTATGAGGCTCCAGCTGCTGTGGCTGCCTTAGCGAGAGATAAATCCAAGCAAGGCAGATTTCCAAATAATGCTGAGCCTGTGAACAGATGAGAATAGCCCTGTTCTACCAAGGAGGATGGGTCTGGGGGCTCATCTCGGCCTTGCACAGTCAGCAAGTGAGGGAGGGAGGCTTGGCCCAACAACAGTAAGTAACGGTTTATCTACTCACATTTTTTTTTTATCTCATGCAATCCTTTTAACAGTCTTGTGTAAGTGAAGTTTTATATCCTCATTTTGCACATGAGCAAATGAAGATTTAGCGAAATGAAGCAATTTGCAGGCTTTGTGTTTTTACTGAGACATACCCAACCTGGCGGAGGGGGGGGACACATAAACCTCACTAATGCACATTGCTCACATCCCTGCATTTATAACATCACCAGCAGACAGGGCAGTGAGGAGGAAAATCCCTGCCAACCATGGGGAACAAACAAGGTTGTTGAAGCCACAGTCAATTTATCTAAGAATAACCACTCCTGTTGCTTTCCGAACATGCTTGATTTGGATATGACTCTAATTTAAAAGAGCATGTGGTAGTTAGATTCAGTTGCCAACTTGGCCAGGTGAAGGTGCCTAGTTCTGTTGCTGTGGACATGAGCCAATGGTACGTGAACCTCACCTGTTTCTCATTACACCTGCAGTCAGCTAGGAGGCGTGCCTGCTGCAATGAATGATGTTTGATTAAATTGGCTGGTGCTTAAATGAGAGAGCTCAATGTAGCATAGCCCAGGCAGCTCAGCATACCTCCTCTCAGCACTCGAAGCTCAGCCCAGGCCTTTGGAGATGCAGAAAGGAATCACCTTGGGGAAAGTTGTTGGAACCCAAAGGCCTGGAGAGAAGACCAGCAGAGACCATCTTGTACCTTCCACGTAAGAAAGAACCTCAGTTGAAAGTTAGCTGCCTTTCCTCTGAAGAACTAATGAAATAAATCCCCTTTTATTAAAAGCCAATCCGTCTCTGGTGCGTTGCATTCCAGCAGCTAGCAAACTGGAACAGTACATTTACAGTCCTTGAAAGTCCACAATGAGATGTTGGAACCCATTGTTGGCTATCAGTCCTGGTTATCATATATACTTGGAATAAATAAAGCATCTCCCAGCTTGAATTCAAGAGGCTGTTTTTAAAACTCATGGCTAACATAACCAATTAAAAAAAAAAAAAAGGAGGAGTTGGGATTTTCCAAAACAAGGCAAGCCCATTTCAAACTCCTTTGTACTCGCTGCTTGTCCTCTTATTAATCACAAGAATGCTTGCCAACTCGCCACAGATTTTTGTTCAAATTAATTAGCCATATTTTATTATGTCCAGAGCACAGATTAGCAAAGATTGGAGACAGAAAGTAAATATCAAGAAATAAAGAGGAAAGGGAAGGTCTTTTGTTATGAATGCATGAGTGTTTAAACTTCTCATTCAGACTGGGTTGGGAAAACCTGTAACTATGAATAGCTTGGAAGGGCTACTTAGCGGGATTGGGCCTCAGTTTACCCCATCAGCAGGCGAAGTGCTGCCTTCTGTCTTTAGCCACTTTTCGGTGACTGGCACTTAACTGTATTTGAGACAGAGTTCTGATTTTTTTTTTCCTCCTTCCTTACACCCTGCCCTGGTTCTCAGTGAGCTTTGTCCTGTCTTGGTGCCCACTCCACTTCCTTTCCCCAGGAGGCCAGCGAGTCCTTACAATCTGATTTAGTGTCCTCTGGAGTCCGGCCCTGTGCCTCCATGCCAGCTGGAAATCGCTCGCAGGCCAGAGGTAGTGTTTCTGGAATATCCGGTGAGTTTGCCTCCGCACAGTTAAGAGATGTTCTTCAGATAAGCCACTTTTGTTCTCACAGGCAGCTTTAGAGCAAAAAGTCCTTCCACTTAGCACTGAAAATCAGCTACCAATACAAGCCCTGTAAGAAAATTAGCATTTCTTTCTAGATCCTAATTTGGATCTTTCCTGCCCTTATTAAATTTAAAAAGCAAAATGTAGTTTATTTGCATTTCCAGGTTGCCTGAAGTTCTTAAAGGTTGTGCTCACAGCAGCATTATTCACAACTGTCAAAAAGTGAAACAGCAGAAGCTCCACAGGCAGATGAATGAATAAACAAAATGTGGTCTATCCCTACAATATTATTTGCCTGTAAAAAAAGGATGAGGTTCTAATACATGCTGCAACATGGATGAACCTAGAAAGCACTAACCTGAGTGAAATAAGTCAGACACAAAAGGACAAATATTGTATGATTCCATTATATTATATGAAATACCTAAAATAAACAAATTAATAGAGACAAAAAGAAGATCAGAGGTTGTGAAGAGCTGATGCCAGAGCCAGGGGTCAGGGGTAAGGAGAGTGAAGACAGGGGGTGGGTGGGGAGGGGAATTTATTGCTTAAAGGTTACATTTGTTTGGGTTCATGAAAAAGTCTTAATGGATGGTGGTGACGGTAGAACTCTTTTGATTTTGAATATAATGAATACCACTGAATTGTACATTTAAAATTGTTAAAATGATTTGCACACCGATGTTCAAGGTAACATTATTATGTTCATGGTGACGTGGTGACATGGTGACATTACTCACAATTGCCAAATGTGAAAGCAGCCCCATTGACCATCAACAGATGAATGGATGAATAAAATGTGGTCTACACATACAATGGAACATTATTTGGCTATAGAAAAGAATGAAGTTCTGGTGCATGCTACTGCATGGATGAAGTTTGAAGACATCACGTTGTGGGATATAAGCCAGACACAAAAGGACAAATATTTGTATGATCTTACATGAAATAAGTAAAATATGCAAATCATAAAGTCAGAAACTAGAATACAGGCTACCAGGGTCCAGGTGAGGGAGGGGAATGGTGGGGAGTTAGTGTTTAATTGGTACAGAGTTTCTGGTTGGAGCCATGGGAAGTTTGGCAACAGATCGTGGTGACAGAGGCACAGCTTCCTGAGTGCAATTAACACCTATCAATGGTATATTGGAAAAAGTGATAAAGGGAAATTTTAAGTTATATCTAAGTTAACACACAAACCAAAAAAACATCAAACTGTACAACACAAAGAGTGAACCCTAATGTAAACAGTGGGCTAAAATTAATTGCATAATTATAATAATATGGTTTCATCAATTATAACAAAAGCACAACGCTAAGGCAAGTGTCAATAACAGAGAAAACTGTGTGAGATGGAGGTAAATGAGAGCTCTGTATTTTCTGCATGATTTTTCTGTAAACCTACAATTGCTCTAACAACAATTTTTTAAAAAAATAGTAAAGATACTATTAGAAGCCTGATCAAAGAAAAGCATTTAAACCATTTAAAAAATGGTTAAAATGGGAAATTTTGCGTTCTATGCTACCACAACTTAAAAATAAAAAGATTAGTTAAAGATTGGTGCATGAATAAATGAGGAATCTAGAACAAAATTCTTTTCTACAGCTTACCCAAGAAGACATCATATTAATAAGCTTTTGTGTATTGTTTCACCTTAACACACTCCTGGCAAATTGTCCTTACGGTTTCTTGTGTTATTTCAGGTGCCCCTCCTTCTTTTCTTTCCTTTTGAGATCAGATGTGCTCTTCTTGAAGAAATTATTAACAATTTTATCTCCACTTTTAAAATCCTTTCTTTGATGATCAATTCAATGGGGTTAACATGTTGCTGGACTTGACTTTCTTAAGATGCCTGATCATGTTGCTAAACCAGTTCTTCACAGACATGGGGGACCAGGCTGTCCCTGGCGGGCTGGTGACAGAAGAGCCTTCAGGCCTGTCCCAGCACCCAGGGGCAAGATGCTGAGCTGCTTCATCCGAGGACACAGGGCCAGGAGCTGTGCCAGTTAAGGCACAAAACCGCCTACCTCCTGGGTCCGCCTTCCTCAGTCCCAGGCTGAGCCTCATCTCTGTTCCCTGTTTGCCTCTTTCAGCTGTGCTTCTGTGCAGATTGGATGATTTCATCGCTGCATAAAAGAACTGTGAAGAAAGGTAAAATTCCAGGCACAGATTCTATCATTCCAGGAGCGGACTCGTTGTCCCGGAATTCAGCTCTGTTCCCTTAAGTGAACGCCAGGGTGCAGGGCCAGGGAAAGGCTTTGAGGCAGAATAAGTGGCTTGCACACAGGCGCGGGGTGCAAAAGGTGAGGGCGGGGCAGGGGTCAGAGTTTGGAGAGTGGGGCCGGGAGCGAGGCTGGGAAAGGGAAGGGAAAAGAAGGACGGTGCAGTTCTGAGCAGGCCCTGTGTGCCGGGCTGGGAGTTGAGATTTAGCTGTGAAGGTTGTGGGGGGCTCCCTATGGAATTCTGCGTGAGAAAGTAACCAGGATGCTGTTTGTATTTCAGGAAACTTGCCGGAGAGAATCAGCAGGATTGGAAACATCTACTGTTACAGGTCTCCACCTCCCGCAAGCTCAGCTCAGGTCCCCAGGTACAATAGAAACAGCCTCGCCCGAGCTCCAAAACAGGCACAGACATTTGGGAGCAAGCAAGCGTGAAAACCCTGTTGTGTGAGTGGATGCCATCCTAGCTCTCTGCTCATTTGGGTGCTCAGCATGCCCCTGCTGGGAGGCTTCCATTCCTGGCAGATGGGACTCTGTTCTGAGGGTGGGTTCACCAACCTTCCGAGAATGCCTGGAGGATGGTGGGAGACCAGTAGATTTCTAGACCTAAGGAGACGTACTGGAGTATTAGGCCGCTGAAAATGATCTTTCGCATCCCTTATGCCTATCAATGACTCCTCTAGAGCAGATTCAGAGATATTTGAAGTGCTTTCTCCTGCAGAAATTCCAGGTCAGGTCTTTGAAATGCCAAGACCCGCTTCTAGAATGTAGGTTAGAGCTAACTGGCACACACAGACACCGATCAAACTGTGCATGCCGGTGCTGAAAATGTAGAGCGTGGCACCACGAGGTGGGGAGAATAATAAGACTCCCATGATAAGACTCTGCTGCAGTGATATGGAGGGACAACAAGTCCTCAAGGCTCTCAGGAGACAGAATGAAGAGTGTGGGTTCCTGGATGAGTGCAGGTGGAAGCCTATGGCGTTTTGCATGACTCATACTTTTCCGACTTGATCAACCAGTAAGATAAGAAATACCAGTAGAGGAACATGTTTTTAGGACAAGGAGATGTCAACCGAGAAATAACAAACCAAGCCACGAGGCAATAAACGCATTATTTGAAGTCTTAGATTTGTAATTCGGGGAGTGCGGATCCAAATCATGTCCCATCTTGGCCTTTCCAGGCAGGGGCTTTCAAGGAAAAGAGGAAGATTAGACAAGTTTTGTTTGGTTGGTGTTTATGTGGAGAACTTTCATTGACCTTCAGTTTAGTTAACTGAGTTCATTATCTTGTGGTTGTTTACGGGGTTCAGGGACATTGTTTCTTGAGGCTTCGCGTCCTGTAGCAATTGTGATATCTGGCTGAGACCTGCATAAAAGTCACCTCCAGAATGATCTCCTGGCTCTGTTTTAAATCTCTTAGCTATAGCAACTCTATTTTGTTTTATTTCTTTCAAAAGAGGTTAATACTCATTTTTTGTTTGTTTTTCTTTTCTTTTTTTTTTTTGCATGGGCAGGCATCGGAAATCAAACCCGGGTCTCTGGCATGGCAGGCGAGAACTCTGCCTGCTGAGCCACCATGTGGCCTGACTGGTAAATCCATCTTTTAAAGGTAGTTTGGTTGTTGTTGTTTATTGTATTTATGTCACAAACATGTGTATGGTGCTTGCTATAGGCAGTACACTCTTTTATTATAATCTTTTCTTAATGTAACTTTATTGAGACATAGTCACACACCATACAATTCATCCAAAGTATCCAGTCAGTGGCTCATAGTATCATCACATAGTTGTGCGTTCATCACCATGATCATTTTTAGAACATTCATATTGCTCCAGGAAAAGAAATAAAAAGAAGAAAGCCCAAACATCCTATACCACTTACCTCACCCTCTTATTGACCACTAGTATTGGATTCTACTCAATTTTAAGACATGCAGTAGGGGTAGGTTAATTCCCACACTAGTATTGTCAGAGATACGTGTGTGTGTGTGTATGTGTATATATTTATGTATATCAGTAGAACAGAACAAAACATCCAGTAGTCAATGCACACAAACAGGGGAAACCAACTTTTCTTTTCTTTTTTTTTTTCAATATACATGTGCAATCATTATCAAAGACCAAGGCTACTGGATTAATGTTCAACAACTTCAGGTATTTCCTTCTGGCTATTCTAAAACACTAGCTAGTAACAAAGAAATATCTACATAATGAGTCAGTAGTCATAGTCATTTGTTAAATTCTAATTTCTTGGTTATACATTCCCCACCCCCATTTGATCTTTTTCTCAATCTTCAGGGCTATTTGGGCAATGACCATTTTGACTTCTTTGTGCTGGAAAGGGGTGTTGACCTTATGGGATAGAGGAATGAAACTGGTTGATGCTCTTGGAGAGACCAGTACCTCTGGGTTTCAGGACTTATCTGGCATAGGATCAATCTGGAGGTCTTAGTTTTCAGAAAAAATAAACTTACCAAGAAAAACTTGTATAGAGAATTAGAGCCCAGGGCACTCCCTAGGATTTTCAGGAATACTGTGGGTTGGGGCGTGACACGCTGTGGTTGCTTGGAATATCTGGCTAAAGCTTACATAAGAGTAAGCTCTAGAAGCAGCTAGAAAGCAAAATCTGAGATGAAGGGATGGTAGCCCATGACAAACTCTGCGACCTGTCCTGTAACTACTTGTTGAAGAGTGCTTTGAAAACTATTGCTTTTTCCTTTCTTTTCTTTTTATATATGCTATGTCATACAATAAAAAAAGTGTAAAAAGAAGAGTAAGCTCCAGAATAACCTCTTCACTCTATTTGGAATCTCTTAGCCACTGAAGCTTTATTTTGTCTCATTTCTCTCTTCCCCCTTTTGGTCAAGAAGGCTTTTTCAGTCCCATGACGCCAAGTACCAGCGCATCCTGGAAGTTCTGTCCCATGCTGCTAGGGAGATTTACACCCCTGGGAGTCATGTCCCACATAGGCAGAGAGAGCAGTAAATTCACTTGTCTAGTTGGTTTAGAGAGACCACCTCTGAGCAACAAAAGAGGCCCTCTGGGGGTTACTCTTAGGCATAAGGTAAATTGATTTTGATGTACTTGTTGGTGGACCACAAGCCAGCTGGATAGTCTGTTCTGGATCACAGTAACAGAGGCCAGGCTGAAGATACACATCAGTGATTGGTATTTTTCTGTTCTTATTTGTTATTGTGGTAACACAAATACAACTCAAACTTTCCCATTTTATTTTTAGGTGTACAATTCAGTAGCATCAATTACATTTACAGTACTATGCTACCATATGCTCTGCACCCATTATACAAGAGCTCCCTGAGGCTACACGTTCAGCCACTGAATGGCTACTAGAGCTGTACACGTGGTTGAGCTCCTGCCAGGAATAGACAGAGTATAAGAAGTGGTGAGAACCGAAAAAAAGAGCAGGCCAGGACTGAGCATGAAGGAAGAACCACACTGAAGGAGAATTAATAGTAAGTCTGAAAAAAAAAAAAAAAAAAGATTGCAAAAGAGACCAAAGGGCAGTGGACTAAGAAAAAGGAAAAGCTGGGGAGCCAGGGAAGAAGAGATTTTCCAGGAGTCAGCAATCAACAGTGCCCAGTGCAGGACAGCCAGACACCAGTCTGCTGGAAGGGTGGGGAAATATGTGAGATGACAGAGAGTTGGGGAATGAATGAGGGAGAAGTAAGGTGAGACAAAAGGGCTGTGTATACTCACTGTTCTTTCAAGAAACTTGTTCATGAAAAAAAAACACTCTTGGGAAATTGAGCAAAGTTTTCTGAGGTTTAATTTCAAATCTAAAATAGATGTAAATTTTTGCAAAAGAAAGTCAATAAAAAAGAAATATATCTGCACACCAATATTCATAGCAGCATATTCACAATACCCAAAAGGTGGAAACAGCTTAAGTGTTCATGAACAGATGAATGGATAAACCAACTCTACATCCATACAATGGAATATAATTCGCCCATAAAAAGAAATGATGGTACAATTCATGCTACAACACGGGTGAACTTGGAAGACATCATGTTGAGTGAAATAAGCCAGAAACAAAAGGACAGATACTGTTTGATTCCACTCATAAGAAATATGCAGAATTAGCAAATTCCTAGAGACAGAGAGTAAATTACAGGTTACCAGGGGCTAGAGGGAGGGGAAATGGGGAGTTATTGTTTGATGGGTTCCCGGTTTCTGTTTGGGGTGATGAAAAATCTTGGTAATAGAAGGTGGTGATGGTAGCACAATATAGAGAATGTAATTAATGCCACTGAATTGAACACTTGAAAAATTAAAATGGCAAATGTGATGGTATGCATATGTTATCACAATAAAAAAATGAAAAATAGAAGTTAATAGAAGAAGAGAGATTGAAGATGTGAAGAGAGATTGAAGATGTGGAGGTAGGGAAGGAGCTATCCGTGGAGCCCTCATAGGGGCATCAACTCTACATCAAAGAATCATCATCTCTGCCATCTCCAGCACCTCTGCCTGCAACGAGGATGATGGAGGAAAGCTGGAGTGGCTGTGTGATAGAGCTGTAGGATTAATGGGATCCCGTTAGGATGGACAGGACATGACCTGTTTGGGGTTTAAAAAAACAAATTGGAAAACTGAAAGTGATTCTTTTCGAGTGCATTGACAGGCCCCTGGGGAAACGCTGCCGCACCCACAGATTCCATTCAAGTTCTGTTTTCAACATTTAAAACATTAAGATGGTTTAATATGGCAGCTGTTGAATTTTTCTTTGAGAAAAATGGGGGGGGGTACATATTATTCAAGATCACAGTGCCATAAAAAGGCCCTTGTCCTTGCTGAATTCCAGCCGAATACGATCGAAGTCTCACATCTGAAAGTGGGTGTTTTAAAGCCCCCTACGAATTCAGCAGCTCTTCAAATTCTTGGTCCGTTGCAAATGTCCACAGAGCTTTGAGAGACTCTTTTATCATCTTCAAGCCAACCTATTGTGGCTTTTACAAATACTGATTTTTGTCCCTGCCTTTCTAGGGCTTTGCAGTTTCATTTGTATGGAAGAAAGTGTAAACTTCTGCTTGGCTTCCCTCGTGAGTGGTTCCTTCCCCGATGGACCCTGATTAAATTACCTTTCCTGTTAAAAATATCTCCTCATGAGCCTCCAGGAAAACAGCTTACAGAGCCTAAGAATATTCCTTATTAAAATTTGATATGTAAAGAAAAAAAATTAAAACAAACAAAAATTTTATATGTAACTTTACATATAATTTGCCACTCCAAAATGTGATTTAAAAATTCCATTCATAACTATTAGTACTAGAGATAGGTAGAGTTTTAGAGCCATCTTTGAAGATTCTGGACCACCCCTCCCCACCTCCCCTCCCCTCCTCGCCTCCCTCCCCTCTCCCCTCCTTGCTCCCCTCCCCCCATCAACCTTCTAGAAAAAGGCTGTCATACCTATAGCTCTATTTAAACTGGTTTGAATTGAGGAATGTTTGACTTTTTATTTGCTCCTGAGAGTATCACAGCCGATGCTATCACCCTGGCCACTTCACAATTCTCTCTGTAGCAGCATCCTTGTCGTGAAATTGTTCCGTGACCCGGTCTGCTTCCAATGACCTCATTTCCCAGTCACACATCTGCCTCCAGGAGCTGAGCCTCATCTCGTTCGGAAACCAAACTGTGCAACAGCCTTGCAGAGTGGGTTGTTAGCTAAACTGTGACACAGAAACACCCAGGCCCCAACCACTGGAAACATGCATGAGCTGAAAACCCTAAGAATCCAACTTCCTCTTTTACCAAAAATCTGAAAGTCCTTGGACTTCCACTGTAATGTATTTGCTTCCTAGTATTAATATTCAAAGGTGTTTAAATGCTCAACTATTTTATTTTTTAGCTGATATGGTCAAAATGTGTTGCTGGAGACCACAGCGCTGGAAGAGATGAAACCCTTCTTTGGAAACACTTGCTAGATGTCAGGCATTATTCTAAACCCTTTATTAGTGTCTTCACATTTACTCCTCACAATCTTACAAGGAAGGAATTAATATTTGTTCTGCTGCACAAAGCACAGAGAGGTTCAATAACTTGCTGGAAGTCACACAGCTACCAAGTGTTTGAGATTCAAACCCAGGCAGACTAACTCCGTGAAACCCCTCTCTGCTCCTCTCAACCCTTTCCACTTGCCAATTTACACTTGCATTAACAGCTGTTTTATACTTGGCAAGGACTATGAATTTCTGGTTTAAAACACAGGTCATTTCCTATGGACTGGATTGAGTAACTGGCTTTCTTTGCATTTTTCAGGATGTCTCCAATGGATCAGTCTTCAGCCTTTCCGATTGTACTCTCCATCAATTTAAAAACAAACAAACAACTGAGCAGTCACTGTGAAAAACAGCTTGGTAGTTCCAAGAAAAGCTGAACATAGAATTACCATATGATCCAGTAATTCCCATTTCTAGGTATACCCCTGTTCTAGTTTGCTAGCTGCCAGAATGCAACACACCAGAGACGGATTGGCTTTTAATAAAAGGGGATTTATTTTATCAGTTCTTCAGAAGAAAGGCAGCTAACTTTCAACTGAGGTTCTTTCTTACATGGGAAGGCACAGGGCGATCTCTGCTGGCCTTCTCTCCAGGCCTTTGGGTTCCAACAACCTTCCCTGGGGTGATTTCTTTCTTCATCTCCAAGGGCCTGGGCTGAGCTGGGAGTGCTGAGATGAGGAATGCTGAGCTGCTTGGGCTGTGCTACGTTGCGCTCTCTCATTTAAGCACCAGCCAATTAACTCAAACATCATTCATTGCAGCAGGCACACCTCCTAGCCGACTGCAGATGTAAATCAGCAACAGATGAGGTTCACGTACCACTGGCTCATGGCCACAGCAACAGAACTAAGTGCCTTCACCTGGCCAAGCTGACAACTGAATCTAATTACCACGACACCCAAAAAAAATCGCAAGCAGGGATTCAGACAGTTGCACACCAGTGGTCATAGCAGCATTATTCACAGTTGCCAAAAGGTGGAAGCAACCCAAGTATCCATCAGCAATGCATGGATAAACAAAGTGTTGTCTGTCCATACAATGGAATATTATTCAGCATTAAAAAGGAACGAAGTTCTCATGCGTGTGGTAAGATGGATGGACCTTGAAGACGTCATGTTGAGTAAACTATGCTGGACAGAAAATGATAAATATTGTATAATGTCACTGATTGGCCAATAATTAGAACAAGCAAATTCATGGAGTCAGAAACTAAAATTTAGATTACCAGGAGCCAGGGGGAGGCAGGGAATGGGGTGGGGGGGGGTTCATGTTTAATTGGTATAGAATTTCTGTTTGGGGCAATAGAAAAGTTTTGGAATCACTTGAATTGTGACTTTCCATTTGAAAGTTTTGGATGGTGGTGATGTAATACAACAGTGAGAATGTAATTCACACCACTGAATTATATATTTGAATATGGTTTAGAGAGGAAATTCTGGTTTGTATATATGTTACTAGCACATAAAAATGTACAAAAAACCACAAACTGTCAGACTGTACAACCCAAACAGTGACACTTAAGCTCTATAGGCTATAATAGCATTCTGTCGGTAATCGTACCAAAGGAATTACACTAATGCAAAGTGTCAATAAGGGGGATGTACACGGGAACTCTATTTTCTGCGCGGTTTTTCATGGCTGGATCTTGAAAGAATTATGCTGAGCGAAATAAATCAGATGCAAAGGACAAATATCGTACGATTCCATTTATATGAAATATCTAGACTAAGCAAATTCACAGACAGAGAGTGAATTATGGGTTACCTGGGGTGGGGGCTCGGAATGGAGGGGTGGAGAAGGAACGGGGAGTTTTTGCTTAATGCGTACAGAGTTTCTGTTAGGAATAATGAAAAAGTTTTGGTGACGGATGGTGGCAGTGGGAACACAACTTTGGGAATGTAATCAATGCCACTGAATTGTACACTTGAAAGTAGTTAAAATGGGAAATTTTAAATTGTGTTTGTGTTATCACATTAAAAAGTATTTTGTTTTTGTTTTTGTTTTTTTTTAATCACAATTGCTGCTAAAGATGCCCACATCCTGATCTCTGGAAACTGTGAATATGTCACTTTACGTAGCAAATGTGTGTAAATTAAGGATCTTGTGATGGGAGAGAAGTGGGTGGGCCAAATGTAATAGTGAGGAGCCTTCTAGAGGGGAGGCAAGAGAACCAGAAAGGGAGATGCGAGGACAGAAGCTGAGGTCACAGTGATGGGGCTGTGAGTTAGGGAATACAGCTGGAGAGGACAGGGGTCAACTTCTCCCCCAGAGTCTCCAGAAGGAATGCAGCCCTACCTTCACCTCAATTTTAGCCCGGTGAGACCCCATATTGGACTTAGGACCCCCAGAACTGCAAGAGAATGAATTCACGTTATTTTAAGTCACTTACACACACACGCACAAGAAAAAAGAATGAAACACTTTTCAAACACAGAAAAAGGAGGCATTCACATCCATTGCATGTATTTATATTTATTTATAAATATTGTTCTTAAATTCCTATAGCATTGATATGTTAGGTAGGTCAAAATAGCAATTTCAAAGCCAGGCTTTTCCCTTTCGGTACCGCACTCAGCCTCCCTGCACCTGCTGTGAGCTGCCCCTTCCATGCAGCCCTTTGCCAAGTACCTTTGCGGTCACTCATAATTTTTGTTTTCATAGAAAATTTCCAGGGAATTTCAGTCTCTGAGTTCTTGTGTGAGCGGGAAATTATTATTGGCCTAGACTGCAACTAAAAATGAGAATCTAAAATAAGGGTAATTTAATGAGCATATTCAAATGATGATTTTCAAGATAGAGTTCTTTTTTTTTGATGCCTTATGCACAGGTTAAACGGTTTATAATTCCTTTTCTTTCCACCAGTGCTTCCTCTAGAAAACAAATTCCCCAAGTGGGTAAGTCTGCAATCTTAATGCAACTCCTCTCTGGTTCATCAGCTGTTGATCCACAGATAAAATTCTCTTTGTGATTGGTGGAAGACATCATTTCCTTTGATGAGATATATTGCATTGTTTAATTTTCCCATAGCTATACTCAAAAAGAAAAAGAAAAATGTTTCAGACTTATTAGTCAGAGAGTAATTTTATTGTACTTGGGCTCTGCTGGAGGTTTGCTTCTCCAACATCCTTCCCCCCAAAACAGACTTGTGCTAGTTTCTCCTAGTGGGGTGTCTGCTTTCTTTTAAGAGTCTAAACACTCTTAGACTGCGGGGGGTGGGGGGGCAGCAGGAGGAAGGAGGGCGCCCAGAGGTGAACTCTCCCCACAGGTATGCTCCCTCTCCCTGGAGCGGTGATTCCCCAGGGTAGGTAAGGGAGGTGTGTGAAGTGTCAGGGAGAGAACATGGCTGGGAGTAGGGTGAGAAGAGATTAACCCGCACTTTACACAGTGAATGTCTGAGCCAGGGGAGAAGGAAAAAAAAAAAGAAAGAATGACCACAGGCAAACCAAAATTTTGAACTTTCAAGAAAAAAAAGGCTCCAGTGAGGGCTGGACAATTTCCCAGATCCTAATTATGGTGGGAGAGAGGAGACTCCCATTTACTTAGTGGCATGGTTTTGAGTTCTTGGATGACAACGCATTTAAAGGATGTTGCTTTTGCAACTTGCGTTCAGAAAAATAGTGTTTGTCAGGGGGAAATTATTCAATAATAGAAACAATCATTTTTTTGACTCAATTGCTAAATGGTCAGAGCAAGCCCATCTCATGGATAGCAAAGAAATCTTGGAGTCAGGCATAAGTGGCTCTTTGAGGCCACTTCTTCTCAGGAATTGGGAAAGTTCACGGTGTCTTCCTCCCTAGAATGACTGGCAACTGGGTGATTTTTGTCTATCTAAAAGCCTCGTAGAGAGGTTTGCAGTAATGTTTTATGTCCTCTTAACTCTTCTATCTGCCGCCGGAGTTAGGTATGCTATTATACAGAAGAGAAGTCAAATGGATTTTTTTCCCTGGATATCTGTGAAGTGTCTAGAAATCACTTAGAATACCTTGGGATGTGTGAAATAAAAGCTTCTCTCCTGGGGACATTTCTGGGGTAAGTCTGACTCCCCCATCCCCACCCCCCTGCTTGGTCAAGGCCTGAGTCTCGCTTTGCTCAAAACTCAGCTTCTGGAATCCCTGAAAGCTATGTGCTGAGAGGTTTATCATTATTGGACTTTTTTTTTAAGGTATGATTACTCCAAGATGATTAATAATGAATGAGTGAGGGCCTCACAGCATCTCCTTCAATGTGGAAAATGGCTATAGACAAGCAAATATGTAATAGCTGCTATCAAATACAAACTATATGAAGATTGGTATATATATATTTTTTAATTCAGAAAATATAACCATGGTCAATTTTATACAAGTTAAAGTGACTACAGGACAGGACATTGACATTTTAAACACCGAATCCCGCCCCTCTTTCTTTGTTTATCTGATTCTAACACTTGACCATATTACTAAATCCAGTATGCATTTTGCAAACTAAATCCCTGTTGCATGTTTGTCTTGCAGAAGCAGAAAGGGGAGGGATGCTAGGAGAAACTATTCTTTGCTGATCTCACTGTGAAGCCTTCCCTTGTTCTGCTGGATAAAGTTCCTTTGAGGAAGAAAAAACAGGAGAATTTGGAGACGAAATTGGCCAGGAAAATTATAGGTGGGTCCAGTGCTCCTTTATTGGAAGAAGTTAAAGGAGCTGATTTGCGTAGCAGGCAGAATCAGGAAAGCCATCATTTCTGATACTATATCAAGTCTGATTATTTCCGCGTTGACAAGCTTGCAAACAAAGCATAACACCAACCTATTAATACTGCATCCAGTTTGACTTCGCTTTAACTTTCAAGGGCATTTCAAGGTTGTGGGAAAGTTGAGGAAACTACAAGTTGATTTAAAAATGTACCTTGGACCTTTACTTTAGCCCATATGTAATTTATGGTTCTTAGTTTTTTTTTTTAAGGAAGTTTTTATTTTAAAATAATTGTAGATTGGCATGCAGTTAAAAGAAATAATACAAGGAGATGCCAGTCCTTCCCCCAGTTTCTCCCAGTGGTAACATTTTGTAAACAATAGTGCAGTATCACAACTCAGACCTTGGCTTTGATATAATCGAGGTACAGAGCATTCCCTTCGCCAGGAGGTCTCTTCATCTTGGGTTTTTATAGCTTCACGCACTTCCATTCTGCCTCCATCCTTTTCTTAACCACTATAGACCACTAATTTGTTCTCCATTTCTATAATTTCGTCATTTCAAGAATGTTGTATAATTGAAAACTAGACTGTATGTTACCTTTTGGGATTGGCATTTTTCATCCAGCATAATTCTTTGGAGATTTATCCAGATTGTTGTACATATTTGTAGTTCTCTCCTATTTATTACTGAGGATTATTCCATGGTATGGATGTACCAAAGTTAGTTTAACCATTAAGTTTCCAGGTATTATAAACAAAACTTCTGTACACACTCATGTACAGGTTTGTTTGTTTGCTTTCCTTTTAATTTTTATTCTAGTAACCTATACATAACCTACAATTTCCCTTTTTCTCAATGACAGGCTTTTGTGTTTACAAAGTCCTCATTTCTCTGGGATAAATACCCAGGAGTACAAATGCTGGGATACATGCTAGTTGCATGTGTAGTTTTTTAAGAAACTGCCACACTTTTCCAGATTGGCTGTGCCATGTTACATTCTCACTGGCAATAATATGACTGATATAGTTTTTCCACATCCTCACCAGCATTTGATGTTACTATCATTTATTTTAGCCATCTTAATAGGTGCATAGTACTATCTCGTTATGGTTTTAATTCACTTTTCCCCTCTAACATATTTTCATGTGTTTATTTGTCATGCTTTCTCCTCTGTGAAATGTCTCTTATGCCTTTTGCCCATTTTCTAATGGACTTGTTTGCATTTTTACTGGTGAGTTTTGAGCTGAGATACTAGTCCTTTGCCATATGTATGGTTTGCAAATATTTTCTCTCAGTCTTTTGCATGGATTTTATTTTTTGATGGATAATTTTGGCAGGTGCCAATTTATCCATTCTTCCTCTTATGGATTGTACTTTTTGGTATAAATCTAAGAACTCTTTGCATAAGCCCTAGATCCTGAAGATTTTCTCCTATGTTTTTTTCTCAGTTACATACTTTAATGTTTTCAATTTCAGTCCATGACCCATTATGAGTTAAGTTTTAATAAGGTGTGAGACTTAGATTAAGGTTCTTTTTTAAAAATTTGTCTACAGATGTTCAATTGCTCCAGCACCATTTGTCAAAAAGGCTTTTGTTAACACTTGGTTGCACACACTTAGGTTTACTGATGTTTTTGTAAAATGAATTTTTAATTCTTTTATAAGCATTTAGCCAGTTAGTTTGAAGGAATACAAAGAAGTGTTTGATTAGATTATCTGCCTTTCCTCAATTTATTTCTGGTTAAGATGTTTATCAGTTCGCCCTGATTTTTTCAGGCTGAAGTCATCTGGGTTTCGGCTAGCCAAATATTTTCTATAGTTATTAAATTCCTTACTTCGATGGAAATACTCAGTGTGTCACGACATAATGGTTTTCTGCTTAGAAATATGATGAGAAGTTGCATACAATAATATATAAATAATTTCATATTTATCTATAACATATACTAGAATGACCACCTTCGATGTAGGGTGCAGGCATGACTTCTTCTTTTTTTTTTTTTTTTTTACTGTGAAATATACCAGGCATGACTTTTTAAAGAAATAGTTTCAAGATAAGATAGTCCCATTGAAAAACAAAATTGCTATCATTGGACTGTACACCCAAAAAAAAGGTGAACGTTAACATCTATAAATTACCTCAATAAACCCGAATTTGAAAAAAAACAAAGAAACAAACAGACGATAACGAAATTCATTACGCCAATAAGACCTTGTGTTCCCCTTCCAGGTGAACCCAGTTCCTTGAAGGACCAGATTCAATTTGAGTAACCACGATGGTTCCAGAACATAGATCACTTCCCCGAACCTCTTTAAAATCTGTTCTGAAAGTTCCTGGCTTCTCTGCCATGTCCTTGCTTGGCTCACTGTTTGCTCATTCCCATCAGGTGGAAGTGTGGCCAGTAAGTCTGCAAGTGCACAGAAGTCAATGCAGTGACACCAGGATTTGGAGAAGAGACTTTATTGCCTCTTTCTAATCAGCAAGGAGAACAGAGAGAAAACCTCACATCAGTCTCCCCTATCAAAATGGAACCCAGGGTTTTATAGTGTCTGAGGAAGGCGGGCTAAAAGAAATAGCCAAGGACCGTGTGAGATGAGGTGAGGCAGCTTGAGGGATGGGGTTTAGCTGAGCATGCAGGATGGCAAATCATGCTTGGTCTTAAAATGCAGCCTTAGCATGCCCACTGGGTGGAACTGATCAGAACAAACCCCAAGACCGGGGGCTCAGCCTATAGCCCTGGCTATCCACCCTGCCCGCGAGAATATCAAGAATTCAACTTGGGGAAGTTGAACTTCTCCCCGCTCTCACCACTCCCCGAAGGAGGCTTGCAAATACCCTTCCACTCACTGATCAAATCACTCTGGGATTCATTGGGGCATCACAAACCAACAAACTCTCATGTCCTACCTGAGATTCCAAGCACTTATGACATTCAATCAAACTATCCACATGAGTTACACCAGGAAATGCTCTAGTCAAACTATAAATTTTGTAACAAACAAACATTTTTGCTTTAGTCTCACACATAAGGTGACATTTTAAGGTATTAATTATCATCTATTTTCAGCACCCTGCAATAACGACATTCCTTTGTTTTAAAACCCCGATACCCAGGTTGCACCCTGGACCGATTAACCCAGAATCTCTGAGGCTGGGCCCCGGGCATTCGTATTTTTTTAAAGCTCCCCAGCTTTGTCCAGAGGACAGCCAAATTTGAGAACTGCTGCTCAGGGGCGTTGGTCACTTGTCTGGTTTATTTTCCTGTGAAACTTAATTTTTCACTCGTGCAGTTATCCCTTCCACGTCGCAGCGGTTAGGGGTGCAGGGTTCCCGTGATCTGGAAAATATGCGTAAAAGTTTTTGGCCCTCTCTTTGTACCAGAGTAGAATGAATTTTTTCTTTTTCATTTATGGGATGTTATAAACTATAAGTTCCTTATTGTAAAGTTTAGCTTAAGTATTTGGTCATAAGCTATGCGTAGGTCACTATTAAGTAAAAACACCATGAAAAATAAATTTTAAAATTATAAATAAATACAAAAATTTTTAAAAATTGTGGATATTTATGGTATTAAAAGATAAAATGTGTTGATATTATACAATACTATACATATATTTTATGCATTTCTGATTTTCTAAACTTTTTCTGTGTCATCTGCTGATCTTCATTGTCTGTGGCTTCTGCAAACTGCTCCAAAAGTTCCCATTTAATTCCTTATGCTGACCTGCGATATAGAAAAACCTGTGATGGGGAAAGTTCAAGACGTGGAAGGGATAACGGTACTGTGAGCACAGTGTATTGCAACATCATCATGTACCACATGTGAACACATCTTTCAAATTTTAGCCTTCCTTTGTGTAATGGTTTGAAGGTGTATGTACCCCAGAAAAGATGCTCTTTAATCCGTTCCTGTGGGCGCAGATCTATTGTGGGTGGGGTCTTTTTATTAGTCATTTGAATTGAGATGTGACCCACCTCAGTCAAGGTGGGTTTTAATCCTTTTACCGGAATCCTTTAGAAGAGATCTAAGAGAGAGAGACAAAAGCTGACAGAGAAAATTCCAGGGAAGCTGATGTAGGATATACAGTGGAGCTGAGAGAGGAAGCCACTGAAGCCAGAAGCTGAAAACAGCAAAACCTGGGAGGGAGAGACCAGCAGATGTTGCCATGTGCCTCGCTACCTGACAGAGAAGCCCAAGCTCACCTTCAGGAAGAAAGCATAACCTGTTGATGCCTTGAGTTGGACATTTTCATGGCCTAAGAAGCGTAAGCTCATAAGTTAATAGACCCCCATTGTAAAAGCCAACCCATTTATGGAACATTGCATTCTAGTAGCTTTAGCAAACCAAAACATTTGGGTTTCTAATGCTATTCTTTGTATTCTGTTGGCAGAATCATGCATGCTCAGTGTAGGAAATTTGAAACAAATAGGCAAACACAATGAAGGGGAAAAAATAATTTGAAATTCTAACAGCTAAAGAACATTACTGTGACAATCACGCTATATATTATATATATACTTATGATGTTTTCAGCTTTTATCTTTTTAAAGTAGAGATGATTTTGCAAATGTGGTTTTATATGTTATTGTTGATATCTGATAATTAAATGCAAAATGAGTATCAATAGCCAAGTGTTGAATTAATATTGGTTTGAGAGTGTCCTAATTTTTATCATTTCATACATTTTGATTTGGGTCAATATCATGGCTATATGCAATTAAGATATACTTTTGAAAAAGCCATTTTTATACTGCTATAAAACAACATTTAAAGCACCTGACTATACTTTCCAGAATGTTTTTTCCCCCTTTGAATTGCCAAATTACTGCTGATGTCTCTTCTATCATATCGAAATTTGGGATGATGGCCAAAAATGCATCATTCTGAGCCAAAATAATAAATATTATATAAAGATAGTAAAACTTTTATTTCCTAAATCCTTCAGCAACCCTGACTAGCATAGGGATAATGAAGCTGGAGAGGCACATAACATAAGCGTAGGCTTATTAAATATGGAATGGAACTGCCTTCCTTTACTATTGTGACTCAAATGCTAGGTGACTTTTTATTCTTCTCTGGACTTCAAAGCCAGGATCTATGTATGCCTATATCGTGCATGTATCCCTAAATGTTTTCATTACAGAAAAAAAATTCCAATACATATTCATTATAGAATATTTAGAATGGCATATAAGCAAAAAAAAAAAAAAAAAAAAAGCAAAAACTATCCCTAAAATAAGGGAAAGCCCCCTATAACTGTTGATAAAGGCAACAATATGGATGAATCTCAAAATAATAATATTGCATTAAAAGAAGCTAGACAAAGAAGAGCATATATGAATGACTTCATTTATATAAAATTGTAGAAAATGCAAAGTAATCTATAATGACAGAAAACAGAACAGCGTTTCCCAGTGCTTGCCTGGGATGGCAGGGTGGGGCGGGCAGGAGGAGAGAGGGGGATTATAAGGGCACATGGGGAGACTTTTTGGGGTTCATGAAAATGTTTAGGATCTTGATTGTGGCAATGGCCTCAAGGAGCATACTCTGTCAAAACTCATCAAATTGTACGCTTTAGATATGTGCAGTTGCTTTTAGGTCAAGTAGACCTCCAGAAAATTTTTTAAAAATATTCTAAGGGACTATTGGTATCCTCTAAATGTGGAATTTCTTCTGTAAAATATTGCTTGAGAAACTGGGTATTATTTTTGCTATCAAGTTGTTTTACCCAGGAAAGAAAATAAAACCACCAAATAACCATAATTTCACATTCTGAAACAACCCTTGTTTCAAATTCTCCCTAAGAAAGTAAAATTCACCTATTTCACTCAGAGAATTCCATAGAAGTCTCTAGAGTGCAATAACATTAAAAACAACACACCCAATCCGTTCCACTTTCAAACCAAAGTTTTCATTGATTTGGGAGCTTAAGCAGTGGCAGACATCGGAGTCTCTTTCATGTGATTAATTATGTTCCCAATGAAGTTGTAATGAAGTAATGTGTTGAGAGGAGAGAGGGAAGGAGAAAGATGTCCAGTTTCACTATTGACTTCCTATTATTTATTCTGACTTACCACAGCGATCCCTCCTATAGATACTGTGATAGTGTATTTGTAGGAATGTCAAGAAATCATTAAAAATGAAAAAAAAAAAAAAACAGCAGCTAATAGAAATGAGGGCAGTCCCAAGGAATGCAAAAGTTCCCCAGTCTTAGGTAGGAGGTCTGTAAAATGGGATAAAATAATCGCTCTCTCTTGTGTAAGATTTTACTGACCCTTCTTCAGGTTAAGCACTGATCCTTTCATTGGATTCTTAATCACACATGAAATATATGAAAGCAATTTTTGATGTCAAAGACAGCAAATAGCAGATCTGAGATTTAAAATTCACAAAAAGATTCAAGTTAGTAAAGGAACATAAAAGTTCTCCATAATTTACAATGCATGTCTTTTTTTGGACAAGTAATGTTGACTTATGTAACCAAAGTTTCAGCTTTGAAAAATTCCAAGTATTTTCCCTGACAGTTAACTCAATAAAAGTTTGTTGAAAAAAATATTATTAAAATATTGAGAAATTTGTTGTATACTTGCAGGACTCTTCAAAGAATTTATGAAGGGATTTGAAACTGTGCAGATTATGAGAATTTGATCTACACTGCGGTGTCATTAACTTCCAGACACCTCTAAGTGCCTTCCCAAAATCATCCTAAGAGAGTCTCTCTCCATATTGGGCAAATTAGTTACTATATCTTGGTTCTTGTCATACGTAGATGGAAAGCAGCCCAACTAGAGAAAAACAAGGAGCCAAAGGTATGCTGGTTTATTGGTCACTGTATTTCACTTGTATTTATCTCTATTTACTTTGTTTAGGTGCATCTTGAGCAAAGGATGTGTTCAAGCTGCAGCCATACCCAATTATTTTTCTGTGAATAATTGCTCCTATAATGGCTTCCATGGTGCCTGAAAAATACAGATGAAAAAATTGACTTTCTCTCTACTCCCCTCCTCTTTTTCCCATTACTTTAGAGGAATCTTGGATTTGAGTCAGGAGCCAATCTTAAGTATTGGTAAATGAAAGTGATATACAAATAGTAGGCTTTGTATTTAACCACAAAACAATGATTTTCTGTCTCTCTCTAAATATATATATATATATATATAGTCAGAGAGACAGACAGATGACTTTCACCTGTAAATTGAACTTTCAGTGGTTTGTTCCCATATAAATGCTGAGATTATTATTTACTCGAATGCAGAAATTTGTTAATTCTTTCAGTTTTTTTTAGTTTATAATTAACAAATAAAAGAGAGAAGAGTATGAGTTGGGTTCTTAGATGACTGGATAGTGTCATAAAAATAATTGGCACAGGAGGAGTAAGCTTTTTATATAGGGAAAACAAAGAAGTGATAAGTGGGCGTTCGAGGGTGAAAGCTGGCAGTTCTAAGTGAAATTGCCTAGTAGAGAATGAATCTGCCAGGCAGAGTTGTGTGGCTTTTAAATTCTGTTTTATTCATTACAGTTATTATTGCTCTTTAAAGAGGGGTGTGTTAACCCAGCTGTGAAATGTTTCACATGTGTGAATTCCTTTAATGCTATATTTGAAAATGTTTTGGTATGTGCACGAGACACCCAGGCATGACTCGGAGTTTTACTGGTAAATCTCATGTGGTCTGTATTTCTGGAGAAGTTAGCATGAGAAGCACAAGTTCAGCCTGCTTTACAGGCAATGCGTGTTTGTTTTTGAGAAATCTCAAACTGTTTTTGTGAGTGTGCTAACCCTCTCAGGGAAACGGGCTCCACCACCAACTGCCCCGTGGGGAAAGACACGTCACGGCACCTGCATCCTGCTGTTTGGAGGAGAAAGACAGGGCTGCAGGTGCAAAATGGGGTAACCAAGAGCTTTGGACTGAGAAGAGTCAAACAGAGCAGGTGTTTTCCCCTATATCACGGACCCCAATCTGAACAATTCCGAAGGCATCTCTTGACCCTAAAAATAAAACTTGGTAATGTCATATAGCGCCTTGATCCAGAAGGCAGTAACTTTGTGCTTAGTATATAATAGGCACTCAATAAATGCACGCTGGAAGAATGAATTGAACAAGCTTTTTAACGTTCTAAAGCATTAAGCATATTCGAAAGATTGGGATGTCTCATTACTAGGGATAATAATATAAGCACGTTTCTCAACAAAATAAACTCATCCAGAAAATCCCCTTTGAACCCCAGTGTTCATATAGCATTATTCACAGTTGTCAAAAAGTAGAAGCAACCCAAGTGTCGTTGACAGATCGAGCTTAAGTGGCACATCCATACAATGGAATATTATTTGGCCTGAAAAAGGGATGAAGTTCTGATACTTGCAACAACATGGATGAACCTGGAAGACTTGTTGAATGAAATAAACCAGACAGAAAAAGACAAATATTGTATGATCTCATTTACATGAAATATCTACAATAGGCAAATTCATAGAGACAGAAAGTAGTTTATAGGTTTCCAGGGGCTGCTGGGGCTGGGGGCTGGGGAAAATGTTTGGGTTGAAAAAGTTTTAGTAATGGATGGTGGTGATAGTAGCACAATATCTTGAATGCAATTAATACCACTGAATTATACACATGATAGCGGTTAAAATAGGAAATTTTGTGTTGCTTGTTACCACAATAACCATTAAAAAAAAAAAAAGTAACTTCACAGTCTACAAATAAGATGAGAAGCAGTCTTTGGTCAGCCCCCAAACCAAAGGCAGTATGTGTGTGGTTGTGTCAATCTATGAAAAAAGCCTGCTATTCTTAATAGTCCCTTAATCAAGAAGCTCTTTCAGGCCGAATACAGAATAGGAGAATGTGCATGTTTTTTAAACTAATATTTTGCTTTTTAAAAGTCAGAATATGAGTTTTTTTTCCCCCCCTCATCCTGGAATGGAGACACAAAGCAAGCAGTTGCTAATCTAAACAGACCTGCAGTGTCTCCTGCAGCATGGGGGTGGGATAAGATCGCTTGAAATCTTTTTGACCTTGGAATACTTTCTGAAAATTTAAAGGCTAGTAGATGTGAAAAGCGTTGTTAAGAATTTCCCAAGAACTGAATAAATACTATCTCACAGGACGGGAAAATTTTGATAGCATTTGTGCTACTTACTGATACATTCTCCTATGTGCTGATATTCATTGTTCTCAAATAGGCTTTCACAGCCTTTTTAGTGCTTGCCATCCTAAATGAGATCGGAAGACCTCTCCTTGCTAGCATCCCTGGGCAGGAGACAGAGAACACATTTGAAAGCTGCTTATGGAGGGGGAATGAAGTATTGTGCAGTGGTTAAGGGTGAGCTTTGAAGTCAGAGACCTGCGTGGACTCTGATCTCCCATCGGTAGCTGTGGGATTTTGAGCACATGCCATCATTTCTCTGGGCCTCTGTTTCCTATTTCCTCATTGGTAAATTGAGAATAATATGTTCACTTCATTGGGTTTTTGTAAGGAATAAAGGTGGCTTATATGCAAAGTGCTTTGAACAGTTGCTAGGACAGAATAAGCACTCAAATATTTACAGAACAGTCACAATTTTAGTAAAAATGGGTGAAATGCTTATAAATCCCCAAGACCAAGCATTTTGCAAATATATTGTTTCCTAAGTGATCAATTCCACATAAACTGGCATTTGTGTACCCCTTCAAATAAGAACAATTAATTCAGAAAACAAATTTTATGCTGGTTAAATAGTTGATAATGATCCCCAAAGTGTCATTAAAATACCTGCAAATAATCAGGCACAAAATAGCCCGATGCTGAACTGCCCCTTACATCAGTGGTCTACTGTAGTTGTACACTTTTGGAATATTGGCACTAGACACCAAATAAATATCCTATATTCCAAAAGTCTTAATTTTTAATGCATGATTTTATTGGTGAAAACGAAGGCATTCAGTTGCCAGTGAGAACTGGGATAATTTTTGTCTGTCAGCCCCACTACTCCATGCTTATATGCCAAATATTCCAGCCTAAAAATTTCATTGAGTTCAAATATTTAGGGACTGTTAGCTATGTTCATATAATAAATATTAAACTCAGGAGTCTGAAGAGGGAAAAATAAGCCTCATCCGTGGAGAACTACCGATGGTATCGAACAGAATTTTGCCAGTCACGTCTCAGTATCATCTGATGGAACAGTGGCCTGGAGGGGTGATTTCAGCCTCGGGCGCTGGGAGGCTGGGCGCTTTTGCGGTGATAGCCTCACTCCCTACATTCCCCCAGGAAGGAGGGCGGCTGTGCTGTTCACCGGCTCGGCTGCTTCACTCGTTCTGGACGGTGGGAGAGTGTGGGCCGCTTGGCCCACCCCGCCGTGGCTTGCCTCCATCAACCCCCTCCGTTCCTTTCGCCGGCCCTAATATGGTCCGACTCCGGAGGAACAAGGAGTGCTAGCCTTTCTCCTGCTGATGAGGAAGAGGCAGGTACAAAACCCAATCTGAAGGAAAGCAAATGAGGATTTGGCCTCGCTTCTGAGAGATTTGTAAGTCCGCCGCAACAGAAGCCCCCCGCCTTGGGTGATCCATCATTTAACAGAAGCCACCGAACCCAGTGTACCCGGAGGCTTTCTACGTTCCCCCTTTCTTGCTTTTCCCTCCCCTTCTGCAACACTTGTGTCTTGGCAGCCCCTGTCCCTTTTCGCGACTCGAGGCGTCCCGGGGTCGGGCGGGCTGCGCCCCGGATCCTGGCAGCCGGGGTGGGGAGATGCTGCGGCTGCAGGGCGTGGCTGGGCTGTGCTCATGTGACAGGCCAGGGGAAAACAAGGGGCGGAGTGGAGGAGGCAAAGAGGTGGCTCTTTTTTTTTTCTTTTTTCTTTTAAGGAGTTTGCGGGAGCGCGTCGGCCTCATTCGCTGCGCAGCTCGTCGGGAGAGGAAGGCGGGAGAGAAGGCGCGTCTGGGTGCGGGTTCCTGCGTCCCGGCACTTTGGGAAGGCGCGCAGCAGTCGGCGCGGAGAGCCGCGGGAGAGCCATGGGCGCAGGCAGCTCCACGGAGCAGCGCAGCCCGGAGCAGCCCGAGGCGGGGGTCGAGACGCCGGCCGAGCCCGAGCCCAGCGCGCTCGCGGACTCCGCGGTCGCTGCTGCAGATACCGCCACTAAGGTACGAGACCCGGCCACCTGCTGGGTGGCGGAGGGGGGAGGGGTCCCTCGTGGTGCCACGCACGACAACTTGGCGGTCCGACCAACTTGATTTCAGACTCGTGAGCACCGACCCCTAAATGGGCTTTTCGGGTCCCCCGCGCTGGGGTGGGACCGAACAGCAGCGCGCGCGGTGGGGGTTGGCGCCTTTGTCGTGGGTCTCCAGGGAAGGCGACTGCGCCATCCGTAGTGACAGAGTGCGCCCCGTGTCCCTCCCTCGCCCTGCTCCACTCTCCCGCTAAGACAGACGAGCCACGAGTGCATCCGTGGAGATCGACCCAGGCTGGGCATCTTGAGCCCCTACTCCTTCTCAGATGCCAAAATGAGCAGGTGGCCTGGCCCTGGGCTGGACCTGGCGACGGGCCCCACCCTGCTCCTCCCTCGTGCTGCCCTTGACAGCATCTGCGTCTGGAGCGCAGGGAGTCGTACCCTGTCCTCCTGCGCCATCTACGCCCGAAGCGCTCTGGGCTGCCCCGGCTGGGTACCGGGTTCTTCTGCAGTAGCCGCGCCCTGAATATCCCGGGTCCGCACTGGATCCCGCCTGGCGTCGGTACCCAGCCCTGCGGCATCTGCGCCTAAACACCCGGTGTGGGTCCTCGGTTCTCCTGCGGCAGCCGCGCGAGCAGACACCGCCTCCCTGTTGCGGAGAAGAACGGGCGGTGCAGCACGTTCGGGGCCAGACAACCTGGGCAGATGCTCGGTTTCTAGAAGGAATAACAGGTTTTGCAAACAAGGCAGCGCCCTCCCTCTCCCTCGGGTCGTTGCCTGTGGACTCAATTGGATAAACAAATACTGGAATACTAGTTGGAAGTTGTCAGAGGAAGTGGTCAGGGGCGTTAGCAGGCATTCTCTGTATTTCTTATGGAGGCTGAGCTGAACCTCGGATGCCCCAGAAATACTGCTATTAGTTTTAAGTCTCCGCCCGCCGAGATTGTGACTTGGCCTGGTGTCTGTGTTTCAGATCGATTTTCCAGCGCATGCGTTTACTAACAAGGTTTCATCCCCACCGGTTTTGGGATATCCTTATAGGAAGATGTACACGACCATATCTAATGTAAAAACCCTGTGTCCAATTTAAGGACTGAAACTACTTGAGGGCCTTCAGGAGTTATCTCAGGGGGTGTAGATGTTTACAAAGTGAAAAAATACCGAAGTCTAGGTAAATGTCATGGAATTCTGCCTTCATTGTCTTGTCCCCTTTGGCTGTCCTAGTCTACTTTAGGCTGAAAATCTGCTCTTCATCCCTTGGTTTACCTCGTTAACTCATAACTGCTTTGTGAAATCCATGGCCCCTAGAGGGGTAGATACTAATATGAACTAACTGTGCATGGGATATGTAGATTTTCTAAGAGGTGCCAGAGCTTTGGGCCTAAGGAAAGCACTGTTCTTTTGGTGACTAAATGATGTCTTCATATTGTTGTACATCACTTTTGATGCCAGCTTCTGTCAAAATGGCTGCATAACCAGTGTTTAAATTCCAGTGGGGAAGGTAATTTTAAGCTTCATTTTCAGATTGGGAAGCACTTTTCTTTTGAGCTTTTATTATCCCTTTGGATTTTCTTAATTGTTCACCCTGGAACTTGGTTCTTAATCTCTTCCCAATAAACTTGGATTCTTCTGTTTTAAATACTCCTTCCATTCCCTTCTCTTTGTCCTCCTTTAGTGCTCTTTCTTCTCCCTCTTTCTTAGTCACTGACATCCTGAAATAGTCAGTGACATCTTTAAAATTATTCTAGTGACATCCAGAATAGCATTGAACTTGGTTGGCATACTGCCCAGTTATCAATTTGGAGCCAAATCAATACACTTACATATATCCTTGGAATATGTGCAGGTTTTCATTTCAACTTGCAGAATTTATTACTTAGGTTTTGAAGACCTGTGTTTTCTCAGAAGGGCGCCCCAATTAAGAATGACTCAGCCTCCCTTCTAGCCCCTGTGAAACTCCATCTCCTGACTTCTGAATAGTCACACCTGTCCCTTTGGGCTCTCATGGCGCCTTGGGAGTGATCCCAGTTACTGGTTTGATAACTGGACCGGGAAGTGTTCCACCACTCTTCTGGGACAGCTACCACGAAGCCAGGGGCCACATCTGGCTTTGCTCACAACAGGTGTGCCCCTGGGTAGCAAGCTGCTGGTATGTTGTAGTTTCTCAGTAAATATCTGTGGAAAGAAGAAGAGGATGGCGTTTTAACTTCCTAGGCTGCTCCAGCAAATACCATGTAATGAGTGGCTTAAACAAAGGGAATGTATTAGCTTACAGTTTTGAGGCTGGGAAAATGTCCAGCATTAAGACAGTGTTTCTTCCCAAAGAACAGTGCTGATAATCCTTGGCTGGTCTGCCACAGGGCAAGGCACATGGAGGTGTCTACGGGTCCCCCTTCTCTTCTGGGTTTCCATGCTTTCAGATTCTTGCTTTCTGTGGCTTTTTTCCTCTGTCTGACTTTCATTCTCTTGTAAAAGACTCCAGTAAAAGGATTAAGACCCATTCTGATGGAGGTGGGCCCCACCTTAACTGAAGTAGCCTTATCAGAAGGTCCTATGACAATGGGTGCACACCCACAGGAATGGATTCACTTTAAGATGTTTTGCTGGGGTACATACGATAATGACTCAGTTTTGATTGGAGACTAGCAAAATGGGGAACATTTTGGCTATCTCCTTTTTTACAATTTTTAATCTTTGACCACCCCACTATCATACTCAACCTCTAGATCAGGTACATTTTTTGACAAAAATAGCCAAATTTGGGGACTTAGGTTTCTGTTTTCTCTAGCAGTTCTGTGGCTTGTTAGGGTTGCAATTTCGGATTGCCTTTAATCTCAAATAGACAAAGATAAGATATTAAATTCAAGTAGTTCAAATGAGACTACTTCATATATTGAATTTGGTTAGAAATTGCATCTTGAGCTTTCTTGTTTGGATCTCTGGGCAGGGTTGGCTCTAGGGAGGTTTGGCTAATAGATTAATTTTTCCTCCCTGGATAGAATGCTTATCACAATTTAAGGGTGTTCAAATTTTTTTCTGCCTATGTTATGTTTATATTATAAATACAGCAATCCAGTTAACTTTCCTTTTTTTTTTTTACTGCTAATTATAGTTATCAGTTATATACTAGTAAATAAGGTCTCCACATCAGAAGAGAAGCCACACTAATTGTCTTATCACTCTCAATTAGAATTTAACTTTCAATGGAGAGTTAAACTTTTTTTTGTTTGTTTGCTTGTTTGCATGGGCAGGCGCCGGAACCGAACTCAGGTCTCCGACATGGCAGGCGAATACTCTGCCTGCTTGGCCGCTGGAGAGTTAAACTTTTGATTACTCAATCTTAACATTTAGATGTACTGAGACAGAAGTCTCGGATAAGTCTCAGCTATTGTCTCTTATCTATTGTAACATATTTCAATAAAACAGAAGGAGTTTATCTTCCAGGCATTCTTTTACATTCTTTATGTGTAAATTCTGGGGAACACTGCTTGTTCAAATATGCTAGGTTTAAATTTGAGTCTGGGCCATTTTGGACACTTTAGGAAGCAGAAGATTATACCTGGACACAAGTGGTAAATAAAGCCTCACATTATTATTCCTCAATGGTCTCTCTCTCTCTCTTTTTTTTTTTTTTTAACTTCTTGAAATGAATCTTAGTTTGTTTCAAGAATTGAAAATCTTAGATCACCAGAACATATTAAAACCTATGGCCCTAAAAATCGGCTGTATATCAACTAATCAGAATATTTATAATGTGTATTAAGGTACATGAAGCTATAACTGCGTATGTTTTTCTTACATCAGTAGAACGTATTCTACGACGTGAGCATATTAACAGGTAGCACATTTTTCATTAACATGTCCTGAAATCTTCTTTCTCTACTCAATGGTCTCTTTTTAAAATATGTCTTTGTAAGAGTATTTTCACTCAGAACGTAGACTCAAACTGAAGAATCCTTTGATTTGTAGATTTAAGGATGCTTCTACCTCTCAGTGAATAAACAGACAGTTGAGTTGGCCAATTCCTCCTCAGCCTAAGGTAGGAGGTTTCTTCCCATTTGCTCTCTGTTCACAAAATAGAACTGGGGAACGAAAGTGACCTTAAAGAGACCATGCCACCTGCTTTTACACAAAAGGGCCAGATTTTTTTTTTTTTTTAAACATGGGCAGGCACTGGGAATCGAACCCGGGTCCTCGGGCACAGCAGGCAAGCATTCTTACCTGCTGAGCCACAGTGGCCTGCCCAAGGGTCAGATTTTAAGATGAGTAGGGGAGAATTATGTTGATTAATAGAGTGCTGTTTGTGTGTGTTTGACTACCTATATTCTTAAGGATTCTTCCCGGGTTACCAGAAGTGCTGCTTTCTTATTAGAAAGGGACCAAAAATTGGACGTGTAATTATGAGGATGATGGGGGTGGTCTGTGGGAACTGGAATGTCTTCCAGTTACTCCCATTTTTGTCTCTTAGATTAATAGATCGGTGGGTTTAGTGGAGATTTCCACTCAAAATATGTCCCTCTTTGAGGATCAGGACTCAAGTGTGCATCTTTGTTTTAATGCAGTTTTATTGTGATATGTTAACATACCATACAGTCCATTCAGAGACTTATCAGTGACTCATAGTATCTTCACTTGGTTGTGCCTTGATCACCATAATCAATTTTAGAACATTTTCATTACTCCAAAGAAATAAAAAGGAAAAAAAAAAGCAAAACATTCCATACCCCTTATTGCCCCCCCATTATTAACTTCTAGTATTAGTGTGGTACATTTGTTACTGTTAATGTGCACCTTTTTGAATTCACCATAGGTTGACTGTTAAACTAATGTTATAAGGATCGTTCTAGTTTGATATTCTACAGGATAATTAATAAAGTGGAAATAAAATGCTTAGCTCTAAAAAGGTACCATGAAATTATTCCTTTTTATTTTTTCTTTGTCAGTTTAAAAGAATGTATTTTTATTAATAAAATAACATGTTTACACGACAACATTTTTTTGCAATATACTTTGAAATTTATTGCTTTTTTGTATACATGTTATTTTTCACCAAAAAAGAGTATAATAGAGAAGATAGGATTTCACATATGAATATGACTGTTGAGTCAATATATTGATATTTCTTCTGGTCTCCAGTGTCTTGGAGCAGCTAGAAAAAAAATGAAAAATCGTGGAACACAAACAACATTCTTAACATACAGATATTCCATACATGGTATATGGAATGAATGGCTCACAATATCATCATATAGTTGTGTATTCATCGCTATGATAATTTTTTAGAACATTTGCATCTCTCCAGAAAAAGAAAAAAGGAAAAACTCATACATACCATACACCTTACCCCTCCCTCTCATTGACCATTAATATTTCCATCTACCCAATATATTTTAACCTTTGTTCCCCCTATTATTTATTTTTTTATCCATATTTTTTACTCATTGGTCTATACCCTAGATAAAGGGAGCATCAGACACAAGGTTTTCACAATCACACAGTCACGTTGTAATCATTATATCTTCATACAATCATCTTCAAGAAACAAGGCTACTGGAACACAGCTCAACAGTTTCAGGTACTTCCCTCCAGCCACTTCAATACACCACAAACTGAAAAGGGATATCTATATAATGCATAAGAATAACCTCCAGGATAACCTCTCGACTCTGTTTGAAATCTCTCAGCCACTGAAACTTTATTTGGTTTCGTTTCTGTCTTCCCCCTTTTGGTCAAGAAGGCTTTCTCAATCTCTTGATGCTGCGTCCCAGCTCATCCCGGGATTTATGTCCCACATTGCCAGGGAGATTCACGCCCCTGGGAGTCATGTCCCATGTTGTGGGGGGCAGTAGGTTCACATGCTGTGTCGGCTTAGAGAGAGAGGCCACATCTGAGCAACAGAAGAGGTTCTCTGGGGGTGACTCTTAGGCTTAATTTTAAGTAGGCTTAGCATATCCTTTGCAGGAATAAGTTTCATAGAGGCAAACCCCAAGATCGAGGACTCAGCCTATTGATTTGATTGTTCCCACTGCTTGTGAGAGTATCAGAAATTCTCCCAATGGGAAGTTGAATCTTTCCCCTTTTCTCCCCATCCCCCTAAGGGGACCCTGTAAATACTTCTTTATTCACTGTCCAAATCCCTCTGGGATTTATTGGAGCATCACACTAACCTGAACAAACTGACAAAATCGCATACCCTATTCAAGATTCCCTGTACTTACGGTGTTCAACTAAACTGACCATACAAGTTAAAGTAGAAAATACATTACCCAAAATATAAAATTTGCACCAAATAAACATCTCTCCCTTTAGTCTCACACAGAAATTGGAGTTTTAAGATATGGACGCTATCATCCTTTAACTTGTATTCTGATCACCTTAGTCCTGTCCAGATGAGCTTCATTCATATTTCTACTTGATGTCTGATCACTTTCTTCATCAGAAATAGATTTTTAACATCCATTCAGTGCTTGTAGAATACCACTGAAAGCGAAATCAAGCTCAACAACCCTCATTCTTGGCCTTTTTCTTTCTATAAGCTGGAGCCGCTCATGAAGTGAGAAACGAGAACTAGCAGCATGTGGTCTTCCGAGAAAATAAAGTTCTTTTATCTCTTGAAAAAAAAAACAAAGCTGAATGTCCTCGAGCCAACTCGTAGTTATCATGACCTAAAAGAAAGAGAGAGAGAGAAAGAAAGAAATAAACTGCAATTTAGAGTAACTTTCATTTAAAAATCATACAGTGGAAAACTATGAAAAAGCTGGGGAAGGAAGAAATGCTGTATCTTTAAAATGTGCATGTTTATTGTCAACAAGTTCTTGGAAATCTATAATTATGTGACTCATCTAATTAGCTATTGGGACATTTTCCTGAAAATTGGCATCCTAGTTGAGAATATATGAGAAGGATTTTGTATCTATGATCATTTCTTTCCTGTTTTCTACTCATTGCATGCTTCATAACAAGGGTGAGGTGACGATATTAATAATCTATAATAAATTTCAATTTGCATACCTCCTTATATTTTTGTCATGACTAGTTGACTTTCGTTGTTTGAAACAGACTGTACATTTGATATCATCACTCTTGAATCATAAAGCTTTGAATGATCAAAAGCATTTGTTTTCCTTTTCTTACAATGCTTTTAAAGTTTATTTTTGTGAAATGTTAGAGTTGGGAACCTTAATAAGGTTAATTTTTAGAATATGGCAAAAGTGAAAGCCTCTCATTCCCCCCATCTCTGAGGGACTCACTGTTGACAATAGTTTTAGTTTTCAATTTTTTTTTTTTTTGCATGGACAGGTTCTGGGAATCGAACCCCAGTCTTCCACATGGCAGGCAAGAACTCCACCACTAAGCCACTGTGGCCTGCCAGTTGATAATAGTTTTAAACCAGTGTTTGAAGTTTCTTGCATATGCACATGGAAGAAAAAAACAACAACCTGATCTTTTATTTTTAACCAGTAAGATCATTATCCCACAAATTCTGCAACTTTCGGTTTTGGATGTCTTTTCATCTCAGGCTATAAAGACCTACCCCCATTCTCATTATTGGCTATGTAAGTTACCATTTTATGGGTGGAAGTACCATTTGATTTAGCCAATTCCCTGTGTTTATATTTAAATTTCCTCAGTCTTTTGCTATAATGAAATGTTCCAGGGAACATTCCAGTTCAGATGTCTTTGCACGTGTGCAAGCACATCTCTAGGATAAACTTCTGGAAGTGGAATTGCTGGGTTTACGTATTTTTATGCATTTTGAATGTTGATAGCACTTGCTAAATTTACTTTCCAAGGAAGTCTACCACTCTGCATTCCCCGTTTGTAGAGATCAGCAACACTCTAAGGAGGTGCCTTAGCCTTGGTGGATATCAGATTTTCTAATATGTGTCAATCAGCTAGGCAAAGAATGGCACCTCCATTTCCTTTATATGTTTTTGATTATGGAGTCAAATGCCTTCTCCTGTTTAGGGGCCATATGCTTTTCTTCTCTGAGCCTCCTGGACTTGACTTTCAGAGCATTAAAAGTTTTGGTTTGTTTTATTATTAATTACTTTTCAAACATTCCCCTCCACCCCAGAAATTACTCAAAAGAGGGAAAAAGCTAGTTTAAGAATAAACAAGTCAGCCAAGGTACAGTTCCACTCTTATTTGTTCCTTTTCCATCCCAAATTAATGCACTTTCTTTAATTTTGTTTGGACAATGACCTACTTCTTTGGCTATCAACTTTTGAGTTCCTCCTCTGGGAACAATCTAACATCATCCAGTTGCCAGAAATTCCTTCATATTTCTGATCCATAAAATGTTGGCATCAGGGACCAGGGCAGCAGAAATTTATCTCCCAGGAAAACAAGTGGCTGAAGGCCTCCAGCCCGGCTCTGTTCTCATCTCCTAAAAGATGATAGCCTACTGTGTTACCTGGAATAAACGTGTTTTCCCAGAAAAATGTAGGTGTCCAAAACACTGGAAACTACACATTTTCCCCAGACACCGTCAGTGTTCTCGTAATACAAATATTCTTTCAAGTTCCAAGGTTTTTGTCTTCCCTACTGTTGTTTATCGGTGATTTGTTCTTTTTTTACAAAAAGTGGAAACCCTGTAGTTTCATTCTGCCTAACCTCAATCTCGTTTTAGTAAAATGTCAATTTTGTGTTTGATGTATAAATGAGAAAAACCAAAATTCAAGAAGGGGCGATTACTATAACCCATTGTCTGATCTTCTGTTTGCTGTATGCAGACATTGCAAATTGTGTGAGCATTGAAGGATTAAAATGTCCCTGGTTCCCAAACCTAGCTGTGCAATTGAATCACCTGGGGAGCGTTTTATAAAGACACCCCTGGGCCCTTTCCTAGATTTATTAAATCAGAATCCCAGGCAATGCCAGCATCTGGGATTTGTTGTCTTAAATTGCACATGAGGTATTCTCATTTGCCAGGTGTGATCCCCGTTGCCATGGGGAAGGGTGTGTGTGCGTGTGTGTGTGTGTGTGTGTGTGTATATGGACTAGCAGATGACCGGGGAGGACGCTTCACCCACACAGGCATTGAGGTACAAGCTTATTGGCGTGGGGGGGGGGGGGATGCTTTTAGATGATTTGGGGAGAGTAGCTATTCCCCTCCACACATCTCAAAGAGAAACTAAAGGAAAATGTTTGTCCTACATAGTTGCCTTCCTTTGTTCTATGGTATTGAAAACAAGCGTGCTTCTTGTAGCTTGTATAAGAATCTACAAGGGTAGATCAGTGTTGAATGAAAGGCTGTTTCTATACTGACCGAGAAAGAGTCGCTTGTCAGAGTTCATTTTTTGATTTCCACTAATGTTGCCTCTTTTTAAAAATATTTTTGTTTATTTAATTAATTTATTTATTAAACATAGCAACATACAAACACAAACATTCTTACCATGTGATCATTCCATTCTTGATATATAATCAATAACTCACAATATCATCACATAGTTAAATATTCATCACCATGATCATTTCTTAGAACATTTGCATCAATTCAGGAAAAGAATTAAAAGAAAACAGAAAAAAATTCATACATACCATACCCCTTACTCCTCCCTTTCATTGATCACTAGCATTTCAATCTACTACATTTATTTTAACATTTGTTCCCCCATTATTTATTTACTTTTAAGCCATATGTTTTACTCGTCTGTCGATAAGGTCGATAAACAGAGCAAGTTAAAGGCTTGTTCTGATTTGAATAAAACCGCCAGATGATCCCATTCAGGTAGGCTGTTGGCTTCTTTTATTTTTTTTTTCAGTTCAAAACAGTGTCTTTTATTTTTCTGGTATTTATTGCCAAGGTGGTCTGATAAGTGATTTTCTTACTTGGCTGCTCCTGGGTGTGGCTGCACAGTTAGGTGGTGATGACAGACCAGTCACGCCACCCCTGAAGATGGATGTGTTTAGGGCAGCTCTTGCCGCAGCGAAGGAAGCCTGGAAGCTCATTATTCTCTTTCCATAATTAAAACCATTTTCTACTCTGGTTGTAGAAGGGTAACTCACCTACCCCATATCATAGGACCGGAATCTTGGCTATGGTGCATTTATGCTCTTATATCCCTGGAAAGACATGATGGGCAGAGGGTGCAGCCGCTGACTCAGAGGCCCTGTGAGCTGGGGAATGGAGGGCAGCAGACACTGGTGCCTTGTGGTTTGGAGGGGCTGGGAAAGGTCTAGGGAGCCTGCCACTGGGGCCCTCGGTCTCATCCACGTCCACAGCACCTCCCCTTCAGTCCTTCGGCCACACGCACTGGCCTCTGTCTTGGCTTCCTATCATGAAGAAAAATAGCACTTCTCATCCCCCTCTTCGGAGCATTCGCATCAAAAGTTTTAAAGGTGTGGAGCTGCTTTCCCCATCCCTTTTTTTCTTTTTTTAGTTTTTTTACTGACAAATCTTCACACACATACAGTCCATACATGGTATGCAGTCAGTGGCTCACAATACCATCACATAGTTGTGTTTTCAGCACCATGATCATTTTTTAGAACATTTGCATTTCTCCAGAAAAAGAAATAAAAAGAAAAATCTCATATGTACATACCCCTTCCCCACCCTCTCATTGACCACTAGTATTTCCATCTACCCAATTTATTTTACCCTTGTCCCCCCATTATTTATTTATTTTTTATCCATATTTTTTACTCATTTGTCCACACCCTGGATAAAAGGAGCATCAGACACAATGTTTTCACAATCACACAGTCACACTGCAAAAACTATGTTATTATGCAATTATCTTCAAGAAACATGGCTACTAAAACACAGCTCTACAGTTTCAGGCAGTTCCCTCCAGACTCACCAGTAAATCATAAACTAAAGAGCGGATATCTGTATAATGCGTAAGAATAACCTCCAGGATAAGCTCTTGACTCTGAAATCTCTCAGCCACTGACACTTTATTTTGTCTCGTTTCTCTTTTCCCCTTTTGGTCGAGAAGGTTTTCTCAATCCCTTGATGTTAATTCTCAGCTCATTGTAGGATGTTGCCTCTTAAAACTCTTGCCTTGTTTGCCAATTCAAAATTTATTTTGTGCTGACTGTATAGACAATAGCCGAGGGTTTAGCTGTAGCAATGGGCTGGTCAAAAAAATCTTCAAACCTCACCAAGTAGTTGAAGATCAGAATAAAACAGGGCTCTGGCTTTCTCAATCACTTACTTGCTATTCAGTTTTGATTCCATAAGCATTTTTTAAAACTTTTTTTATTAATTAAGAAAAAATTAACAAACAAAACATTAAGATATCATTCCATTCTACATATACAATCAGTAATTCTTAATATCATCACATAGTTGCATATTCATCATTTCTTAGAACATTTGCATCGATTTAGAAAAAGAAAAAGACAACAGAAAAGGAAATAAAGCGATAACAGAGAAAAAAAAAGATTATACATACCATATCCCTTACCCCTCGCTTTCATTTACCACTAGCATTTCAAACTAAATTTATTTTAACATTTGTTCCCCCTATTATTTATTTTTATTCCATATGTTCTACTCTTCTGTTGATATAGTAGCTAAAAGGAGCATCAGACACAAGGTTTTCACATTCACAGAGTCTCATTGTGAAAGCTATATCATTGTTCAATCATCATCAAGAAACATGGCTACTGGAACACAGCTCTACATTTTCAGGCAGTTCCCTCCAGCCTCTCCACTACATCTTGAACAACAAGGTGATATCTACTTAATGCATAAGAATAACCTCCAGGATAACCTCTCAATTCTGCTTGGAATCTCTCAGCCATTGACACTTTGTCTCATTTTACTCTTCCCCCTTTTGGTCGAGAAGGTTCTCTCAATCCCTTGATGTTAATTCTCAGCTCATTCTAGGGTTTTTCTCAGTCCCTTGATGCTGAGTCTCAGCTCATTCCAGGATCTCTGTCCCACGTTGCCAGGAAGGTCCACGCCCCTGGGAGTCATGTCCCACGCAGAGAGGGGGAGGGTGGTGAGACTGCTCGTCATGTTGGCTAGAGAGAGAGGCCACATCTGAGTAACAAAAGAGGCTCTCTTGGGGGTGACTCTTAGGCCAAAATTTTAAGTAGACTTGACCTATCCTTTGTGGAATTAAGTTTCATATGAACAAACCCCAAGACTGGGGGCTCAGCCTATAGCTTTGGTTGTCCATACTGCTTGTGAGAATATCAAGAATTCAACACTCGGGGAAGTTGAATTTCTCCCCACTCTCACCATTCCCTGAAGGGGACTTTGCAAATACTTTTCCAGTTACTGATCAAATCACTCTGGGATTCATCGGGGCATCACTCTGGACAAACCAACAAAATCTCATGTCCTACCTGAGATCCCAAGTACTTATGACATTCAATCAAACTATCTACATGAGTTATATTAGGAAATGCTCTAGTCAAAATATAAATTTTGTAACAAATAAACAGTTTTTGCTTTAGTCTCACACATAAGGTGACATTTTAAAGTATTAATTATCACCTATTTTCAGTACCCTGCAATAATGACATTCCTTTGTTCTTCCTCATGCAAAAACATTTTTAAAATTTGTACATTGTACATTTCACTATTATTATACACTCTAGGCATTCCTTGATTATACCATCTCGATCTTTACCATCTATCTTTCTTTCTGATTTCATTTATGTCCCCAGCCCTCCTCCCTCTATCATTCTCACATGCAGCTTCATTCAGTGTTTTACCATAATTACATTACAGTTAGGTAGTATTGTGCTGTCCATTTATGAGTTTTTGTATCCAGTCCTGTTGCACAGTCTGTATCCCTTCAGCTCCAATTACCCAATATCTAACCCTATTTCTATCTCCTGATGGTCTCTGTTACCAGGGAAATATTCCAAGTTTATTCACTAATGTCAGTTCATATCAGTGAGACCATACAGTATTTGTCCTTTTGTTTCTGGCTAATCACACTCAGCATAATGTCCTTAAGGTCCATTCATGTTGTTACATACTTCGTAACTTTATTCTGTCTTATAGTTGCATAATATTCCATCTTATGTAAATGTCACAGTTTGTTTAGTCAACTCTCTGTTGATGGACATTTTGGCTGTTTCCATCTCTTGGTAAGTGTTAATAATGCTGCTATAAACATTGGTGTGTAAATGTCCATTTGTGTCCTTGGCCTCGTGTCCTTTGAGTAGAGACAACATACAGATGGGTCCTGTTTTTTAATCCATTCTGCCAGACTATGTCTTTTGATTGAAGAGTTTAATCCATTAACATTGTGTTATTACTGCATGGGTAGTACTTTCTTCTACTATGTTGCCTTCTGGATTTTATATGTCATATCTAATTTTCCTTCTTTTTACCTTTACTCATAGTCTTCCTTTCTACACTCTTCTCCACACCTCTCTCTTCTGTCTTCGTATCTGTCTCTAGTGTTCCCTTTAGTATTTCTTGCAGAGCTGGTCTCTTGGTCACAAATTCTCTCAGTGATTTTTTGTCTGAAAATGTTTTAATTTCTCCCTCATTTTTGAAGGACAGTTTTGCTGGATATAGAATTCTTGGTTGGCAGTTTTTCTCTTTTAATAATTTAAATATATTATCCCACTGTCTTCTCGCCTCCATGGTTTCTGCTAAGAGATCTGCGCATAGTCTTATTGGGCTTCCCTTGTATGTGATGGATTGCTTTTCTCTTGCTGCTTTCAAGATCCTCTCTTTCTCTTTGACCTCTGACATTCTGATTATTAAATGTCTTGGAGTACGTCTATTTGGATCTATTCTCTTTGGGGTATGCTGCACTTCTTGGATCTGTAATTTTAAGTCTTTCATAAGTGTTTGGAAATTTTCAGTGATAATTTCCTCCATTAGTTTTTCTCCTCCTTTTCCCTTCTCTTCTCCTTCTGGGACAGCCACAACATGTATATTCGTGCACTTCATATTGTCTTTCAATTCCCTGAGTCCCTGCTCATATTTTTCCATTTTTTCCCCAATAGTTTCTGTTTCTTGTTGGATTTCAGATGTTCCATCCTCCAGTTTTGAAATCCTATGTTCTGTCTCTTGAAATCTACCATTGTAGGTTTCCATTGTTTTTTTCATCTCTTCTGCTGTGTCTTTCATTCCCATAAGTTCTGTGATTTGTTTTTTCAGACTTTCAGTTTCTTCTTTTTGTTCTTTCCTTGCCTTCTTTATATCCTCCCTCAATTCATTGATTTGGTTTTTGATGAGGTTTTCCATGTCTGTTCGTACATTCCGAATTAATTGTTTCAGCTCCTGTATGTCGTTTGAATTGTTGGTTTGTTCTTTTGACTGGGCCATCTCTTCAATTTTCCTAGTGTGATTTGTTATTTTTTGCTGGTGTCTAGGCATTTAATTGCCTTAATTAATTTATTCTGGAGATTGCTTTCACTTCTTTTATCTAGGGTTTTCTTGCTGTATGAATTTGTTGTCTATCTGTTCTTTGACATTCCGTTCATTATCTGGACCTTTAACTTACGTTTTGTTTAACAGAGGAGAATTTTTCAGTTCTTGTTTTCTTGTTTCTTGCCTTACTTGTGTGGTGCCTTCCCCCCTACACACACTTAGGGGGGTCTACTTAGATATTATAGACCCCAGCCAGATTTTCCCAGACCTAACTGGCCTCCTATCAGGAGGAAAGAGTCACCTGCGTTGGTTTTCCCTGAAGGTGAGACCCAGCAGGTTGAAAGACTTTCCTGTGAAGTCTCTGGACTCTGTTTTTCTTATCCTGCCCAGTATGTGGTGCTTGTCTGACTGCAGGTCCCACCAGCATAAGATGATGCGGTACCTTTAACTTTGGCAGACTCTCCCTGCTGGGGCCATGGTGGAGACAGAGGAGAGGTTGTAGGCTGGTTTTAATGGCTTCAAATTACCAAGCCCTGGTGTCTGAATTCCTTGATGGAGGGACTCCCCCGGGGAAAGCACAGACTCCAGATAAGCCCCCAAAAGAGCTCACTTCTGCCTATGTCTGGGGCAGTTGCAGCCTGAAAAGTCCCTGCCGCTGTATCCAGAGGCAGTCAAGCCTTTGTAGATACACAGCCACAAAAACCTCTGTTTCCTTCTTTTTTTTTTCCCCCTTCTTCTGTCAGTCCTATCCCCTTGGCGCCGGGGCAAAATGAGCAACCTCCGCTTTGATCAGGTTCACCTAAGCTGGGGGCCTGTTTTTAGTAGTCAGAATTTGTTAATTAGTTCCACAATTGGCATTGATTGTGCCCAGTCCCTGCTGCTGGTAAAGTCCTTTCCTTTCCCCTCTGGGAAGTGGCCTATGGGGGAGGGGTGCTGGCCACCGCAGCTTTGGAAACTCACGGTTTGAGGGGGTGCTCGCAGCCGGTCCAGCTGGTCCAGACTGGGGTACGCTGTGTGTCTGGTCACTGACGTGGCCCCAAGAGCTGTTCTGTACTGTTTCTGGTTATTTAGTAGTTGTTCTGGGGGACGAACTAAAATGTGCACGTTGTTAAGCCACCATCTTGACCCGGAAGTCCCATAAGCATTTCTTGACTAGCTCCTGAACTCTCAGAACTTTTGCAGGGAATTGGGAGAACCAAAGAGGCGAGAACTCCAAGGACTCAGTGTTAAACATGTTTAAGTTCTCCTCTTCATATATATGCTTGTGTGTGTGTATCATCACATAGCTGTGTATTCATCACCAGGATCCTTTTTAAGAACATTTCTATCACTCCAGAAAAGGGAATACAAAGAAAAAAAAAAAGTCAAACATACCATACACCTATCCCTCCCTTTCATTGACCACTAGTGTTTCCATCTACCCAATTTATTTTACTGTGGGTTCTTTTTACTTTATGTTTTATTTGGAGGGGTGTGCATGGTCTGGGAATTGAAACCGGGTCTCCCGCATGGAAGGCAAGTATTCTACCACTGAACCACCCTTTTTAATTTTAAACTTTAGTTTCTGGGTTTATGTGTACAGTAAATTAAAAGCATTAAAAATATAGTCAAGATTAATAGCAAATCCATGGTTTAAAATATATTTATACTGTATGTCTCGAGTGTTATCCAGTCCCTCATGGCTATGGCGAGCTGATTATCTTCTTAATGTAGGTTTTCTTGGTATTTAATAACATTATACATACAAAATAGTCACTCAAATAGTTTTTAATTACTTACCGTATGTAAGGCACTGTTCTAGAAGCTTCGGCAAATAGAGATATAACAGTATATAATAGTGCTCCCTAGTACTCATAATCTGAGTAGTGTGGTAAGGTATTTTGAGATGAAATATTCAATAAAAGTTGTAAATAAGTTTGACAGCCAATGGAAGAATTGTCATTAGTTAGTACATGGCTACTCAGTGAGTTGCCCAGGTGACTACTATAGAAAGAGAAGGAAATTTTTGAAAAGTGTTCTAGGCAGATAAAAAGCCATTAGCTAGGAAAGAGGAAAGTTCAAAGCCTATTACGGGAAGCCTATTACAGGATTGAATATTTTTAAGGGAGTGATGGAAAGAGGAAGTAAAATTGCAGCCCATCAATCCAAGAGCTTCAGAGGCAAGAGAGAGCCACTGAAGGGAGTGATATGAACAGAGCTGAGGATGCAGAAACATCCTGTGAGTAGATGGTGGTCTCCTGGGAGACTGTACAAGGCAGAGATGACATCCCCAGTGAGGTGGGGTGAGGGGAGGCTGGGGAAGGTTGTGTAGGAAAACATTTTCACAGTGCGGTGCTGTATTAGATATCAGCAGGGACAGGGGCATTTGGTGCAGGTTATAAGGTTGGGCATGGGGGCAGTAAAAAATAACTGAGATGGGGAAGAAAGAAGTGGAACAAATAAGATGTCAGTGACTGAGAGAGAGCAAATAGAGTTGAGAAGCTACTCTGGAGGTCACTCTTACACAAGCTTCAGTTAGACATTGCTACCTATCATAACTTGCCAAACCTCAAATCAAAACCACTCCTGCAAATCCTAAGAATACCTAGAGCTATATATAAGATTCTACAAAGGTACCATGCACTAAGGTAACTTTCCAGAAACCTACAACCCCCAGATGAGTCCCTGGACCAGATTAGTCCTGAAATGCAGAGGGGCCAGCCTCTCCAGAACATCAACTAGTTCCACCCCTTATCCCATATTTTTGACAGCCTCCTCCAACATGAAAATGTCAGAATGGCCATGATTCAAATACTCCTAAAGAGCGGGAAAAAGATCAAAGGTGATGGTTGAGTTATACGGAGAAGGTAGGGTTTAGCAAACGAGTATGAGTGCTGAATCATTATATTGATATTTCTTTAAGTCTCCAGAATCTAGGAGTAAAAACCTAAAATCGTGGAATTGTAACCCATACCAAACTCTGAAATCTGTTCTACCACCAATTGTTGCAATGTGCTTTGAAATTTATTGATTTTCAGTATACATGTTATTATTCACAGAAAAAAAATAAAAATTTCTTCCAGCCTCCATTGTTTTGGAGCAGCTAAAAGAAAAAATCTGAAATAGTGGAATGGTAACCCATAACAAACCCTGAAATCTGTTCTGTTCAATAGAACAAAGTACTTATGGAAGTGTACTTTGAAGATCATTGCTTTTTTTTTTCTTTTCTTTGTATATATCATATACTGAACAATAAAAAATGTTTTTAAAAGATCAACCGAGATGTGAAGACTTGGCATTTGGCGTACCTGAGGATTTCCAGGAGTCAGGCAAAGACTTTGACTTCATGGTGGTATTCTCAGTTTTCTCTCGCTGTATAACAACCATGCAGAACAAAAATGAAATATACACATAGGGAATCTTTAGAAGGGAGACCATCACTTGATAGTGACAATTAGGGACTTTGAAGGCAAAGAAGAGGTTTGCAGCTGGCTCTGTAGGTGATGAGTGAGGGCCTGCAGGGGCCTCTAGTGTGATCTGGGTCACCGCAGGCTCCACGGGCATTGGGGAGGGGAGGCTTGTGGAGAGGCAGACACGGGAGCCACGGGGGTGGTCCAGTATCATGGGATGAGAGATGAGAACCCTGAAGGGGCTGGTGGTGTGGGCTATGGAAAAGGGTAGGTGGAACCAAAGGTGAATATCGAGAAGATGAAATCAAACAAACGCCATGGAGCTGGACAATTAGCAGATTGTACTGTAAACAGAATTGCCACAGAGCAGGAATCTGCTACTCCATAAGAGCAAGGTGCACCTGGAAAATGAAAGAGCCTAATGGGACGCTTGCTTTCCTTCCATTGTTGGTAAAGAAACTAGGTTGCTTGGGGAATGCATATCTTTACTTTCAAAATGCTTTCTTTGCCATTTTGCTCATCTCTAGTGTCTACCCTTTGGCATGTAGTTCAGAGGACAGTTGATGGTTTGCTGTTTTTTTCGTATCTGAGCATATGGTTTCTTACTGAATCAAGCCACTACAATTTCTGGGTTTTCCCACCACAATGGTCAGTTTTCTATCGTCACTCTCTGATATTGGTCATACTTATTTAAAACATGGTTCATTGCATCCTTGATAGTTTTCCCACTCTTTAAAGGATATGTGGTTGGGATACATAAAACAAGATTATTGATGCATTTTATGTTTTTTAGCCTTTTTACCTTTTCCGTTGTAGTACTGTGAGGGTATACATTTAAATACAAATATTCATTCAAGTTCAAAGTTGCTTGTTTTCTCTACTACTTCTCAGTGATTTTTTTTTTAAGGAGAAATGCTGTGGTTACATTTTTCTTAATATTAATCCCAATTTTAGTAAAATATCAATTCTATGTTTGATTTGTAAATGAGATAAGCCAAAATGAAAAAAGAGGAATTTACTATACCCTTTTGGTTGATCTTCTGTTTGTTATATGCAGATATCTCAAATTGGCAGAACATTGAGAGAGAACATTTTTTCTGGTTACCTCACCAAGAATTTTGGATCAGCCAATTGCCATCAACTGAGTCCTCAGTTATTGTCTTCTTACCCATCATAAAGGAAGCTTTGAAATGACAGCATTTCATTCAACACGTACTACCCTGAGTGGCACAATCTACAAGAAGCTCACTCATTATCAATACAGTTCTTGCTTGAAAACGTTGCACTAATTTAGCCAACTCCTTGTAGAATGTCTTTTTAGAAAACTTTGCGTGAAATTATCCTTCACATCGGTATATGTGTCAGTCTCGTTCAACACCAGTAGCAGCACAAAGCAGGGCTAAAAAAAAATATTATGCAAAGGTCAGCCTTGGGTGTGGTCTACCTACTTTGAGTTTATAATTGATGTACCACTTGTTTTAGTTTCCTTGGCTGCTCAAACAAATACCATGCAATGGTTTGGCTTAAACAATGAGAATATATTATTATTAGCTCATGGTTTTGAGGCTAAGTTTGAAGTCCAAATCAAGGTACCTTCAGGGCGATGCTTTTTCCCCCCCAGGCTGTTGTGTTCTGGCGCTGGCTGCTGGAGATCCCTGGTCCTGGGCTCCTGTGTCACATGACAATGCATATGGCGGCCTCTCTTGGCCTCTCCCCTCTCTTCCTTGTTCCAGTAACGTTCAGCTCCTGGCTGCTCTGTGTGTGGCTTTTTCTCTCTGTCTTAAATTCATTCCTCTCATAAAGGAATAGGATTACTGGACCCATCCTGATGGAGTTGGGCCACACCTTAACTGACGTAACTTCATTTAAAGGTCCTACTTACAATGGGTTCACGCCCACAGGAATGGATTGTATTTAAGAACTTGTTTTTCTGGTGCATAGCTCTCAGCCACCACATCACTGCAGTATAAGTGCAGGGAAGGGAGAAATAGGATTATACTCTAGAGAAATTGCTGAGAATTATCCAATCTTTCGATGATGGGTGTTTGAAAATTATTTGAGAGGCCGCATGTTTAGTTGATATTTTGACCTGAGTTCCTGACTCCTATTTTGTTCATCTAAATATTTAAATGGAAATTTTTGAACTTGTTCTGCTCTGTTTTATATGAACTAAGTTATTGAAAAGCTGTGGAAAATGTCACCATTGAAGTTTATGAAATCTGTCATGATGATTACTGTCTACTTTTCCAATGATGACCAAAGCTAGTTTATAAAATTTAAACAAAAAATATGTGACTGTAGTGGGGGCAAAAAAACCCAGTTGAATGGGCTTTATAACTGTTGTATGTGATATTTTTCTTTGTAAAGCTTTCAGTCTAAAAAGTTTACTTTTAACTCCATTTAGATCTGTTTTCTTTTTAGAATATAAAAAAAATGTTTTTTTCAATAACATAAAAAAAACCCTTATTTTTATTGATTAAAATGAAGACTGGGTACTCTTTGATACGAATTCTAGATGCCCTAAAGCCTTTAAATAGCTCGAAAGGTTTGGGTCCTATATGGAGAGTCTGTGCTAATTGAAGAGGACCTACAATTTTATCTAGATTTGCAACAGTGACCAAAGATTTCAAGTCATTTCTGGAACTATGCCTGATGAACAGTCTCTCCACGACAGAGAGGAATGCAAAGAATGCTTAAGTATTCAAAGAAGTAGGTCATAGTTTAAAGTATTACTTTTGTCAGAGAAAGTTTCTCAAGCAATCCTGATCCTTGAAACCCTACTTATTCCTTACCCTGGAGGCTGCAGTTTTAGGCTAATTAGGAAGTTGGGTTAATTTCTCAGCCTCTAGGAGGGCTTGACTAAAAGAATGTAGTAGATTCACCATACACCTCTGCCTTCTTACCACCCAAAGGGGAAGGGAAAAAAGCAAGGCTATAGAAAAATCATAGATCTGATAAATGCTTTTTCTTTATTGTAGGATCTTGGACTAGAAATTACTTTAAAGAGTAAATAGTCGAGTCATAACACACAGTTGATGGGTAAGTGTATTTAGGAAGGAAATGGAACTTAGAGAGTTCCTTTTAAATGCCCCTGTCACCTGGAACTCTTTCTTGGCTGCCGGTGTTCAGCATTACAGGGGACCTCTCTGATTTCCTGCAAAACCATGATGCCCTCAGTCCATCGAGGACTTATTCCAAGTTCATGAAATCCTGTTTTGCCCTGAATTTATAGCTGAATGCTACACAAGAGGCACACAGACAGTGCACAGCTCAGACAAGAGAAAGAGATCCTGTGATGGAGTACCAGTTAAGGCACCAGGGAGGAAATGGCATTCATGGTCAGTGTTTGAAGTATAGAGATGTTGGAGAGAAGTAGCCACCAAAATAAAGAGGCGAGGAAGAGCCTCAGCACGCTGTGAGAAACACTGATTGAAAAATAGTCTAGGAAAAGTAGGTAGAGCTCAGTAGATATATTTGCTTTTTTTTTTTTTTACTGTAGTCCTTTTTAAAAGCTTTAAAATGTTCCTGTTATTAATTATGAATCTCCGAAAAGGGAAATATAATATGCAGACTTACTAAACACAAGGTGGGAAACTCTGGGCTTGAGAAGTGGGCTCCTATTAGAAAGTGATTGAGTAGCATGCAGAGGTATTTTATGACTCTGTTGAAGAGAATTTCAAATAGTAAGGTGAGATGCCTACGTTTATTGTGATTGGCAGTGTGAAGCCAGTAATTAATATTGTTTGGGATGATAGTGAGAACTTTCAGACTTAACTTTATGTGTTCTCTCTCTCTCTCTTTTTTTTTTTTTTTGGTGGTGAGGAAGAGAGATGGTGGATTTCCAGTTCATTTCATATAAAATGATTGTATTATATATAAGGGTACATGTATGTACATTTATTTAAATAAAGTAACCAAATGTAGTGTGATTCTTACTCCTTAGATAAAATGGAAAATATTTTTTAGTATGCATTAACTGAAAAATGCTTCAGAAATATCCTGAGATGATATATAATTAATATTTTTTATATCCTTACTAAGTTATGCCTAGGCTTACTGATATTTTGTGGGATGGTGGGGGCGAATAGAAAATTGAGGAAACAAGGAAAGATAATTAAGATGGCTTGGATTGAGTTACATTTTGGTTCAATTTCATTGTTTGAATAATCCAGACAGTTGCATCATGTTTCGTTTTTATTTTCAGTCTGTAGTCAGTCTAATAAACTGTTTATAGACTCAGTTTCTGTGGCACTTAATTTTTTGCACTTAGAGCTAAATATCCTAACAAGCCACATTATGCCTTCAAACTTTCCCTTAACCATATTTTCTGGAGCCAAAGACAATTAGACTACTGTGGAGTTAAATGCTGTAAATTATTGTGTTCCTCAAACCCTTTTCAGCTCCTGCAGTGAATACTGGAGGAATTGTAGCTGTGTATGTGAACTTGAACGGAGATCAGGGGAAGGTCACCCAGAGTCTTCTTGAGTGGAGTTGCAAATTCTTCCTCCAGCAAATAAGAATAAAGGGAAATGTTACCCATTTGTTACTTTTTATGGTCACGAAGAAGGAAAAATCCCCAAAGCTAATGATTCCTTTGCTGTGAGTTGACCAGCTGGCTTATTTCAGCTTAGGTTAAGAAGTTGAGAAGGACACTGTTTTATTTTTTTCCTTGAGTCTGGTCACTGATTATTTCATAGTTTCATCACTAGAAAAACAAATAACTATATTCTGGGATTGTACTAAGCTAATCTTTAAGAAAGTTATTCCTTGGTAAAACCTGAAAATCAAAGTAGGGTATTCTTGTAAGGATTTCTTTAGGTCATATGGCCATCTGGCATAAAATAGATATTTATCTACTTCTTGATAAATATTTACTGATACTGTGTTTATATTTAAAACTAGCTTTATATGTTAAAAGATGACTTTAGAATATCTATTTATTGACTCTTTTCTTTGATGAAGTTTTCTCTGCTTATTCTCACACAAGGCATTAATACAAAGTGGAGAAAAGGCATAGGATCTGATGGGCCAGCTTTTGTTTTCTTCCCTGTGTCCAAGACTTCCTAACTTAGCTCTTTTGCTGTGTACATCTGTGTTGACTATGATGTTGAAACCTGTAGAGAATGAACTCTGCTGAACATATTTCAGTTTCTCAAGGGTCAGGCAATATACATAATATAGCCCTATCACCGAATGCCTGTCAATTCAGGGAACTAACATTTGGTGGGTTTGAGTACTACAGTTTGGGGGGCACTTGAACATGCTTTTCCCCATGTTATCAACATCTGATAACTTCTACAAGTTAAGTGAAATCATCCCCATTGTACAAATGAGCCAAGAAAATGGAAATTGAACAAAGTAGGTGGAGGTTTTGAACCCTAGGTCTTGAGTTCAGTACTAGAGGTCTCAGCCCCATCTGGTCAGCACCCAGTTTTGGGGTTGCCGGCAACGAGACTACAGAAACATGTAATGGGGCCTGACTGTCAAACTCAATAGAAGATGTCACTCATTTTACCGATTGTTGGAATACTACGAGCTCCAAAAATTCTAACACACTTTGCCTTTCTAGGTATTTTAGGATGAGGCTGTATTACCATATCTGCTGTAAAGTAAGTCTTAAATGATTCATCTTTATTGACCAAAACTTGTTTCAGTCTCTGTTCTCTCACCTCCCACCCCCATCCTGACCTGGAGGTAGCTGATGCCAGGATAGAATAGCTCTTTGAATTTGGAACAGGTCATTCTGCCTAAGTAAATATCGATACCGCTCATTTTTCCCTTTTATGTGGGTCTAAATACGTGCCAGGTCCGTACAATCACCATCTTCCCCCTTCTCGTTCTATTCTGAAATCCCGCCCTCTCAGTTCATCAGCCATCCACCTGTACCCCCTTGATCCCCATCCCATTTTATTTATCTTTATTTTTTTAACTTTTTATTTTGAAATGATTTCAAGCATACAGGACAGTTGTAAAAAAATCCTACAAAACCCTAACAGAGAATTCCAACGTATCACCCACCCACACAGGACCACCAACTTCTAACACTTTGTCACATCTGTCATCTCATTCTGTCAGTCCATCTATCTATCCGTCCGTCTGTCCATTATCAGTCTGTGTGCTTATCCCTTTATCTATCTGTGCCCCATCCCATTTTAAACAAATTTCCTCCTGAGAATCATCCCGTACTCATTTACCAGCCCAGACTGAGACATTGTCCTTAGAGAATTTTGTCTTCTCTCTGAGTTTTAACTGTCAGTTACACTCACTAAGTTTTAGTCCCAGGTATATCTCTATACACTGGACTAGTTTATCTCAAGAACTGAATTAATTTTCTTCTGTTTCCTCTGCCATGCCTGCCTCCCAATAAACAAATACATAAATAATAAAGAAAAAGAGAACCCCAACACTTTCTGACGTCTTGACCGTTTTGCAGAATGGCGTCACTGTCTTACTCTGGCTAAGTTAGAAGCCTGGGACTCGCTCTTCTGTTCACTTTCACTGTCCAGCCCATCACAAAACCCTGTTAGTTCAGTTTGTCTTTCTCTCTGATTTCATTTGTGCCCCCAGCCCTGCTCCCTCTATCATTCTCACGTTCAGCTTCATTCACTGTTCTAACATTATTGTATTACAGTTAGGTAGTATTGTGCTATCCATTTCTTAGTTTTTACTATCAGTCCTGTTGCACAATCTGTATGCTTTCAGCTCCGATTACCCAATATCTTACCCTATTTCTATCCTCTGTTATCAGTGAAATTCTCCAAGTTTATTCACTACTGTCAGTTCATATCAGTGAGACCATACAGTATTTGTCCTTTTGTTTCTGGCTAATCTCACTCAGCATAATGTCCTTAAGGTCCATTCATGTTGTTACAGACTTCATAACTTTATTCTGTCTTACAGCTGCATAATATTCCATCATATGTATGTACCACAGCTTGTTTAGCCACTCGTCTGTGATGGACATTTTGACTGTTTCCATCTCTTCGCAATTGTAAATAATGCTGCTATAAACATTGGTGTGCAAATGTCCATTTATGTCCTCTGAGTAGATACCTAGCAATTGTATTGCCAGATCATATGGCAATTCTATACTTAGCTTCCTGAGGACCTGCCAAAATGCCTTTCACAGTGGTTGTACCATTTGACATTCCCACCAACAGTGGATAAGTGTGCCTCTTTCTCCACATCATCTCCAGCACTTGTCATTTTCTGTTTTATTCATAATGGCCATTCTGGTGGGTGTGAGATGATATCTCATTGTGGTTTTGATTTGATTTCCCTAACAGCCAGGAAAGTTGAGCATCTTTTCATGTGCCTTTTGGCCATTTGTATTTCCTCTTCTGAAAAGTGTCCGTTTAAGTCTTTAAAAAGCAATAATTTTCAAAGCAGATTTCAACAAGTAGTTACACAACAGATCCCAGAGTTTATTATGGTCTACCATTCACCATTTCAGAATTTTCCTTCTAGCTGCTCCAAAACATTGGAGGCTAGAAGAAATATTAATATAGTGATTCAGTGGTCATACTTGTTTATTAAATCCTGTCTTCTCTGTTACACCTTCTCCTTTAAGCTTTTTCCCATTCTATAAGGATCTTTGAGCAATGCCCATTCTGACTTTTTTTTTTATTAAGAAGGGGTGTCTACACTAAAGGACAGCGGATGTAATTAACTGATAATCCTGGAGAGGCTGGTCCCTCTAGGTTTCAGAATTTATCTGACCTAGGAACCCTAGGGAATTATAGGTTCCAGGAAGGCAAATCTAGTGCATGAAACCTTTATAGGGTCTCAGTTCAAGCCCTAGGTGTTTCCCCCGGATTTTTTTTTTTTTTTTTTACTTTTTATTGTTTAGTTGTCATGGTCAGGTTCCTGTGTCGACTTGGCCAGGTGGTGGTCCCTGTTTGTCTGGTTGGGCAAGTGCTGGCCTGTCTGTTGCTATGAGGACATTTCATAGAATTAAATCATAATCACATCAACTACATCCACAGCTGATTCCATTTGTAATCAGCCACGGGGAGTGTCTTCTGCAATGAGTGATGCTTAATCTAATCACTGGAAGCCTTTTAAGGAGGATTCAGAAGAGACAGGTTTTCTTCTTGTTTCGGCTGGCAAGCCTCTCCTGTGGAGTTCGTCCAGATCCTCCACTGGAATCGTCGGCTTCACAGCCTGTCCTACAGATTTTGGACTCTACATTCCCATGGTTATGTGAGACACTTTTATAAACTTTATATTTACGAATATTTCCTGTTGATTCTGTTTCTCTAGAGAACCCTAACCAGTACAATAGTATAACATATATACAAAGCAAAGAAATAAAAAAGCACTAGTTTTCAAAGCATTCTTCAACAGGTAGTTACAGGACAGATCCCAGAATTTGTCATGGGCTACTATACGATCCTCTCAAATTTTTCCTTCTAGCTGCTCCAGAGTATAGGAGGGTAGAAGGAATAAATATATTTTGTCATCACAATCGACTTTTTATTGTGAAAAATAACATATATATAAAAAAGTAACATTTCAAAGCACAGCACCACAATTAGTTGTAGAACATATTTCAGAGTTTGACATGGGTTACAGTTCCACAATGTTAGGTTTTTATTTCTAGCTGCTCTGAGATACTGGAGACTGAAGGAGATATCAATTTAATGATTCAGCAATCATATTCATTTGTTAAATCCTAACTTCACTGTATAACTCCACCATCACCTTTAATCTTTCTATCTCTCTCTTTAGGGGTATTTGGGCTATGGCCATTCTAACCTTTTCTTGTTGGAAGGGGCTGTCAATAATATGGGGTAGGGAGATGGAACTAGCTGATGTTCTGGAGAGGCTGGGTACATTGCTTTTTTAAAGTGACATTCCACCACTTCATGGCTGAGGTTTAACATGTTTTCTGGGCCTCAGTTCCTTTATACTTCGGAATGCCAGACTTTTTTTCTTTGCCTATGTATAAAGATAGTTTATTAGCCGAGGTTGAGTCAGTTCTTGGCATTCTTTCTTATATATGAAAAAGCGTGTTCATTTGACTTTTCCAGAGTCCCTTAAATTTTCTCGTTGACTTGCCTGATGATTTCCTAAGAGTTGGAGTCATGTAAATGGCAGAATTACCATTTACTTCCTGAACTAGCAGTTTGGGGCTTTCTCTAATTCAGAAATCTGTCCCCTGTATCTATGCAGAGCATCCATCAATACATCCATCTACAAATGTGAAGTTCCCTCTGTTTTCTCTCCTGGGCCTTTCTCTTAAAACTGGTATGTCTTCGGTCCTTTCTACTCCCCCCACTCTCTGGGGAGACCTTACCCACTGCTGGGGCTTCCATAACATCTATGAGCTGTGGAATCCCCAAGCCATACACCTCGGCCCAGGACAATTCCATGTTGTCATCCTGCCGCTTCAACCTGAGCTCACCCACCTCAAATCTGTACGTTCTGCTCTTTTCCCTGTCGCTGCAGTCTCCAAGCTAGGGGCAGACCAAGAGGAGACTGTCCTGTGATACAAGCTAATGGTATGCAGAATGGACTGAGTGAAAGAGAGGAAGAGAAGGCGTGTCAGCTTGGAGGATGGCTGGACAGGTTCTGTGTGAATCTGTAAATATCATGGATCCTTTTTCCTTGCAACGGATGGCATGATACTCAACCAGATACCTGTATTCTGTAAAGACTTTCAATTCTGCGCAACATTTCAATTTCAAGACAGACTTTTTTTATTGTTGAATATAACATAGGTACAAAGAAAAGAAAGAGCAATGATTTTCAGAGTACACTTCAACAAGTAGTTATAGAACAGATTTCAGAGTTCGTTGTGGGTTACCATTCCCCTATTTCACCTTTGTCCATCTAACTGCTCCAAAACGCTGGAGGCTAGAAGGATTTTTTTTCTTTTTTGTGAAAAATAACGTATGTACACAAAGCAGTAAGTTTCAAAACACATCACAACAATTTGTTGTAGAATAGATATCAGAGTTTGGTATGGGTTACAATTCCACAATTTTAGGTTTTTACTGCTAGCTACTCTAAGATATTGGAGACTAAAAGAAATATCAGTATAATGATTCAGCAGGCATATTCGTTTGTTAAACCCAACCTTCTCTGTATAATTCCACCATCCTCTTTGATCTCTCTCCCACTCTTTAGGGGTATTTGGGCTAGGCCCATTCTAACTTTTTCATGTTGGAAGGGGCTGTCGAGAACATGGGATAGGGAGACGGAACTAGCTGGTGTTCTGGAGAGGCTGGGCCCTCTGCCTCTCAGGGCTTGTCTGGTCCAGGAACCCATCTGGAGGTTGTAGGTTTCTAGAATGAGACTTGTGTTTTTAACTCCCAGGATACTTCACCAACTATTAAACCCTTGTTTTAATATTATGGGAGGGAAATTGAAAATTTGGGCATATCTAAGGTTAGCATATGAATGTCATGTTTTAACTGTCTTCATGCTGTAAAGACGCTGTCTTTGTAGTCTTCAGCACCAGGTGTGGGAAACATTTAATGTCTAATGATTAAATCTCAAGGTCAAGATGAAAGATCTTCAGTTTTTAGGAGAAACATTTTGGAAAAGCTTCCTGCAGAAACACTTGAATACAGACAATACAAATGGCTCTTCTTAAGTTTTGGGATCTCTTTGAAGACGGCCGTAGCTAACCTTACCAAATTCAAGAATGGATGATAATCCCAAGTATTTTAAGATTTGAAAGTTTTTATACATATTTTTAAATGTCTTACCTAACATTTTTATTATTTAGTGATGAATTTCACTCAATAGCACTTTAGACCTGTTTGTTCTCCTATTCTGTCTTTGAGTTAAATGGAAAAGGAGCTTATTTCTATCAGAAGAACTTGCCAACACATCTGGAGAGGCTTTCATACTTCAAGAATGTATTTTATTTCCTTCAGGAATCAGCACCACTTAAATCTCATTGGTTGCGACATTTTATTGTTGCTCAAGCAGCACTGTAGCTCTTGCGTGTGTTTAATAGGAAATGAATGCACTTGAACAGAAATATAGTTACTCCAGGAAGATACCTGTGGGTAATGTCAAATATAAAGCACTTTCCCGTTAAGAGATGTTTCCTAATCACAGTTGCTGGAAAAGTATTGATTGTTCCAGTTTTAAAAAAATTTTATTGACAATTCACATAACATTCCATTCACTTATTTAAAGTATACGATTCAATGGCTTTTGGCTTTTAGTATACTCAGAGTTGTACAACTATCATCACAATCAATTTTAAAACATTTTTTATCACTCCAGAAAGAAACCCTGTGCCCATTAGTTGGCATTCCCTATTTCCTGTCACCACCCCTAGCCCTAAGCAACCACGAATCTACTTGCTCTCTGTACAGTGGCCTATTCTGGGCATTTCATATTTATATATCTTTTGTGATGGCTTCTTTCACTTAGCATAATGGTTTCAAGGGTCATCCATATGTAGCAGAACTTCACTCCTTTTTATGGCTGAATAATGCCCCATCATGTGGATATACTGCATTTTGCTTGTCTATTCATCTGATGCTGGACACTTGGGTTGCTTCTAGCTTTTGCCTGTTGTGAATAATGCTGTTATGAACATTGGTGTACAAAGTATTTGACGACTCCCTGCTTTCAGTTCTTTTGGATATTGACCTAGAAGTAGAATTGCCGGGTCATATGTAATTCTATGTTTAACTTTTTGAGGTACTACCAGATTGTAGCAGCTGCACCATTTACCAGTCCCATCAAGTTCCAGTTTCTCCTCACCTTTAATAACCCTTGACATTATGTCTTTTTGATTATAGCCATCCTAGCAGATGTGAAGTGGTATCTCATTGGGGGTCTTGATTTGCATTTCTCTGCTGACTAATGATGTTGATCTAGTTTGGTATGTCGTGAGCTAAATCTCTGGTATGCTTCTCATACCCGAAAGAAAAGACAAGCATTAAAGATGACTTCTGAGATGAATGCATGTGCCATAGACACCATAGCAGGGAACTAGTTGACCACAATAATAAATCTTAATTTCATTAAAATGTATTGGAAATATTTTGTAAGGAATGCTACCCTTTTGCCTGAAGGAGGTTGTGGAATTATATAATGCAAAAAATCGAAAGCTTTAACGACATTACAGAAATTTGAAATTATACTTAAAGAGTAGAAGGAAAAAAGTTGGGGTTCCAACTTAATGTGACCATTATCGCTTTCGTGTGATCTTAGAAAAGACGAATATTTGTGACTTTATGCCATTTCACAATTTTATAGGCAGTTTCTAACTTCAGATGCACTGTAAAAAGAACTTGGGTACTGTTTCAGTTTCTTGGCCATTAAAATGACTTAACAACAAGAATGTATTGGCTCGCAGTTTCAGAGACTACAAACTTTGCTTCCTTTTGGGGTTGGTATCTTCTGGCTGGCCAGTAACCCTTGTAGTTACTTGGCTTTTCTGTCACATGGAAGTGCACATGGCAGCATCTTCTTTCTCTTCCGGGCTCTTTTTACTTCCAGCTTCTAGCTGCCCCCCCATTGTTTCCTTCTGTGCCCAGTTTCCTTTATTTATTAGGACCACAGACATATTGGATTAAGCCTGTCTTCATTCAGTTTGGCATACCATAGCTGAAAATAACATTTTCAAAGGTCCTGTTTACAAATGAGTTCATACCCACAGAAGTAGGGGTTGGCACCTGAACATGCTTCTTGGTGGGGGACCTGATTCAGTCCCCAACAGATTAACAGAAACACTGGTATAGAAATGGGGGCTAGAATTCTGAGCCCTTTTTCCCAAACCTGCTACAGCCAAATGCATTCCAATAATGGCACTGGTTGTATCACCCTGACCACCATTTTGTGTTTCCAAACAAGGTTACCTAAAGTTTCTTTGCTCCTACCTCTTAGCTTGCTGTGTCTGAAAACATTGCCTGTAGAGTTACAGGTGCTGGGGGGCGTTCCTTATGTTAAAGTTGGGGCTTTCGAATGCTGTCTGCCTCCAGGCTGCTGAGCCCTCAGAGTTATGATGCCGGAAGAGTGCGCGTATAGTTTATATCCAGAAAAGGGATATAAACTCTATCTCGTTTAAGAACAGAATTTTCAAACAAGAATCTATCCTCCATGAATTTGATACCCAAAACAGCTCAATGGGATCTTCCCTTACTCCCAAGTCTCATTAGAGGAGACTTCACTTTTGTGATGTTCTTATTTTGTAGAAGATATTTGAATGAATCATTAATAGTCCTTTTATTTATTTATTTTTTGTAGGCTGCATGGTGGGGGTCACATTTCATTCTTTTTTTCATGTGACTATCCCATTATTGCAGCACCATTTGTTGAATTTTTTGGAGGGGAAAGTGCATGGGCTGGGAATTGAACCCAAATCTCCTGCATGCAGGTAAGAATTCTACCACTGAAGCACCCTTACACCCCCTCAATCGTCTTTTTTATCAGGCTATGTTACAAATTGACTTAATCATTTGGATGTTAAAAATGAGAAATCTTATGCTATGAGACTGTCACAGGAGGTGAGAGGCTTCGCGGTATTCTTTTCCTGCCATCTGCCAACAGGAACTCCCCTACAGGACCACTTCCATTTTCTTCCCATCACCTGGGCAAGTTACCTGCATTCTCCACTCTAAGGTGGGTTTGCAGATGGGCTGCTTTTATTCTCATTTTTATTCAATGACTTTAAGCTGATTAAATCAACAGAATACCTCATTGACTTTGAGCATTGTTCTCATTATCTAGACATCTAGACTGGTTTTGTTTCACTATTTATCATTTATCTTTGCAGGACGAAAATAACTGGCATATAATAAAAAATTACATAATTATTAATTGGTGACAGCGCAAATTGCTTGTTTGCTTGACAATTGCTGGCTAGCAAATGTACCAGATTAAAATGTTGTGTGTAAACGTAACATGACTAAACAGAGCTTGGATGTAATTCTCAATATAAAACAGTAAAGTTTATATGCATTTTTAGCTCTTCATGTTGCCGGACACCTTTAAAAAAAAAAAAAAGCAAACTTGAATAAAATGTAAAGGAAACAAACAAACAAAAAAGTAAAGGTAGCAAAGCTGAAACTGTAAAAGCTACTTCTAGTAGCATGGTGTTTTCTCGGCTATAATTCTTGTTGCAAAGGCTTGTTCATAGAGCCAGGGAATGCATTGAAAATGTGTTTTTATTTCCCTCTGAGAATTTGTTTCATGTTTAAAAGTGTTTAAGACATTTACATGGGTGTCAATGCATTCAGTTGCACGTTGTTTTTGCTTGGCGCTTGTGCGGGACTGAGAAAAGATGGGCTTGCTGGACTGACTGCTTACTCAGTGGTCCCAGCCAGGGAAGGGATGAGGTTGTTTCCAACTCCTGACTGTTGCCTGGTGGTTAATACTGCACAGCCGGTACAAAGAGAAGCCAACAGGGCTGGGGGTGTCTCAGGACCACAGTGCAACAAGAAAAACCAAGACTCAAAGACACTTCTTTTATTTGTTAATTTTCACCCCACCCCACCCTCGAAAATCACTGAGCTTTATCACAGTCATATGCTTTTATGAAAGATTTAGAGAGCCATGATGTCTTTGTTCTTTTAGTTAATTAATTAATTTTAAATTGAAAGAATGCATGGGGAACTGAACTTGGAAAGCCCACCCTTTCTGTATGGTAGGATTGCAATTTTCTGGGCAGTTTTGAGGCAGGATTCTTCGTGTGTGCATTTCCACAGGCACATGCTTGATTTAAGCAGTTTAAAAGGAATCTTGCTGCTGAATAAAGCAACCCCTAAAATCGTGAAGAGAAAGAAGAAAATGGAGCCGTCCTTTCCTAGGGGTGATTCCTTCTGCAGCTGTTTGAAGGTGTGGTTCCCAGTTCCTAGTGGCTGATGGAGATGCTGCACAAATGCCTGAGTGTGGTCACTAATGAATGAGGCTGCCAGCACGTCTTGTCAGTTATAAATGTTATATCGACTGGAATGCTTTGGGAAGTAATATGCATGCTCCTAATTTAAAAAGAAAGCCTGGATTTTTATCATTTTGGGGGAGGTGGAGCATTCTCATGATAAAACTTGGTTTCTGAAGCTACTCCTCTCTAAGACTAGTTTTTAAAATACAAAATGGGTGGAAAGGAGACTCGGGACCAGTGTTTCTAAATTCTGGATGTTTACAGTGGGAGAAATTTCTAGAAAGGAAATAATTTGAAGCAATGCATGTTAAATTCCTTTACTCAAAATTTGATACTAATAAATAATGGACACTCAGCAGATATTTATTAAATTAGTTAACTGTTAGGCCTTAGTTAAAAGCAATGAGTTTAGTTTCCTTAATAAAACAAGGAGGGGTAAACCTGCAAGTAGAATATTGCCTCCTATTTAACCATTTTCTTTGGTAGACTAATATTTTATTAGGTCTATAACTCCTTTTTTTTTTTAATTTAGCTTTTCCCCTCTGTTCTTTTGAAGGAACAAAAGGTATAAAGAGTATAAAGTGGAGCAAATTTTAGGAGTAATATATGGATTTTATAGGAATTTATTCTTCAATTGTGCTGGGTTACCTAGTACAGTTGTTTGTCTTAATTTTTTAGAAAAACGTTCATCACTGAAATCTATGAGACATGCTAGGCCTTCCTTTTTCAGATCTTTCGGGAATAGCTAATAGGTTTGTATATGTATGTGTCTGTGTTTATGTCTTACTAGCAGGGAAGAAGTATTTCTTTTCTCTTACTACCATAGAAGGGAAATAATTGAAGTTTTCCATTTTCTCATCCATGTTTTATCTAAAATCTACAATGCTGAAAGTATAATACTTAAGATAGTATATGAGAAGTTTATGAATTGATTTCACGTTAATTTCCATGTTGAAGATATTCTGTGGGTCTAAAACTTATTAACGTTACAGACATAATGAAAGAGAGGTCTAAATGTAGTTTATTGTTACCAAAGAATCAAGGCATCATAAATCTAGCTAGACACTGGTTTCTGCAAAGGTCTATTCTTTGAACATAGTTTCTCTGCAACGTTAGTGGTGCAGCAATTAATAAGAGATACCGTCTAATTCATGACTTAGCTTAGAAAATTTACCTCATGCTTAGGAACTAAAATTTCCTAAGTAAAATTATTTTTTAAATTCAGATATTTTTAACGTCCTGACAAAATTCTTAGTTTTTTAGTTTTTCTTTTTACTTAACATCTTATTTTTGAAATAATTTCAAACTTACAGGACAGTTGTAAAACCCATACAAAGAACTTTGGCATACTCCACTCAGATACCCAGATCCAACAGCTTTTAACATTGCAGCACATTTGCCTTATCATTATCTATCTGTCTGTTTGTCTACCTGTCTATTTTCATCTGTCTGTCCAATTACTTATCTATCTACCTACCTACCTCCTTACCTAAAATGAATCTATAAACTGATAATTGCAGGAAGAAATTGAGAATATCCAACCTTGAGTGTCCTCTCCCTTCACCCATCAGCCTTATCTTGCCTCTTACAAAGACACTCATTAGTGGCCCAGTGTTTTAAAATATTTCATTCTCTGGAATTTTCTAACAAAATGCTTTTTTATTTTTTTGAATATAGATATAGAGAGAGGGAGATGAGAACAAACAGTGGCCTGAAAGTTGGGAATATTTCAGTGTGGTTTCCATTCCAAACAAAGTCTGTGACCTTGACCAGGTGTTCTAGTTTGCTGGCTGCCGGAATGCAATATGCCAGAAATGGAATGGCTTCTTAAAAGGGGAATTTAATGAGCTGCTAGTTTCCAGTTCTAAGGCTGAGAAAATGTCCCAATTAAAACAAGTCTATAGAAATGTCCAATCTAAGGCATCCATCCAGGGAAAGATATCTTGGTTCAAGAAGGCCGATGACGTTCAGGGTTTCCTCTCAAGTGAGAAGGCACATGGTGAACACAGTCAGGGCTTCTCTCTCACCTGGAAAGACATGTGGCAAACACAGCATCATCTGCTAGGTTTCTCTCCTGGCTTCCCTTCACGAAGCTCCCCGGGAGGCATTTTCCTTCTTCATTTCCAAAGGTTGCTGGCTGGTGGACTCTGCTTCCCGTGGCTATGTCATTTTGCTCTGCTCTCTCTGAATCTCTCATTTCCACAATGTTTCCTCTTTTATAGGACTCCAATAAGCCAATCAAGACCCACCCAAATGGGTGGAGACATGTCATCACCTAATCCAGTTTCGCAACCACTCTTGACTAAATCACATCGTCCAGGGAGATGATCTGATTACAGTTTCAAACATACAGTATTGAATAGGGATTATTCTACCTTTATGAAATGGGATTTTGATTAAAACATGGCTTTTCAAGAGGGCATACATCCTTTCACACCAGCACACCAGATAAGGTATGCTTTTAGGGCTTGCTTTCAGTAGCATAATGGGGGGATATTCTAGATGGTCTTCAGGAGGAGCCCTTCAAGCTCGAATGTTCCATAATTGTGCCCCATGTTCCTTTCCTTTTTAAATGTCATAATATTAGATACTTATAAAACACTCAAAATCCCTTCGCCCATTTTGACATTTATTTCATATGCCTATGAATTTTCACTGAGCCTGAAACTCTGGCATTTTGATTTCACTTCTAGCATAAGCATTTTTCGTGTCTCCATGTAATTTGAAAAAGTGTATATTACAGTTAACCAAGCCATTCTTTGTATTTGCCAGCTTGTTTCTGTTCTTCAGGCACAGCTTTGCTCCCTGGGCCTTCTTCCTTCTGTTATTTCCAGAGCGTAAAAGCCCAGGCTTTATGGCAAACAGATCTGAGTCTCCAGCTCTGCTACTTCCTTCAGAGAAGTAGCTTAATCCGTGAGCCTCCCTCTGCAAACTGCATCCAAGCTTGTGAAAAGGGGTGGGGGTGGAGGGTGTTTTCATACAGTTGCGCTAATTTTGATGCTCTGGGGAATGAAGGAGTGTTCAGGTTTCACCCCAGCATCACTGAAAATGAGCTAACAAATAAGCGTATTTATTGGCATATTTTCTTGTGAGCCCCAGTGTTTCAGAGGGTACCAGGGAAAGTTTAATGGTTGCTTTTTTTTCCCCCTTTGGAACCTTAAGGAATTCTGCCAATACCAAATGAGCTATCCATAACAGAGTTGATTTAGACGGGTGGAAGGATGGTATCTTAAGTATATTTTGCTCTTTCATTTCTGTGGTTTATTAAACCAGATGTGTTGAGTCACTCATTTAATTTCACATTAAGACAGTATTTATTGCCCATTTCCTTTATTGCGGTCAGAATGCATTGTTTTTATTCTCTGCTTGCAGGCATTCCTCCAGGTAACAGTTTTTCCAAAAGATTTTTAACAAGTTGAATAACTGAACATTTCATCCCTTAAAAATTCCCTACACCCAGCAGTTGGGTTTCCAGGAAAAGCCCTCAAATTCTGACTTACCCGGTTGTATCCTGCTGATACTATAGAATTTTTTAAAAAACATTTTTTATTGTGAAATACACTGTGGTAGTTAGATTCAGTTGTCATCTTGGCCAGGTGAACGTGCCTAGTTTTGTTGCTGTGGACATGAGCCAATGGTGCATGAACCTCACCTGTTGTTGATTACATCTGCAGTTGGCTAGGAGGCGTGCCTGCTGCAATGTATGATGTTTGATTAAATTGGCTGGTGCTTAAATGAGAGAGCACAATTTAGCACAGCCCAAGCAGCTCAGCATACCTGTGCTGGTTTGCAAGGATATATGCCCCCTAAGAAAAGCCATGTTTTAATATAAATCTCATTTCATAAAAGTAGAATAATCTCTATTCAATACTGTATGTTTGAAACTGTAATGAGATCATCTCCCTAGGTGATGTGTGTTAGTCAAGAATGGTTGTTAAACTGGATTAGGGGACGACATGTCTCCACCCATTTGGGTGGGTCTTGATTGGTTTATTGGAGTTCTATAAAAGTGGAAATATTTTGGAGAATAGAGATTCAGAGAGAGCAGAATGACATAGCCACAAGAAGCAGAGTCCACCAGCCAGTGACCTTTGGAGATGAAGAAGGAAAACACCTCCCGGCGAGCTTCATGAAACCGGAAGCCAGGAGAGAAAGCTAGCAGATGATGCTGTATTCGCCACGTGCCCTTCCAGCCGAGAGAGAAGCCCTGACTGTGTTCGCCGTGTGCCTTCTCACTTGAGAGAGAAACCCTGAACTTCATCAGCCTTCTTGAACCCAGGTATCTTTCCTTGGATGACTTAGTTTGGACATTTCTATAGACTTGTTTTAATTGGGACATTTTCTTGGCCTTAGAACTGTAAACTAGCAACTTATTAAATTCCTCTTTTTAAAAGCCATTCTGTTTCTGGTATATTGCATTCCAGCAGCTAGCAAACTAGAACTGAGATGAGGTATTACCTCATCTCAGCACTCGCAGCTCAGCCCAGGCCTTTGGAGATGCAGAAAGGAATCACCCCGGGAAAAGCTGTTGGAACCCAGAGGCCTGGAGGGAAGGCCAGCAGAGATCACCCTGTGCCTTCCCATGTAAGAAAGAACCTCAGTTGAAAGTTAGCTGCCTTTCCTCTGAAGAATTAACTAAATAAATCCCCTTTTATTAAAAGCCAATCCATCTTTGGTGTGTTGCATTCCGGCAGCTAGCAAACTAGAACATACACGTATATTCAAAGAAAAAAAAGAAAAAGCAATAATTTTCAAAGTACACTTCAATAAGTAGTTACAGAACAGATGTCAGAGTTTGTGTGTTACCATTCCACTATTTTAGATTTTTCCTTCTAGCTGGAGGCTAGAAGAAATATCAATATAGTGATTCAGCAGTCATGCTCATTTGTTAAACCCTATTTTCTCTGTTATAACTCCTCCTCCTTTGATCCTTCTCCCAATCCATAGGGAACTTTGGGCAACTCAAAGTTCTGACTTTCATGTTGAAAAGGGGTAGCCACACTGGAGGATAGGGAGATATAATTAGTCAATAATCTTAGAGAGGCTAGTACCTCAGGGTTTCAGGATTTACCTGGCCTGAAAAACCTCTGGAAATCATAGGTTCCAGAAAAGCATGCTTAGTGCATGAAATTTTTATAGAATCTCAGGTCAAGCCCTAGGTGTTCTTAAGGGTTAACAGGAGTGATGCTGATTGGGGTTTAGCAAACCATGGCAATTAGCACTATCTAGCTGAAGCTTGCATATGAGTAGCCTCCAGAATAGCCTCTTGACTCTCTTTGATCTCTCTTAGCCACTGATGACTTTTTCTGTGTGTGTGTGTGTGTGTGTGTTTGTGTGTGTTGTATGGTGGGGGTCACATTTGATTATTTTTCCATGTGAGTATCCCCTTATTGAAGTAGTACCATTTGTTAAATTTTTGTCTATTTGGTTTTTCGCTTATTTGTTTGCTCATTGGTTTGGGAAGTGCATGGCCAGAAATTGAACCCAGGCTTCCTGCATTGCACTGATATCTTATTTTTATTACACTTCTTTTCACCCTTTTGGTCAGGAAAATGTCATTGATTCCACAGTTGCCAGGGTTACACTCATCCCCAGGAGCCAAGCCGCATGTTGTCAGGGAGATGTCATTCTTGAATGCCATGTAGGGATGAGGGTAACGATTTCCCTTGCAGAGTTGGACTTAAAGAGAGAGAGGCCACATCTGAGCAGCAAAAGAGATTTCCTGAAAGCAATTCTTAGCCTCATTATAGGTAGTCTGATCTTCTCCACTGCAGAAATAAGTTTCATAAGCCCTCAACATCAAGGGCTTGGCATATTCTTTATTTATTTATTTTTTAAATATTTTTATTATAAACAACAAATAGACATACAAACATTCTTGACATGGTTACAATCAGTGGTTCACAATATCACCACATAGTTGTTATTCATCACCATGGTTATTTTTTTTTTCACATTTGCATCTTTCTAGCAAAAGAAAGAAAAAAGAAAAAACTTATACATTGGCATATTTTCTTGTGAGCCTCAATGTCTGAGAGGGTACCAGGAGTTTCCCGGCTGGGAAAGTTTAATGGTTCCTTTTTTTTTCCCCCCCTTTGGAACCTTTAAGGGATTCTGCCAATACCGAATGAGCTATCCAGAACAGGCTGATATAGATTGTGTTAAAGAAAAGTTAGGTTCTAGACACAATAAACCTCTCTGCCTTCAGTCTCATACAGTAGGTGACGGTCTAGAGTACATACACTATCATCTTTTACTCCGTATTCTGGTATACCTTAGTCCCAGTCAGATTGGCTTTGTTTTATCTCTAATTGAGGCCTTGTCAGTTACTTTAACTGTTATTGTATACAGCTATGCTAACTTTCAGGGCTGCACTATAGAATTTTAAGGGTTGGGTTTTGGTGAGTGGGGAGTGCTCTGTGTGAGGTTGGGACCCAATTTCCTGTGGCTTTTTCTATTGTTTCTTTAGCAGCCACTTACTTAGTGCTTCTGTGCGCCAGAGGTCAACCCAGGCACCTTGCACCTGTTAATTTATGTTATCCTCTTTGCAAGATCCTTGCGAGGCAGGTACAGTCCCCATTTTACAGATGGGGAGATAGGGGGCACAGCCTGCCTGAGGCCCTCAGCTCCAGGACCTGGGGCCTGGCCTTCCACCCCCAAAAGTGTGGAAGATTCTGTGCTCCTACCTCACAGGGCTTATTTTATAGGGACATGGGCTTATCTTCTCCCAGTAGGTCTCTGGTGGGTCACAACATGAGTTTGGTTCTCACACCCACTGTGTTAGTCAGGGTTCTCTAGAGAAACGGAACCAATAGGAGAGATCTGTAAATATGAGATTTATAAAGGTATCTCATGCAGCTGTGGAAATGGAAGAGTCCAAAATCCAAGGACAGGCTGTGAAGCTGGCAACTCCGATCCAAAGTCTGGATGAACTCCACAGGAGAGGCTTCCTGGCTGAAGAAGCAGTGAAAGAGTCTCTCTTCTCCCTACAAAGCCTTCAACTGATTGGGTTATCTCTTTGGTAGGAGTCACGCCTTAGTTGATTGCAGATGTAGTCAGCCATGGATGTAATCAACTGACTGGTGATTTACTCAAGCAGCCACGAAATATCTTTGCAGCAACGGTCAGGCCTGTGCTTGCCTGACCAGACAACTGGGCCTCATCACTTGGCCAAGTTGACACCAGAACCTACCCATCACACACACTCACCCCTAATATTTGTGAGGCCCCGGCCAAGAGTTCAAATGGAGATCCACGTACCACATGGCTATATATTTTAATGCTATAAATTAAGCCAACCAAGTGTTACGTGAATGTTCTAGCCCTCTGTTCTAGTTTGCTAGCTGCCGGAATGCAACACACCAGAGATGGATTGGCTTTTAATAAAAGGGGATTTATTTTGTTGGTTCTTCAGAGGAAAGGCAGCTAACTTTCCACTGAGGTTCTTTCTTACGTGGAAGGCACAGGGTGGTCTCTGCTGGTCTTCTCTCCAGGCCCCTGGGTTCCAACAACTTTCCCCGGGGTGATTTCTTTCTCCATCTCCAAAGGCCTGGGCTGAGCTGCGAGTGCCGAGATGAGGAATGCCAAGCTGCTTAGGCTGTGCTACATTGCGTTTTCCCATTTAAGCACAAGCCAATTAAGTCAAACGTCACTCATTGCAGCAGACACGCCTCCTAGACGACTGCAGATGTAATTGGCAACAGATGAGATTCACCTACCATTGGCTCATGTCCACAGCAACAGAACTAGGTGCCTTCACCTGGCCAAGTTGACAACTGAATCTAACTACCACACCCTCTATCTTAGCAGTTGCACCTTTGAATGACCTAGGAGAACAGAATTCCTCGGCTCTGGCTGTGTCGCCCTCTCCCACTCAAACCCACGCCCCTGGGCCACCCTGGCTTGGGGCTGCTCAGGGCAGAGGCCTCCACAGACTCTGGAAATTTCTCTACCTCAAGTCCCTGGGGCTTGTGGGGCATTGGTTTGGGTGTGTCCTTTTGCTTCCAGAGCCTCTTTGCCCTGGAGGGGTGTAGCCAGAGGAGGGCTAGGATGGGGCTCTTGAAGTGAGGGGCCCACAGGTGTTATTTGAAACAGTTGCTCCTCCCCACCCATGCATCCCGTATTTCAGTTTGATCCCTCCCCTGCTGTCCTTCTGAAGCTTTCTCTTACTAGCTTCTGATTACTCTCTAGGTCCAGGCTAGCCAAATTGTACTTTAATAATTACCTACCTTCATTTACATAATGAGTAAGGTGTGGGATGTACAAAGGGTGCTGTTCCTATGCTTTGACCTCCACTTAGTTCTTGCTAGCTTGGCGCACTCCAACCCGTACTCACCTCACATGGCAAAGAAATTCACAGGTGGCTCTAAAAGAACGTGAGGATTTCTTTCTTCCTCGTCAGTCCAGGATTGAGCCTTGATGAAAGAGGGTCAGGGAACAAACTAGGAAAGCACTAGGCAGAATGGAGGCCCTCATATGAGGAGGTCATGTTCCATTACCTAGAGAGTGAGGAACGGGGGTTGCTGGCCTGAGCGATTGAGCTTTATGGGGAGACAGAGCAGGGAGGCTGGGACAGTCTTATCTCACCAACGTGAAATATTGAAGCCTGGACCAGGGAGAAATCAGAAATCAGGAATGGGCACAGATAGCACTGAAAACAAAAAGAAATGATAGCCTTTTTGGTGCCTTAAACATGGGGTCACACAAGAAGCAGAGAAGCCCTGGGCTCTCACAGCTATGAGGTCCCTCCTTTCCTGGAAAGAAGGGTATCAAGAAAAGACGTGCCTGCCCTGTTAGCCAGCAAGACCCAAGGGAAGTGACAAAAGCAGTGATTTCTTCTTTCTACTACAAATAGCTGGCATTAGCTGAGTGCCTACGGTGTGTCAGGAGCTGTCCTAAGCACTGGGTACACTCTAATTTGTCAAATCCCATTTTACCAAAGAGGAAACTGGCTCACTGAGGTTATGGAACAATGTAGCTAGATCCCCTTGGCCAGACAAGGCACTCTGGCTCCAGAGACTATGGTCTGGCCCAGCCAACAGAAATCCACAGATTATCTATCTATCCATCCATCTATCTGTCAAGAAAGATGAAGAGAGAAAGATAAAAAGGGAGAAATGAAGAGAGAGAGATGAACAGAGGAGAAAAAGATGGAAGGAAAGAGAGACACAGAGGAAGAGAAAGAGATGGAGAGAGAGAGAGTTAGAATTTACAATAAGGACAGAAAACCTGGGATTAAAATGAACACGGACAAATTTTTTTGAAGCGTAGAAACAGTCCCTAACAAGACCAAGCCTCAAACCTGGGAGTCATTCCTTTCTTGTTGACAAGTCCTGGAGCCTTATCTCACTTATCTTCTGAGCTGCTCTTTCTGTGTCTCTGGTCCCCCCGCTGGTTTTCTCCCCCAGATCTAAGTTTTGGCAGCCTCCCCATTGCCTCCTTGCCACCTTCTGTCCCTTCTCTGCGCTGTAGCCAAATTGATAGGTTTGTTTGCTTGTCAAGGTAAACCTATGTCCAGGAAAGCATACGAATCTTGAGCTTGATGAATCACTACAAAGTGAACTCGTGCATGGGTGGTTTCCCAGGTGAGCTTGTAGAGTGTGACCAGCACCCCAGAAGTCTCCATGTGATCTCTCCCAATTGTTACTTCTCAAAAGATGTCCCCTGTTCTGACTTCTGTCAGCCTGACTTGACTAGCACGTGCAGTGATCTTTAAAGTATGCAATTAATCATTTCATTCCCCATATTCCCCATTATCTCCCCGTTTTCTATACTTTGTCATTGCCTGACGTAAAGATACAAAAGAGCACAGATGATGGCTTTTTCCTCTCCTTCCTGACACTGGCGTTTTCTGCTTGTGAAGATCAAGCTCAAAAGTCACTTCTGCTTGGCCACTTTCTTTTAGTGATGCAGCTCGCAAGACCCCTCCCTGTTGAGAAGCACGAGTTGTTTTTGTCTTGATTGTGCTGGCATTTCCTTCGGACTCAATGACTGACCCAGGGACCCATCGTGGGGGTTAATCAAGTGTCCAGGAATACTTGGAGACCGGGTAGAATTGGGGACTTGTGGAAAATGATACTTTGGGGAGCGAACCCAGGAGGTCAGTGAAGGAAATGACACATAAGCTGTAGTTGGATAGTGAGAGCAGGTAGTTGTCTGGGTTGCAAGATTCTGTGACTTTATTTTAAGAATAGTTTAGGTGAAGAACATAATTGATGGAGCCACAGAGTGGGGAGTGATTTCTGTGTATTAGAACCAAACGAGGCTAATGTTCCATCATAAAATTGTTATATTAGAGTGAAATTGTTACCCTTCCACTCCCAGAGGTAATTCCTAGAAGCAGTTTTATAGGACACTTTTTTAACTTCATTGATCATAAAAACTTTTGAATCTTGAAATGATTTACCCCTTTATAGTACGAGTGGATACCAAACCATATTTTGTTTGTCTTGGCTGCAGTGCGCACTGACTTTGCCTTTTGAACAATTTTCTCCCTTGCCAGGAGGTGATTGCACATCAGAGAGAACTGCGCTGCACTTTGTGTGTGTGTCTTTTTCAAGCCACTGATTTCCAGAGAGTGTACAATTCTCAAAGGAGAGTTTATGGAAAAGATGAAAAGAGGATTGCTTTCCAGAAAAATAATGGGCAAGTTTGTGATAAATGAGTTTTAAAACAATCAATGTTCTGTTTTGGTTCTCCAGTCCTCATCTCCTATTATGATAGAAGACAAACAAAATCAGTTTCATGCCAAAAAAAAAAGGATTATGTAAAGAAAACAAAAAAAATATTCAAAGTATTTACAGTCTATCTTTTGGGTGAGTTATGAGGGGCAGGGGTGATACTTGCTACAGTCTAGCTGATAAAGAAAGCCAAAATCCAAAAATATTTTCTAGTTCTCCAGATAATTTTTGTGTACAGTGAATTTAAAGCAAATCACTTCTGGTAAGTCAGCTTTTGGTTTTGGGTTCCACATTCAGTATATGATCATCTTCTGGAGATGATAATCTAAAAGAATATTAAGGCAACAGTCATTTTTATTTTATTTTATTATTTATTATTTATTATTTTTTTAAAAATACCAAAAAACACCCAGTGCAAACATTCTTGACTTTTGGTCATTCCATTCTACATATATAATCAGTAATTCACAGTATCATCATAGTTGCATATTCATCATCATGATCATTTCTTGGAACATTTGCTTCTGTTCAGAAAAAGAAATAAAAAGAAAACAGAAAAATATTCATATATACCATACCCCAACCCCTCCCTTTCATTGATCGCATTTCAAACTAAATTTATTTTAACATTTGTTCCCCCTATTATTTATTTTTATTCCGTATGTTTTACTCATCTGTTAACAAGGTAGATAAAAGGAGCATCAGACACAAGGTTTTCACAATCACACAGTCACATTGTGAAACCTGCTATCATTATACAATCTTCTTCAAGAAACATGGCTACTGGAACACAGCTCCACATTTTCAGGCAGTTCCCTCCAGCCTCTCCATTAGATCTTGACTAGCAAGGTGATATCTACTTAATGCGTAAGAATAACCTCCAGGATAACCTCTGACTCGGTTTGGAATCTCTCAGCCATTGACACTTTATTTTGTCTCATTTCACTCTTCCGCCTTTTGGTTGAGAAGATTTTCTCAATCCCCTGCTGCTGAGTCTCAGCTCATTCTAGGATTTCTGTCCCATGTTAAGGCAACAGTCATTCTGAGCAGGAAATGATATGGGACACGGCTTACAGACAGCTCTTTCCTCCAGAGAAGCTGACTTGCTTTGGGAATAGCATCCAGCCGAAAGGATTGTGCTCGTATTTCAAATGAAGTTAGCCAGCGAAATGGCAACTGTCTGCCCCAACCCTGTACTGTTATTTTACAAAGATATTTATAGTTCTTCCTCGCTTACTTTCAAGGTTCAAGACCAATAGCAGCAACTGGGGTGGGATGGGGGAGGGGCGCAGATTTCCAGAAGCCCACAGCTCTTCGTGCAGAACCACCCTCCCTAGTGAGACAAGGGGTTGGCTTGCCTTTTTTTTTTTTTTTTTAACATCGGCAGACTCCAGGGATTGGATTCAGGTTTCTGGCATGGCAGGTGAGAATTCTGCCACTAAGCCACCATTGCAATGCCCTGGTTTGCATTGTTTAAAAGCAAAACAAAACAAAAACACATTTTCTTCTAGTCTCTACAGTGTGAGCATTGGAGACTCTTTCAATAGTGGCTCACGTCGTGACTCCTGAAACCTTTTAGTTTGTTTACAGGTCAACATGTCCATTTGGATGGCCGTGATAACATATTGAAGCACTTGTGGACTAAACAAGCGTCTTTACAGGTTTTATCTGTCTGCTTGACAGAGTCTTGAATGTGCTAAGGGTAGGGCTCAGGTCTTACATTTTACTGATCAAAGGAGTATAGCAAGAACAAGGTCTCACAGCTTTTGGGGTGGCCGAGATGTTGAAATAGGGGTAGATGGATCCTATTAGGTTAAAGAATCATAAGCAGGTAAAGTATTGGTAGGGCGGGCCAAGGTGGTTCAACAGGCAGAGTTCTTGCCTGCCATGCCGGAGACCCAGGTTCAATCTAAGTGCCTGCCCATGATGCCAAAAAAAAAAAAAGACATACTGGAAAAAATGTATAGGTAGAGTCCTTTGAAGGACTGAAGAAAAAATAGGAAAATATTAAATTTTCCATCTGGGAAATCCCACTAGGGACTCCCAAGAAAATAGGTCATGCCCTTGATTTTGAGGCTTGCCTCTGTGAAACTTATTTCTGTAGCAGGTAAGCTAAGACTACCTGTAGTAATGCCTAGGAGTTACTTTCAGAGGACCTCTTTTGTTCAGATGTGCCTTTCTCTCTCTAAGCCCAACTTTGCAAGGTAAATCATTACCCCCTACTTGGGACATAACATCCAGGGGTGAAAAGCTCCCTGGCACCATAGGACCTGAAGGATGAGCCTGGCCCTGGCACTGTGGGTTCAACAACGACTTCCTGACCAAAAGGGGGGAAATAAATGTAGCAAAGTAAGGGATCAGTGGCTGAGAGGGTTGAAATAGAGTCTAGAGGCTATTGTGGATGCTACTCTTATGCAAGCTTCTGCTAGATATGCTCACCATTCCTGCCAATCCTAAAGAACACCTAAGGATCTACCTGAGATTATACAAAAGTTTCATGCATTGAGTTTACTTTTCAAAAACCTACAACTTCCAGATGGGTTCCTAGGCCAGATAAGTCCTTAAACCCAGAGGACCCAGCCTCTCCAGGAACATCAACTAGTTCCATCTCCCCATCTCATATTGTCAACAGCCCTTTGCAAAATAAAAAAAGTTAGAATGGACATAGCCCAAATACTCCTATAAAGATTGGGATAAGGATCAAAGGAGAAGGTGGTGTTATAACAGAAAAGATAGGGTTTAACAAATGAGTGTGACTACTGAATCACTATATTGATATTTCTTTTAGTCACCAGTGTCTTTGAGCAGCTAGAAGGAAAAACCTAAAATTGTGGAATGGTAAACCATATCAAACTCTGAAATCTGTTCTTTAACTACATGTTAAAATGTACTTTGAAAATTACTGCTTTTTATGTATATATATTTCACAATAAACATTTTCAAAATAAAAAGAATCGTAAGCAACATACTCAAATTGACTTTTCAAACAATAGGTTGATAAAAAAAATCAATTGTTTGATAGAGTTTGGATCCAGGATTTATAGAGAGCTCTGGAAATATTAAACTCATATTTTTGTTGGGTTTGGGGTACATCTGAATTGCCCTTCACACCCCGTTATTCCCCACTCCACTTTAGACGTTAAAAGTCATGCGTTTGGAGGATGGAGTCAGTTTCTCCCAAATGAATGCCTTCTCCTTGCTAAATCAGGACAGAACTCTTTGAGCGTGTTTATGTGAAGAACATGGCTTCTCTGTGTTCCAGTGTATTACTGATGAGGCTACAAATTAAGGTATTAATGGCATTTTAGATGTTCTCTATAATAATTGGCAGCTCTAAAAGCTATTTTGACACTGATAACTTATGATTTATGAATTAGGCTAATGGATTCCTTTTTTAATGGAGAAAAGCACTTGTGTAAGTTCACTTATATTCAAGTAATAATTAAATACTTAATGCAAGCACTTTCCTCTCTTAGGCTTGTATTTTTCGGGAGGAATTTTTTTGTTTTTATTGTTTTTTACTAGACATTGCAGGGCATCTGTGTTTTCCTTTTTAAAAAAATTTGCAACACATCCCAAATAACCACGCTCTGGTTTCAACATGTTTTGTGAGAGACTAATGGCATGTTCATAATCATTTTCCTTCCCAATAGTAGTCACACCAGCCACCTTTGAGTACAGATGAAGAGGTCTACCCATTTTCTCTGCCCCCTCCTCCCCACCCCCTGCCCAATGTTGAGAGAGATGAATATACAGCTCCAAGGGCCCCTGCAAATTCATCATGATACTTGGCTAGACTGTGAATGTGCATGTGTGTGCTCTGGGAATCGAACCCAGGTCTCCGGCGTGGCAGCTGAGAATTCTGCCACTGAGCCACTATTGCCTGCCCTGAATGTGGTTTTAATTAGGCAATACTTTTCGGAGTGTTTGCTTATATATTCGCCAATATTCTAAACAATCTCTGTGTGCCACAAGCAGAAGGAATAGCTCTGGTAGTAAAAAAACAAAAATAAAAACAACAAAAAAACACACACAAACCCTGTAGTTGATGCGATTTTGTCTCTCATAACTTTGTCTCTCGCGAATGTCTACTTGAGAAACACTTTGCCTCATGTAGAATTGGACCTGATTGGGAATTTCGGGTTACATGCACTCTAACTGCTTTGTTAATGTTTTAAAAACAGGAAGATAAGAAAGGAAAGAAGTTGGAGCCTCCCATTTTCTATCAAGGCTTTTGTCTCTGTGAGAGTGAGTTAATTGGTGAAATCTAGGCTGGCCTGCAAGAGGAAGGAGACACAAAGAATGGTGACCATCGATGACATTGTAAGGGGAGTGTGATGGTCAGGTTCACGTGTTAATTTGAGCAGGTGATGTTGCCCTGCTGTCTGGTCAAGCGAGTGCTGGCCTGTCTGTGGCTGTGAGGACATTTCATGGACTTAAATCATGAGCACGTTGGCTGCACCCACAGCTGATTACATCTGCAGTCTGCTAAGGAAGTGTCTCCCACAATGAGTGATGCTTAATCTAATCACCTGAAGGCTTTTTTTTTTTTTAAATACTTTTACTGAGATATGTTCCCACACATACAGTCCATCCAAACTGTACAATCACTGGCTCACAATATCATCACATACTTGTGTATTCATCAGCATGATCATTTTAGGACATTTGTATCACTCCAGAAAAAGAAAAAAGAAAAATCTCATACATCCTTACCTCTTACCCCTCCCTCTCATTGACCACTAGTATTTCAATCTACCCAATTTTTTTTTTTTTACCCCTTATCTCCCCACTATTATTTATTTTTTATCCTTATCTTTTTACTCATCTGTCCATACCCTGGATAAAAGGAGCACCAGGCACAAGGTTTTCACAATCACACGGTTGTATTGTAAAAGTTAGATAGTTATACAATTGTCTTCAAGAATCAAGGCTACTGGAACACAGTTCAGCGGTTTCATGTACTTCCCTCTAGCCACTCCAATACCCATAAACTATAAAAGGAAATCTGTATAATGCATAAGAATAAGCTGCAGGATAGCCTCTTGACTCTGTCTGAAATCTCTCAGCCACTGAAACTTTATTTTGTCTAATTTATTTCTTCCCCTTTTTGGTCAAGAGGGTTTTCTGAATCCCATGATGCTGGGTCCTGGTGTATCCTGGGAGTCCTGTCCCACATTGCCAGAGAGAATTACATCACTGGGAGTCATGTCTCATGTAGGGGGCTGAGTTCACCTACCGCGTTCCCCGAAGGCTCTTAAGGAGAATTCAGAACAGACCATCTCTCTTTCCACTTCAGCCAGCCAGCATCTCCTGGGAGTTGGTTGAGGACCTTCACTGGAGCTGCCAGCTTGCAGTCTGCCATACAGATTTTGGACTTTTACATCCCCGTAGTTGCCTGAGACACTTTTATAAATCTCATATTTATAGATATCTCCTGTTGATTCTGCTTTTCTGGAGAACCCTGACCAATACAGAGAGGGTAGTAGGTTGCCCAGATGTCGCTTCCCCTTTTGAGGTTTTTGGAGTAGGCTGACCCTTGGCTTGTTCCAAGCAAAGGCTGAGAGATGCTTAACCCACAGGTGTTGCTGCTATGATCCTTTACTCCTTGGGTAATGTGGGAATTGGCATGTTGATGCTTGTATCAGCTTTGTTTTGTTTTGTCTTTATACACTTTTCATTTGTCCAAAAGGCACGGCTTGGAGAGGCACCTGAAAATCATGATTTGAAAGCTTACCATTAAGTCCAAAGAAATAGTTGACCAACATAAATCTCTTCTTAGAACATTCACTATTACTTTGTGGAAACTAGTATCTTAGCATCTATTTGTGCCTGTAGGGACTCGTATTATTGCGTTGATTTTCCACTGAGTTCAGCAAGCCTGATGAGAACCATTTGGGTGACCGCAACTCTAGGCAGTGCTTGGGAAGCCCAAGTGCTGTTTTTGCTGTGTACCCTACAGGGAGGTTTGGGGGTGAGGGGAATAGTGGGGGCACTTGCAATCCAAGATCCTTCAGCTGTTCCACTACTGCCATAATTTAGACACTACAATGAACCAAGACCCAGGCTGGTGTGGAACCACTTTTTATTTGGACTTCATGGACACTGTCAACCCATTTCTCCTATTGTGTCCCTCACCAGCTCTGTAGCACCCTCTTGCAGTTTTATATCCATATTGTTAAATGCTCTCAGAGGATGCTCCCAAGCCAAGCAGATTGGTCCTTGCGATGAGGTCTTGAAGCTTGGCTTGGTTAGGATTCCTTGCAGTCTTTTTTTTTTCAATGCAATTTTACTGATACATTCATACATCATACAGTCCATCCAAAGTATACAATCAGTGGTTGATGAATGTACAACTGATGATACTGCAAGCCTTGTAGTCTTTTGACTTAGCAAAGGCCACCTTCCTCTCCCATTCACCTCAGTGGTCCTGCCCAGCCCTCAACAGTTTCTTGTTTTCACACCTCCAGAATCCCACTCACTCAGCAAAGAATCTCCCCTCCTCTGTCTTAAAGATGTCTCCCTCCAGACCTCTACCATTTCCCACCTGTAAACTCACCTGCATTCTCATTTGCTTCCCTTTGGTCAGAAAGCAGAGCTGGTTTCCAGTTGTTTCAACTGTTCCTACTCCAGTTTCCCCACTCGCCAAGTTGTGGGTTCCTTTGGTCAGTGACATGCCTCTGGGACCGTGACTGCCCTTTGGAATCAGCTGGGCTGGGGGTGGGGGGCGGCTAGGAAACACTCATGTCTGGGATCCCCCCGCCTCAGAGGTGCTCATTCCGTTGTGCCAGCAGCAACCACCCCGCAAACTGCTAACCTCATTTGATAGGTGAAGAAACTGGGGCTCAGAGGATGAGAAATTTGCTGGAGCCACTAAGTGGCTGAGCTGGACCTCCCTCCCATTTACCTGTAAAACATGTTTTTTCTTTCTTTCTGCGCTGAGTCTAGAGACGCATCATAGTATTTTCCCCAGTTAAGGGACCGGTTCTGCCTTTTATGCATCTGTGGATCTAGGTGAAGTCCTTGCTTTTTAGTCCAGCCAAATTTATGGATAAACCCTGGTTTTGCTCAAGGAACCTTAGGACTGAATTCACGTCACTTTTATTTTGGCTTGCAGCAGGCAGTTTGGATTCCATGGAGTACAGAGCTAAGCACCAACGTCAGAGAAACCCATTTTAATTCATCATTTTCGTTTTGCTATCAACCATCCGCAAAGCCCAAATGGATTCTTTAAAATGGCATCGTCAAGGCCATTAACAGAGTTAAATTTTTAATAACTTTATTAAATAATCCATGCCACAGTGTATAGGAAACTTCCTTTAGTTTCTTCACATATAAAGAGGCATTTCTCAAATTCCCTTGGGATGACTTAATATAGCTTTCCCCGACCTTCCAGCCTCCGCCCCTTCCTTCCATGCTGACTCTCTTCTATCCTAGAGCTGGTCTAACAGCAGGACCCCCTGCTTAGCAGGCTTCAGAGGGAAGCAGATGTGAGGCAGAGATGTTTAATCAATTGAAAAGTTGTTTAGAATTCAGCATATGAAGCAGTAAATGCTCTTTAGTAAACACAACACGGCCCTAAGTTGATTAGCAATTTGCTGCTTCTTTATTCTGTACCTTAAGTTTTTCAGTGATTTTGCTAGAAATCTTTAGAGTAGAGGATTATAGGGTAGCAAATGCTGATTCTTGGTTAAATCACATTATCTTAGATGGGCCATCTTTGCAAATTGAGTTCATTCTCTTGAAAATAAGACAAGCAATTTTGCTCATTTTTTTTTCGGTCTAATAGAGCACAAACTCAGAATTGGAATGGCAATGGAGTGATTAATGAGTATACTCGAACTGAAATTTAAAAAAATTTTTAACAATGTTGCTCGAAGGCAGTGTACCCACTCCATTTGCATAATGACCATATTTAACATCGACAGTGATCTCAATTATCCTCCTGATTAAATAATGACTAATTCCCTCTGTTGGGCATAATGTTGAAGTAACCTTCCATCTCCCTATAAGCAACCATCAACATGGAGGAGCTGCAAGAGTTGGTGGTCGGTGCTGGCTTAGGCTGCTTAAAACAAAACAAATGGGGTGGGTCACGGTGGCTCAGCAGGCAAAGTTCTCGCCTGCCGTACCGGAGTCCCGGGTTCGATTCCCAGTGCCTGCCCATGCAAAAACAAAACAAAACAGAAAAAAGCAAAGCAAATGAACAAGCAAACCTCTCAGAATGGGAGAGGAGTTTTGAAGAGGCCCATTGTGTTTCCCCCTCTCCCATCTGTGTGCCGTTTCCTGTAAACACAAGGGATGGCTCTCTATCACTTTAAACCCTCACCCACTCCCAGATGTGTTTCTCATTTTGATATTTGAGTTTATTGTCCAGTGTTTTGGCACTGTATATTTTTCATACCTGACTCGCCCTGTGGTGAGGTTTCTGACGTGTGTTTTAGGACACACCTTTGATCGGAAGAACTAACATCAGCATCTGAAACGTCTTTGAACTTTAAAATCTAAGTTTACTTGGGATGACACTGGTTTCTTTGTTGAAATTGTTTTTCTGTGCAACGAAGAAACTATTAGGCGTCTCTACGGCACGCGGTGGATTTCAAAACATTTTTTATTACCACATTCCTGAGCAAGGATGTGTTGTAATTATTTTACCACCAAATGCAGATTCCTTTGAGAAAAGTAGTGACTTAATGAGAGAGCAATTGCTTGGATTTGCTGCTGGAGAGGGATTAAGAAGATATGGGATCTTCTCTGCTATTTCTCTGTCTGTTACTGATGAAAACTGGTATGGGTTCAGTGGCCAGAGCCTCAGAGGGAAGTAGGCAAGTGAGAATTGTCAGAATCGTCAACAACGTCTCGAGCTCTGAGGCTGCTGGTTTTTGTTGCTCTCACTCTTTACAATATTTTGCCTATTCTGTTTGCAGGATTTGAAGTCAGGGAGCAGTTGATTTGCTCTTTGTAGGTGCAGAGCTCGGAAGGGAACAAAAACAAGCCCACAAAACTTAGACATGCACGATGCATGTCATGGTACTCACATATAAGCTGTGGGGTCTGTATTATGTGGTGCCTAACTTGACAGTGAGGTGCAATGTCAAATAATTAACCAGGAAGTATTAGCTTCTTGGTTTTCTGTGGAAATTCAACGTTGCTTAAAGCTTAAGAAGAGAGTAATTCATCAATGGGCTTTAGTCCCTGTCCTTTAGGCAAGAATCTTTTAAGTTGTGGCATTGCTTAGTCTTTTTCCCCAGCTGGATCCCCCATTTCAACCACAGTTCATTCGAGGAAGATCTATGTTAGATGTTTGCCAGGCTGCTATGACAAGTACCACATAACAAGTTGGCTTAAATAGGAATTTATTGGCTCACGGCTTTGAGTTACAAAATGAAAGTGTCAGCAAAGTGACACTTTCTCCCTGAAGACTAGTATTTAGTGCTGGGTGATGGTGGTCCCTGGAGTTCTCCTTGGTTTGCATCTTGCCTCCCATCATGTGGGGATGTCCTCTCCTTTCTTGCTTCTATGACTCCTGGGTTTTCTTTTTAAAAGGCCTCCAGTAGTCTAAGTCTTATCCTAGTTCAGTTAACCATCTCTTAACCCAAAAGAACAGCTTCAGAAGGTTTGCACCCACAGGAAGGCGGATTAAGATTAAGAACATGTATTTATTGGGGTACATAATTCAGTCCACCACAGATGGATTATATCATTGATTCAGCGTGATGTAGGTAAGGATTGCATTTTCTTGATTAGTTTAAGGTGAATTTGGAAGAAAAGAGTACAGTCCTCAAAGTTCAATCCTTAGAGTTCTTTTCTGGTTTTGTGAAACTACAAGTAGTGGTTCTTCTCTAGGGGTGCTAGGGTCACCAGCAGGGGAGGAGACACATATCAAGATGGGGACAAGGGATGCTTTGTGGTCTTGGAGACTTGGCCTAGGATTCACAAGTCTTCTTCTAGTTGTATTTATTGATCATCTCTTTACCCAAATGAGTTATAGATCTAAACATTTGGGGGTTTCCAAATATTCCAGGGTTGGCATTTCACATAATGAAATTCTTTCTGATAGTCGGTCTTCACGCAGCGAATTGCTGTCATTTGTAGGCAGGGCTTTTTATTTCCCTCATCTCAAGCAGAGATCTTATGAATTTCCTCTGCATTAAGTCAGCATGATTGATCGCCCACCTAACCAGATTTAGAGCTCTTTGTTTTCTTTTACATACTTTCCCAGAGAACCCAGGAGTTTTAATACTTTTAGAAACAGCTACAACCTTTAAAAGTAGGGGATGATTTGCCTGGAATTTTGTATTAAAACATAAGCACATACATCCATGGTGTCTTATTCTGAGGGATGCTGATGGGTGTGGGAATATAATTTCAAATAATGCTACAAGTGATTTCCTCCCTAGGAGTTCAGACTGCACATTAAAGAGCCTTTAAATTCGAAGTAAATCTGTTACTAATTTGCCTAGATCAGAGTTTCTTAAACTGATCTGAGCATGGGACACTTAGGAGAGGTGCCAGGTGTACTGAGAGTCTCAGATACCAGGCTGAGCAGTGCTGGTCTGTGAGATGTATCAGCCTAATCTATAGAGACAACATTCCTAATAAAACGAGTTCACCTGTAATAGCCAAGTCCTTTGGGGTTTACTTAAACAATATGAGATACCTTGATCCCTAAGATATCCAACAACTGGATTTGAATATTGATATAAAACATTCTAAAAGCAAGCTGGTGGTTTTAGTGGCCCTCTTTTAGCTTTCATTCTTTCTCAACCCCAACTGTGAGTTTGGGCTATTCTTGCCTGAAACTCAGTTAAATAATTTTTACTGAATATTATGAAAAACAGGAAAATGAAGGGTTTGTTAACAATGGCCAGGGACACTTTAACTGGTAGATCTACCTTTCATCCATGCCATCAAGGGCTGGAAAACGTCCTTGAATAATGAGCATTGCAATTTCAAAAGCAAAATAAGATTAATCCTATTATTCTGAAAATTAGAATTTCTTTTCCAGTTAGATTAAATTAATTAATCACAGCCCAACAAAACTGCTTGAAGTATTGAAATGGATTAGATGTTGTTTTTTGTTGAACACTTTTTACTTTGGCGGTTGGGTAATGTTTCCTAATTGGACTATAACTATAGTCCATGAACTATAACTCCAGTCTCAAAAGTAAAGGGATAAATAGTATTAAGTGTGGGGTCCTGACAGCTGGACTGGGTATTTTTCATTGGGTGATGTTACAAAGCAGCAACATTGTTTCTGGATAATGGCAGTGTAAGACCCCTATCCCATTTTATGGGTCCTTCAAATTTATACATAAAGAGAAAAAACTCTTTATGTATAAAATGTCATCAGTTGGCAAGGGGAATTTTTTTGGTTTTGGTTTTCTGTTGCTGAATAAGCTAGTAGGGAGGGATTGCATAAACTTAAAAGCAAGCAGTGGTTTATTTGATGATTAGAAGTTGCAGGGCATCAGTATTTTAAGAGGTGAGACTGCTACCACATTCATAAGAGGGTGTTGATTCATTTTGGAGTTCTGCCTACCTTTTTACCTCTTTGATGAAGAAAATTGGGATTGGAAAGAGATCACTAAAGGTCAACTTCTCAGAGATAAGGACTTCGTATTTTTAGAGGTCATTAGATTCACTCCTGATCTTGGATGTCTAATCTTCTCAATTTCATGTGGTTTGAAAATGCTTTTGGCTCAACGTTTTGGTAATAATACCTCTGAAACATGATACACAGTTCATTTTCTCTCTCTTCAAAAAAAAAAAAAAAAGGCACAGGTTAAAAGGTCACCTGTATTTCTTTTGTAAATTGCATTAAATCTTCTTTTTAAATTCATGGAGTATAAATATATATATTCCTGGTTGGCTTAGTACTTCTTATTTTCTGTCATGAGCTAATAAGAAATTAGATCAGTACCAAGGGATGAAATATTTTACTGCTTGAAATATAAAAATTTTGAAATACTACTGACTATATTGACATTTTATTGACTATACGGATTTTATTGACTATATCCCACCCAAAGTTAAAGTCTGTGAGAAACTTCACTAAAGAAAATGTTATTTTTTTCTATTAGCTTGTGAATTTGAAAACATGCACAAAAATTGATAATAATATCATGCACCCATCACCCAGCTTCAACTGTAATCAACAGTTAATGAAATCCTACTTTGTCTAAACTCTATAATTTTTATTTTAAAGTGAATACAAGATACATCATCTAAAGACCCTTTGTTACTTTTTTCTAACAGCTGAGGACTTTCTATAATAATGTCACCACATTACTGTTGTCACAATTTACAGAATTAACCATAGTATTTTAGAATTTTAAAGAATACTTTTTTTTTTAAATTGCATTAACTCTGATGTCATAACATTTTATTTCTGTATCTGAAAGAGGGACTGTTCTTGGTATGCAATGGCTTCATACTGAGACACAGAGTCATAGGGCTAAGCTTCTTGGAAAGCATTGCATAAGGAAGTGGATTAAAGAATTCAGCCTAGTTTGGTGGCAAAACTTAGGCTGTCGTTTATCCCCAGTTCTTAGAAATCTGAATCATTTGTGGGGTCATCATTTTCCACATTTACCTTACATTTTATTTTCAGCCTATTCTTAGAAATTTAAAAATACATCGGAAAAATTCTGTGTGTGTATGCTTAAATAAAAAGGGGGCATGAATTGTGTTTGCCGTCAACTGGTTGCTATTGAACTATTTGGTTCCTCAGAAAGTTGAGTGCAGAATTACTATATGACTTGGAAATCCCATTTCTCGGTATATACCTGATAGAATGGAAAGCAGCAAATCAATCAGATACTTGCACATCAGTGTTCATAGCAGCACTATTCACAGTAGCCAAGAGATGGGAAAAATCTGTGCCCATCTACAGATGCATGGATAAACAAAAAGTAGTATATTCATACAATGGATTATTACTCAGCCATGAAAAGGAATCACGTTTTGATATATGCTACAACATGGATGAACCTTGAAAATATTGTGCTAGGTAAAAGAAGCCAGACACAGAAGGACAAATATTGTGTGATTCCACTTACATAAAATATCTAGAACAGGCTAATTCATAGACACAGAAAGTAGATTACAGGTTACAGGGTCAGAAGTGGGGGTGGAGAGTAAGGGGAACGGGGTGTTATTGCTTAATGGATGCAGGGTTTCTACTGGGTGATGAAAAAGTTTGGGTAATGAATGTTGGTGATGGTAGCACAATACTGTGAATGTAACTTACACCTCCTGATGGGTTAAAATGGGAAATTTTGAGTTGTATATAAGTAACTACAATAAAAAGTTAAGAAAAAAAGTTAACACCGTTTGGAGCTATGATTTGCATGAAGTACGTCTTCAGGCATAAAGGTGTTAAACCTTCAGTCTGTGTTGATTGAGGAGGCTCACGAATACACATTACAGGGTTCTGGGTGGCAGATAGGAGTCTTTCACAGCCCCTTTCCCCAGCAGGATAACTGGCTTTTGGAACCTGAGCATCTTACCTAACCAGGAGCAGCAGGTGCCGTGGCTCTTTTATAAACAGCTACCAGTAAGTCTGGTTGTCCTGGAGAAAGAGGCTGTCTCTGTTTGGTCAAGTTTCCTCTCCTTGTGACCAGGTCTGCTTCACAAGGAGTGCTATGGCCATGTTCTTGCACAGTGTCCTGTGCTAGGTCAGCAGCCAGCAGGATGGAGTGAGACAGAGCCTTGACTCGGTTGGTGGATTCCCTAGAGCCATATCTCCATTGAGTGGATTCCCTAGCTGCCTTGGAGAGTAAGATCTAATGCTGTCTCCTCCAAAACCTTCCTCAACTCAACCAACCACGAGGACCATTGATAAGGGGACCCCCTTGTGATGTAAGGACTGGAAAATACTGGAACACAAAGAGCACCTCAATTCAATCAAGTCAACTGAGACCCAATTTAGGGTGCCTTTCAATTTAAAGAGAGAACTTCCCCAAACATGATTGCATTTGAATTTGAAACCATCCAGCAACAGAGATCTTATGAGCTCCAATTTGTAGTTGAAGTTCAGAAGAAAAGTTCTTTGCTGCTTGGAACTCAAACCCAGATTTTATATATGCTGAATTCTGTCTGCTGTTTCTGTCATATCTTCTACGATTAAAAAGGGAAGAAAAAGAAAAACCCAGATGACTGTCTTCCATTTAGACCTGTGTGTAAGCTATCTCACCCCTTCTCTCCTCATCAGGCCACTAGAAAATGATCAGAATTAGGAGTCTTCACTATTTGCCAGTGTACAGGCCACAGTGCTTGGTGTCTTCAGTTCAGAGATGAAAAGCACACGGACGTGTGACTCCCGCTACATAATTTCGAGAGCAAATGGTGTGGCAAAAATAGCTGAAACTGATTGTGCTGCTTTGAAACTGTTATGTACCCTAGAAAGGCCATGTTCTTTTAATCCTAATCTGTTTTTGTGGGGGCAAACCTATTGTCTAGGGTGGGAACTTTTGATTAGGTTGCTTCCATGGAGTTATGACCCCAGGCACTCAAGATGGGTCTTAGTTTACAAGAGTCCCTAAAAGAGCTCATGGAGAGAAAAGAGTTAGAGCCAACACAGAGAGCAGCATGACGGAATCAGGGGACGGACGTTTGGAGATGCTAAACTGACAGATGAAACCCGGAGTTGCCCTGGGGAAGCTAAGTGAGGACCCACAGATGCTTAGAGAGAAAGCCACTGGAAATCAGAGCCGTTTGAAATCAGAAGTCAGGAGAGGACAGTAGACAAAACCATATGCCTTCTTCTTCCTATGTGGCAGAGAAACCCCAGAGAACATCGGTCTTAACTTCAGAGTCAAGGAATCTTTTTCTGGATACCTTAGTTTGGACATTTTCATAGCCTTAGAACTGTAAACTTGTAATCTAATAAATCCTCTTTGTAAAAGCCAATCCATTTCTGGTATATTGCATCCCAGCAGCTTTAGCGAACTAATACAGATATTATCAGCTTACTCTTTAAAAACCTAACATGTGCTGGATGATGATCCAAGTATCCTTTGAAACAGATCAATAACCATTTTGTAGACAAAGGGGAGGAGAGGTGATGAGGTCATAGAGCAAGATTCAAACCCACGTGGCCAGACCCCAGGCCCTGCTCACTGCCCACTCCCTGTCTGCTGGCTTGTACTTACTAAGTATCAGCATGGGGCAAGGACTGAAGTGCTGATTCATGCTGTTATTATCAGTAGCAATTATCCGTACCAGCTTTTAAATATTTAATCTTGCCAGGAAATACCTAGCATCTGTGGACTGCTAGGGAGCCGGCATAGCGTCCAGGTTTGAAGAGAGTATTGGCTTCATTTGCCTGAAAAATCTCCTGCAATATGATTTTATTGTCAAATTTCTAATTTAAAGCAATTAGATTTTCCCATGAAAATTCATGTGACTGGTAAAATTAGAATCAAAATGCTTCCCTGTAAAGCCATATTTTCTTAAATACTTCTCCACCATTAACAATAAATGAACTAAATCACAGAAACTAGTGAGGGAAAAGCTTTTCCCTCACAACACCCAATTGTAAGAGTAATCGTGTCTGTCAGATTAAAAAAAGGACATAGAAAAATAGAAAAAGAGAGGAAATCAGATATTCGTAGTTCGTTCCCAATGATAATTTGGCTTATTGTTGATATTAACAGTCTGGTAATACTGTTTTAGTTTTTCATTGTGTTTGTGCATATATTTGTAATCATATCATGAATATAACTGTATAGTTTTCATTTAAATTTTAACATCACAATATGAAACAAATCTCCACACTGTTAATTATGCTTTGTAGGCACTATTTTTAATTGACTACAAGATGCATTGTATCTTTATTAAAAAAAAAATTAACAACAAACAAATAAAACAATAAGATATCATGTATCTTGAACGGAGGTATTTAGAATAGTTTCCAGTTGTAAATTTTTTTAAAAAATATCTTTTGCTTACCTTCCCCTTAATGAGGCTATTTTTGCTTGCTTTTTTTCCTTTATTTTTAGTTTTTGCCGTGATCCTAGCTGACAGAATTGGATTAATTTCGTTTAATTAGTTAAATCATCCTGTCCTGTCTCTGTCATAAGGGTGTGTACTGTGGATAAACTGGGATTTTATAAGGCTTTCTCCTTTTATTGGTTTACAATAAAAACATTCTGTTTAAAACAAAAGCAAGTCTTTGTTCTTCCACTCTCATTGCCTTCTAAAAAGTTTGGTGTTAACATATATCCAACATAAAATTTCCCATTTAAACCATTTTTAAGTGCGTGATTCAGTGGCATTTACTACATTTACAATATAGTGCTACCATCACCACCTTCATTACCTAAACTTTTTCGTCACCCCAAACAAAAACTCCACACCCAGTTAAATAACTCCTCTTCCCTGCCTCTCCCAGCCCCTGCTAACTTGTAATCTGGTTTCTATCTCTATGACTTTACTTATTCTAGGTCTTTCGTGTAAGTGGAATCATATGGTATTTGTCCTTTTTGTTGAGCTTATTTCATGCAAAGTGACGTCTTTAGGGTTCATCACCCATGTTGCAGCAGGTGTCAGAACTTCATTCTGTTTTACAGCAAAAACCTATATTTCTGTTTGTGTTCTGTAAATGCCACCTAAACTAGAGGGGAAACTTTTAGCATAAAATGTAACCAAGACAGGAAATTGGTGCTGTCATGGTGACAGCATGGCTTCTTATAGCTGGTGTGTTGTGCGAAATGGGCTGGCTGGCTGTTTTCTGATTTAGAGCATCTTTGCATTGAGGCTGCCCATCCAGTGGGCAGGGGACCCACAGGGCCAGACTTCCTGCCGAGTGCCATCTGCCCTGCTCCCTGGTCAGGCCTCTCGGTGCAGTCCTTCTCAGTGCCTTTGCTTCCTCACTGGTGGCATAGGGTTGATGCTGGTGGCTGCCATAAAGGGGACGATTAAATCAGCCAATACATATAAAACACATCTGTAAAATGAGTACAAAATCCATAATATGTGCATTCTTATTTTAGGAGCCTAGTCTTGACCCCTTTTTTGGCTGAGGACATTAACATGCTAATCCCATTTGGAGATGATAATTGCAGGGGGGTTAAAGCTCCCTGCAGACAACTTGGCCCCTTGGCTTACATGAACTTAAATCTATGAACTCATGGAAGCCAAGATATTAACATGCAAAAGATCTCAGAATCTAAGGATTTTAGGATCCAGTGTGTCTTCACCTTTATAGTGATAAAGTGAACAAAAAGAAAAGAAAACCGTGTCTCTCCCCAACCTCCCTCCCAAAGTATCAAATCAAATAACAATAAAAATTCCACTGAGGTAGCCATTGTTTAAGGTTTAGTATATATTATTCCAGACTTTTAAAAAATGCTTAAACAAACAGAGTTCTCTCTTGCAGTCTCTCTCTGTTGGTGGCTGTTTTTTTTTGCTTGGTTGGTTCATCATTCTTGGCAGCTCGCTGTTTTCCACTTAAATGGTGGACATCATCTTTCCACATCAGTGTGTCTACTTGACCTCATTCCTTTCATGTAGTCTCATAATTTAATTAGTTCCCTTTACTGACAGGCATTTCAGTTTTATCTTAATGGAAATTATTGTGTATACTATATTATATAATACTATTATTATATTATACTATTATGTAGCTATAACTTAGAATAACGTGGCGGAAAAAAGGGTGTGCGTATTTAAAATTTTTCTGTTTCCAAACTGCTCTCCAAAGGTATTATGCCCTGATCCATACTGATTTTTGTTTTGTTCTGTTTGATTTTTTTTTTAAAGCTTTACTTTCAAAACACTTTCTATTATTTTGTAGAAGTAAGCGTTGAGGAGTTTTGCCATGGGATATTTCTTTTTTTTTTTTTTGCCATGGGGTTTTTAAATTCCTTCTGCATAACCTTTTTCATTCTAATCACGTGTTGGGGCCATTGAACAGTTTTGCTTCTTGGGCTTTCCTGCCCAGAGTGGGGTGGATTGCGATGGTGCAACTGCGGGAACTCCAGCTCCTCCAGTGAGCAGGTAGAGCAGAATCACTTCTGTGATAGAGTTCATTTAGTAGCCACACCTCTGGACACAGCTCCCTGCCTCCCCCATCCCCATGGCTAGCTGTCCGGAGCACAGCTTTGTTTTTCGTTTTGCAGATTCATGAAAGAGTTTGATCTTCCTTCCAGTCCCTTACTCTGCAAAGGGGATTCACTGCAAATTGTGAGCAGTCCTGGGGAGTAGGGAGGGAAAAAGAGAAGCCTGGTTGTTTTTCTGCAATACCTTTGCTACATTTTGGACAGTCTCAGTTGTCCTTACAGGACTGGGAGGGAAATACTGTTGCTGGAAACATTGGAGACTTTTTTTTTTCTTCAAGCCTGTTTAGTTGCAATGTGGTCATGCTTTACGGGAATAAACTCTGGTTGACCTACTGAAAGCATACGCACTTGAAAAAACATTTAGGGTTTGACTTGTTCAAAGGAGGCGTTTATGCTTTTTGAAGTACCCTTCCAGTGGGAAATGGGTTTTCTGGTGCTTGCCAGGTTTAATTGTAAGGAACACACCTCTCAAGTCTGGTTCTCCCCTCCAAAGAAAGAATCATACTTATAAAACTAGTACAAGATGGCAGAATAATGCTGTCTGATGAAGTATCAGAGTGAAAAAGTGGGGTAGAAATCTCCTTTCTCTTAAATCTGACACTGCTGCCCTCCCCACGCTACCAGGTAACCCTCGTACCTCACCTTGCCCCACCACTTCTCGTCCTGCGTCTTTCCAGATGTTTCTGGCCGTGGTTGTGTACTCCTTGTTCTCAGTGACCATTTCAGTTATTGGGGAAAGAGGGAGGTCTGGGGAACAAGAAAGAAATATGTTTACTGACAAGTGTGTCCACAATAATGGGTGAGAAAATCGGGTGATAAAACTGCATGCATTTCCCATTTTTGTGTTGCTTTAAAAAGTGAATAGTTATGTGCAAGCAGAAAAGACCCAAGGGGTATACACAAATGTTCAGGAAGAGTGGGTTATGTTTCTTAAGATTTGAGATGACATTATCTTATTGATAACTGTTAGAAATATTGGACTTTTTAATAATATAATGTGCTGTTTAGGTGGGCAAGGGAGGGGAGGAAAAGGAAACAAAACACTTTTTTATTTAGGCTGGAAATTAAGTGTCTTATCATCTATGAGAACCCATGAGATGCAAAAGCATCTGAGAATGAAAGGACAGGATGGCTTGGAATGTCTGCAGATGGCTGGGACAAAGCCAGTCCCATTTTTATGTGGCATGTTGGTACGTCACAGGCTCCGAACGCTCGCCCAGAGAGCACGCTAGGGTCAGAGTTGGGTTTGCTTGTTGGAATTGAGCTGCTGAATAGGCTTACAACTCAGTTTTAATAATAACACCGTCATAAATTGTCTGTCACTAAAGTTCATGCATCATGTACATTTCAAGTTGCCTTGTCTTCCTTGGAAATGACTAATCTGCATGTTACTATCATACCATGGATATAAGGAAAAGAGATGGCAGTTGGTTTCATTTGTTGTTGTTTTTAGTGGGGTGACGTGTATTTATTCCACAAATTTCCCCTAGAACTGGGAGCTTATATTACAGATGCACATTTGAGTAGTGTATACAGAACAAGGAACAAGTATATACATTTTCCATATTCTACCATCTAAATAACATAGAGAAAGGAGAACATTCTTATAAGCCATCTACCAGAAGGAGGCGTGATATAAAAGCTATTTTTCCCCCCTTAGTGAGCATCACCAGTTTATTCCACTTAACATTTGATGTGATTGCCTCATCTTCTGTCATGTGCTTTGTTGTATATGTAACATTTCTAGAAGAGTCAACAGAAGTTTGGGCTATGTCCGATAGCTACTTCACAGTTAAGGATACTCAGTTTGGTTCTGACTGAAGGTGTGTTGGATTGGACAGTTTGCAAAGGATTGTGAGCAATTTTTCAAGAAATATTTTGGTAAGAATCACCCTAGAGAACTTCGCAGTTCTAGTTTGTAAATAAAGGGCATGGGTGACGGAAGTTTATTGCGTTGAAATTGAGGTATTAGGACCCCTTTCTTATGTTCCCTATTTAACCTTCCATATCATAAGTCAACATTTTTTGAGTTTATGATTCATTGGGCTAGCATGTAGCCCACAATCATATAAGATTTCTGCTTTCCACACCTGGCTTCTCTTTGTGTTGTTAATCAAATTAAGACTAACTTATGTACATAACTAGTGATATTTAGTTAAAATACTCCTAAACCCTAACATTTTTGTTGATTGATAGTTCAAATATTCTTAAACCCTTACATCGTTGTTGCACTGTGGGATTCCTCCCCTCCCACTTTTATCTTTAGGTTTCATTTAAAATTCCCATCGTTCATATTTTGGTAAGAGAAGACTTTAAGTGGAATTGTAATCTGAGTATTCTGTTTAATAAATAGACTCAGTATGGGCATTTTAAAGCCAAGTGTTCCATCTGCAGTATAAGTATTACAGTGCCAGTGGTATTTCAGGCAGAAGTCCAAACAGTTGAAGGACAATTTTGTTGGGCAGGTGGATCAATTTAGCAAAGTGCAGGGTTTCTGGGTTCACTGACTGAATGAACCCTGAGTCCCTTCAAGGCTCTAATTAATCGGTGGCTTGGCCAGTGTGATCCATTGGCCTCTAAGGATGGGATGCATGTCAGGGGGTCAAACTTTGAGATTTCTTTGTACCAGCAGGTCTGGAACTGTGGATTATTAGTTAAGACATTAAAAAAAATTATTTTGAAATAATTTCAAACTTACAGAACAGTTGTAAAAATCATATAAAACCCATGCAGGGAACTCCAGCATGCCCTCCCCACCCAGACACCCACATCTACTACCTGTAACATTTTTAACATTTTGCCACATATGCCTTATTCTATCCATCTGTCCATCCATCTATCCATCCGTCTCTCTATATGGCTATTTATTTTCTAAACATTTGAGAGAGGTTGTAGTATACATCATGCTCTTTGAACACTTACTACTCCCAAGCTATTTTTATAATTGTAATAAATCCTTCAAAATTTGGTGCCTCTGTTTATGTTGGGGGGGGGGTTAAAGAATTCATGGTGTCACAGCAAAGTTCTTGTAAGTGGCTGGTGGTAAGGCTGGGCTTTAGACCTTGGTGTCCCCGCTAGTGAGTTGTGGGACCTGTGCGAGAGCCAGCCCTGTCCCTCTGAGATGGCTTTGAGTCCCAGTGTTCTTATCTGTAAAGAGGAAATAATAGCATCTGCTCTAATTTTTTTATTGATATTTATTATATATTCACATATCATGTAACCATCCAAAGTGTACAATGTCATCATATAGCTGTGCGTTTATCATCACAATCGACTTTTTTTTGTGTGTGAAAAATAACATATACAAAAACGCAATACATTTCAAAGCACAGCACAACAATTAGTTGTAGAAAAGATTTCAGAGTTTTTACTTCTAGCTGCTCTGAGACTAAAAGAAATATCAATATAATGATTCAGCAGTTATATTCATTTGTTAAACTGAACCTTCTCTGTATAACTCCACCATCACTTTTGATCTTTCTCCCACTCTTCAGGGGCATTTGGGCTATGACCATTCCAACTTTTTTACATTGGAAGGGGCTGTCGATAATATGGGATGGGGGATGGAGCTACTTGATATTCTGGAGAGGCTGGCCCCTCTGCATTTCAGGACTTATCTGATCCAGGACCCATCTGGAGGTTGTAGGTTTCTGGAAAGTTACCCTAGTGCATGGAACTTTTGTAAAATCTTATATAATCCCCTAGGTGTTTTTTGGGGCTGGCAGGAATGTTTTTTTAATTAATTAAAAAAAATTAACTAACACAACATTTAGAAATCATTCCATTCTACATATGCAATCAGTAATTCTTAATATCATCACATAGATGTATGATCATCATTTCTTAGTACATTTGCATGGATTTAGAAAAAGAAATAGCAAGACAACAGAAAAAGAAATAAAATGATAATATAAAGAAAAAAATAAAAATAAAAAATATAAAAAATATATATAAAAAAACTATAGCTCAGATGCAGCTTCATTCAGTATTTTAACATAATTACATTACAATTAGGTAGTATTGTGTTGTCCATTTTTGAGTCTTTGTATCCAGTCCTGTTGCACAGTCTGTATCCCTTCAGCTCCAATTACCCATTATCTTACCCTATTTCTAACTCTTGATGGTCTCTGTTACCAATGACATATTCCAAGTTTATTCTCTAATCAGGAATGGTTTTGGTTGGAGTTTGGCAAGCTATGACAGGTAGCAATGTCTAACTAAAGCTTGTGTACCTAATTGTTTTTAACACAAGTGAGGAATGTATAGAAGCTGCAAAGCATTATCAACATCTTTTGGTTCCCAGGGTTATAGTGCCATTTTTATTCAACTGGAAACTTTTAACCTATATTCTGGGATTAAAAAAGGTGACTAAGAGCGTGTCTCCATGCCTTCTGTTTTTGCAACTGTTGACATCATTTGCATTGGTCATTGTATGGGGATGACTGCAAGTGACCATTTTAGTAAGGTTTTTAAAGAAAACAACAATAATTCACGTGCTCCTTATCTCTTTTTGTTCATTTGCCTCGGACACATGGGACTTTCTAAGTTGCCTCTCCTTCCTGCATCTCCTTTACCCTCTTTTCACATACAGCTCACCTGGGGAACTTTAAGTCTCAGCTTTTTCCTTCCTGCCCAGAGAAGCCCTCTGAACATCCCAGCCTAGGATAGGGCCCGCTGTCTACTGTCATTTGGTTTTGTTATGCCTCCTTCATGGCAGTTTCCACAGCTATGATTTAACATTTGTTTAAACGTCTGCCTTCTACCCTGAGAACACATTGCCACTTATGTGTTATTCCAGTCAAATATGGATAACCTGAATTCAGTCCCTAGGAAATATTATTATTAGTAGTAGTAGTCAAAATATAATTTTTTTTACCAAATAAACATTTTTTGCTCTGCTTTTCTCACACACAAGTGAAAGTTTTAAAATACGAATTACCATCCACTTTCACCACCTTGCAATATTGACATTCTTTTTGTTCTTCCTTATGCAAAAACATTTTTTAATTTGTACATTTAGTCACTATCATTGTATACTCTAAGCATTCCTAGATTATACCATTATACATTATTTTAAAATAACATATTTTTTAAAAAAATCTGCCTTCCTTAGTAGTAGTAAGTGAGCCCAATGGAGCAGAACTACACTAGCTTATTCATGATTATATCTTAGAGAGGACTGGGTGGTAGATGTGTATGTACACCATGTATGGTGTTCAGGTAAATGAAGGAGGGGTGAAGGGATAGATGATGGATGGGTGGGTGGGTGGATGATGGATGGGATAGTAGGTGGGTGGGTGGAAGGATGGATGGATGGATGGGATAGTAGGTGGGTGGGTGGGTGGATGGATGGATGGGATAGTAGGTGGGTGGATGGATGGATGGATGGATGGGATAGTAGGTAGGTGGGTGGAAGGATGGATGGATGGGATAGTAGGTGGGTGGATGGATGGATGGATGGATGGATGGGATGGTAGGTGGGTGGATGGGTGGATGGATGGATGGATGGGATGGTAGGTGGGTGGATGGATGAATGGATGGATGGATGGGATAGTAGGTGGGTGGATGGATGGATGGATGGATGGGATAGTAGGTGGGTGGGTGGAAGGATGGATGGATGGGATAGTAGGTGGGTGGATGGATGGGTGGATGGATGGATGGGATAGTAGGTGGGTGGATGGATGAATGGATGGATGGGATGGTAGGTGGGTGGATGGATGGATGGATGGATGGATGGGATAGTAGGTGGGTGGATGGATGGATGGATGGGTGAATGGATGGATGGGATAGTAGGTGGGTGGGTGGAAGGATGGATGGATGGGATAGTAGGTGGGTGGATGGATGGATGGATGGATGGATGGGATAGTAGGTGGGTGGGTGGAAGGATGAATGGATGGGGTGGTAGATGGGTGGATGGATGGATGGATGGATGGGATGGTAGGTGGGTGGATGGATGGATGGATGGATGGATGGGATAGTAGGTGGGTGGGTGGAAGGATGGATGGATGGGATAGTAGGTGGGTGGGTAGATGGATGGATGGATGGGATGGTAGGTGGGTGGATGGATGGATGGATGGATGGATGGATGAGATAGTAGGTGGGTGGGTGGATGGATGGATGGGTGGATGGATGGATGGGATAGTAGGTGGGTGGGTGGAAGGATGGATGGATGGGATGGTAGGTGGGTGGATGGATGGATGGATGGATGGATGGGATGGTAGGTGGGTGGATGGATGGATGGATGGATGGATGGGATGGTAGGTGGGTGGATGGATGGATGGATGGATGGATGGGATAGTAGGTGGGTGGGTGGAAGGATGGATGGATGGGATAGTAGGTGGGTGGATGGATGGATGGATGGATGGGATGGTAGGTGGGTGGATGGATGGATGGATGGATGGGATAGTAGGTGGGTGGATGGATGGGTGGATGGATGGATGGGATAGTAGGTGGGTGGGTGGAAGGATGGATGGATGGATGGATGGATGGGATGGTAGGTGGGTGGGTGGAAGGATGGATGGATGGGATAGTAGGTGGGTGGATGGATGGATGGATGGATGGGATGGTAGGTGGGTGGATGGATGGGTGGTACACGCTTTTACCCAAATCTAAGGCCCTAGCTGCTCAGTAACAGTAACATCACCCTTCCTTTTGTAGAGGCCAAATCATTCAAATAAATAAAACACATCTTTTTTGTTATAGAACCTCTGTTTCTCTGCACGTCTCTTTTGAATGGCAAAGTTAACTGTTGAAGTTAAATACTTGTTTGTAACTTAGTTGTGAGGACTGAAATGAAGTTGACGTGGTTTTGTCTTCCCCATAGGTCTTACAGAAGAATGGCCAGCTGTCCACCGTCAATGGCTTAGCTGAACAAGGAGAACTCAGCCTCCAGGCAGGAGAGCCAAATGGCCAGGAGGAAGGAGTCATCCTTAGGGATGGTAAGCAGCCCTTCCATGCTCCCACAGGGGATCTAGGGTTGGAGGGAAAAGAGCCCCCTGCACAAGCAGCGGAGAACATAAACTTGGCTGGGGGAGAAAATATGCTGTAATACACCCTTGTGGTAGATAAAGTGGACAAGGGCAGGACAAAACCACAATTAGTTACAAGAGGAAACATGTATCTGGCCATGTGGGAGCAGCCCCTAGACTTAGGTCTTTTTCTAAGATATCCTTAGCTGGAACTCAATGTTTGTTTGTTTTGGTGATTGTTACTTACCCTAACTACTTGTCTAGTGTGGAATGTGAGTTGTTGTTGGAAACCCTGAAATCATGTTGCTTTAAAAGGGGAAGTATTATTTTAGAATAAAATAGGTTTGAAATATATCTCATTATATAGAAAGAAGCCAGCTACACTTGCACGGAGTTTTCTGATATTGTCCGTTTCGGGTGTGACTTCTCTTTGCCTAAACTGTGATGTGCTGCATGTGTTTATAACTCTTGAGTCTGGAGACCCTAGAAAGGGGGTTATTGGAGAAAGAGCAAGGCTTTCCCCACAGTATCGCTGCTTTGATATCAGCCCATGCGGGTGGGGAGAGCTGTCCCCGAGGCTCCAAACTGATCACCTTGTCTCTTGTGAAAGACCACATGTCAAAGATGAACCTTACTCTGCTCTGAGTCCACGTCTCATTGTTCAGTTGAATTATAAGGTATGGGGCCCATTTGATCACCACTATGGAAACTATAGACAATAATCATTTGGCCTACAGTAAACTGACTCCTCTTCATTGTAATATGAACAAAGATACATGAAGGGAGACGTCTTATGAAATGCAGTTTGATGCTGTCGGGTCTAGAGGAGCTTCTTCAACCAGATGGAACCTTTTCCTATCTTGTTCAGTGCCTCCACGGAGCTGCTTCAAGCAGGGAGCTACTTTTAAAGTTGGTGGGAATACCAGTCCTTACGCAGCATTGCAGGCTCAATATAAAGTTAGAATCAGCATTGCAGGCTCAATATAAAGTTAGAAACATGCATGGTCTTGCAGTCGAATATTTGCCTGTCCTGCCAGTGGGAGTTCACAAACATATCAGTTTCCCAAGCCCCACACCTCGTCCTTCCCAGGCTAACCTGAATCCAATCAAGCAACAGCAAGCTTTGAGCTCACTGTGGCCAAGCAAGCCACTGCGCTTGATGCTTCAGGAAAGGTGAAGAAAGCTGAGAGATGTTTCTTCTGCTTATGGTGTTTACTGCTGGGGAGAAAAGAAGCTAGACTGTGGAAGGTTAAAGCAAAAATTATGAAGACAAGGAAACCCAGGGACGAACGAATGGAAATGATAGTTGTGAGTTTAGGGGGAGTAATCATTTGTCACCCAAGCATGAGGAGAAGCCCTGGAGATTGAAGAGTGTTGAACTTAGATGCGTCTAGACTAGGGATGCCAGCCAAAGCGAAGAGAGAGTATCAGCCTACCCTTGAGGCACTCTCATTATTGGGCCAAGACTTGGGTGTTTTGTGCTCCATCACCTTTTCTAGTTAAAGCTGTCTTATACATTCGGTCATATCATCCCCAGATGCAAACCCAGATCAGTAGATTTAAAAGTCTGGACCACATTGCTATTTCTGCAGAGCGCCTGCCCGGAGGACTCTGCAGTCCAAGCAAAGGGTTTTTATGAAGAGTGCAGAATGAAAGCTGAGGAAGGAAGATGGGGGCTGGCTAATCGAGCTTTGAAAGCCTGGTGCAGTTTAGAAAGCATTTAATGGATAACACAGGCTCACTGGAGCCCACCGCCAAGGCGGGGCTGGGTCAGGCAGGCCTCTTCCCCCGGTGCCGATGAGCAGGATGAGTGAGAACAGGCAGCCTAGGGCAGGGCTGGGCATTATAGCAGCTCCCGGGCAGGGTGCGGTCTCCTCTAATCCGTGGCATTTTTGCCGGCTCTCCTCCTGTAGCCCAGATGTGGTTTCTTTCACATTTTGACCACAGGTGTAAACACTGACTTTTATAGAAAGTGATCCTGTGCTCGCCTTGGGACTGTTCCTTTGACTCCTGCTCCCGCCAGGCTCCTGACATGGACTCGGGAGCTGAGCAAATGCCAGATGCTCTGTGCAGGAAGAGTGGTCACTCATAATAGCCCTTGTCCTTCAAAAGACCCTGCAGAGGCCTCGTCTTCTAGGAAGGGGGAGCTAGGTGATCCCCAACATGAGCCAGGGCTGCAGCCGCCCACGCTCGTGCACCGCTGGGTTTTATAGGAGGCTGGGCTGGTGCTGTTTTAGGCTGAATTCTGCTATGCCACTGGCTGGTGAGGGTCCCTGGGGCACCAGGGTACATGCGTCTTCTTTTCTATTTTATCAGTCTGGCAGATGATCATTTAAATACTTGGTAATGTAAATAGAGTCAGAAACTTCACGTTAAATTATTAAACAAGATTTTTTTTCCCTCAAGCTTTCCTTTGACATCAGTAATGACTCATGGTTAGATTTTAGAAGTTTTGTCTGGAAATCAGAATTCTACCTGGAAGCTTACTGTCATGGAGATGGAGGCATGAATTTGGCATGTCAAAATTTAACTGTAGACTTTTATGGACTTAGGTTTCTACCAGTATCCACTTCATTAAGAATATGCCTGACCCTGTCTCTGAGTTTCGCCAACATTGGAATTTGGTCCTGCTTAGGTAAATGGCAGGATCGGCTGAGGGGAGAAAACTTAAAACAAGAGACATTCATTCCAGAGGATTTTTCCTTTAAAGTGACAGACAATATCTGTCTAAAGCAATAAGTAAAAATATTTTTCCTATCCTGAATTGCTCATGCTCTTTCTGAAACCAGAAATACTGGTAATTCAAAACGAATCCTCTTCTCATAATGAAAATGGAATCCTGGATCCCCCAGGCAACCCTGGAGGACAACCCCCTCCCTAGCTCCCGGGCGTAGTAAAAAAGCAACAAATGTTATTGTTCAAAGTTGAAGTGCATGTCACAGGATCTCACTTTTCTTTTCTGTATCTGCATATTTCCCCCCAGACACAATAACAAATGGAGGCTGTGTTGTGCAGTTATCTAGAAGCTTAACCTGCAATGCTGTGGAAAATTTCATTTTTCTAATGGTGCTTAATGTCACTACCTTTGATTTTATTAAATCTGTCATCAGCTCGTGGTATATAATTCCTTTGAGATACGGAAAAGCTAGAGGGTTACTGCTAAGTAAACACAGCCTTCCTTCTGCATCTTACTACTTACAGAAAATCCATTCTGGAGTTGAAAGTAGTTCTTCTGTGCTGGATATAGTGAGTGCCTCAAGGACTGCTCTGGGTCTGTGTTAAAGGACAACCCCCTCCCCCCCAAAAAGTACTGTGCTTCTGGAAGAGGCTGAAGACATGTTTTTATGGTTCGATTATGTCTTAGTTTTCCAGGGCTGCTATGACAAATAGCAGACTGTGTTAAACAACAAGTGTTTATTGTCTCACGGTTTTGGAGGCTAGAAATCCAAAATCAAGGCCATGTATCCTGGAGCCAGTAGAGTCTGGGGCTGGCATCTCTGTCCTCTCAGAATTTCCTCTCTCTGTAAGGTCTCCAGTCATATGAATGAAGAGCCACCCTGATTCAATTGGGCTACACCTTAACTAATTACAACATCTTCAAAATGTCCTATATACGAATGATTAAGATTTAAAATGTCTTTTGTGAGGTACATGAGTCAATCCCCACTGATTTCCATTTCTGTTTTAATTTGTGATGTAATTGGTACCTTGTTTGTATTTTTATGAAGACACAACGTTACTACCCTCCCTTCCTCCTTCATTTTTCTCCATAGCAGTCATCAATATCTGGCATTGGATACCATCTGTCTCTACTTACCCCACCCCCTGAATATAAGAACCCCCAGGGCAGAGATTTCTTGGAAGGAAGAAGGAGAAGGTCCATTTTTTTTCCTTGCTGAATCCCCCAAGCCTAGGACAGGATCTGGCACACAGTTAGTACTCAACAGATATTTGAATAAATGAAGTTTTCAGTTAGAGTGAATGAATTTTTTTTTTAGTCATGTGGGTGGGGAAGATCTGTAAGCTTTTCATTTGTATTCATCCATTTCCTGCATAAATACCAGAGCCCAGATCTATCCAAGGCTACGCTTTCCTTTGTGGCATCAGCCCTAACAAAGCTGGATCCTTTTCAGTTCACCACGTGGGGCTCTGCCAAGCTATTTTACCGATGGTCATCCAGGTGCTGCCTGGAAACAAAATCAAACCCTGACCTGCCTGTGATTCGAGGACTCCCCGTGAGGCTATCAAAGATGAATGCTCCAAAGATAGAGAGAGGGCTTTTGTCTGCTTTGGTATTTCAAATCAGTACTGTTGCATGACATTTTCTCAAGCTGTATCCTGTTTTGCAATGTTTTGAAAACCAGGGAGCACACACACAAAATAGACCTTGAACTTAGGCAAAAACACTGCGGTACAGAGTTTCTGGGAGCTGGTTGAAATTCGTTCTCCTGTTCCACAGCAGTATTTTTAGCCTGACTGCTCTAAAATGACTTAGGTCTTTTGACAGCTATCTGGTACAAAGACTTCCCTGCTTTCATCCTTAAAGAAATGCAGGTTTAATTTTTAGTAGTTCATGGTCTGTCTGTATAGAGATTTTTCTACCCTCTGAATGATAGAACCAAAATGGGGGAGGGGGGTGGGAGAAGAGTGAGAGTAAGACTTCAATTCCTTCCCCCTTTATAGAGCACTAAAACAATTCCAAGGATCTACAATACATCCCTTTATCTCATCGAGAGTCAACTTTCATCTCTAAAACGAGCATCCCCATTTTCTCCGAAATTCCACGACTGAGCCATATCAGTTTCACTGGCATTAAAAACCAAATGATGAACTTGCTGTTGAAGAGACACAAGTGACCTTGAGAGGCGGGAATCTGCTTGCTTTCATCATGCCTTTTTATCAAAATACTTTCATTTATTTATGATTTTTTCGGCTGATCGTCAAAGCCGTCTTCCAGATTTGACATTTTATTATTATTTGAATAGAAGTTCAAGTGGGGAAAATCTATTCAAGAACATCTCCATGCATAATCATTTTGATATCAAAGAATAAGGAAAGGAGCTTCACAAATGTGGCTCCAAGGCATAGCCCCTCTCCTTCATGTGCTTGCGAATTAGAGCAGCTGAGTTACTGGAGGGTTGGGGTTCCCATATGATAGGGATGGTTGTGGCCTTGGGTGGGTGAAAGGTATTGGCAAATGCAGTATCTACTTGCCGTAGAGACTGCCAGTCAGTCTTAAATTATCGCCAAAACCTTATCTATATACGTCCATGCTCTTCAAGTAGATGCCTAAGTGAGGCCGCCTTGTGAGCTTGTCCAGGTAAAGTACCAAGCAAGACTCAAGCTCTCCCCTTGAGAGGGCTGAGGTGGTCCGTGGCTCAGTCCGTGATGGGATTCTAGTGGTGAACCAAGGCACTAAATGAAAAATTCAGTCATTTCAGTCATTTCAATGATTTCATGAAAATCCTTCCAGTGTTTTCTCTAGGACTGCTTCATCCTTGAAGCAGCTCCAGTTTCACCTAAGCCAGTCAGCCCCCAAATGGTTCAGGCAATGGTGTATTTAAGCTCAATGACCCTTTGTTGTGTAAAAGGATGCTTTCAGTCTCCTGACTTAAAATTCTATAACTTTTTAGTCCTTTTACTCCTGGGCACCATGCTTCCGAAGTTTTAAAAACTGCTTTGTTAGTTAAAGGACCAGTACGGTGCAATATCAAGCAGCTCCCTCTCCCCACCAACCGCCAACATCTATGACACAGGCAATCATCATTTTGGTGAAAGGTGATACGTGCTAGATTTACTGAGTGGAGTCAGCTGTTTGCTTTCTGTGCTAAGCTTCACAGAGACATGCGGTCTTCACAGAGGAACCCAGCACAAGGCCATTGTCCTGCCTTTATGACTGACCAACTGGAAAAGGCAGGGTTGGAAATTAGGAGCTTCAGGAGAAGGGACCTTGGTAGCTGTCTCAACCAGGCTCCTGCCCCTGCGCAGAAAGCTCTTCTGCTTACACACTTGAAGGTTTGGGGAGTTTTCTCCATAAAAGGAAGCCAGTTATTCTCCTGGAGCTAAAATATGTCTCCCCCTGACAGCCCTCCTCTGTTCCTAGGGCTGCCTTTTGGAACTGAGCAGAACAAACTTCCCCCGCCCCCTTTCCACATGGCAGCCCTCTAAGTATTTGAAAACATTTATCCTGTCTTTCCTTTAATCTCTTTTTCTCTAGGCAAAACATCTCCAGAGAAAACAAGCTGTCTCACATTAAAAGAAAAATGCCAGGGCTTACATATATTTCAAATATGAATGTGCTTGATGGAAGCTGGCCAAACATAACTGGGTTTCAATTCAATAGTCCTAATTTTTTTTTTTTAAGGACAGTTTATTTCTTAACAACTTCTTTTGCTTTAAACCAGGTATGAAATAGTGAAAGAATTGATTAGAGGAAATAAAAGTAAATTTGATACCAAATTACATGACTGGTTGTATGAAGGCGTTCTCCTTTCGGGATGTTGCTTAAAAAGTTAAAGTCTGACAGAATGAAGAGAATAAAGCAACGTATATATTTCTATCACTGAATTATCAGGAACTTGTGGTATTTGAACATGCCCCCAGTTCTGTTAGTCCCTGTTGGGTATGGCCAAGCACATTTCGATTCTGTTGATGTCACCTTGGTAGATATTTCACTGTTGGAATCTGATCTTTTCTTGTTTATGTCCCAACCCCCTGAAAATCTCCTAAGAATGAATCCATTTCCAGTAGGTGTGCTGGGTTCTCAGGAACTTTCAGTTTAGAAACTCTTCTGCTTTGCTGCTGGGAAATTATTTTTTCCATTACCCTCTTTTTCTCTTTTTTTTTGAAATTACTGTTATTCAGATTTTGGGCCGTCTAGAATCATCTCTCCTGTATTCTATCCCTTTGTCCTTTGCTCTGTTTTCTGGGGAAATGGCATCAAGTCTATATCTCATTTCCATCACTGTACTTTTACGTTCCAAGAACTGATTATTTTGTTCTGAATATTTCTTTTTTACCCATTTGCTCTTTTTTCCTCGCAGCCATTATCTTTCCTCTCTGAGGATTTTTCTTAAGTTTATTTCTCAGTAAGACCCCTGTCTGAGCCTATCTGAGCTTGCCCATGCATTTTATTGTATGCATAAAATACACACAGGATTTCCAAAATGTAGTACCAAAAAGTAAAAGAATGTAAAGTATCTCACTAAACTAATAATTTTTCTGAGTACCTACTGAAATGGTAACATTTTGGATACATTGGGCTAAGTAAAATATATTAAAAATTAATCTCAGTGGTTTCTTTTTCTTCTAGAAAATTAAAAATCCCCTATGTGGTTTGCTTGGGGCTTCCATTATGTAATTCAGTGAGCAGCCCTTTTGCTGAACGTGAATGCTGAACACTTCTCTCCCTCTCCTTCTGATTAAAACTTCAAGCAGATGAAAGATCACCTCTTTCCTCTTTGGAAAGGTGAGAGGACTCTCAATCTGACTGATTACTTCTACACAAGATGGTACCATTTTCTATTAGGATGCATTTCTGAGAAATTGAATCATAATTTAAATGCAGAGATATAGAAGGCTCCTTGCTTTTTACAGAAATATTTTCCAAAGGATTCTTTAAAATGGGGCTTACCTGTATTTAAAGCACTATTTCTCAATTTTATTTTCATTATCAGCATCCCACCCCAAGGAGCCTTTTTCAGCATTTTTTCCCTTGTTGCTCCCTTTCTCCATGAAACTTGAGTACCACAGATATGTTGTATATCAGTTTATGTACAGTATGCATACTATGCTTGATACACAAAAAGAGTAAAATTTGTTATTCCCCATCCCCGCCCAGCCACAAACCAGTTTTACCTAATTGAGACATGTATGGCTTATAAGAAACAAAACAGCTAATATTTATTCTGCTTCTAGAATATACCTAATAGTGTTTTGTTAACCTTTATTTACAATTTCCTCTCCCATCAATTGAGGCTCAGAGGCTTAAATAATTTTTCCCTGGCCACACAGCTAACAGAAGAGCCAGATCTAAGGCTATCTTTTCAGACTCTGGAGTCCTCTTTTAGAGGAAGGGGTGTGTGGCGTCTTAGAATGGAAAAAAAAAAAAAAAGGATTTGAACACAAGGCACTTGGAACAGAATTTCGCTCCTAATCATATACCTGACGAAATCTGGCTGTCAAGAAAGGTTTATTATGATTGTTTCATAATTTCTAGAAGATTACACTCTGATTTTAATGCCCTTTCAACTTCTAACTTAGATCCTCCAGTGATGGGAGAGTTTTAAAATCGTGATCTATATATATATACTAGTTGTGGTTCGATAGAAACTTTGAAGATACAGCTGTAAGGGCCACGCTGGGGTTCAGTGTTTCCCAGGTATGCTGTGTGCCCAGGGCTGGGGGTTAGTTGTACATTTGTTTATAATCACAAAAGCAACAAAAGTATGTGGTAGAAGATGGGTAAAATGCAAAAATACTGAAACAGGAACTGCCCATAATTCCACAATAATCAGCTTTTTGTTCTTTCTCTTTCTGGGGTCTCTTTTCCTCAACCTTATATATGTGCAAGTTTATATGCATTTACAAAAGCAAACTTGGGTTTTTTTATCTGCTTTTACCCTAAGCCTAGATAGGCAGATTTATGTGTCAACATGGGCATTTTCCTTGTCATTAAATGATTCAAACACATAATTTTTGCCAAATACCCCACTGAAAAGGTAGATATACCATATGCCTACTTTTGGGACACTTGGGTTCTTTAAATATTATAAGTTCCAGACAGTGAACGTTCTTATACATAAATCTTTGTTACTTCTCATTCATTTGACATATTTCACAGAAATAGAACTGCTAAGTCAAAGAATATAAATATGTATAAACTCAATAAGGGGATGAATAAAACTCATTTTACATCATTTATTACTGGGATTAAGTTTCTTAATGTTTATTTTTGACTTTTATTTTTTTTTTTTGTAGATTGTCTTGCTAAGTGATTTTCAGCCTCTCCTTTGGCTTTTCTGTTGTATCATAATAGCCCCTTTGAGGAACTGTTCTTCAGATTATTTGTCTTGAGCATTTTGAGTCGAAATCACCATGTCTGTACAAACATGTTAATTCAAGTGGACCGTAATATTCAATTAGCTGGTATTGTCTATGCTCAGACCATGGGCAGGGCCCTGAAAATCCACTGAGCCCAGGAGTAACTGTCAATCCTGCATCCAGTTAACCACTGGCATTGAGATTTAAGGTATATATTCATCTCTTACGGTTCTCCTTTTGGGGCAGTTTATAATTCAACTTTCACTTAGCGTGGAGCATTTTAAACAAATAACAGTAGCTTAGATATTCTCCGGGATAGATTTCATCTTCCCTTTTCCAGCCAAAGGAAAGAGGCCCCATTAGTTTTGGGTTTCTTATTTTCCTTAGCGTGTCATGCTGAATTGAAGAGAAAATGAAAGAAGAGGTCAAGGAGGTGGGATTTGGTGTAAATCCATTTTTCCAGTTTCCTGACCTTCATCTTTGGGTTAAATACTGAAGCTTCTTTGGCATTTAGCAGTTAATGAACCCAGTATTGGTGCTAATTCTGGTGTGTTGATCCTTGTTGCCTCCCTTTCAGGAAAGAAGCAGTAAAGTTCTTGTCTTTATTGCAGTTATTTGTTTACTGGTCTTGCCTGCAAATTGCCAAACTGGGGGCCTCCTCAGAGCTCACCCTGCTTCTCTTCTTTGTGGATATGAGACTGCTGACCACTTATCCATCTTTTTGTCCTCTCCACATATGGCTTCTTTCTCCTTGATTGTCTCCAGTCTCTGTCTGTTCTCAGCCTCTTTTTTCAGATCCCTTTAGTTCAGGGTTCTAGACCTTTTCTTATTTCATAGATACCATCTCATTTGTGGCAGATATTGAATTTTAGAACCCAGAGAACATGTTCTTAACCTTAATCCATTCCTGTGGGTGTAAACCCTAATTTGTTTTATTTGTTAAATATACCAACATACAAACACAAACGTTCTTACCATATGATCATTCCATTCTACATATATAATCAGTAATTCACATCATCACATAGTTGTATATTCATCATCATCATGGTCATTTCTTAGAACATTTGAGAACATTTGCATCAATTCAGAAAAACAAAAAGAAAACAGAAAAAAATTCATACATATCATACCCCTTATCCCTCCCTTTCATTGATCACTAGCATTTCAATCTACTAAATTTATTTTAACATTTGTTCCCCCTATTATTTATTTATTTTAATCCATATGTTTTACTCATCTGTCAGTAAGTTAGATAAAAGGTGCATCAGACACAAGGTTTTCACAATCACACAGTCACATTGCGAAAGCTGTATCATTATACAGTCATCATCAAGAAACATGGCTACTGGAATACAACTCTGCATCTTCAGGCAGTTCCCTCCAGCCTCACCATTACACCTTAACTAAAAAGGCGCTATCTATAAAATGCGTAAGAATAACCTCTAAATAGGACATTTGATGAGGTTATTTTTAGTTAAGATGTGGCCGGTGGAATCAGCCACATCTGATGGGTCTTAATCCTATTCCTGGAGGGCATAGAGAGAAAGCTGAGGAAGAAGCCGGAAGCGAGTGAAACCTGGAGGAGAAAGAAGACACTGGAATGTACATTGTCATGTTCACTGGAGTGTCATCAAGAGCCAAGGATCACCAGCAGCCAGTCCTAGGAAGCCACAGTTTTCTGCGAGAAAGATCCCTTGCTGATGCCTCAGTTTTGGACTTCTCCTAGGCTGAAAACCATGAGCCAGTGAATCGCTATTGTTTAAACCTACCCCTTTTATGGCATTTGTTTTAGCAGCTGGGAAACTAATATACCACTCATCTCCTAGATTTGCATGGCTTCAGCCTATGGACACCTTTCAGTTAGGTGAAGTAGCTTTGACTCCTTCCATCAGCTCACCATGGTGGCAGTCTCCTTTATACAGTATCTTCCTCCTTGTCATTACTGCCCAGTTACCTTTCTAAATCACAGCTTGGATAAGGTACCACCTACCCTCCTCCAAAACCTCTGTTGTTTCCCTATACCACTATAAAGCTCTTTTTTGTTGTTCTTTAAACAACTTTAATGAGATAGAATTAACATGTCACACAATTGACCCATCTAAACTTTACAATTCATGAGTCTTATAATAATAACAATTCTGTTATTATCTGTTCACAGAGTTGTACAACCATCACCACAATTAATTTTAGAACATTTTTGTCACCTCTTAAAGAAACTTGGTATCCATTAACATGCACTCTTCCTTTTCACCCACCTTTCCAGCCCTAGTCTAACCACTAATCTACTTTCTGTCTCTATGAATTTACTTATTCTAGATATTCAGTATAAGTAGAATCATACAATGTTTGTCTTTTTGTGCCTGTCTTATTTCATTCAGCATAATGTTTTCAAGGATCATCCGTATTGTAGCATGTATCAGAACTTCATTGCTTTTTATGGCTGAATCAGTTTCCATTGTATGGATATGCCACATTTTGTTTATTCATCTGTTGATGGACACTTGGATCTTTTCCACCTTTTGGCTAATATGAATAATATTGTTTTGAATGCTTATATACAAGTTTCTGTGCAAACTTATGTTTTCATTTTTCTTGGGTATATACCTAGGAAAGGAATTGCTAGGTCATATGGTAACTCTGTGTTTAATTTTTCGAGGAATCTCTAGGCGGTTTTCCAAAGTGCCTAAACCATTTCAGTTCCCAACAGTAGTGTATGGAAGCCCCAGTTTCTCCATATCCTAATCAACACTTGTTATTATCTGTTTTCTTAGTATAGCCATCTTTGTTAGTTGTGAAGTGACACCTCATTGTGGTTTTGATTTGCATTTCCCTAATTATGCTGAGCATCTTTCCAGGTGCTTATTGGCTATTTGTATATCTTCTTTGTATTAGTATTAGTTAGGGTTCTCTAGAGAAGCAGAAACAACAGAAAATATTCATAAATATAAAATTTAGAAAATATCTCACGTAACCATGGGAACATACAGACCAAAATCTGTAGTGCAGACTGTGAAGCTGACAATTCCAATGGAGGGTCTGGACGAACTCCCAGGAGAGGCTCGCTGGCCAAAGCAGGAAGAGAACTTGTCTCTTCTGAATCCTCTTTAAAGGTTTCCAGTGATTAGATTAAGCATGACTTATTAAAGAAGACACTCCCCTTGGCTGATAACAAATTAAATCAGGTGTGGATGTAGTTGACATGATCATGATTTAATTCTAAGAAATGTCCTCATAGCAAAAGCCATGCCAACACTTGCCCAACCAGACAAACAGGTACCACCACCTGGCCAAGTTGACACATGAACCAGACCCCTGACCATGACAGGCCACCCCTTGTCAACTTGGCAACTATACTCATCACCTTAAACCTTACCTAATTTCTAAATAAAAAAAATAAAAGACACATTTTTTCCTCACCTAATAATACTCAACTGTCCTGCATATAACCGGAAATACATTAAATCTCTCCAGAATAGGGTGCAATTTCTTGGGTAATATTCATTCTTAAACTTGATATCTTACAACTTTAATAGTATAACATGAACAAAACAGCATTACAGTCCTCATTTCTGTAATTGATCATGTGGTCATATTTCATACTTATCACTACCTTCTTCCTCTACCCATTCCATGTTCCCTTTATCCTCAGCAAGCACTTCAGCTGACTGTGGTTCTCTGCCTGGTGGGGTGACCCAAACCTTCATTCCTGAAGTTTCAGAGCCATTGGCAGTCCTCTGAACTACCAATTCAGAGGTATTCTGATTGGATTGTTGCAGATTTCCATTGATTTTAATCACAGGGAATGGTAGTTCTAAAAGACACCCTAGGGGATCTCCTATATTCCAGGAAAACTCTTCTTTACCTCCATTGTGTAGTTGCAGTCCTACTTCCCCTTGATAGTAGGGGTTAGTCACCCCAGCCAGTGATGTAATCCCTTCTTGTCTAGTTGATCCAAGGGCACGAGTAGCCCAAAGTTGACCAGGTGGCAGTTTCAGAATCCAGTTCAATGGAATCATTGTTGGTTCTCCTGGTGGAAGCATTCCCTGTTTTGAAACTAAAACCTGTAGACTAGCAGAGCTTGGCGTTGCAGGGACAAGAAGCAAAAATTTTCCTAGTGGATCACTAGGGGTAATAGTGAGTGGTGCGACTCTCATTTCCACCTCTTGGTTCCTGGATCCATGGATCCTGGCTATGGGAGAAACAGCACCATACAGCAGATGCTGATTCAGAGCATACACAGCTTCCTGGAGAACATTACCCCAGCCCTTCAAGGTATTGCCACCTAGTTGGCACTGTAATTGAATTTTCAAAAGGCCATTCCACCTTTCTATCAATCCAGCTGCTCCTGGATGATGGGGAACATGGCAAGACCAGAGAACTCCATGAGCATGTGACCATTCCTGCACTTCATTTGCTGTGAAGAGTGTTCCCTGATCAGAAGCAATGGTATGTGGAATACCATGACGATGGATAAGGCATTCTGTAAGCCCACAGATGTTAGTTTTGGCAGAAGCACTGTGTGCAGAGAAAGCAAACCCGTATCCAGAGTATGTGTCTATTCCAGTTAGAACAAATCGCTGCCCCTTCCATGAAGGAAGTGGTCCCAAGATGTAATCAACCTGCCACCATGTAGCCAGCTGGTCACCTCGGGGAATGGTGCCATATTGGGGGCTGAGTGTGGGTCTTTGCTGCTGGCAGATTGGGCACTCAACAGTGACTGTAGCCAGGTCAGCTGTGGTGAGTGGAAGTCCATGTTGTTGAGCCCATCCATAACCTCCATCCCTACCACCGTGGCCACTTTGTTCATGAGTCCATTGGGCAATGACAGGAGTTGCTGGGGAAAGAGGCTGACTGGTATCTATAGAACAAGTCATCTTATCCACTTGATAGCTCTGCTGAAGTCACCCTCTGGTGCACATTCACATGGGACACAAATATCATGTTTTTAGCCCACTCAGAAAGGTCTATCCACATACCTCTTCCCCAGACCTTTTTGTCACCAATTTTCCAATTATGTTCTTTCCAAGTCCCTTACCGTCCAGCCAAACCATTAGCAACAGCCCATGAGTCAGTATACAAACGCACCTCTGGCCAGTTCTCCTTCCAAGCAAAATGAACAACCAGGTGAACTGCTCGAAGTTCTGCCTACTGGGAGGATTTCCCCTCACCACTGTCCTTCAAGGACATCCCAGAAAGAGGTTGTAGTGCTGCAGCTGTCCACTTTTGGGTGGTACCTGCATATCATGCTTAACCATCTGTAAACCAGGCCCAAGTTTTCTCTTCCTCAGTCAGTTCACTGTATGGAACTCCCCAAGAGGCCATAGCTCTGGTCTAGGAAAGAGAAGGTAATGTGGCAGGAGTGAAGACCATGGGTGTTTGGGCCACTTTCTCACATAACTTACTTGTGCCTTTAGGACCTGCTCTGGCCCTATCTCGTATATACCGTTTTCATTTTATGATGGAGTGCTGCTGCACACTCCAACTTTATGGCTTGTTGGGTCAGACAGCACCCAGCTCATGATAGGCAACTCAGGTCTCATGGTAACTTGGTGGCCCATGCTTAAGTGTTCAGTGTCTACTAAGGCCCAGTAGCAGGCCAAAAGCTGTTTCTAAAAAGGAGAGTAGTTATCTTCAGCAGATGGTAAGGCTTTGCTCCAAAATCCTAAGGGTCTGCATTGTGATTCTCTTATAGGGGCCTGCCAAAGTCTCCAAACAGCATCTCTGTTTGCCACTGACACTTCCAGCACCATTGGATCTGCTGGATCATATGGTCCAAGTGGCAGAGCAGCTTGCACAGCAGCCTGGACCTGTCGCAGAGCCTCCTCTTGATCAGGTCCCCACTCAAAATTAGCAACTTTTCTGGTCACTCGAGAAATGAGCTGGAGTAGCACACCCAAATGAGGAATATGTTGTCACCAAAATCCAGAGACCAACTAGCCATTGGGCCTCTTTTTTTGGTTGTAGGAGGGGCCAGATGCAGCAACTTATCCTTCACCTTAGAAAGGATATCTCAACATGCCCCACACCACTGGACACCTAGAAATTTCACTGAGGTGGAAGCCCCTGTATTTTTGTTCGGTTTATCTCCCATCCTCTGACACGCAAATGCCTTACCAGTAAGTCTAGAGTGGTTGCTTCTTCTTGCTCACTAGGTCCTATCAACATGATATCATCAATATAATGGACCAGTGTAATGTCTTGTGGGAGGGAGAAACGATCAAGGTCCCTGTGGACAAGATTATGACATAGGGCTAGAGAGCTGCTATAACCCCTGAAGTAGGATAGTGAAAGTATATTGCTGACCTTGCCAGCTGAAAGTAAACTGTTTCTTGTGGTGCTTACTAACAGCTATTGAGAAAAAAGCATTTGCCAGCTCAATAGCTGCATATCAGGTACCAGGGGATGTATTGATTTGCTCAAGCAAAGATTCCACATCTGGAACAATAACTGCAACTGGAGTTACCACCTGGTTGAGCTTACGGTAATCCACTGTCATCCTCCAAGACCCATCTGTTTTCTGCACAAGCCAAATAGGAGAGTTGACTGGGGATGTCGTGGGAATCATCACCCCCACATCCTTCAAGTCCTTAAGAGTGGTGGTAATCTCTGCAATCCCTCCAGGAATCCGGTATTGCTTCTGATTTACTATTTTTGCTAGGTAGGAGCAGTTCTAGTGGCTTCCACTTGGCTTTTCCCACCATAGTAGCCCTCACTGTATGAGTTAGAGAGCCAATGTGGGGATTCTGCCAGTTGCTCAGTATGTCTATTCCAATTATACATTCTGGAACTGGGGATATAACTACAGAGTGGGTCCGGGGCCCCAATGGACCCACTGTGAGACTGACCAGAGCAAAAACTCCATCGATCACCTGACCTCCATAGGCCCCCACTCTGACTGGTGGGCCAGAGTGATGTTTTGGGTTCCCTGGACTTATGTCATTTATGAACCAGTGTCTAATAATCCCTGAAATATCTGATCATTTCCTTTTCCCCAATGCACAGTTACCCTGGTAAAAGGCCATCGGTCTCCTTGGGGAAGGCCTGGAGGAAGATTAACAGTATAAATTTGTGGCAGTGTAACAGGGTTCTCCCCCAGAGGGACCTGGCCTCCCCTTCATTCAAGGGGCTCTGGGTCTGTAAACTGTCTCAAGTCTGGAAATTGATTAAGGGGCCATGACTCTGTGTTTTTGTAATTTAAGTTAGACTTCTATTCACTTGACCTAGAACTCTTTTGTTTATACATCTCAAACAAGAATTTAGTAGACTGCCCTTCTATTATATTTCTATGTACCCCTTGATTTACTAGCCAATGCCACAAATGTCTGCAAGTCAGATTATTTTGACTCCTGCTTTGAGTTTGCTATCTATTAAAATAGCCACATCCACCCTGTCTTTGGCGATTAAGTGCTGCCACTTGGCTTCTGCCAACTCGGGATCCTGTCATCCCCATTGTGTTTAAGGATTCCAGCTCAGTGACAGCAGTTCCCACAGTAATATCTGACCTACAGAGAAGTGCAACTACAGAGCTCTTGAGGGATGATGGTGCTAGTCTCACAAATTTATTTCTCACTGTTCTGGTAAAAGGTGCATCCTCTGGACATTCCTGGGGTGTAAGAGCAGGCTTTGCATGATAAATCCACTCTAACATTCCAATCTCTCTAAGCCTCTGGACCCCCTCATCTACATTATACCAGGGCAGTTCTGGCATTTCAGCCTCAGGTAATGTTGGCCACCTTTTGATCCATGTTTCAGCCATCCATCCAAACAAACTGTTAATGCCTTTTCTAACCCCTCAAGCTATATCATTGAATGCAGAATCTCTGCTTAGTAGGTCTATATGAATAAATTCAGCCTGATCCAGTCTTATGTTCCTCCCACCGTTATCCCACACCCTTAAAATCCATTGCCACACATATTCCCCTGATTTCTGTCTATATAAATTGGAAAACTCACACAGTTCTTTTGGAGTATAATGTACCTCCTCATGTGTGATACTTCGTACCTCACCTTTAGGGGCCTGTTGGGACTTTAGTCTAGTTATAGGTTTGGAAGAAATGAGGGGTGGTGGGGGTGGGTCATGAAAAGAATTAGAAATATCTTCCAAGCCATGTCTTCAGGACATTGATTTGCAGTTTCATCTGGTGAAACAGGATTAATCACTCTAGGGCTAATCCCTTCAGGTGGAGGTTGGGTGGCCAATTCCTCAAGGCAGACTGGATGGAGGTGGGGCAGCTGTGTCCTCAGGGTAGACTATTACAGGATTATCTAGAGAAGATTCAGCATGACCTAAGGTTTTAACCTCTCCACCGACATCATTATCAATCTATGTGTCACCATCCCATTTTTCAGGGTCCCACTCCTTTCCAATCAGTGCCCTCACTTAACGGCAGACACCATGCAAGATTGAGATTTCAGTTTACATTGTGAAGTTGCTACTCTAACAATAAGATTCTGAGTCTGATTTTTGGAGCTCTCAAGTTTATGGCTATGGAAAATAAGATTTCCCTTCAGGACACTCAACAGAAACGTCTGCATCTGTCAGATGGTGCTTAAGCTTCTCATTTGAAGACTTAAGCCCATCCCTGTCACTCCTTAATGTATACAGTGTATCTAACAACATCCAGCCAACTTCTTTATACTTCCTGTTTCCACAAAACTCCATAAAGGTGTCAAAAACATTTTCCCCCAGAGTCTGGCTTTGTACAAGCGAAGCATTAGAAGAAGCAAATGTGATATTTTGGCTATCTCTTTTGCCAACTCCATGGACTGGGAGTGTCATTCTGATTACGGGAATCAGACTTAGTGCTTTTGAGTCCAGTCAGAGTAGGAAACCATTCATAAAAACCATTTTTAAGATTCTGTTTCTTAAGAACCACTCCTGGTACCAAGTTGTATTAGTTAGGGTTCTCTAGAGAAACAGAATCAACACGAAATATTTGTAAATATAAAATCTATAAAAGTGTCTCACTTAACTATTGGAACATAGAGTTCAAAATTAGTAAGGCAGGCTGTGAAGCTGACGATTCTGATGAAGAGTCTGGACGAACTCCACAGGAGAGGCTTGCTGGCTGAAGCAGGAAGAGAAACTGTCTCTTCTGAATCCTCCTTAAAAGGCTTGCAGTGATTAGATTAAGTATGACTCATTAAAGAAGGCACTCCCCTTGGCTGATTACAAATGGGATCAGCTGTGGATGTAGCCAACGTGAAGATGATGTAATTCTGTGAAATGTCCTCATAGCAACAGACAGGCCAGCACTTGCCCAACCAGACAAACAGGTACCACCACCTGGCCAAGTTGACACATGAAGCTGACCATGACAGTAGGCTACCAAAAGCCAGATACCATGAAATGGGTAGGCTTAAACAATGGTAATTTATTAGCTTACAGTTTTGAGGCTGAGAAGAACATCCAGATTAAGGCATCATCAAGGTGATGCTTTCTTTCTGAAGATTAGCTGTCTGCAATCCTTGACTCCTTTCCAAAAGAAAAGGCACATGGCAGTATCTGCTAATTTTTCCCTTCACTTCTGGGTTTTGTGGCTGGGCTTTCTCTTTCTGTGCCTGAATTTCATTCTCTTTAAATGATTCCACTAAGAGGATTAAGACCCATCATTAATAAGGTGGGTCAACCTTGACTAAAGCAGCCTCATCAAAAGATCCTACTTACAAATAGGTTTACATTCACAAGAATGGATTAACTTTAGAAACATGCTTTTCTGGGGTACATAGAGTTTCAGACAACCACAGATCCTTTGCCCTTCTTTTTTTTAACCTTAAACTTTTTATCTTGAAATAATTTCAAACTTACAGAGACAATTGTAAAAATAAAACAAAACCCAATAAGAAAATTTCAACATACTGCCACCCAGATACTCAATTCCACCAGTTTTAACATTTTGCCACATTTCCTGTATCATTCTGTGCTGGTTTGAAACTGTTGTGGACCCCAGAAAAGCCATGTTTTTAAATCCTCATTCAATATTGCTGGGTGGGGTCTTTTTATTGTTTCCATGGAGATGGAAACACCACCCAATTGTGGCTGGTAATTTCTGATTAGATGGTGTTCTAGTCTGCTAGCTGCCAGAATGTAACATACTAGAAATGGAATGGCTTTTAAAAAGGGGAATTTAATAAGTTGCAAGTTTACAGTTTTAAGGCCTTGAAAATGTCCCAATTAAAGCAAGTCTACAAAAATGTCCAAATTAAGGCATCAGCAAGAAGTTATCTTTACTTAAGAAAGGCTGATGAAGGTCAGGGTTTCTCTCTCAACTGAAAAGGCACATGGTGAACATGGCAACATCTGCTAGCTTTCTCTTCAGTCTTTTTGTCTCATGAAGCTCCCCCAGGGGCGTTTTCCTTCTTCATCTCCAAAGGTCTCTGGCTGCATGTACTCTGGTGGTTCTTGTGGCTCTGTCGTCGGCTCTTGTCATTCTCTCCAGAATGTTTCCCCTTCTAAAGGATTCCAGTAAACTAATCAGGACCCACCTGTGATGTGTGGAGTCACATCTCCATCTAATTAAAAAGTTTATACCCACAATTAGGTGTCACATCTCCATGGAGATGAGCTAATCAGATGATTCCAACCTACATTCTTGAATGGGGATTAAAAGAAATGGCTTCTCCCACAAGATTGTATCATGATTAAAGCATGGCTTTCCTGAGGTACGTAATCCTTTCAGACCAGCGCAGATGGTTTCTGTGGAATGTGTCTCCACCCATTCCAGGTGGGGTTGCTTACTGGCGTCCTTTAAGAGGGAACCATTTTGGAAAATCTTCAGTACTAACAGAGCCCACACACCAGAGATCTCTGGAGATGCAGAAGGAAAACACCCCCAGGGAAGCCATATGAAATGAGGAGAGAAAGCAAGCGGACTTCACCATGTGCCTTCCTAGATGAGAGAGGTGTCCAGAAGCCAAAGACCCAGCACATGCCAGCCAAGTGCCTTCCCAGCTGACAGAGAGGTTCTGGACAGCATCAGCCTTTCTTGAGTGAATGTAACCTCTTGTTAGTGCCTTAATTTGGAATTTCATGGCCTTGTAACTGTAAATTTGCAACTTAATAAATTCCCTTTTTAAAAGCTGTTCCGTTTCTGGTTTATTGTCTTCCGGCAGCTTTAGCAAACTGAACCCCATTCTATCTAGCCATCATTGATTTCTATTTTCTAAACATTTGAGAGTAGGTTGTATCATGCTCCTTGAAAACTTGATACTTCCATACATTTCCTCATGAACAAGGATTTAATTATGTAATCACCTTAAGTATTGCTATCAATTTCAGGAAATTTAACTGGTTAAAATTTGAAGTCAATATTCCAATTTTTTCATATGTTCCAACAATCTCCCTATGATCCTTTTCTCCTTCATAATTAGATCCTGTTCAGGATCATAAATTGCATTTAATCTTTATTGTCTCTTTAGTCTCTCTCTGTGTGTTTTTTTTTTTAACTGTGGAAACATAATACGACATATGCGTTCTCAGACACTCCTGAGCACACCATTCAGTGGGATTAATCACATTTGGAATGTTGTGCTATCCTCACCACTTTCCACTACCAGAGTTTCCAATCACCCCAAGCAGAAACCCTGGACCCATTATCCCTTAACTCCTTATCCTCTCTTCCCCCTGCCCCTGGTAATCTTACCCATTTTTCAGTTGGGTTATTTGTTACAAAGTTCATCAGATGTCATTAAAACCCTTCCTAAACTAATCTCAAACTTAATATTTCTAGTGTCCTTTGTCACCTCTGCCCCTGGTCTTCCCTAGTGGTCTCTGAGCTTTGGCTCTAAGGCCCTCACTCCAGATTCCCTGAGCGACCTGCTCTGCCTACGATGGCCCAATCTGTTCCCTCTGCTTCCTTCCTCTGTGCTCCCAGTTACCAAGTTTGCTAAATAATCAGCCTTGGCCGTAAAGAGTGAGGAAAGCACAGTTCTCAGATCTATCATTATGTCAGAAGAACAGGGATATATCTTGAGTGCTTATAATCTGTATTTTGACCAGGCATCATCCAGTGGATTTTAATAATGCTTTATGTTAGATTACACTTTAGCTTCAATATTTTTTTTTTTTTTTTTTTTGCATGGGCAGGCATTGGAAACCAAACCCGGGTCTCCGACATGGCAGGCAAGGACTCTGCCACTGAGCCACCAATGGCCGTCCCTACGATATGTTCTAACTAATAAAACATAGTCCCTCTTCAAGCAAAAATAGACACAAAACAAAAAGGATGTCCCACTCAATCCTTTCAGAGGCTAGCTGACCCCCTCCATCTTGGGTGTGTCTGCTGTCCAAGCCTGTGCTCCCTGAGGCCCGGGACAGTCTCTAATTGTGTCCCTAGGTGCTCAGAAAAACTAATATGGAGCAAGACTTGGTAAATATTCGTTGAGCAAACCGTGAAGATTTGGGAAAATACTTTTTCTGTTATCCACCTATTTATGATATGGTAAACATTGTTCCATAATTTTTGCTTTAGGTGATGATGTCTTCCTCTGAAAATTCAGATTGAACAAAAGCACAAGCAAACAAATGGGAAATGGAAATGATGACAAAAGAAAGTTGTCTGCATTGGGCCCCGACCGTGACCGTGTGTCTTATCTTTACTCCCCCTTTTATCCTGATTGATAAAATTTTCTTTGTAGATCCAGACCCATGGAGGCTTAAATGAGCAGCCATACCACACGCCCTGTTCTGGATTACTTTTAGAGGTAGAAATCAAGGGGAACTATCCTGCCAGGACAGCCAGCAACGCCCAACGCAGTGTGTGACTCTGCCTGTGGTTCTAACTGCCCTTCTAAGAATTTCAAGTCAGATGTTAGTGCCTTTACTAAAACTTGGGCCAAGCGTCATAAAAAGAAAAAAAAAAGGTTTAAGTTCCAAAATTGAACAGCCACGAGACAAAGTGTCAACGGCTGAGAGATTCCAAACAGAGTCGAGAGGACGCATTGAGTAGATATCACCTTGTTAGTCAAGATGTAGTGGAGAGGCTGGAGGGAACTGCCTGAAACTGTAGAGCTGTGTTCCAGTAGCCATGTTTCTTGATGATGATTGAACAATGATATAGCTTTCACAATGTGACTGTGTGATTATGAAAACCTTGTGTCTGATGCTCCTTTTGTCTACCTTGTCAACAAACGAGTAGAACATATGTAATAACAATAAATAATAGGGGGAACAAATGTTAGAATAAATTTAGTTTGAAATGCTAGTGATCAATGAAAGCGAGAGGTAATGGATATGGTAGGTATAATCTTTTTTTTTCTTTTTCTGTTTTCTTTTTATTTCTTTTTCTATTGTCTTTTTCTTTCTTTTTCTGAATGGATGCAAATATTCTAAGAAATGATGAATATGCAACTGATGATATTGTGAATTGCTGATTATATATGTTAATGTTTTATTCCGTTTGTTAAACTTTTAAAATATATAAATACATTTTTAAAGTAAATAAATAATGTTATTACAAAAAAATTGAACAGCCATGTTAATACTTTTTAAAATATTTTTTGGGGGAGCCTTCAATTTGTAACTTGCCAAGTTTCTTCCTGTCCTGCTTAGTGAAATAGCTTGTCTTCTCAATGTTAGGTTCCCGGCTTTTAGGAAGGAAAGAAACGGGGCAGCCACAAGATCGCAGACCCCAGTGGTAGGTCACGGATTCCGGGACAGCCCTGGGGAAGGGGCTCGGGCTCCACCTGAGCACACAGCGTACATGCCAGGAGAGCTATGACTATTTGTGGACCGCGCAGATCCTGCTTTATCCACGTTCACATTCCAGGACGCTCGGGGCTGGGTTTGGGGGTCTAGGAGTGGGAGGGGAGGCCTGGCGGACCCACCCCACCCCTCAGCTCTGCGGGCTGCAGAGGGCCTTTAGTGCCTGCTGCAGAGCGCAGAGACCAGTCCCCGCCCGCAGCTGAAGCTATTGGTGAGCTGACTTGAGGATTCCTCTAGGGGAGATAAAAGGCTTAGGAAGCTGCTAAGTTGCTGCGTCTGGAGATCAACTTCCAGGCAGTATTTCACCGTGTCACGCTGGGAGTCTGCGGGCTTCGGTGGAATATAAGATGGAAGCCAGGTCTACCGAGAGGACGAAGCTGGTTTTCGTAGGAGGGCCTGATGGCCGGCCAGGATGAGGCCGTAACTGTGCTTACTCTAGGCGGGAGCGCGGTGCCTGCCGCCCCCGGGTGGCCAGAAGGAGCAGTACGGGCCAGCTCTCTGAGCGTTTTCTTGGTTCTCCAGACCAGCACAACCCAGGGCAACATTTGGGTGCGTGTGTGTCACAGAAGCAGATGGCGAAAAGTAAAACATACTTAGGTGCGAAAAACTGAACAGGGTTTTGCATTTCACCAGCCCGCAAGCGTACAGGGCACAGTTGGAAAAATTGAGGTAGAACTGAATATCTGTACTGTTACTCCTTTTCAATAACGTTTGAAGCTGAGATCCCAGAGCAAGTGGGTGCCAGGAATGAAGTAACAGTTTGGATACGATGCTGCTGACTCTGGGTCTAACTCGCTGCAGCGACTTTTCAGCAGGGCTTCGGGTCTCTGGGTGGCCGACCAGCTGCAGCGAGGGGGGGAGCTTCTCCCCGTTAGGGTGAAACGCGCGTGACTCACTCGCCTGCGGTGCCAAGCGCAGGAAGAGGGGCTTCCCTGGGCGGCGCCCCGCAATGCCGCGAGGGAGGGGCCACGGCAGGGCGGGGGTCCTCCTATAATTAGCTGGTGAGAGGCAGCCCCGGGCGTCTTCTAGCCGCAGCTCTCGAGGAGGGGAGCTTCCACACACACACACACACACACACACACACACACACACCCCTCCCCGCCACCTCGTCTGCTGAGGGGGCTTACGGCTTGGTTCTTTCGGGTCGAGCCCCTTGGAGACGCGCTCTTAAAAAATGCGGGGGACCATCACCATCACGGGTAAGGACAGCTCTGGGTCGGCCCCGGGAGGCGGGCATCTGCGTTTGGGTGGGGGGCCACGGGTGGGGCGTGGGAACGCCAAAGACACCAGTTCTCTTCGAGTACTGCACTTTTTTTTTTTAAATCAGCTCAGCAAGAACTCAGACCCAGCTTTTTCTATTTTTGCTTATGTAGGAATCGTCCGGAGATTTAGTGAGTTATGGGAGATTTAGTGTATTTTATTAATCTGTTTTACCCATCCGCTTTGGGGAGTGGGTCACAGGGTAAGGGTGGGGGCAGGGAAACAGCAGCAGCCAGCTGTATGCTAGATTTGTGTGCATTTGGAAAAGGTCGTGAAAGTGGAATGACTTGCTGTTATGCACGAAATGAATCCCTATTTTTGAGAAATTGCCAGGGTTTGGCATTTTGGCTTGCTTGCTAGGAACTTTCAATAAAAGCACTTGGCGATGTCGGTGCACTTTTAGCTCATGTGTAAATGGTGGTTGTAACAAAGGCATAAATGCTATAAAATCGGTGGCCGGAAGGAAACATCATTTGGGCAGTGAATAGTCAATGTGTACGTTTCTTAAGCTTGCTTTCTAGGAAACTGACTGTAAGTAGACTCATACTATTTCATTTCAACCCCTAGCAGATAAGTTAACATATATCAAACTTTTAGAAAGTACCTATAACCCCTCTAACTTGGTGTTTGTTAATTGGATATCATTTGTAGTCTGACACCTTAAGAGCCTTTGGTCTTTCAATTAAATTTCATTTACTAAATTAGATTTTAAAGAACAACTTTTATTTGAATATTTGAAACCACTGCTTGCCAAATCCCTTTTTCTTTTTTTAAGTGCTGAATAGAATTTCTAGAACATTTTCTCTGTATAACTACTTCTGCAAAGCCTTGTCTTCCTATGGAATTTTAAATGAATGTGAAAGTTTAGCGAAACTAAAAATATCTCTCACTTCCTAGAGATTAGCTTGTTTACTTTGGGATTTCCTTCAAATTTCTTCTCCACATTAACTTAATCAGCTGTTTTACCATTTACCCAGATGATAATTTACATGATACCCAGAAACTATTATTAAGTATAATATAAAAAATTTAAAAATTAAAAACACACAAAATTCACTATCTTTTCCGGATCATTAATTTGCCTGTGAATGAAATAAACAAATGTCTAGCCCATCCTGAGCCTGGGCTGTGGTTTGTCACAGCTGGGGTTGGAGTCTTTAGGATCATATCTGTTTTCTGCATACTTTTTTGCGTGTACCCTTGAGGTTTGATATTCACTATTCAGCTTATCACATGCTGAATTTCTTGTGGGAAAGAAAGGTGAGTCTTTTACTTGTAGCAGTAATTAAGGATTTATAAATTTGTAGTGCTTGAGAGGGGGGCTTGAAAGGGGGGTTCAGATATTCCCAAAGGAATAATAAATGAACGTCCACAGTTGGAGGGATTGCCTAATTTTTAAGGGAACTTCAGGTAATTTGGTCTATTGCTTTCTGAATTTTATTTTTATTCCAGCGTGGGGATGGAGGATGTGGCAAACTTTTACACTTTTTTTCAAGTAATAAGGAAGTGCACAGAAAATCTTAACCTCCCAAATTTAACAGCAAATAAAACATTTCATAGTAGAGGAAATGAAAAATAAAAAGGGATTTCAGCTGTCAGGTTTTTTTTTCCCCTCTGCTAGTTATCTTGATAAGGAATATTTACAAATCAGTGGTCTTTAAAAGTTGGTCAGAACCTTGAAAAGCAATGATGACTTTTAAAATTAGCATTAAGGGTTAGTTCAGTTTCAAAATTCTCTTGCATTTTAGGGATTACTCATTTAAATAATGTGGAAGAAAATTATATTTCACAGTTAATCGGAAGGAAACAGGAGTGAGGACATTTTTTTGTAGGAACTGCCTAGGAATGAGTTTTCATTTTTGAAGTAAGGAAAAGTTGTCACTTAATACGAAGCATTCTTCCTTCCCCAGTGCACACACACCACCAAAATCAGTGCAGCCGAAAAGGTGAACTGTGAAATGATTAGTCAACTTTACATGCTGTTGCTTTCTCTGAGGTCTCTCCCTCATATCATGCTAGCAATAACTTCTCTTAGAAACCAGAAAATATATGATTTGACATGATGAAAGAGGTTCCCTCCCCCAATCACATCCAAATGGTATGTGGGGCTGGTGGTGGAGGGAAAAATTTTTAAGTTAGAAAAATATCTTTTCTATCTTCCTCACCTGACATGTTACTGAGTTGAACTGGGTGATGTCAATACTTTGCAAATTGTAGAGTCATGAGAAATGAGGGTAACATTTTTTATCTCTAAAGTAAACTGTAGGAGAAAGAATCTGGCACCATACATGCAAGTTCTGGATTATTTATAATTTCCTTCCAAATGTAAATCATTTATGAGATTAAATATATATATATATATCCTTGCTCATGGCTGCTTCTTACTGCCATGGAGGTGGATTAGTTGTCAAGTGACTTGTGAGATAAGAAATTGATCCCTTGCAACTGCTAGAAAAGTTATTTTATAATAAAATCAAGGTTCAGAAGAGCCTCTCTTGACACATTCCTTTGGAAAGATTTATAAGGATATTTAATAACTACCATTTATCGAGAGTAGACTGTCGGGTACTGAAAGCAAAAAGTACTTGGTGGATGTTACCATTTCTTCCTCACAATAATCCTACAAAAACTGTTTGCATTTTATTATGAAAACCAAGTTTCTCAGGATTAGGTGGTTTATGCAAGGTTTCACAGCTAGTAAAGAGCATAACTGTGTAATGCTTTCTGAAAGACCTCTTTCTCGTTGTGTAAAAGATACTGACATTTGTTTAGTGGTGCCCTCCATATTTTTGCACTCCTACTCAGATATACTTGGGGTCATTAAATATCACCATCAAGACCTCAGGACAGTGACGGGTGTCTCCATGCTCTTTCCGGGGTTTCGCTTCTTTTTGAGTTTTCACCCCAGTTAATACTTCTCCCCTTGGAGGTTTTATGGTTCCAGAGTTTTAGAACAAGGGGAGTTGGGCGTGTAGGACAGAAGGATGGAGGATGGATTTAGAATGCAAAGAATTCCTGGAGAAATTCCAAGACAGTGCTCCAGATTATGGGGAAAAGTTAACGAGGCCCAGATGTCACAGCTCTGGGTTGTAGGCAGGTCCTCTGTGCCTGGGGAGGGCAGAGCAACAAATAGGCTAAAACACAAAACCATCACGGTTGTCGCTTTTGCAGTTATCGCCCTTCTTGTTCTGTGATGAAAATGACAGTCGTTGTGTCACAGAAATCAATAACCCAGCTTGGGATGAAAGTATTAACATTTTGTAATATGTAGTATGACATGTTCCTCAAGCGTTTCCCTCCTTTGGGTAAACTAAAAGAAAAGAAGTTGTACTTTGGTCTCTTAATCTCTTAAGTATTTGAAAGTGAAAAAAGAAAGGGCATCCTGTTGCTTTTGGAAACAACGGATTATTGGATCATGAGGAATTAGGGGCAGGGTCCGTGCAGAAAGCAGTATCCAGCGGCTTCAGTGTGGGATCCTGGGCCTTTGCAATTTGGAGGGTGGAGACATTAGAAATATTTTCGCAAGAGAAATGTATGTTTTCATATACACTTCATAGATCTCTTGTGACCCATTTTATAAATTGGGATTAAAAGAATACTTGTCTAGGCATAAATATATTAGAGGGAGATAACACCTAAATATGAAAAACTTTTAACATTTCTTTCTCAAAGTGGGGTTTCTATATGTGAAACGATTTCATGGTTTGCTGTCTTACTGCATCAATAAAGATGCAACTTTTCATACATTTTCAAGTTTATTTGACCTCATTAGTATTACATGGTGTTTTTTAACCTTGAGAGGGCTTGCTAGGCAAAGCTATTTAAAATATTTTTAAAAACACATAGGAATTCTTAATATCATCACATAGATGTATGATCATCATTTCTTAGTCCATTTGCATCGATTTAGAAAAAGAAATAGCAAGACAACAGAAAAAGAAATAAAATGATAATATAGAGAAAAAAATAAAAATAAAAAAATACAAAAAATATATAAAAAAACAAAAAACAAAAACACATAGGACATTTTTTTCATAGGAAATTATTATTATGGAATGTTACATGTGCTTCTATAATGTTACAATTGAAGGTAGTTTATACTTTTAAAAATGAAAATTCAGTGAGAGAACTTTGCTCCAGGAAATATCTATTACTGGATGTCATTTTTCTTCTCCTTTTCACTTTCTAAATGCTTAATATGAGGATACCTTTCATTTGTCTTTGAAAAACATAAGATCCAGGAAATTACCAAGAACCTTGGCTGTGATAATAGGACAACTTCTATTTATCTCTTCTTCCTGAATGTTGCTGCTTTTTCCATGTCCAGCTTTAATCCCTCCTGCATGTTATAAAATATATGCCCATGCTAAGGACCCCTTCTTCTAGAGTATGTCAGAAAGTTTAGTGAATGAAAGCTCCGCTGCTGGTTTGAAAGGATGTATGTACTCTAGAAAAGCCATGTTTTAATCCTAATCCCACTTTGTAAAGGCAGCCGTTTCTGATAATCCCTATTCAGCACTGTGTGTTTGAAACTGCAATCAGATCATCTCTCTGGAAATGTGACTCAATCAAGAGCAGTTGTTAAAATGGATTAGGTGGAGATGTATCTCCACCCATTCAGGTGGGTCTTGATTAGTTTATGGGAATCCTATAAAAAAGAGGAAACATTTTGGAGAAAGCTAGAGATTTGGAGAGAGCAGAGAATGCTACAGCACCACAAAGCAGAGAGTCCACCAGCCAGCAACTTTTGGAGATGAAGAAAGAAAATGCCTCCCGGGGAGCTTCATGAAACAGGAAGCCAGGAGAGAAAGCTAGCAAATGACACTGTGTTCACCATGTGCCCTTCCAGCTGAGAGAGAAGCCCTGACTGTGTTCGCCATGTGCCTTCTCCCTTGAGAGAGAAACCCTGAACTTCATCGGCCTTCTTGAACTAAGGTATCTTTCCCTGGATACCTTGGATTGGACATTTCTATAGACTTGTTTTAATTGGGACATCATTTTCTCAGCCTCAGAACTGTAAACTAGCAATTTATTAAATTTCCCTTTTTAAAAGCCATTCTGTTTCTGGAGTTTTGCATTCCGGCCGTTAGCAAACTGGAACAGCTTCTTTCTAGCTCATTTCAAAAATCACTTTTTTCTTTCCCACTTAGTGTTTTTAGCATATTGCCATTCTTTCACATAAGCATACCATTATAGAGTCTCTGCCCAGAAAAAGGTAATAGCATTAATTGGTCTCTGTGCTAATGGTCTTTTAAAAAGCAAAACTTGTGATCTTGCTTGCACTAAAGGTTGATGTGGAAAACATGTCCACGCAAAGCATGTACCACACAGACTGTGCTTTGGGTAGTGCAGGTGGGATTGTGGAAGTATCCCAGGCTTTCTCCCACACTCTAAGTACCAACCTGTGACTCAAAGGACAGCAGATGAAGAGGGAAGGAACTGCCAAGTCTGCAGCCTGAAGGCTTTTCCAGTTGTCATCCTGACCTATCTCCTTTCCCAACTGCTCTGACCATCTTTGAGACCTAGCAAAGATGATGGCGTGTCCACTTGCCCCCTAGATGAGAGAATAAGTTTGAATTGTTTGGACTCGATGGTATAATAGCAGTGTTCTTTGAAATGGTTGGATAATGCAAAGTACTGGATGAGTGATAATTAACACGTTATCAGAAGGGCCCACTCTAAGAACTAGTCGCTTCTGTGGAAGGGCCTTTTGAATATCATGAAAGTGAATCCCCAAACTGGTGTTGCTTAGATAATCAAGGTTTTGAACTGATTTGTCTCTTCTTACCGATTTGACAAATCCAAGGCAGATAATAATTCTGTTGGGAGCTGATGTGTCAAAAATTGTAGCAGAGAAAGTTTTGAAGTCTTTTAAATGGAAATGAAGGAATTGAAAGTTTCTAAGTGTAGTTGTGAATGGGTTCTATTTTGCAAAGGCGAAACAGTTGACCATGGGGCTATCTTTCGGAAAGCCTTCTTCATCATTATCATTATTTCACACCTGTGTACTTAATCACCTACCTCCCAGCTCCCAGCAGCCAAACCTACTGGGTGGATCCTCTCTCTCCTGTCCCCCACATCCTTCATAGGTGTTTAACAGCCTCCCAGGGTCCTCACCAAAACCAGCTTTGTCTAATCGTAAGTGTGGACGGCGCACAGAGAACACCTTGTAAAATGGTCCTGCTAGCCGCAGGCTAGAATGTGGATGGAAATTGTGATTCTCTTGACCCTGGGAAATGTGGTCTGATTTGGGTGTGCTGAAGAAAGTTGGGTGGGAGAAAGAGAGGAAGGGGAGGTGAACACAGAAAGAAGGGCTGCAGTCTCCTTTGACCTGTACTTGGTCCAGAATGGGTTAAAAGGATCTAGGCTAAGTCCTTAACTTTTGCAAATAAAGAAAAATGGAGAAGATCAGGAAGGTAGCTCAAGACTTTTTTCTCTTGAGAAGTTTATTTTAGAAGTCAAAGAGGTACAAACAGGCTGCAATATGACATTCAACTTTACAGAATTTGAAAGTGCATCTAGACTTTGTGTGCTGGTGGATTTCTGCAGTGTGTTTTGATTCTGAAGGTCCAGAAAACCCGAGCCTTCTGGTTTGGCAGAGCTGAAAGCTGTTCAATACTGCCCTCTTCTGTTGAAAGTTGTTGTTGAGGAATTTGACAACCTGCGAATGTTCGTGGCCCAGTGTGATAGTGAAAAGTTGAAAGTAAAGTAAACTGTCTAACATTCGGGGGAATGTAAAAATAGATTTTGCAGCCATTAGGCCATAGTTTGAAGGTATTGAATAATTTATCCGGAATAAAGCAAATTAATAGTGATTATTCTCTAGACATGGTCATTATGGATGAGTCCCTCCACCCATTATCTATATTTTAAAATCTATAATTTCTATGGGTTACTTTTGGAATTAACTAAAAATAATGGTTCTGGGGATCAAGGGTACGTTATAACATGTACTATATAACATAATGATATTTTGTTTATCCATTCATCGGTTGATGGATGCTTAGGTTGCTTCCACCATTTGGTAATTGTGAATAATGCCGCTATGAACGTTGGTATGCAGATACATGTTTTTTTTTTTAATAGTTAGTCATTCCACTGAGTATAAAATGGTATCTTGTTTTTGATCTGCATTTTCCTAATGGCTAATGATAATGAGCATCTTTTCATGTGCTTTTTAGTCATTTGTATATCCTCGTTTGTCTTTTATTGCTGAGTTATAGGGTTTCTCTATATATTCGGAATATTATTTTCTCTAGGTAACAGGAATTATATACAAAGGACAGTAAGACAGCAGCTTTGTTTACAGTGGGATTTGCTACTAAGGGAGAATGAGCACACTGCATTCCTGTTAACTTTTTTTTTAAAATACAAATGACAATATATATTATGGATATTAAATCCTTATCAGGTATGTGGCTTCCAGATATTTTCTCTCATTGAGTAGGTTGTTGTTTTATTTTCATAACAAAGTGTTTTGATGCACAAAAGTTTTTATGCTTCTTTCATTATTTGTGCTTTGGGTGTCAAGTCTAAGGAAACATTGTCTAACCTAAGATCCTGAAGAATCTTCCCTACATTTTTCTCTAGGGGTTTTATAGTCCTGGTGTGTTAGTTAGATTCAGTTGTCAACTTGGCCAGGTGAGCATACCTAGTCTTGTTGCTGCGGACATAAGCCAACGGTACGTAAACCTCATCTGTTGCCAATTACATCTGCAGTCAGCTAGGAGGCGTGTCTGCTGCAATGAGTGACGTTTGATTTAATTGGCTGGTGCTTAAATGAGAGATTGCAATGTAGCACTGCTAAGCAGCTCAGCATTCCTCATCTCAGCACTCGCAGCTCAGCCCAGGCCTTTGGAGATGCAGAAAGAAGTCACCCTGGGGAAAGTTGTTGGAACCCAGGGGCCTGGAGAGAAGACCAGCAGAGACCATCTTGTGCCTTCCACGTAAGAAAGAACCTCAGTGGAAAGTTAGCTGCCTTTCCTCTGAAGAACCAACAAAATAAATCCCCTTTTCTTAAAAGCCAATCCGTCTCTGGTGTGTTGCATTCCGGCAGCTAGCAAACTAGAACACCTGGTTCTTATATTTAGGTCTTTGATCCATTTTGAGTTAATTTTTGTATCCCACCAGTGAGATAGGGGCCCTCTTTCGTTCTTTTGCATATGCATATTCAGCTCTCCCACCACCTTTTGCTGAAGAGACTATTCTGTCCCAGTTGAGGGGACTTGGCAGTCTTGTTGTATTAGTTTCTTAAATATTACCAGAATGCAATACACCTGAAACAGAATGGCTTTTAAAAAGGGGAATTTGTTATATTGCAAGTTTCAAGTACTAAGGCCATGAAATATCCAAGTTAAAACAAGCCTTTATAGGCTTGTCCAAATTAAGGCTTCCAAGGAAAGATGCCTTGGTTCAAGAAAACCGATGACATTCAGGGTTTCTCTCTCAGCTGGAAAGGCACATGGAGACATCTGCTAGCTTTCTCTCTAGGCCTCTTTAATGTCTTTCCCTGGGCTCGCTCTGTTCTGTTGGCTCTATGGGTTCTGGTAGCTCTAAAGCTTTTTCCAAAATGGTTCCCTCTTAAAGGACTCCAGTAAGCAGTCCCACCTTCAATGGGTGGAGACATATCTCCATGGAAACCATTGAATTAAAAGTTACCACCCACAGTTGGGTGGGTCATACTTCTGTGGAAACAATCAGAAAGATCCTATCCAGCAATATTGAATGAGGATTAAAGGACATAGCTTTTCTGGGGTACATAATAGCTTCAAACCAGCACATTTGTCAAAAGTCAATTGTGGGGGTACAGGGGTAGTTCAGTGGTAGAATTCTTGCCTGCCATGTGGGAGACCCAGGTTTGATCTCTGGTCCATGCACTTCCCAAAAAACAAAAAGTAAAACAAACAAAAACCAACCAAGCAAACAAAAATTCCACAAATGGTGCTGCAATAACGGGATACTCACATGGAAAAATAATGAAATGTGACCCCGTCGTACAGCACACACACACAAAAAGTCAATTGGCCATAGATGTGAGGATCTGTTTCTGAACTCTGAAATCTATTCCATTGGTCATTATATTTATCCTTATGCCAGTTCCATGATGTTTTGAGCACTGTAGCTTTGTAACATGCTTTAAAGCTGGGAAATGTGAGTCTTCCAACTTTGATCTTCTTTTTCAAGATATTTTTGGCTATTCAGGGCCCCTTACCACTCCAAATAATTTTTTTTTAATGATTACAAAGAAGCCAAAAAGTTTTTATTTACAATTCATTCTCTACACACATACAATATTGCACAAATCATAAGTGGATTAAAAATTACATTAATGGTACGATATATCATGAGCATTTACAGAAAGCTGCTTGTTCTAAGTTTGGTGCATTTTGTACCAGGTACTTTAGTGACTATGACAAATAAAGAAACTTGAGTGCTACTTCAATTCATGAGAATTAGCTTTCAAAAAATGCATATTTGCCACTTACTATGTCAAACCCAGGAAAATCAATGGCTAAATGACAAAATGAACACTGTGAAATAAAATTTGATGACAAAATTTTAGATTAAAATGTTACATTTAAAATTTTAGCAATTGGATTTAAGACCCAGAAAGTGAAACACATGGAAATTTTAAGAAAAGACCCCAAGTTCTGCTTCACAATTACTACTACATTTTAAAAGAATAATTCTGGACTGCCATGGTATCTTCCCTGCTTAGTGTAAACCATTGTTCATTGATTTCATAGAAGAAACAAGATGATAATTCACATAAATCTTTTTTTTTTTTTTTTTTGCGTGGGCAGGGACTGGGAATCGAACCTAGGTCTCCAGCACAGTAGGCGAGAATTCTGACTGCTGACATAAATGGGTTTTAAAATAAGATTCTTACCATTCACACACACACACACAAATTTTCATGATCTCCATCAAATTACTAAAACATTTAATCAAAACATTAATCAGACAGAGAAGCCAGATTGCCATTTAACTTTTCTGAGTGCCTAAAACACCAGAAATGTGTCACTTATGGTGACAGGAGACCTGAGGTTGACTCCTGGCGCTGCCCTGACTTGAGGTGGACAAGTTTTTAGTTTCCTTGGGGTTCTGCTCACTTAGTTATAGAACTGAGTGGAGAGTGGGCTAGGTGGCTTTGAAGAGATCTTACAACCAAAAGAACCTAAGTGAGCTCCAGACTCCATTTTGAGCAGACACTTAGAGTAGTAAAAGAAATAGATTAAGAAACAAAGTAGTGGAGTATTTTCTATCTTTTGTACCATCATTCAGTTCCAGGAAATTGTTGCCCCAAACTTTCATCTAATGGCTGGTACCGTTAAAGGGCAGGCGAATGAGGCATTCAGCAATGTCCTTTTTTAATTAAACTATAAAAAGGACATGACAAATTTGGGCAGAAAAGCAGTGCACTTCCACATTACAATAAGCAGCCAGGATTTCTTGCCGCTGAATTTCAGGAGCCAGCAGTCTGTTTGGTAAAATGCCGAGGGAGTTGGACAATGCAAGCCATTTAACAGCGATCTACCTGAACTCCTTCATTGAAACAGGTTCTTCAATGAAGACAGCTTCGGTGAAACAGGTTCTAACAGAAAGGATGCGAGAGAGTTAGCATAGGGTAGGATTTTTCTCTTTCTTTACAGAACAGAAAAATGATCCAAAGAGAGTAATGTCTTTTCATTTTTCATCTTCTAAAAAGAATATAAATATCACTTCTAGAATTCAGCACACTGGCCTCGTTTTCAAAATTCTTTTGTTTTCTCACAAGGCAGCCGTACATTAGAAACCTTGACAACGTGACAGTTGCATTATTTCTTTAGCAAGCCCCAAATCTTCCAGGAGCGTCCCTGAAGCCTACAGCTGACAGAGGGGTCCTGGGGTGTCAAATATGAAAACTTTCTCCACAACCGCAGGTTCCTTTGATGTTTGGGTTATTGAACATAAATTCGCTGGATAAGTGGTCTTCTCCATAATCTATTTCTGTTCCTAACAGTGTTAGTTGTGCTTTCTTTTCAGTGACACTCTGACTCCGTCTTGAACAGCTTCTTCATCAGTATCTCCTTTTGTCTTCGTATAATCTAGAATACAAGAAAGGCCACTACCACTCCTGGTTCGGCCGCCAGCAGTCACACCTACATGTTCAGGCATCTCTTTAAGAAGCTGCTTTATCTTGTTTGCTGCTGAAGGTGTCAGGGTGAGGGTGGCCCAGGTGGGCTGCAGGTTCCTTTTGCTCACAGCCAGGACGATGGCCTGGACTCAGGAAGCCAACATCTTGGACATCCCGGTGCCTCCGGTCGGAGCTCAGTCACCTCAGCCCCTCTCCGTGGACACAGGGGGTGTATTCCTTCCAAATACATTTGATAATTGGCTTTTTCATTTCTGCAAAGTAGACTGTTGGAATTTGGATTGGTATTGCGTTGAATCTGTAAATCCTTTTAGGTAGAACTGGCATCTTTTTAACAAAATATTTTTATTGACAAATCTCCACACAAACACACATACAGTCCATACATGGTGTACAATCAGTGGCTCACAATATCATCATATAGTTGTATATTCATCACCATGATCATTTTTTTAGAATATTTGCATCACTCCAGAAAAAGAAATAAAAAGAAAAAACTCACGCATACCATACCCGTTACCCCTCCCTCTCATTGACCACTAGTATTTTCATCTATCCAATTTATTTTACCCCTTATCCCCCTATTTATTTATTTTTATCCAATTTTTTTTAAATTCATCTGTCCATACCCTGGGTAAAAGGACCATCAGACAAGGTTTTCACAATCACACAGTCACATTGTAAAAGTTATATCTTTATACATCATCTTCAGAATCCAGGTTACTAGAAGACAACTCAGCAGTTTCAGGTACTTCCCTCCAGCCACTCCAATACACCATAAACTAAAAAGGGATATCTATATAATGCATAAGAATAACCTCCAGGATAACCTCTCATCTCTGTTTGGAATCTCTCAGCCACTGACCCACTTCAGCAGTTTTTGGCATTGCTGTTCCGATCACCTCCCCCGCCATCCTTTTAGCATGGACGGATGAGCAAGTTATTGACATTATGTGGCTTTGGTCACCTCGAGTTCCTAGCCAGTTCAGCTGTGCAGCCTGGGAAGCGCCAGTCCTGCATCCCATAAGTTGTGTTGTGTTGTCTTTTTATTTCTTTCTATTTCTGAAAAGTAAGTTGTTGGGATTTTAATTGGGATTGCATTGAATCTGTATAGAATTGACATCTTAACTATATTTAGTCTTCTAATCCATGAACGGTATGCCCTTCCATCTATTTAGGTCTTCTGTGATTTCTTTTTAACAATTTCTTGTAGTTTTCTTCTTATTTTCTTTCACCTCAAGATACTTACTGATTCCCCTTGAAGTTTCTAATTTGACCCACTGATTTTTTAAGAGGGTGCTATTTAACTTCCATATATTTGTGGATTTTCCAGTTTCCTGCCTGTTATTGACTTCCAGCTTCACTTCATTAATGATCAGAGAAAAATGCTTTGTACAATTTCAGCCTTTTTTAATTTATTGAGACTTGTTTTGTGACCCAACATGTGGTCTATCCAGGAGAATGATCCATAAGCACTTGAGAAAAATGTATATCCCACTGTTTTGGGGGGTGATGTTCTGTATGTCTGTTAGGTCTAGTTCATTTATAATATATTCAAGGTCTCTGTTTTCCTTATTGATTCTCTGACTATATGTTTTATCTATTGATGAGAGTAGTGTATTGAAGTCTCCAACTATCATTGTAGAAGAGATACTGAGTTCTTTCATATTTTTGCCTCATGTATTTTGGGGCACTATGGTTAGGTGCATAAATGTTTTGATTATTTCTTCTTGATGGATTGCCCCTTTTATTAATTTTTAGGGTCCTTCTTTGTCTTTTATAAGAGTTCTGCACTTAAAGTCTATTTTGTCTGATATCGGTATAGCTGCCTCAACTCATTTTTGATTACTGTATGCATGGAATGTCTTTTTCCAACGTTTGACTTTTAACCTATTTTTGTCTTTGGGTCTAAGATGAGTTGGACCATGCTTTTGTATCCATTCTGCCCATCTGTATCTTTTGGTTGGGGAGTTTAATCTGTTAACAGTGTTATTACTATAAAGGCAGTACTTCAGTCAGTTTGACCTTTTGTTTTTGTATGTTGTATCTTTATTTTTTATTATTATTATTATTATTATTTTTTTTTTTGGTGCATGGTCCAGGAATCAAACACAGGTCTCCTGCATGGAAGATGAGCATTCTACCACTGAATCACCTGTGCACTCCATATCTTTATTTTTTGATCTGTCTTTTCCTTTATTGCAACCTCCTTTACTATATAATCGATATTTTATGATGTATCTGCCTGATCCCTTTCTCATTTCTGTTTCTGTATGTTTAAAAAATACCTTCTGGGTTTTATATTATGCAACCTACATCTATAACCTGCTCATTAGAAAAGATACCACCTTAGCTTCAGCAGCATACATGTTCTCGACTCCCACATCCCTGTGTCTCCTCTCTTTATGTTGTTTTTGTCCCACTTTATTACTCTATATTTTGCTTGTCTCTTACCAGGAAATATGCATTTTTCTTTTTCATTGTATTCTTTTTGTTTTTTAATTTGAGAAGTTGTGGGTTTACGAAATAATCATGCATAAAATACACGTTTCCCTGACACCACCCCACCACCGACATCTTGCATTGGTGTGGAATATTTGTTACAATTAATGATAGCATTTAAAAATAATTGTGTTTTTTAAATAGTAGTTACTTTTGTTACCATTGATGAAAGATTATTAAAATCATACTATTATCGATCACCATAATTTATACTAGATGTATTCTTCCTGTATACTACCCTATTATTAATACCTTGTTTTAGGATAGTAATTTGTGATAAATCATGAAAGCACATTCTTGTACTGTTAACTCTAGTCCGTCATCTACAACAAGGTTTACTGTGTTGTACAGTCCTATGTTTTATCTTTTAATTTTTATTCTAGTAATGAATACATCCTAAAGTTTCCCCCTCTAACCACATTCACCTCTCTGGTTCAGGGCTGTTGATTACCTTTACGATATGTGCTACCATCACCACCATCCATTTCCACACCTTTTCCATCACTCTAAATAGAAATTCTTTATGAGTTAAGCATCAGTTCCCCATTTTCTAACCTCAGTCTATCTTCTGGTCACCTATATTCTAGATTCCAACTCTCTGAGTCTGTTTTTTATAATTAGTTCATAAAGTGTGAAAGCATGCAATTTTGTTCTTTTGTGTCTGGCTTATTTCACTCAACATGATGTCTTCAGGGTTCATCCATGTTATTGCCTGTTTCAGAACTCCACCCATTTTCAGGGCTGCATAATACTCCTCTGTTTATGTATGTATGTATGTATGTATGTATAGATAATATAGATAGATAGAGATAGATAGACAGACATATACCACATTTTGTTTATCCATTCATCTGTGGATGAATAATTGGGTTGCTTTCATCTTTTGGCAATTGTGAATAATGCTACTGTGAACATCAGTGGACAAATATCTGTTCATATCCCCTGCTTTCATTTCTTTTGGGTACAAATTTAGAGGTAGGATTGCCAGGTTAGGTAATTCTATATTTGACTTTCTGAGGAGCTGCCAAACTGTCTTCTGCAGTGGCTGCACCATTTTACATTCCCACCAACAATGAACAAGTTCTCTTAGTTCTTTATATACTCTCCAACACTTGTTATTTTTAGTTTTTTTTAAATAATGGGCATTCTAGAGTGTGTGAAGTAGTATCTCATTGTGGTTTTTTTTAATTTATTAATTAAAAAAATTAACAAACCAAATAAAACATCAACATACATAATCAGTAATTCACAATATCATCACTTAGTTGCATATCATCATTTCTTAGAACATTTGCATTAATTCAGAAAAAGAAAAAGACAAGAGAAAAAGAAATAAAACGAACACAGAAAAGAAAAAAGAAAAGATTTTACCTACTATACCCCTCACCCCTCACTTTCATTGATCACTAGCATTTCAAACTAAATTTATTTTAGCATCTGTTCCCCCTATTATTTATTTTTATTCCATATGTTCTACTCGTCTGTTGACGAGGTAGATAAAAGGAGTATCAGACACAAGGTTTTCACAATCACAGAGTCACATTGTGAAAGCTATATCATTATTCATTCATCCTCAAGAAACATGGCTACTGGAACACAGCTCTACATTTTCAGGCAGTTCCTCCAGCCTCTCATTACATCTTGAATAACAAGATGATATCTACTTAATGCATAAGAATGACCTCCAGGATAATCTCTCAAATAATCATTGTGGTTTTGATTTGCATTCCCTAATGACTAGTGCCTTTGAGCATCTTTTTATGTGGTTATTATTATTAGCCATTTGTATGTCATCTTTGGAGAAATGTCTATTCAAGTCTTTTGCCCATTTTTTCCCTTATTATTCTAAATGCTTTATTATTTTCCATTTGCATATTTAGATCTAAAATCTATCTGGATTTTTTTTTAACTTTTTTATTGTATAATATAACATATATACAAAGCAAAGAAATAAAAAAGCAATAGTTTTCAAAGTGCTCTTCACAAGTAGTTGCAGGACAGATCCCAGAGTTTGTCATGGACTACCATATGATCCTCTCAGAATTTTCCTTCTAGCTGCTCCAGGATGTAGGAGGCTAGAAGGAGTAAAAATTTTTTTTATCACTATAGTCAACTTTTTAAATTTCTTTTTTGTGAAAAATAATATGTATACCAAAAAGCAATAAATTTCAAAGCATAGCACCACAATTAGTTGTAGAACATATTTTAGAATTTGACATGGGTTACAATGCCACGATTTTAGGTTTTTACTTACAGCCGCTCTAAGATACTGGAGACTAAAAGAGATATCAATTTAATGATTCATCAGTCATTTTCATTTGTTAAATCCTATCTTCTCTGTATAACTCCACCATCACCTTTGATCTTTCTATCCCTGTTTAGGGGTGCTTGGGCTGTGACCAGTCTAACTTTTTTCATGTTGGAAGGGTCTGTCAGTAATATGGGGTAGGAAGATGGAACTAGCTGATGTTCTGGAGAGGCTGGGCCCTCTAAAGGTTTCAGAATTTACCTGGTCCAAGGACCCATCTGGAGGTTGTTTCTGGGAAGTTAGTGCATGGAACCTTTGTAGAATCATAAATATTGCCCTAGGTGTTCTTTAGGATGTGGTGGAATGTTCCTGGTTGGAGTTTGGCAGGTTTGGACAGGTAGTAATGTCTAACTGAACCTTGCATAAGAGCAACCTCCAGAGTAGCCTCTTGACTCTATTTGAACTCTCTCTGCCACTGATACTTTATTAGTTACACTTCTTTTCCCCCTCTTGGTCGGGATGGGATTGTGGATCCCACGGTGCCAGGGACAAATTCATCCCTGGAAGTCATCTCCCACATCGCCAGGGAGACTTGCACCCCTGGATGTCATGTCCCATGTAAGGGGAAGGGCAATGATTTCACTCGCAGATTTGGGTTTACAGAAAGTGAGGCCACATCTGAATAACAAAAGACGTCCTCCAGAAGTAACTCTTAGGCATACTTATAGGTAGGCTAAGCTTCTCTGCTATGTACATAAGCTTCAAAAAGTAAGCATCAAGATCATGGGCATATCTTTTGCCCATTTTTTAAATGAGTCGTTTGTCTTTTTGTTGTTGAGTTATAGAATTTCTTTATATATTCTGGGTATCCAAAGCTTATCAGATTTATAGTTTTCATAATATTTTCTCCCATTCTGTAGGCTGCCTTTCTACTTTCATAATGAAGCCCTCTGATGCACTAAAGTTTTTCCATTTGGATGAAGTGCCATTTATTTATTATTTTGTTGCTCATGCTTTGGGTATAAACCGCTGCCTAATATAAGGTCTTAAAAATGTTTCCAAATGTTTTTTCCTAGGAGTTTTACAGCTTTTGTTCTTATATTTAGTTCCTTGATCCATTTTGAATTGTTTTTTGTATATGGTGTGAGGTAGACATCCATCTGCATTCTTTTGCTTATGGATATCCAATTTTCCTAGTACCATTTGCTGAAGAGACTATTCTTTCCCCACTTAAGTGAACTTGGCACTCTTGTCAAAAATCTATTGGCTGTAGATGTGAGGATTTCTTTCTGAACTCAGTTCAATTTCACTGGTCAGTATATCTATTCTTGTGCCAATATCAGGCTGTTTTATCACTGTAGCTTTGTAATATGCTTTAAAATCAGGAAGTGTGAGTCTCCAACTCTGTTCTTCCTTTTCAAGATGATTGTGGTTATTTGGGGTGTCTTACCTGTCATAAATATTATTGTGATTGGCTCTCCCATTTCTGCAAAGAATGCTACTGGAATTTAAATTGGTATTGTTTTGAATCTGTATATTGCTTTGGATAGAGTGGATAGCTTTAACCTCCTTTAATGTAGAACAGTTCTATGGCCTTTGTCTTTTAGACACTGACTTTTTTTTGTTTTGTTTTGTTTAACAGCAGGAATTTATTGGTCATGGTTTTGAGTTAGGAGAAGACAAAAGCCAAAGCATCAACAGGGCAATGTTTTCTCCTCAAACACTGTGGTGTTCTGAGGCTTAGGCATTGACATATTGAAATGCCAGCCACCTAAGTTTCACTTTTCTCATCACCCGTCCCATGCCTTATTTTGTGCTTAACTGATGTTTCCTTCTGATGAGATTATGCATTCTCAGCCAGAATACTGCATAGGTTGTGATGTGCCCTCAGGTTTTGCAGCTTGTCCCTTACAGGTTGATATTCAGGTGTTGCCTGGTTTCTCCATTGTGTAAGTAAGGTTTCCCCCCCTTTCTTACAATTAATAAACAGTCACGTTAAGACTATATAAACATATCTTGCACCTCACCAGCCTCCTCTTCTATTTAGAACCCATTGGTTCTTGCCTTATCCAGTCTTTATATGATGGTTGCAAAAAAAATTAAAAAATCTTTTGAATCACTACCACTGTGTATGTATTCTTTTCTTTTTGAAGTATGACTGCAACCATGAAAAACTTTCCTTTTTACACTGAAAGAGAATTTGAATTGCTGTGTACATAAGACATAGCAACTTTCCCATTCAAGGGTGGGAGCCAATAACATGTTGAAATACTTGATCACGTCATAAGTGGCACTTACGAATTGTAAAAAATAATGATGATTTTTGGAAACTTAGAATTGTTTAGCTTTGACAGGTTATGGGATTAACAATCTTTGCTTTTTGATCCTATTTAGTGCACTCCCCAGCCAGCCTTTGGCCCTCCAGAAATGCCACAGTACGCACACTCTGGCCCTGGCTAAGTCCTATAGGCATTTGAAGTCAGTCTGTTCCCCCATTAACCAGTTGGAGGACGTGGAACCCTTTCCCTTCAAGCTCTATGCCGTTAGGTGATGGCTTTGTAGTGTGACTGTGTCCATTGTCACCAGTCCTTGTTCTAGTACTCACGAAGTTAAAGCTCTTAAAGCCAAATTCATTCATAGGTGGCTGCCATGCCATCCTAAAGGATGTAGTATTTATAATTAAGAGAAGCAGTTGGCAAGCTTACCAGCTGTGATGGTTAGCGGGAGTTTGTACTCATTTGGCCAGGGTTGGTTTGTGCTTGGGTCAGTAGAGAGGCCCCTGGTGGGTGATGTCTGGCCTTTCCCGCAGTCCCCCATCCTCATCCGGCTAATGAACGGGTTTCCCCTGTTGGGGGGAATGGACGGGCCTCTGCCACAGCCGCAACTTCCTACCCTTACCTCCCGCCCCAGTGGGATGATGGACGGACCTCCCGGATTGGGGTGATGCATAGGCCTCCCCGGCGGGGGGAAAATGCATGGGCCTCGCGGTCCCACCGAGGCCACCCTCTGTGACGCGCCGCGGACCCCAGAGTGCCGGGGAGCGCGCGGCCGGGCCCGGCGCCAGTCTCCATGCAGCGATGGGGCAGCCGGGAGAGCATGCCTGGGGCTCCCGGGCCTCGGTAGAGCTATCCCCGGCGGCCCGCGGGCGCCATGCCCTGGTGGAGTAACTTGTGCCGTGAGTAGCGCCCCCACCCCGCCCCGCCCCGGGGCCGTTCCCTGGGGAAATGGCTGGCGGGCTCCCGCGGGGCCGCTAACGTTCCCTTGGGGGGCCCTCCGAATGTGGTGTGGGCTTCCATTGCTCTGCCGCCCCTTTTTTTTATTTATTATTTTTTTTAATTCTTTTTTTTTGGGGGGGGCATTGTCCGGGAATCGAACCCGCGTTTCCCTTATGAAAGGGGAACATTCTACCGCTGAACCACCGCACCCTCGCCCCTTTCTTTTAAAAACTCAGTCGGCCGGAGCTGAAGCATTCAGGGAAGGGTTAGGAAGGTGCAAGGCGGTTCGGCGGCTGCGGGAGGAACCCTGGGCTGCAGGCCACGCAGATGGCGGCGGGGCGGTGACACCCTCTGCGGGTGGCAGCGGAGGTGACACCCAGTGCCCCGGGCCTGAGGCTGGGCCATGACACCCAGCGCTGCAGGTTTGAGGTCCAGATGGTGCAAACTACTGCGTCAGGCCCTGCAGATGGGGGCGGGTGGGTGATACCCTGGTACCGCAGGCGCTGTTATGGTTCCCATGCCCCACAGGGTTGGCGTCTGGCTGCACTGCACGCTGGGCCCTCTGGAACCCTCTGCTTTTGGGAACTTTAGCTGAACCAAGAGACAAAAATGTGCAATCAGATTTTATAACAGAACTGCAGCCCCAGGGATGCTCCAAAGGCACACCATATTTCTGGTCAGACAAAGGACACAGCTTGGAAGACTGACCAGGAGGTGGAGTCAGGGGCTTGGAGTAGAGATTGCTGTGGGCTAAGGTCATCTGGGAAGGTGGGCAGGAGGAGAGACAGAAAAAGAACCAGCCTTAAGTAGGACATAGGAATGCAAGAGGGCACCCTGAAGGAGAGCAGAGGGTGGGATGTAGACTAGGGGACAGCAGGCATTGCTGCTTTGGCTTCAACCTGGGGAACATGTAACTGAGTAATAGGAAGTGAGATGGAAAATGACAATAGCATGCTGGTTTCCTTGCAGTTCCTTGCCAAGTCAGCAGCCCTGCGAGCCCACGTGACTTGGGCTCAGGAACCATACTTCTAATATCTGAGTTCAGAAAGTCTATTTTTATGATGGAGCCTCATTATAAACGGCCTTGCCTGCCAGTCTCAGTCCTTTTGTGGGCTTTCTCTGTCCTGGAGCCACAAGAGCTGTTTGGCAGCCTGGCGGGCAAGATGGAGGAATATTTAATTTTAGGAAGCATCCTTCCACTGGGTCTCTGTGGGCAGATGCTAGAGTCAGGATTTGTGCAGCCTCTGGATGGCAGGGACCTGTCTGAAGGACAGTTCTGTTTAATCCATCGGTATTATTTAGGGCAAAAGAAATTACAAGCTAGTTGACCAGTTAAGGATTTCTGAATTCCCAGTGATCGTGTATATGTAAAAATTTTTTTCATGGGTTCAGCCTGTATTTCACTCTTATAAAGCTCAGCCACACTGTAACTATCAAAAGCCTTTTTGTGTTGCCAGTTGGCAGCTGTTCATCATTTGTCTCCCTAGTTTTTTACTGTAAACGTTTTGGCCATCTCAGAAAAATGTTTCAGATTGAAACAGATTTAGGAGCCTGGGGGAAAAATAATGAGGGGAAGGATGGTATGTATAACACTTGCTTTCTCTTGCTGTGTTTAGCAGGATGTCTCTGAATTTTCTAATTAGTTCTAGAAAGGTTTGTTTTTAATCTCATGCTTGCTGGCTAGAAATTTAATTCTATTCACTACTAGTAAATATTTGCTAGAATAGTTTGTTATTGGGATTTGACCTTTCTTTAATGTATTTCCAAAGATATTATATACCTTTTAAAAACAGTTAACTTTTGTGTCACATTAGAAATGTTTGCCCCGAGAATGGTTATATAAGTGGGAAATTTTCATAGTTCATTGAAATGCATTTAATTTAAGGAACTTGGTAGATTTAACTATAATAAAGTTCTTCACAGTGTTATAATAGGAACAAATGGACAGTAATATATTTTCTTCTCATTACAAGTTTATACATGTCTGTTTAAAAAAATACCATGAAGGCTTGCTCTAAGAAGGCAAGCTGCCCTTGCAAAGAGAACACAGGTCACCATAAGAGTCAAATTGTAACCCTAAGACTAGGCTGTTTTAAATTTTTACATATGCTCTATCCTATGTTGTAATAGAGGCAGGGAGCTGGGTATATGTGGGATAACAAGGTGGGAAGAACTTTGGACTGGGAGCTGAGAGAGGTGTTTTCAAGTCTTGGCTCATCTCCTCACCTGGCTGGTCTTGGCAGGGCACTCACTCTCAGAGCTGCCGATTGCCTGGGGACGAAAGGAGCATTGGCCTCAAGATCCTTTTCACCTCTATCATGCTTTCATTCTTTGATTTTATTAAATATATATATATATTTATTTTCTGTTTATTGTTTTATGAACTAATCCTACTCAAGAGTATTTTCTTTAGCTAGCTTAAAATAATATATTTTATTTAAAAAAAAAATACCTGGACAGATGCAATTGCCGAGGAGACAATCATTATATATCTTTTATAAAATTTTTGTCTTGCTTCTGGATGTCATTCTCCAATGCTGAGAGCTTATTGGTTTCTGCTTTCAGATGTGGTTTATTTGCTTTGGTTTGTCACGGGGAATAGATATTCTTATTTCAGCTATCCATGTACGTGAGCTCCTGTACAAAGAAGATTGCCTTTCAATAAAGTATTGCCCAACTGGAAAAAAAAGATAAAATAAAATAAAAATAAAAAAATACCATGAAGAGAGTGTTCACAATCTAAAATACTCTGGACAGTGTGATAACATGTGTCTGAATTTTTCTTTCTCTTTGAATGTTTGCCTGTGTTTAATATGATACTTTTTCTTTTTTGTTCATAAATTCTAAAGTTGGTCACAAATGTATTTTATAGTGATTTTAAAAAAAAAAGGACAAGGAAAGTTTTTTTTTTTTTGCATGGGCAGGCACCAGGAATTGAACCTGGCTCTCTCTGGCCTGGCAGGCGAGAATTCTGCCAGCTAAGCCACAGTAGCCCACCCTCCTTTTGCATTTTAATAAATATTCTGTGGATTGATACTCAGGAACTGACAACTTTTCACCTAATGGTTTTAGCATTTCTTGTTGATCCTCAACTGTATGAGTTATTACAATGTTGTATGTAAATAGTGACTTTCTAAATCTAAAATCCTGGGGACCGACTTTAAGGAACACTGGGAGTTATATCTTTATTTTCCCATAAAGAAGTGTTCCCTGCTTCCCATTTATTTTTTCAGTATCACTATCAATTCATGGATTATTTTTCTTATTCAATATTGTTATAAACCATAACTGTCAGGAGGGCTCTTATGTTTCAAAGTTTGGCATGTGGAAGCCCCGTACAAGCTAGCTCCTGTGTCCTTTTGACCTCTCCCCATCAGTTTCTAAGCACCTTGTTCCTTGCACTTTGCCTGTCCCAGACTAGCTCTGGTCCCTTTTGGGGACTTGATGAAGAGACCAGGCTTGTTACTCATTGGTACTTATTTGTGGTATTTATTCATCTATTCCTAGATTTTGTATAAAGTAGAAGTTATAGCTAAAACTTGATGAGTTCCAGTTTAAAATCAGGGGTCTGATATTTAATTCTATTTTGTATTGCAACAGAAGTAACAGTATTTGTTTGATCCTTCCTGACTACTCCCGTGCAACTAAGTTTTTGCTAGTTGAGTTAGTTAACTTTTCCTTTATAAGAAACGAAGATCAGAGTAGTGTCTTTGTTTTCTGAATGTTTTAAAGGTCATTTGAAAGAAACAGACATTGCTTAATCTATTAAGATTAACAAATACCAAATAACAAGATCTTTATCATATCCTGGGAGAACTGCCTTGAGAGTGTGGTACGTGTGTATGTGAGACATTAATGAAATTATTAGCCATGTATTTAAAATAGTTTACATTTATTAAATTGTAATAATTTTATCCCTTCTTCTTCCAATCCTTTTTTTTTCTTTTGTTACTAGTTGGACAGAGAGATTCTGAAGATGTGAGTGAAAAAGACTCAGAAAAGGAGATGGCTGCCAGCACAGCAGTTGTTCAAGACATTACCAAGGATGAGGAGGAGGAAACACCTGAGATAATTGAACAGATTCCATCTACAGAAAACAATTTGGAAGAGTTAGAACAACCTACTGAGTCCCAGTCTAATGATGTTGGATTTAAGAAGGTGTTTAAGTTTGTTGGCTTTAAATTCACTGTGAAGAAGGATAAGTCTGAGAAGTCTGACACTGTCCAGTTACTCACTGTCAAAAAGGATGAAGCTGAGGGAGCAGGAGGATCAAATGGGGCCGGTGACCACCAGGATACCAGCTTGGAGATTGGAGAAGTTGTGTGCAAAGAAAATGAACTGACACAATCTATAGAGAAAACCGAAGAAACAGTTAAAAGTGAGCAAAGCGATAGAGAAATCTCTCTTAAAGCTGAGTCTGGACAAGCAACAGAAGGCAAGGATGAAGGAGAAGAAATACGAGAGAAAGAACCAAGCAAATCCCCAGAATCTCCAGCCAGCCCACTGACTAGTGAAACGCCATCTTCCTTCAAAAAATTCTTCACTCAAGGTTGGGCTGGCTGGCGAAAAAAGACCAGTTTCAGGAAGCCAAAGGAGGATGAACTGGAAGCTTCTGAGATGAAAAAGGAACAAGAGCCACAAAAAGGAGACGCAGAAGAGAATGGAAAGACGGAGGCTACCTCTGAGACACTGACAGTTTCTGAACAGCCACACCCACCAGAAGCTACTGAAAGTGTCAGTGTTGCCAGATTATCTGCTGAATATGAAAAAGTAGAGCCTCCCTCTGAAGATCAGGTGAATGACTTGCAGGGATCTTCTGAAGAGAAATCTGCTCCTTTAGCCACAGAAGTGTTTGATGAGAAAGTAGAGATTGTTGCAGATGTCCACGTTAGTACTGTAGAGGAGGAAACAGAGCCAAAAGCTGAGGTAGAAGCAGTAGAGTCCATGCCACCTGAGACATCTGTTGATACAAATGCTGAACTACAGGAAGCGGAACCTACTGAGGGACTGGTAAAGACCAAAGAAGTATGTGTTCCAGGAGAGGATCACACCCAACTCATTGAACTGAGTCCTGATGAAAAAATATCGTTGAAACATCCTGAGGGCATTGTAAGTGAGGCCGAAATGCTGTCATCACAGGAGAGAATTAAGATACAAGGAAGCCCTTTAAAGAAACTTTTCACTAGCACTGGCTTAAAAAAGCTCTCGGGAAAGAAACAGAAAGGGAAAAGAGGAGGCGATGAAGAGTCAGGGGAACAAAATCACATTCCAGCAGATTCTCCAGATAGTGATGAACACAAGGGTGAGAGCTCTGCTTCGTCCCCTGAAGAACCTGAGGAGATTACCTGCCTAGAGAAAAGCATCGCAGATGTACCACAGGATGGGGACGTGGAAGAAGGAACGACTTCTGATGGAGACAAAAAGAGAGAAGGTGTTACTCCCTGGGCTTCTTTCAAAAAGATGGTGACACCCAAGAAACGTGTCAGAAGGCCTTCTGAGAGTGATAAGGAAGATGAATTGGATAAGGCCAAGAGTGCGACTTTGTCTTCCACTGAGAGTGCTGCCTCTGAAATGCAAGAAGAAATAAAAGGAACTGGAGAGGAACAAAAGCCAGAAGAGCCAAAGCGCAAGGTTGACACGTCAGTATCTTGGGAAGCTTTAATTTGTGTGGGATCGTCCAAGAAGAGAGCAAGAAAAGCATCATCTTCTGATGAAGAAGGAGGGCCAAAGCCAATGGGTGGAGATGGCCACAAAGCAGATGAAGCAGGAAAAGACCAAGAAATGGGAAGTGACCATAATGCCCAAGAGCCTGACCCAGGGCAAGGAAGTTCCTCACCTGAACAAGTTGGAAGCCCCTCTGAAGGGGAGGGCGTGTCCACCTGGGAATCATTCAAAAGATTAGTCACCCCGAGAAAAAAGCCGAAATCAAAGTTTGAAGAGAAGAATGAAGACTCTGTAACTGGGTCTGGCATAGAACATTCAGCTTCAGATGTTGAACCTGGGAAAGAAGAATCTTGGGTTTCGATTAAGAAATTTATTCCTGGACGAAGGAAGAAAAGGACAGATGGGAAACAAGAGCAAGCCTCTAGTGAGGATGTAGGCTCAGCAGAAGCCAATGAAGATGAATCAGACGTCCCAGCTGTAGTACCTCTGTCTGAGTATGATGCTGTCGAACAGGAGAAAATTGAAGCACAGCAAGCCCAAAAAAGGGAGGAGAAATCTGAACTTAAGGGAGCCGTTTATGTGTCTGAGGAGCTCAGTAAGAGTCTGGTTCATCCGGTTACTGTGGCCGTCATTGATGGGGTCCGGGCAGTCAGCAGCACTGAAGAAAGGTCTCCTTCTTGGATATCTACTTCAGTGGTGGAACCTCTTGAACAAGCTGAAGATGCAGCCCAGCCATCTACTGGGGAGCTGGTTGAAAGAGAGGTCATTGCAGAAGAAACCCCTGTTGATGCCCATGCTTTGCTAGAGCACAGAGACACCAGTGATGACACTGTGGTTAGTGAGGTGAGACTCACTTCAGAGGCTGTGATGGCTGCAGACATAACAGAGCCTCTTTGTGCTGAGGAAGTGACAGAAGCGTCTGGTGCCGAAGAGACCACAGAAATGGTTTCAGCAGTTTCCCAGTTAACTGACTCTCCAGACACCACAGAGGAAGCAACCCCAGTTCAGGAGGTCGAAGGTGGCATCCCAGACCTGGAGGACCTAGGGCGGCGGACTCAAGAGGTCCTACAGGCTGCTGCAGACAAAGTTAAAGACGAATCACACTTCATCGCCAGTGCCCCAGAAGACGCCATTGGCGCACTCCAGAAAGAAAACTTAGAAATGCCAGAGAAGGTGGAAGGAACAGAAGAAGATTCTCAGATGTTAGAAATGAAGAAAGAGATGGGTGGAGTCTTGAAAGCACATGTCGAAGAAACTAGAACTGAGGAATTTAAACAAGAAAAGATAATTGAACAGACGACCCCAGAAAGCTTTGAAAAAGTGCCCCAAGTCACAGAAAGTGTAGAGTCCAGTGATCTTAGAACCACGTCTCAAGCTGAGGTAGAATCACAGATTACTGTGGAACAGACTGTTACCCTTGACTCGGTTGAAACTAAAGGAAGCACTCCAGTATCAGATTTTGAAGTTCTGAAGCCAACACAGCAGGACAAAATCGTAGAGATCTGTGGAGATAAGGAGATTGATTCTGGTATACAGTCACAGTTCACAGAAGCTGAGGTGGTTCCTGTAGAGAAAGAGATGCCTCCAGTATCTTCTAATTTTCAATCCCAAGAAGAAAATAAAGAACAGTCAAAAACAGAAGTAGAACTTACAGATAAAGAGGTATCAGTAGAGACAGATAAAGAGGTATCAGTAGAAACTGTACACAGTCTTTTGAAAACTGAAGTGATTCAAGAGGCTGGCCAGTTTGCTGATGAAGAAACCAAAAACATACTATTTACAGAAGGATTTGAGGTGTCTACAGATCCAAAAATAGCATTTGGTCAGAAAAAGATAACGGAAGTTACACTTAAAGATGAAGTTACTGAAGAAGCTGAATTTCGAAAGAATGTTTCTCACTCAGGTAATACTGAGCTCCAGAGTCCTACTACATCTCTTTCAACCCCTGCAGAGAAAGAGATGGTAGTTCAAGTAGAAAGGGAGAAAACTGAACCACAGCCAGCCCAAGTAAGAGAAGAGAAACATGAGCAAAAATTAGCTGTTACAGTATCAGAAGAGGTCAGTAAGTGCCTGGTTCAGACAGTGAATGTGACTGTCATAGATGGAGAAAAGGAGGTTACCAGTTTTGAAGAAAGCTCTCCTTCCTGGCTAGTTCAAGAGGAGGTAGTATCCAGAGAAACTCAAGTTCAAAGCTCTGAGGCATCACTAACTTTAACAGCTGCAGCAGTGGAGGAGAAGGTCTTAGGAGAAACTGTCAAGGTTATAGAAATAGTAGCTGAGACTTTGGAGTCTGCAGATGCACACTTAGTACCTGAAGAAAAATCTGAAAAAGATGAAGACTTTCCTTCTTCATCAGGGGTAGATGCAGTGCCCGTAGGGATTGAGTCTCAGGCAGAATCAGTACCAGTAAAACTATCTGCTACTACTGAGAAAGATTTACATTCTGATCTGAAAGGAGAGCAAACCACATCACAGAAATGGAAGTTAGATGGAGATGAGAAGCAGATGGTTTGTCAGGAAGTCAAAGCTACTGCAACAAAAGAGGGGGATTTAAAGGCTGAAAATAAAATTTTGGAAATTGAGACTGAGAGCAACAAACTTGTACAAAACATAATTCAGACAGCTGTTGACCAGTTAGTAAGTACAGAAGAAGCAGCCACTGAAAGGTTTATATCTGATTTAGAGACACAGACTCATCCGACAAAAGCTGATGGCCAGGAAGCTGGACAGAAAACCATGAAAGAAGTAAGTGAGCTACAGGCCTCTGCTCAGGATGAGACACAAACCATCACAGCTAAAGAGGAGTCAGAGCTACCCACTGTGGGCCAAGCACAGCCTGGCTTTTCCAAAGATGGGAGGGAGGCTTCAGAAAAGATGACAATTGAAGCAGAAAGTTCCAGTGAACATGTTAGTGAAGAGCAGCTGGAAGAGGAGACATCAGAGGAAAAGACAGATGCAATTGAAACGACGTCTATGCCAGAAAATGGCGTGAGTACCACAGTAGGAGAAAATATAGAGAAGTCGCCATTTGAACCCAAAGAAGATGAACAAGATGATACTGTTGATTACCCTGAGCACCAAAACTCCACCTTGGAAGATACTGCTGCCTCAGGAGGCTTAACCAAAGAGTCCCCAGGTACAGACGGACTGAAAGAGAAAGAGGATGCCCAGGGAGTCGAATTTCAGGAGAGTAATGAGCCAGAAAAAGAAATTAAAATACAAGGCCAGGAAGAGATACATAAACAAGAGAGAGAATCAGCAAAATCGGAACTTCATGAATCCTAAAACGTCATGTAAGTAAGCTCCCTTTTCTAGTAAAACGTTTTTTTTTGTTTCCTTTATGCTGTGTGGAGCAAATTTGTTATAAAGGACATTGGAATTGGAATAATTATGGAATGCAGAGCCTTTAGTTGGAGAGTTAACTATCAACTTGACAAGAAGATCTAGAAGAGTTTCATTTTTCCCTTGTTGAAATACTATTGAGTATTACTGATGTCATGAAAACAATGGCTTCCTTTTACCCCCAATGTGTTTGCTTTAGAAGAAAATAAAGGGCCGTTGGCGTGCGTTGGGCTCAAAGACATAGAAATAGATTGTGCCCTCCCCACACCAATTACTTTGTTGAATGCATTTTTTTATAACTAGAAGCCCAAAGTATGTTTCTATCATACTACTTGACATTAATTTTTTAGCTCTCTAGGAAAAACAAAACAAAACAGGATTTTTTTCCAGCACTTGTACCAGCATTTAAAATTTTTCTCAGTGCATAGGGTGAGCTTGACTTGGTGTTAGGGAACTCCAGCTACCAGTTTTGGGGCAACCTAGCATGATATAATATGCATCCTCAGCATTCTTCCTTCAGATCGAGTTAAGCAGGTATTACTAGGGTTTCCAAGTGCTGCAGTTTTTCTACAACTATTCTGCTGTTAATGACTGAAGGAGAAAAAGGAGGTTTTATTTACTTTGACTCTTCCTTCCTTCTACAGTTAAACTCCTCGTATATTTGCAAGACCAGAATGTAAAGACAGGTGGTGGAAGACGACAGATGCTGCTGATGCGACTCAAGACCAATATTTCAGAACTTTGAGAACCGAAGAACGGGCCCATCAACTGAGTACTCCTGACAATCCTGAGGCTTCATCAGGAGCTCGATCCATTTAACATTTCCTCCTCCTAAGACCACCTTGTTGTTTTCCCTTCATACCATATAATGTTTCTGATTAATGTCCTAAATTCTGAACCTGGAACTGGAGTTGACAATACCTAGTTCTCCTTCTCAAACTGGAGTATCAGTCTTTATGTATTTATATGTGTATGTCTTAACCCTTCTTCCGTATCTATTGTATATTTTTTCCTGATGTGTATGGAATTGTGCAGTGTAGTCCATGCCTTTTGTACCACACAGTTTATGACAGGGCACGTGGCTATGGGAAGCTCTGGGAAGCTTCACGCCTCAGTTGCAACCTGTGAACACAGACCTTCCAAGACATGACATTCCTGATTAGTAGGTATAATTCCGACTTTAAAATTCACTAATGATTAGGTCAGTGTTTAGTATGACTCTGAAATTGGCCACTTTCCTAATATTCACAGTGTGCTAAAAATAAGCATTTTTGAAATGTACAGAAGGTTCCAGAGACTGTGAAATTTTCTTTCTTGCCACATGAAGGTTGAGAGGAAGATTTTTTTTTTTTTCGGTAGCAGATAAACTTAAGCCTTTTCTCCTAATTGTTATGGTTGTTTGGACATATGAGTATGCCTAATCTTTAAGCAAAGTAGTAAGGTGTTTTTAATGTTAGGAAGAGAAGAATGGACTGTTGTAAGTTTTTGGTTCACTCTGAAATCTGGCCCACATTTACAAACACAGCGTGAAATGAGGTGGGTTCTTTAAAGATAGTATTTGGATAGACCCTGGATTGTGTCCGTGCCATATTTGTGCCCACTTCTTTTAAGAACAATGTTGCATTATGTTCATTTGGATAAATTGTGTTTTGACAAATGATTTAAATAAAATATTTGCTCCACTTAGATTTGCTGGTTTCATTAGAACTTAGAAAGTCTGGGACCTATTTTAAACTGCATTCTAAAAGCAGATAAGGTTGAGCTTTTCTAATCTGGTCATTATGTGATAAAGCACTTAACACAGGTTTGAGTTGCATGTTCAGAGGAATTCATGGCAGAGACGTGTCTGTTGACATAAACCAGTAGCTTTTCAAACTGACCTTACTTGCACAATTCTACCTTCCAGTGAAGTCCATTTCTGTGTCAGTTTAATGTTGGAAAAAACAATGATATATGTCTCTAGAAAGAAATCTTAAGATATCAGACCTGCCTAAAGGTAATCCTGGGGAATTTTTTTTAATTATCAAAATGTCATAAGCCACACTAACACACCAGGGCTTTTGTCAGGCAATTGCTGTGCAAACAGTCTGTTATCTACCTGCTGTAAAGCCCTACTTCTTCCCACTTAGAATGGTCTATCATATATGCTTCTTAAATTTTGTGGAACAAACTCAGTACTCCAGTTAGAGAACTTTTATTTCTACTGCTAATTAGTAATTTTAAAGCATAATGTTTTAGAAAATTTACTTTTAGCAGAAAGAAAATTTGCCATTAAAACTGGAAAGTCGTGTCTCGCGTTAAAAACCTGACTACAATTTAAAAAAAAATTGGTCTTTCTAGTGGGACACCTCATCTCACGATAACAGTGTATGGTCTTGTAGTTGGAAAACTAGCCCCTTTTAGGGGCTAGTCTCAAGTATATAATAGCTACTTGTGCTTAATTATGAAACTTTAAAATCCCCTGATTAAAATTCTCTTACGTAAGTATTTCTCTTTTGCCAAATTGAAACTTGAAAAAAAAAAAAATCTAGGCACTAGTGTCAAAATTTGAAGATCAACTAAAAAGTATTGGACACGACAGCGATTTGTAAGAAGTTCATGCTAGCTCTGAATATTGACAGATTTCCTCTCTGTGCAGGGAGAAACTTTGTGCTGTTTTCAATAGATTAAAGATTTGTGCAGTTTGTGGAAAGCAGATAGTTTTGCTTTAAATGACATCCCACCACTACATTTGACTACTGTTTGGTCTTTTTCCACATGGCCGGGTTTCTCTGGCCATCACAATACGTTTCCCAGTGGTAGTTGCTTATTTACTGTGCTTTTTGTACTAGTGTCTGAATGTACCCTTGATTATTTCTGTACAAGCTCTATACCTATGTCCATTACAAAGTTGTTTTTTTATTCACAACAGGAACATCAACAGTGGCATGAAGTACAATTCTGTTTTATAATTCTAAAGCTGCTGTTTAATTTGTGAAGTACATAATAATCAAATGTAAACTGCAGAAGTTTGAGCAAGTGCCTACATTTTGCTATGCTATTTTGCATTGCTGCAGAGCCATATGCAATAGAAAGCAATGCAAGACTTGTAAACTCTCACCATTTCTTGTAATGAGGAATATAAAATGTTCCCCCCTCAGGTTATTTTGCTAATGGTACATGAGTTGCCTCTCTCTGTACATAGACACTGTTCCAGTTTTTTCCTTTGATCTTTTGGAAGTACAGATAGTCAAAGGCTGGAATTTTTAGCTTTCAATGTAAGCTTTAAGCTTAGCAGTTTCCTCTAGTTCAAGACGATATTTGATTCTTTGTTCTGTTCGGGGACAATTTTTCATTTATCTAAATAAAATGCAATCTAATTAAAAGCCATGGATTTTCCTTCTGTAATTTCACCTTGGTTCTGTTTTGATTGCTTTCTCTTTACCGTGGGGATTATCTTCATACGTTCTACTTTCATCCACCTAGCCAATCTGTGTGCCACTGTCTTTCCACAAAGTATCATGGAAGCGTGTACAAAAAATCTCTGCCAGTGATTCTTAACCTTTTTGGGTCAGGGGCCCTTTTAATTAGAATCTCATTAAAGCTTTGACCTCCTACTCCCCACTTCCCCAAATAAACACAGTTTGATGTGCAATTTCTGGATAGTCACACAGACCCACTCTGAAAGTCCAGCTGATATCCAGAGTTAGAAACTTTATCCAACCCTGTTAAGAAAGGAAATGGGCACAGACCTTGGGTCCCCAGAGAGTAAGAGGTTGGCTCCCAAGCACAAAACCTACACCATATCAATCCAAGGCTACATGACACCTCACTGCCCATGTGCTTCTGGAAATTGATTTAATGGGCAGCCTGGCACATTTCCGGTATAAATGCAAGTTTGTTCCCTGTACCTGCCAGATTCCCTGTTGCTTCCAGAGTCTGATACCATGGGACTGGGAACATGACTGGGACCCTACTTTTCTACAGGAGATAGCTGAGACTTAAGACAGTTGGTTTTCAAGTAATGAGAACACAGGTCTTGTCTAAGGTGGCAGAACTTGGGAATGGCATGACTGCACCAATAATCATTCATGCTTTTTTTTTTCTTAAGTGCTGTCACAGCTTAGAAAGCGGACTACTTTTCTGATATCTAAACACAACAGACATCTCTATGGTGTATGTTTATGAGTGAGGTGTCTCCTCGCCGTGCACGCTCTTCTATTTGTGAACATGAAAAGTTTTAACACTAGAGAGGTAGGTGGTTTTAAATCTAACCTTTTAGGAGAAGATTGACTAAACACCCATGTTTGGAGACCAGAAGTAGAGTAACATTTCTTAAATGATGAAAGTGGAACCCAGTGTGTTATTTTCTTAGAATCAGGAGTAGTAAGGCCTTGCCTCAACTCAACCCGGTGCTGCTATTCTCTCAATCTCTAATTACTTCATATAATTAATGGCAACACAGGAAAGATGATAAATTAGGCAAATTTTTAAAAACCATGTTGTGCTTGACCTCTCATGTCCTTGTTAGGGCTTACCTTATTCCTGGAGAAGCAGGTGGGATTGTCTCTAGAACATGAAATTCTAGCACAGGTAGGATTCTTCTTAGAGAGCTTACAGAAATGATACTGCAGAGATGGCTAGGGGGCCCGTTTTAAGGAACTGGAATTTATCCTGAGAAATCATGCCTTTAGAGAAGTGATGTAATCCTTTTACCTTAGTGGTTCTCCAGGGGGTATTGGAGTTGTGCTACTGTCCTAACCTACTCATGGGTTCTCCCCATCCCCGTATTTTTGGTTGTCACAATTACTAGGGTATTCTAGAATTTAATGAGTTGGGGCTACAGATGCTAAGCAGCCTGCAAGGCATGAGACAGCACCTCATAAAAAAGGAGTTCCCACCTAACATGCAGATGGCATGTAGCTTCTGGGAGTTGGGAATGAGGCCAATGGAGAGGAGGCAGAACGACAGAGCATGCTGCCTAATTATCTGTCACGGGGAATAGGGTCGGTGAAAAATGAAGATTCGGGATAGAGGAGTCACTCTATCCAGTTGACATAGGGGGTAGGGGGCAACTGGAGGGAGGGATAAGTTTTGGAAATGTTGTTTGAGGGGCTAACGAGATATCTAAGGTTAAATGTGGGCTTGGCAGTAGAGCTATGGCTCTGATAAACAGAAGAGATGTTGGGGACAGAGGCATTGAAGCTCTTTTGCCCTTTTTCTGCTCTTAGGACACACTTAGGGAAAAAGAATCCTCACAGATTCCTGTAACATTTCTTAAAATCTCAAAAATCTTAAAATCTTAAACTCCCATGCACAACTTGAGATTTCTTAAAATCTCATGCACAAATGAACATCTAGATTCCATTTTCCCGGTCGGCAGTGGTTTCTTCATATCAGAATGAATAGCTGCATACTTCACAAGTTGTTCTTGCCGTGAAAGTGCATTACAAACGAAAGCAAAATTCACTACAACACATTCATATTATTAGTAATTAACTAATTAGGAATTAATTAGAAAAGAAAGGGGATTTTTAATAAAACTGCCAACTAGAAGCCATTTTGTGACTGCTGAGGAACTGCTGTTTCCTGAAATATGTTTCTTGGTTGATTCGGATGGCACTGATCTTCCTTAAAGTTATCTAGATGCACATTTTTTTTTTCCATACATGCTCTTATTTAGGGAAGAAATACCCAATTTGTGAGTTACCCATGCTTCGTTTCTTTCCTCCTCTCCCTGTTGTCTTTTCAGCGTTTGCAGTCTGCTGACCCATCTTCCCAGAGAGGCCAGCAAGGAGAGAAGGGCCCTGCAACCCTGGCTGGGGAGAACAAGTCCCTTCCCCACCACTCCCAGGCATTCCCAAACTGTGGGTCATTCAGGCTCTTGGTTTTTGCGGGCTGCTGGCCCTTTGACCCTTGCTTCTGAGTGACATCACCAAGATACGAAGCCCCCTCTCTGAATCCTCTGTTCCCCTTCTGGGTGGTGGCCCTCCTGCCTCTGTCTCTAGAGATGGCTCTTGCAGTGAGGGACTGCCCCTCCCACTCAAACCTGCCCCCAAATAAAGCTTGCTGTATGTTACTGCCATCTAGTGGTCCTTCCTTTTTCCCCCAAATCCTCGAATTTACAGCAGCCTCCAATTTCCAGATCCATTCCAGGTCAAACTTCTATTATTCATAGCATTTTCACATATAATTTACGCATTTGAGTCTCATGGTTATCAATGTCTTCATTTTACAAACTGGCTAGGAGGCCTGCCCAAAGTTCTGCAGACAGGAGACAGAGTAAGAAAAGGACTCCTCATGCAATGCTATGTCTCCATCCTGCATATTTGGGGTAGACAAAGAAATATAAAAGAGACAAAATCATATACCCACTTAATTAAATGTTTATTCAATGAAAGGATGTATAAAAACTTACAAATCTGAGAACTCAACTATACATGAAATAGGATGACGGGATATTCAGTTTTCAACATATACATAGAGCGGAGCTACTGACTCTTCTCTCCCTTCCCTGTCCCCTTCGGTCCTTATTTCTGGCTCCTGTTTTGTCCCATGAGACCATTCTGTTACTGGCCTAAAGAAGAATAATGGACGACTTTTACTATTTTCAGGTCAATGGAGAGAATTTCAGGCATTAAAAAGAAAAAAAAAATTGGAAAATAAACATTAAAATCAAGTTCTTTCCCAAACAGCAATGAGATTTTCGGTCCTGATTTCTCTTTGCCATTTTTGATGTGTTTATGAATGTTGCCAGTAAACTCTTAGCAGGAACTTTTAAAATCATTCACATTACTACCTCTTCTGCTCACAGCCTGGATCCTTTTCCCTGTGGTATATCCACTGATTTAAAAGCATCTGGTTGGTGCTAAAATGTATTTACTATTGGCAACTGCTAGAATGGCATGTCATCTTCTATTCAGAAAGATAATTTGTAGAACAGTATTTAAAAATCTGATTTTTAAAATATAACAAATTTGTCAGGAACTAAAAATACAGCATTTTGTTGTTGTTCAACTCTGAAAGAGGCCAGCAATTAGATAAGGCATGTGCATTAATTCACCTGTTTATAGCAAGTAGCCACACGGTTCCTCTTACAAACACACAAACTCACAGCTCATCATGTTTTATCCAAAAATTAAGATTGCCATCACATTATTATTATTTTTTCCTCTTTTGTGTTTTGTTAAAGTAGATTTCTTAACTAGTGAATTTTCTTGACTGGACATAATCTCAAAAGATGCAGTCTGAAATAAGACACCTGTAGGATAAATCCTAAGAGCATTTTCTTGTTTAAAGTTTCCCACACCTTCTAGATTTTGCATAGTACAGAGCCCAGCTGTATCTCTAAGAAGCATGCTATATTTTCTGACATTGTTTTTTTTTTTTTTCTTTTTTCTGAGAAGGAAGACTTATTACCCAGGGAAAGTCATAATTTTAGCTTACCAAATTGCTTTCTAGTTGTTCTGTTATATACTCTTCATTAGTTCCAAGTATACTTTTAACAATCTAAAACTTCTCAAAATCTATTTGAGTTTATAGGTACCACAGATCATTATCTTTCCAATATCCCCTGTATTAAAGTAAATATATTCCAGGTTTATAATGCACGAAGCCTTTACAGAGGCTGGGATGGAGAGAAGGGGGAAAGGCGAAAGGGAGCTGGGATCTATTGTAGCATGCCATGGAGAACGACAGTTATAGCTTTGAATTGGGGGAAGGAAAGGAAGATAGTCTTTGTAAAAATGACAGTTTTGTTTTTTAAAAAAGATAAGTAACATTCAGTCTAATAACACTGTTTCCTGTTCCTTTTTGATGGAAGCTAACACTGGGTGGTCAGGCTCGGTCACTTCTGAGTCCCCACTGCCCAGGAGAATGGACCGCCCTTCATCAAGGGCAAAAACGTCTGAGTTCTGGTTTTGGCATGAGTGTTTAACAACCTCATTGGGAGTCGAAAATGTTTTGTCACATAAGTTGCATTTGTAGGGTTTGTTGGTTTGTACCAACATGTTGTCCATCTGACTGCCTTCCTCAAACGTGCAGAGTTCCAGAGTCTGTTTGTCCACCATGGTGTAGGTATCGATGCTCTGGTTGAGGCACACGTGGCGGGCAGCCTGGTTGGCCCTACAAAAGCTCTTGTCGCAAGTGCTGCATTTGAAAGGCTTCCCGGTGTGGATGTACATATGTTCCCGCCAGTGGCTTTTCTGGATGAACTTGCGTCCACATATCGTGCACTCATACTTGCGCCTCTTCACCTCCCGCTCTTGGTCTGCCTGCTCCAGGTTGTCAATGTCCGCAATGTCGGAGGGGGGCGGGGTTTCTGACTGCTGCTGCCCATCGATGATCGGGGAATCCGAGATGTGCGGCAGCTCACTGTCACTTATCATCCCAGCTTCAGGCACTTCCAGGGCATCTTTGCCCAGGTCGGCTGCATTGCTACAGAGAGACAGGGGCCCACGGCTCTCTCCCTGTTGGCCTGACGTGAACGGTACCCCCGTGTGAATCTGCAGATGCTCCCGCAGACTGCTCCGGAGGGTGAAGCGCCGTCCGCACAGGTGGCAGGCGTAATACTTTGGGAAGCTGCCGTTCCTCTTCATGATGCTTGGCTTGACGTGGGCGATGGTGAGGGCTGCAGGCTGCTCATCAGAGGAAGAAGCTTCCATGTTGGTCTCTTCCCCGGGAGGAGGGGGAGGAACCGGAGTGGAAATCAGTTCTGGAGACAATGAGGTCTGCAGTGGGTCAGAGGGAGTAAGATTTGTCCGATTCACCTGAGTCAGGTTTGATGTTAGCTGGGTGAGCTGTGTAGCCTCAGGCACCTGGTCCTGGCTCATCCTGGAGGTCTGCGGCCTTGGATCTCGGCTCAGCTTGTCTGGCGCTGAGGCGATCTTGGTGGCCTGTCTCAGCTGATGATCTGCAATCTGAATGCCATACAATGAGGAAGCCAATGGGAACACCTGGTCAGGATGAGAGAAAGCCCCCTGGCTGGCGAGGCTGGCTTCCTGGATCAGTGGGTAAGCATGTAGAAACTTGATCCCCTGTTCTAATCGGACGGGGTCAATAAGCTGAGGTGCCATCTTTCCAGTGTACATCAGATGCAAGAGATAGCTAAAAATATCGGGCTGTATGTCAGTTGGTTTCAAACGGACACACTCACTGAAAGAAACAAGAAAGCTGTAAGTAAATGTTAATCTATGTCTCAAAGGATAACATTAAGCCTGAGGTTAAAAAAGAAAAGAAAAAGTGGACACTGGTTAAAACGAATGAAACCTGGGCGGGCCATGATGGCTCAGGAGGCAGAGTTCTCGCCTAGCATGCTGGAGACCTGAGTTCGATTCCTGGTGCCTGCCCATGTAAAAAAAAAAAAAAATAAGAACACTTCCCATTTTTCACAGTTAAGTTTCACAACATGCGATGGACTATTCAAGATAAAGGCACTGTTCTCACACTTCTTATATGTGATTTCATGTTACCCTGACATAATCTCAATACACACTGGAACCTGTATAACTTAGCTTTATATTAACAGAGAGAAATTAAAAAAAAAAAAGATTTTAAAGGACTAACCAAAGAATGAGCTCCTGTTAAACAAACATGGTATCATAACTCAAAGACTCATGAAGCAGTTTTCCTCTAGTAAGCTAATGTAAAATTAAATTAGTAAAATTTTACTTGTATGGAGCTCCAGGGCTTCTTTATTCAAAATCTTGTTGTTGTTTTTTGTCAAGGACCCACTGTTTTTCATCAGCCTGAAAGTGGTCTGTGACCTTGTAATGGTCCTAAACCACTGACCTGACGAATCCCAGAGGTTCTGTTAGCTACAAAATTTAATAGATCTAAAGCTGTTCAGAGCTCAGCAGATCTTTTTTTTTTGGGGGGGGGGGGTATGGTCTGGGAATCAAAGCTGGGTCTCTTGCATGGAAGGCGAGCATTCTACCACTGAACGACCCGTGCACTCACAGCGTATCTTTTAAGGTAAATCCAACCACCTATTTGGGCATAATGTTTCTTCATCTGTGAAATGACATGGAGGAGTTGGACTGGTATGTGTGCAAGACAACAACACAGAGAGGAATACACCTAGTTTAGATGGTGCTTTGCAACTCTCTGATTCCAACCAAGAAGGATGATGTACCAAAGAGCCGGGCAGAGCTGGGAAGGGAGGCCACACTGAGCTTTCACGGAGCTAGACCACCTTCTCAGTATCGCACATTTGCCTTAAAAATCAGCTTTGGGGGCCACTCAGTTCCTTATCAAATGTTGTGCTGGTAATGATGATAATGAAAACAGTATAAATTATAGTCAGCAGCAGCAGCTCTGCTGCTGGACTTTCCAGGCTTTACCTTATTTAATTGCCATGAACCGAAGCAGCTCAGAGCAGTTAAGGCCCTGCCTGGTATCACAGGGTTGGTAAGTGGTGGAATGGGGTTGGGAATCTCGGACAGTTAAACTCCAAAGCTACCACACCGAGATCTGCTAGGTCATTAGAACAGTCCTGTGTCCTAGACAAGGAGATTTCAATGTTCTCATCTGACAGACATGGAAACTGAGGCCCCCAAAAGTTAGCTGGGAGGACTGAGAGTAGTTGGTAGCATTTATTGTTGACTTCCTAGCTTTTAGACTCATGTATTTGCATCATTCCAGAAGCATCCTGATCAAGCAGCAAAAAGAGGCTCCCAATAACTCTAGAAAGACCATCAAAAATGAGAGAAATTTTAACACATGAGAAACCAATGAGATATTTATCTACATATCATGAGGTATGTATTACCACCACTGAGTGAGGATAATCTATAAATTTCATAGCTTCTTTGAATGCCTTTAGGATTTATAGTCATGTTTGATTATTATGCAACTTCTTGGTAATATAAGTCTTTTTGGCTCATTTAGCAATCATCTTGTGTCTCATTGATATTTTTTCAGTATGCTAAAATATTAACAGTAAACCCTGTTATTATAAATTTAACATTTCATTCTGGCAAAAAAGAGAGAAAACAGTGACTTTAACAGTAATTAGTGAAAGAACTGATTTGAATAGTTACTGAACAATCAATGCCTATTTTAAGATGACTGCATACAAATAATCATTTGAAAAATATTTAACTACACAGCATGGCAGTCAAAGAATAAAGATCAAGCATAAAATTAGTATCCCTTGAAGAGTCTAGGGGTATTTTTATTTTTTTAAAGACACACAGACCATTCATATCTTTATTTGAGGATTTCCACCCATTTCATATCTTGAAACAGGATTGCAAATACAGGTTGTCTTCCCTTTTAGCCCAAGATGAGGTCTAAAAATATGATGTGAACATTATAACATAATTTAGATGCTCTGGTAAAGTTCAATATTCAAAACAAAAAGCATCAGTGATGATGTCAGTGGTGAAGAATGTAAATAATCAACACCCAAGTGAAGAAATAACTGGAGGGGTCTTTCCTAGGTCAGACAGACCACAGGATGGAATGCTCCTCAGGGCAGGACGAGACGGAGTCAATGAGTCCCACCTCTCCCCCCAACCCCCAACAAAAAAACAAAAACAAAAAGAGAAGGGGAGAATTTCAAAGGGGAGAGGGTTTTGTTTCTTGGGGGTGGGGTTCATGGTCTAGAAACTGAACTTGGGTTTCCCGCATGGACAGCGAGCACTCTACCACTGCACCACGGGGCGCCGCAGAGCCTTGTTTTTTTCCAGCATCTTGTAAAGGTAACTACCAAGCAGGGCCTCCTTCTTTAAGAACCTTGCTGGTTGTTGTATAGTCTGTCCTTTATCACTTGTGAAAGGGGAAAACACCTCTCGGATTTTAAAAAACTATGTGGGGTGGGCCACGGTGGCTCAGCAGGCTGAGTTCTCGCCTGCCATGCCAGAGACCTGGGTTCGATTCCCAGTGCCTGCCCATGCAAAAAGAAAAAAACAAAACAAAACAAAACAAAACTATGTGCATCAACTTATTTAGATTTTTTAAAATTTTAATATATTTTTCATAAAGCAGAAGCACATGTGCACACACACTTAAAAAACATTTAAAAAACAAAACAAAACATAGCAATGAGGTAGAATTTTTAAAAGTTCTTTATCATTTTAGTCATTTCTGTCCTTGACTACTTTTATTTCCAGGCAGCTTGGCCTTTCCTCCTTTGTCCCTCAGCTTACCATGGGCCAGACTTAAGTCATTTTCAAATTTTTCAGGAAGAGAATACTCTTTATGACATAATTACATCTAAGTGGTTTCATCTGCAGGTGTCTGCTTGACTGAACACTTATGCAGAAAGAAAATGAATATAGTTTTAGGATAGCTAAAACTTCGGTATAAACTTTCACAATAATTTTCATTTTCAATTTCCCTTCACTGGATTGTTAAAATAAAAACTGGTTGTAAAGGATTCTGAAAATAAGTATTTTAAAAGAATGTTACATATGGTCAGAAGGATGTACTTAGCAAAGGCTGTCTCTCGGGATTTTTAATTTTGAGCGCTCACTACCTGTGGTCTGACCCTGATTTGAACTTATAATTAGAGTTGTGTATTTAAGACAGAGACATCTAGTGGTAACTACAGCCACAAAGGTTTAGCCTCTCAGCTAAACCTGAAAACATTCTGATTGCATGCTCACGCTCAGTCTATATCTAAGGAGCCAAGCAGCCTAGCATCCAGGGCTCTAGGAGATTGGTCTCTGCCCGCTGCCTGGCTCAAGAAGCCATTACTTGGCAGGTGGAGGTGAGCAGGCAGGTGAAGGTGGGTGGGTGAGCCAATTCCAATTGCCTCAACTTGGAATTTCTAGCTACACAAATATCACATTCCCTGGCTAGAAGTAATTTAGTTACTGACTATACTTAAGTTTCTTGCATCTAATTAAAAGGCCTTACATTGTATTTTTTTTTCACTCCTCCAAATGAAAATCTTTCCCCTTTCAAGACATCTGAATTCACTGTGTTGAATACTTCTAAGAACAAAACTCCCACTAGCTATGAAGTCTGACATAGTGAAGTAAAAGAGTGCAGCATGGGGTTGCAGGCTGAAGCAACGTCTCCTGGCACGAAGCCTCTATCATTCACTCACTCTGATCATCCGGAATTTGCCAAGTGGCTACCATGTGTACACACTTGAACCCCACACTGTCACATTCATGGGGATTTGTAAAATGTGGCCTCTGCCTTTATACATGAGGATGGGAGGTGAGTACACAAACAGCAACACAGGGAAACTGAGTGGGTGCTGTAAAGGGCCTAAGGTACTATTAGTGTTAGAGGAAGAGGGCGCCCTTTACAGCTTCAGTTTGCAGGCTTAGGGGAGGGGTCATGGAAGAAGTCAGAAGAACTGTGAGGATGCGGGCTGTCCGCAGAATTCCAGCAGAGAGCCTCTGGGGCAGCCACAGCTCGGAAGCAGGTCAGGCCGAGGCAAGAGGGTGGGATGAGAGTGGCCCCTGGGGGCCATGGATGAAGGATCAGGGTGGGGTGGGTGGGCGCTGGGCGTTATTTCATGCAGCGATACCCTCTAGGTTTCTATCACTGGTACAACACAGCCAAAGCATGTTAGGAATATTAACCTGGCAGTAACATGGAGAATGAGGGATTAGGAAATGGAACCAAGAAGGGGAAAGGATGGAAAAACGTGAAAGGTATTTCAACGAAGACATGATTTGGGGACTGGTAAGACATGGAGACAAAGAATCAAATTTTTTAGAACAGATTTTATGCTTGCGTTACTTAAAGATTTAAAAAAAAAAATAGGCAAATCAGGAAAAGACTGGAATCAGAGTCATGCTAAATGAGATAAAGCAGGGGGGGATCCTTGGGAATAGAGTTCTGGAGGCAGAGAAGATCAAGGTCAGAGCTGTAGACTGGAAGTGGGCCATAGAGACCAGAGCTAAGAAAAGATAAGCAGACAGAGGGAGGGAGAGTGCATGGGGAAAGCAGCACAGAGAGCCGCAGACGCAGCTCCCACAGGCTCGTGGTCAGAGGGCGGAAAGCAAGGGGAGGTGGTAGAAGTGGCCAGCAGCAACGCTGCAAGGGACGAGGCGATGAAGATCGAGATGGAGCGTGGTTTCGATGAAAAGGTGACCTTTGGGAAAATGACTTCAGAGCAGTGATGGGGGTGGAAGCCACACTGCAAACAGAAAGGAAGACAGTGGGATGAGAAGAACATGAACAGAGAAAAGAAAAGAGAAAAGCACCATAACTCAAGCAGACAGCAATGTCAAGGAAGCCTTGATCCTTCATAGACTGAGGGGGAGGATGACAAGTAAAAAATAAAAGTACAGAATGAAAATGGAGGGGTAGGGTTGTGGAGCAGGAGGGAGGGAGAAAGGCAGAGCCTCCTTTTCCCGAGCTACCAAGAGGCCCTTTTCTCTACGATAGGAATGATGGGAAGGAAAAAAAATGGAGCAAAGGTACAGAGACATGTTAAGATAGAAAAGAGGGAGACCGGGAAAATTCATGTCCTCAAGCTTCTCATTAGAGTAGAAGCTAAGGATGAGATTAAGAATAAGAGGGCTATTTATGGGCCTGTGGCGAGGAAGTGAGAAAAAGGGCTTAGAGCTCAAGTCCTCAAATGATGAATGAAAGAAGGGTCCACTGAGGTTATGCAGCTGGCTGCCCGCACAGGTGATACCCAGTGAGTATATCTGGAAGTGGAGGGGCTGCTTGGGGTCTGAACCTCCAGAAAGTCCGGCAGGGGTAACAAGGTGGGAAAGAAGCAAGTGAGGCCCTGAGGGAATTAGGGGCTTAGGTGGGGAGGGAGGGTCTACAGCCCCAAAGCCTTGAGAAGGCAAAGTCAGGTTCCGTGGGAAAGAGACACATGGAGGTTAAGAAGTCTATAGTCATTAGATTATTATCAACCACTTTAGTTACCTGGTCTGATGGACAAACAACATCTTAAAGTAATTGGAGAAGGAAGCAAGAACTGATTTGTGTGCCTTGAAGTAAACGTCGCCGATCGCAACGGTGCAGTCACACAGGAAACCAAATTCGCGCTGAGCGTTTAACTGTTGCAGTAGAATAAGTCCATGGTTGGCCAAATCCATTTTTTAAAAAATCTGCAAAGCAAACAATTTTTTTTAAATTTTCAGGTAAGGTGATTCACAAATAAGTATGTGTCGTTTCTAGTGACCAACAGTAATAATTGCTAGCATTATTAGTTGTAAAGCACTATGCTAAAAGTTACATAAATTCACAACAGTCCGGTGAAGTGATTCTGCATTATCCCCCTTTTACAAATGAGGACATTGGGGTTTGGCGGGCTACGCGACTTGCCCAATCTTACACAGATGGTAAGTGGAGAAGCAGGAAATGAATCTGGATATTTTGCCTTTAAGCATCAAGTCTTTGAGTCTACAAATATTCCTGGATCTTTTAAATCTTTCAAGTTTAATATCCCAAATGCAAACTCTAATGATTCATCAGAAGTCGTCAAATCTTCCATAGGGGCAGACAAATGAAAGTGCTGGGAAAGGATCAGACCTGGGCAGTGTGAAGATTTTACTAAGTTTGGCTCAGCTCCTGTGATATAGTAACGGATACATATACCAATTCCCTTGATTTTGACTCTTATGAGTGAGGAAGCAGGGTTGGGGCTCTTCCTCCTTTTTTTTATGGATGAGAAAATGGGCTTGGAGAGGTAGAAGTAATTTGGCCAGACCATCTAGCTAGAGGTGGAGAAGTCGAAATTAAATCTGAAAAAATCCAAACAAATCTATGATATTTATTCCTTACACTTCACCCTAGCAAACCACTCCAGTGTGATTATCAGAGCTGCCTGATATTGCCTGGATTAATCAAATTAGTAGAATGTTTCATTTCCATAGTCAAACAGCATTTACAAAAATCAGCGACACATAGGTTAACATTATACTTAGTATTAATAGCGAAATGCTCAATGTTTTCCCTCTAAGAATGGGAATAAGGCAAGGATGTCTACACTCACTATTCACCTTAGAATGGAAAGTCTAGCTACTGCAACAAGGAACAAAAAGGAAATAAAAGACGTATAAATGGGAAAATAAGAAATTTTAAATACTGCCCTATTTGTAGATGGAATTTGTAGAAAAATCCAAGGAATCTATAAAAAACTCCTGTAACTGATAAATGAGTTCAGTAAGGTTGCAGGATACAAAATAAACATATAAAAATCAGTTATATTTCTAGATACTAACAATGAACATGTGGACACAAATTAAAAATGTAATTCCATTTAGAATCACTTAAAAAATTAAATACATGGATGTAAATCTAACCAAACATCACAGGAGTTATATGATGAAAACTATGAAATGCTTATAAAAGAAAACAGACCCAGATAATGGAGAGACCTACTGTGTTCATGGATTAAAGATTCAACATAGCAAAGTGTCAATTTTCCCCAATTGATACACAGATTTAACAAAATTCCTATCAAAACCCCAGCAGGATTTTTTTTCATAACTATGGACAAAGGCTATTTTACAATTTATATGTAAAGACAAAGGAATTAGAACACCTAAAACAATTTTGAAAAACAATAACAAAATAGGAAGAATTATTCTTCCCAATTTCAAGACTTATTAGGGAGCTACAGTAATTAGGACTGTGTGGTAGTGGCAGAAGGCTGGACACACAGGTCAATGGAGCAGAAATGAGAAGCCAAAAGATGCCCAACTGATTTCTGACAAAGGTGCTAAACAGTTCAGTGGGGGAAAGATAGCTTTTTCAACAAATGGTGGCAGAGCAAAGGGACATCCATAGGCAAAAAAAAAATCTTGACCTAAATCTCACCTTATACAAAAATTAACCCAAAATAGATCATGGACTTAAATGTAAAATACAGAAACTATATAACTTCTGGAAAGCATAGGAGAAAGTCTGAGGGAACTAGGTCTATGTCATCAAAAACATGATCCATAAAAGGAAAAACTGACAAATTGGACAACCTCAAAATTAAAAACTGTTCCAGAAAACACTCTGCTAAGATAATTAAAATACAAGCTATGTATTTTAGGCTGAGAGAAAACTGCAAACCCTGGATCTGACAAAGGAACAGCATCTAGTATATCAAAAAAACTCTCAAAACTTAAGAGTAAAACAAACACTCAGAAAATGAGCAGAGGACATGAAGAAACATTTCACAGAAGAGGATATGCAGATGACAAATAAGCACAGGAAAGGATGTTCAACATTATTAGCCATCAAAGGAAAGTAACTAAGACCACAATGAGATATTCACTACACATCTGTCAGGATGGCTAATGAAAAAATAAACAGGACGGGCAGAGTTCTCGCCTGTGTGCAGGAGATCCGACTCACTTTCCGATACCTGTCCATGTAAAACAAACAGACAAACAAACAAGCACCCATCAATTATAAATATAAATAACACCAAATGTTGGCAAGAATGTAGAGAAACTGGGTCCATCAGTTTCTGGGCATTGCTGGTAGAAATGTAAAACGGTATGGCCACAAAGGAAAACAGTGTGGCAGTTTCTTAAAATTTAAACATACAATGGCCATACAACTCAACAATTGCATTCCTGGACATTTGTCCCACAGAAATAAAAATCTATGTTCACCCAAAAATCTGTATGTAAATGTTTGTAGCGATTTTATTTGTAATTGAAAACTGGAAACCACCCAGATATCCTCCAAGTGGTGAATGGTTAAACAGGTATGGAAACAAACTAATGATGCATGCGACAGCTTAGATGAATCACCAGGGAATTATGCTCAATGAAAAAAGCTAATTCCAAAAGGTTACATACTTTATCATTCCATTTTTAAAGCATTCTTAAATGACAAAATTATAGCAATGAAGAACAGATTAGTGGTTCCAGCTTAAGGGGGAAATGAGGGTAGGAGGGAAGTGGGTGTGATAAAAGGGCAGCGTGAGAGATCTCTGTGGTGATGGAAATGTTCTGTGTCTTCAATGTGTTAATGCCCATGTCGTGGTTGTGATAAACTATGATTCTGTAATATTTTCCTGTTGGGGGAAACAGACAAAGGTGTATGGGATTTTTCTGTATTATTTCTTACAGCAGCATGTGAATTTATAATTATCTCAAAATTTTAAAAGTTCATAAGAAAAAGCCCAGTACACATTAATTCATTAAAAAAACAACAACTGATAATATGCATTAACTTCAGAGTAAGGGAAACTACTGAGGAGACTACATTATCAGTGAGCTTTAAAAAAAAAAAGGCCCACAGCAATTCTTAACTCACTCTCCTTCCTGCTCTAAGGGATATTTTGATAGATTCAGAAATTAACAAGTATACCTGAAAACAAACTATAGTGTAGAATAATAGTTTAATGGGCTGATAAGGTCACAGAGCAAGGATCCAGGATGTCCAAGTCTCATATTTTCTATTTAGAGGCATATTCAAGTATAAGAGATAGGGGAGGTCATCCAATTTTGTAAGTAATTTGGGTATAAAGACCAGAATGCAGTCTGGTTTAAATGAGAAAACTAATGGCAGAAATAAGTAACTTAGTTCCCCAATATTTATTGCGTTCACCAGAGAAGCTGAAAACAACTTGAGCAGGAAGGGGAGAAACAGAAAAGGCAGGGTGGGGGTTGAGGAGAGTCGGAGACCCTTGCCAGGTTGCAAAGTAATGGGGATTACAAAGAAACATCCCTCTGACCTCACCTCCACCAGATGTCACTTTAGAAGATTGCCTTGAATCACTGGACACTGTAAAATACTTCCTTTTCCATCTCACTAACCAGCCTTTCCCTACAAAAAAGTATAACATCCTTTTAGGCTGTGATGTGCTGCTTTATCACATGCTGTGGCTCTGATCCGGGTACGAGATGATTAGGCAGTTTCCGGTCCCACTGCTCACTCACTCCAGGAGCTTCAAGTATAATATCTTACTATTTAGTCCTTTGATAATGAGGAGGAGAGTGGTTTATTTATAGAGTGTTTACTATTGACCATCATTTCCATATAGTATTCATTTAATTCTTACTCTGACTGCTTTGAGATTATTGAAGCATTGCAGGCCCTGTTTTAAAAATGAGGAAACAGTTTAGAGGGGTGAGGCAGCTTGCCCAGGATTATGGAACCAACGAGTGCAAGAAGAGGGCTTAAACCCAGTTCATTTGATCTGTCACAATGTCCTATGGAAGTGTGTTTGTTTAAAATTAACAAGAAATCTTTATTTTTATTTCAGCTTTCAGGCATATATAGTTGTTATAAAAGATTGAAACACAAAATACCAGAATTGTCCATCCTGGTATAAAATTTTATATTTTAATGCTATCAATTTTTCAATATCTTTTAGGAGGATTTTGAATTTGGGGTTTTTACATTAACAGATATAGATCATCACCTTGGATACAGCAAAATGTATGGTTCTCTCTCTTTGCGTAGAAGGACCAATGTTAGCATTTTATTGGGTCCTCAAGAATGAAGCCATGGATAAAATGCTGTTTCTATTTTAAGGGTGACTACTAGTAATTTTAGGGTTTCAATTTAGGAATATCTCCTAAATTAGGAAATAAACTCAATATAAATCACAGAGAGAAAAGCTCATATACATGAGTCTCAGAGCAATGGAGAAACCAAATGATAGGAAAAAAAAATGTCACATGGTCAAAATTCATATAAGGAAAAAATCACACAGATCAGCAAAAATTGTATTTTATAGACCAAGAGACTTCATCTGTCAGGGAGAAAAACAAAACCCAACCCCCTAGATGCTTATGTATGTGAACTGGCCTGAGAAAATGCGGTGCGAGTGGTGGTAGAGGGCACCGGGACAGGATTCCTGGCATCATGGGCACCTGCTCCCCCCACCCTCATGTCCCTAGTACTGCCCTTTTCTAAGTCTTTCTTTCCTTATGGCCCCTCACAACAGGCTGAGTTTGCAGCACTTTTGAGGCTGGCTCCATCGATGCTTACCCGCCAGTCTGCTTCTGCCCCAGTGCACTGAGGCAGCTTTCGCAAGGTCACCCAGCGCTCTGATCCTAGCCTCCTGGAGCTCAGGGTGGCAGCACCTCCTCCCCTTCCTCCTGCTTCGATAACTATCGCTCCCTGCCTCCAGGCCATGCTTTTTGTTGCCTATCTTCCACCTTTGGGCCATTCTGTGTTCACCTCTGCCAAGGCTTCCTCTTTTGCTGGCACTCCTGGGTGTTTGCCCTCATCCTGCAGACCCTGGTGATCTTACCCACTTCCCACTTGATGCAGCCCTACAGAACCCCAAACTCGTACAACTGAACCCATCCCCAAAGATCAATAAAAGCCAACACACACCTGCTCCTGGGGTTCCCCTGCTCACCTAGCCACACGATCACCCACCCCTTGGCCCAGTCAGAAATCACAGTTCTTCCTTCAGGCCTTCCACTCTGTCCTCTATCATGGCAGCCAGTTACCCAAGACCCACCAACTTTATTCTTCAACCCTTCCCTAATAGTTACACTTGTCGCCATCCCCACTTGACTGCTACCTCCTAACCCTGCTTCCAGTCTGTCGTCTCTGATCCAGTCTGTCCACTCTGATATAGCAGCCAGAGTGATCTTTCCAAAGGGCAAACCCAACATTAGGATCCTAAGCCTTCCGTGAGTCTCAGCTACCTTTAGGATGAAACCCACCTTCTTTAGCACAGCTTATCTTGTTCCTTACTCTGCACTACACGCCACCGTGTACACTAATGGATTCCAGACTTTGGGATTTCAGAGACCCACTAAAAACAAACAAGCAGATCTTTAAACTGGGGCTTCAACGAGTACTGCTCCCTCTTTAAGGCATAAACTATCCACACACCTCAAGGGGACGGGGAGTAGAGATGGGAGCTTTTGAACATAAACAGGCAGAAACAACACATCAGAATAAAGGACAATCCTTCCCAAGAAAGGACAGTTGGCACTTTATTCAATATATGGAAAAAGAATAAGTTCTTTTTAATGCAAAAAAAAAAAAATTACAGGATAAAATTCTGCTTTCTGATATTAAGTTGCATCTCACTGTTCTCATCAGTTTGGTGGTCTTTATGAAGTGATCAGTGTCCAAATTCTGAAATCCAAGCACGGTCAGAAGGCCAGTTTCATCTACGTATGTTGATGATAACCGAGACAAAATAATGTTACTTTAACTCCCTTTGGAAATTCCAGAGGAACTAAGTGGAGGAAAGGCAGTTTCCTCTGTCTGGCAGGTCCTGAAGGCAGGAGGCAGGCCATTATTTGGCACCAAACTCCCTGCTCTTCTCTCAAAGCTCAGAGGCTCAGGACCCTGACCTCTAGACCAGGTCAGGAGAGGGAGCCACAAATACCATAGGCCTTTGAGGCACAACCACTTTCCATTCACTTAACTGCCCCATCCCCCCAGCCCCACCTGTCCTCTGCACACTTCCCTGACCCTCAGGATTAGGAGGCTCTCCTGGCCTCCAATGTCAGCTAACACCTGCCTGCTCAATGATTCCTGCGAATCAGCACTGAGTCTCAGCTATCACTTACAGCTTTTTCCCATGTTTCTAGCATGTCGTCTGGCATTTGATAATATTGGTAACTTACCATATAATATCTGTATATTATCATATATGTTCCATATGGTGGAAGGAGAAGAGTGCTAAATTCCAGTCTCGACTCCATCCCTCACCAGCAGGGTGATTTGGGAGAAATGCAATATTTCAGGCCTGAGTTTCCACATCTCTCTATTAAGGTTAAGGAGTTAGAGCAAATGATTTCTAAGGAGTTTCTAAAAGTTCAATTTCCATTTATTCTAAATTGACCTGGAAAATGCTCACAACTTAAGGTGTACTGTATTTTGGAAGAATTTTTTTTAGTTTCAAATGTTACCTCATGTTTCTTTCTATTAATAGTTCAGGTCTGAACAATGCTTTATAGTTTATATAATCTTTTCTTGTACATTACTTATCCTTGACCATACCATCACATACCCATATTTTCTAACTATTTCATTATTAATTGTATTAAGTAGTAACCATAGCATTCCTAATGAATAGCTACTTATCATATGCCCAGGAATATAGGGAGTGCTATGTCTACATCAGGTAGTTAAATCCCTCAATGATGATCTTTTTTCAAGATGAAGGAATTCAGACCGAGAGAAGTTAAGGACCTGGGGCACACTCAGGACTAGCTTGCAGGAGGCAGACAGGGGAAGCAGTCAAGCACCTGACAAATACAGGATTTAGTGTGAGCTTTTTAAGGGGTCAGGCACCAGGCTTCTGATGGGGAGCAGAATACACAGAGCCCTGGGATGTAATCATATAAGCATTCAATTTTGTAACAGTCAACTCTGATAAGAGCTATCAAAGAAAAAATAAAGAATTATGAAATCATAAAACAGGAAAAACTGGTCTAATCGGGGGTGTCAGGGAAGGCTTTTGTGAGGAAATGCCAACTAAGCAGTTGTTTGAAGAATGAGAAGTGTTAACTTGGTAAAGGTAGAGAAAAAGTATCCCAGACCAAGGGATCCACATTTGAAAAGTCCCTGAGATGGGAGGAAGAAAGACGCAACCCAGCGTCTGAAAGGCCAATGTGCTACAGTGCAAAGAACCAGAGAAGAATGAGGTAAAAGGCGGCTGAAGGCTCAGGGCATGCTAAGGATTTCAGTACAAATTTTAAGGGTGATGGCAAGCCACTGCAGGGGATTTTGAGCAGCGGGGAAAAGATCAGCTGCCTGAAATGTGAAAACCACCTGATGGGCATGACTAGAGGGCTGTGGCTACAGAACTAACCAAAGGGGGGGGGGCAGGGGTGTAAGGCTGATGAAGGAGAGACCTATGAGAAGTCTACTGTGGTAGTACAGAAGACCTGCTGGACTAGGTGGTGATGATGAAGCCGGTGCTGGAAAGATATTTTAAACAGCAGTCAACACAACTGGTTGGTAGGTTAGATGGAGGAGCCGGGACAAAGGTGTTTGAGATGACTCCTGGACTTTCAACTTGTGTAAACTGAAAGATCTTGGGGCTTCCCACCAAGGAAGATCCTGAGTTTAGGTGTAAACATGCTGGGTTTGAGATATTTTTGAAACACCCAAGAGAGATATGGGGTAAGCACATATTGGCTATATATAGGTCTGGAGCTCAGGTGATTTAAGTTGGAGGCTTTAGAGAAAGTCAGGCAGGTTTGTCTTCCTCCAGAAACCACACCCTTGAATCACTATACTCCAGTGAAGAGGTTAAAATGTAAACAAATAGGAGTCAGGATATGAACCCTGGTCTTCTAGGTCTAAATCTTATGGTACTTCCATGATACCACTCTGTTCTATGGATTGTTTCTGACAGTTTTTATCAGTCCTAGTGACACAGAGAGGATAATTAAACATGAAATTGAAGACCTTCATAAAATCCCCCACCATTTAACATGCCAATGGAACTAAAATAAATAAATAAATAGTAATCAGACAAAAGCAACATCATTTGTCTTTCCTAAATCAGAATGATGAGCAAAGGGGAACCGAAGAAAAGTAGAGATGAAGAAGGGAGGTAGTCTTTAGAAGTGGGTTTCAAGGAATGCCTTTTTATATATGTGTACAACGTTTTTTATAAATTCAGACACTGTCAAGACATATCCATGTTGAAATAAGCAAAACACACTTTCCAAAGTCAAATGTAAACCATATTTTAGATGACTCAATGCTTTGTTATCCTCACCACTGTTTCCCAAATTGATAATTGGACACCTAGTTGTCAAGTGCTTTTGTCTTCCATCACAAGCGAAAATGCATTTCTTTCTAAACACACTGGGCTGATCTACAAGTAACTGTCTTACTCATTCTCTGAAGGTATAGCTGAATGGGACAATATAATCACGTTACATTTTAATAGAAGTTCTTCCTTCACATTCAGTATAAAGATAGGAGACCAAACTAGCATTTGGGAATTGATGGTTCACTTTTTAAAGATAATAGCTCTTCTAAGACACTAAAGACCACTTAGATTACCCATTTCAAGGGCACTAAAAGGGTCCTCTGAAGTCCTAGATATTATTTAAGTGAAGCAGAAATGAATATTGTAATGCATGAGTAACAAGAAAAAGCACTACCCACAAGTAAGATTGATTCTTTCAAGTAGTTTAGACCACTTACCAGGATGAAAAACTGCTTTTTTTTCAATTAGTATTATTAATAATTAATGTTTAAGGTCCCATGAAGTAAACCTCAATGAGTTTGGCCACTTGAATTTTAACATATTTAAAAACTGGATTTCAAAGCCAGGAAATGCACCTTCTTTAGTCGTGGTTACGGACCGGTATTTTTTCTTAAAATTTCCTTAGTCAATTCTCGTTCATAATAGTGAGAAAAAGGTGGGGTATAAGGTAGCCAAGAGCACTATTGTAACTGTGGAAAGCATTGCATTTATATAAAATTTGTCTTTTAAATTATATTTTGCTTAGGTTAATATTAAAATTAGTTTTTAACTTCTGAGCATAAATTGAGATTAGGAAGTAGTTCAGGGGCACTTTAGTTGTACAACCAGATCAGAAATTTATGGCTAATAAAGAGTTGATATCAAAGTGATAATTCTAAAGACATTATGTCATAACTTAAAGGAAACCTATATTTGATTACACACAGCAAAATTTAAAACCTGATCTAATTTGCTTCTACTTTCCTACTAAGTAGAGGTTGCTTTCCTGTTTTATAAACAGTATGATTAGCAAAATTATTCTGAAGTAAATATAAACTGAGGTATAGCTCAGTTTATGCCAGAGATGAGCTCCAAATGTGATTTAACTCAAAGTCTTAATTGAAGAATATATTTCAATATTCTAGGGCAGGGGTTCTCAAACTTTTTGTTTTCAGGACCCCTTTACGCTTTTAAAAATTGAAGACAATCAAGAGTTTCTGTTATATTACTATTTGTTATACTGTTATAATGATATTTGAAATTAAATGAGTAATTTAGAAAATATTTATTTAAATAACAATACATCACTTGTTAACGAAAAATATTTCCAGAAACAAAACAAAAACAGAAGTGGCAGCTTTTTATATTTTTGCAAAACTTTTTAAGAGAAGACAATTGGATTCTGCATTTACTCTGCCATGAGTAATAAAGAAAATCCAGCCTCACCCACATACATAGTTGCAAAGGGGAGGAATATTTTAATAACCTTTTCTAATAATTGTGATATTCTTCCTTGATACTGCACTAAACTCAACAAGTGGTAGTTTCCTAAAGCTTAATTGTAAGATCTGAAATTATATTATTGAATGAACTTTCCCTACTTTATTACGGAAAAAGTGACTGGCCTAGCTTGCATTTTGAATGGATCTTTCACCTTTGCATGATTTCGAAATGTCATCCATTGATCATTTGGACAATGGATCAATGATCCATTGATCATATGGCTCACTGAGTTATATAGACTCTCACAATGATGACGTATTTTGTCAACATAGTGAAAAAGGTAAATAACATATTAGAGTTACTATGAAACTAGTTTCAGGACAAGGCACTTTGAAAGGGTCTTGGGAATGCAAAGGCACTGTCAACTACATTTACATAACCACTGTTCTAGGGAAGGCACTTCAACTCATTCCTGGGGACTTAGAGAACCTAAATGACTAGGTCTGGGGTAGAAGAACAAATATAAATTTTGAAATCATTCTCAGCTGATTCTGATACTCACCTTGCATGGTGAAGAACTTAGGGAGCTATTTAAAGGAACTATTGATTATAAAGGAGCCATACACTAAAACCTCCCATAATGTGAGAAAGTAGTTTTTTAAGTACTTAGCCAGATATATGTGCTTACAGTTCTTATCTTTGTATACCCAACTTTGTTGAAGTGAGAATCAAAATCATAGGATGCATACGTCATGTACGTGGCCTGGGGACAATGTGTTTCAGCTTAAATATCAGACTTTAACGTGGCTTCTGTACCATAAAAAAAATTGTCCTAAATGTCTTGGACTGCTCAATCTTGGTGAGTGTTCTATGGCTCTGTGGTTTGGTGGCCTATCAGCATAGTAAAAACGCTGACTCCTATTTCCTAACAATTCAAAATATTTTTATTATTTAATGTTTCATTTATTAATAGAAATTATAACTACTTCATCATTAGAAAGGTTTGTAAAAATGCTCTTGATCTAATGCTTACAATGTTTACCTTTTTTTTTCAGGAAAATGAAAATTTTCAATTTCCTTCAAGTTTTAGGGTCATGCTCTTTGCTCTTTGGAGACCCAAAGAGCATAAGTAGAAGTGATAAATATCATTTTGCCTGATGCGTGCTGAAATTTATTGGAGAAATCTCGAGTGGACCAGCAGCTATTCCAACCTTCCTTAATAATAATTGTTTGGCACCACAAATTTGTCCAATTTCTCTAAGTTACTACAGGGAAAATGAGTGGGTTTAGAGAGGAAGCCCCAGGTCCAAGGAAGCTGATCCCAAGTCAATGCCACATATCAGACACATCAAAGGTTTCCTTTCACTTCACTTCCTACTCTATTTCAGTATCTGGGGAAAGCACATCCCTTTGCTCAGGGACATGTAAAGGAAACTTGAAGTCACAGGATTTCAGGGTGTATCTTCTTAGATGGTTGGGGTAAATATATTTTTATATTACTTTACAAATGTGCATACTAAAAACCCGCAAATTTTGGAGTACAGTTCCAAATTGACAATAATTCTTATGACAAAAAAGAAACTGTCAGAACGGCAGTTTTTTTCTATGACCTAAGACATGCTTGTTCTCCTCTGCTGCTGGAGCACACAGGTGGCAAAATTTGTGAGGTACGAATTGATCTTACACCTTCTTTGAAGAGAAGCTTTAAATCTGGTGTTTGGCCTTAACAACGTTTTAGGGATGGTTTGTGTATCACCCATTCATAGGCTCTTCTGCTGTTGGTTACTGGTGGCACCTAATACACGTTGTCCATTAACAAATCATTTCTTGTCCTTTTAGACAATAATAGGGCAATTCTGTTGGCTAGAAAATAAACTTACAAAAACCACAATTTTATTAAAGGAGAACTGCCGAGTTTAGAGGAATTTAATATTTATGGCAAATTACTTTTTTTTTCCAAATTAGGAAAGATTTTATCTAATGCCGAAGTCTCCCCCTGTTCATAAATTTATTCTAGTACAGAATGCAAGTGGACAATGCTACCTGTGCATTTGATCTACTGTTGGGCCTGACCTTTCCCTTCATTTTTAGACAGATCAAAATGGAAAATCCTAGCTCACATATGTGAAATTATAATACTGTATGTGTATTATATGTGTGTGTATATATATGTCTAGGTTGTATAAAATCACTTTCTTTAAAAAACATCACCTTTTGACCTTCTGAAAACATCCTGGATACACACCACGAAGTTATTTAGAATGCAATAATAAAATTTACTTTAATTTTAAATTATCTGATTTTGATAAATCAGTTTTTTTGATTTAATGATTAAAATGTTTTCGTTCTGATTTTCTATTGAAATTTCAGCCTCTCAGACTAACGTGTTAATGATGTGCACACACCTAGCTCCTGAGCCTTTGTCAGGGTCAAGAGGTATGGCCTGGGCAGCGGTTTGAGTAAATCCAGAACCCTGGAGTTAAAATTTGAGGCTCTAACGCTGACCTTCTTCAGGCTTTATTTTATTAAAAACAATTAACCACCTGTGAGAATGGATCAAATCGACACCCTATCGGGTCTCGTTACGTGAAGCAGGCGCAATGAACAATACGGACGAGACAGGGTGGGTGGGCAAAGAGCAGAGGCTTAGTAGAGCAGAGTAGGGAGTTTGGCAGCCAGGGCCGGGGAAATAACCAGCACTATCTTCCCTCGACCCGTTCACTTCTTGCCAGCTCTGCAGCCACCGTTTCCCTCTTCAATGGCCTCTCTCATTTACCACCAGCTAAAAGCGACCAAAGCCTGGCTTCCCGTGCACCTTCTGTACTATCAATTCTCGGCAACCCGGTCTAAAAATTCAGGGCCTGGGGTCGTGACCCCGAGGGATCAGGTCCGGCCCGGGGAAGCGACCTCCGCCCGAGTCCACAGGAAAGACCGGCGACTGGCGGGAGCGCTAGGCCCAGGGCGTCCCGGCCCAACGGTCTTCGAGGGGGAGGGGGTCCGGCAGGGGGCCGTGGAGGGGAACGCAGCCGTGAGACACGCCCAGGCCCTCCTAGGGAGGGAAGGCGAGAAGGGGAGGGAGGAAAGGGGGAGGAGGAAAGACTGGAAGGCCCGGAGGGAGGAGCGCCCGGCCCGGCCCAGCGCGCGCCCGCCGGAGACCCGCAGCGCTCAGCACAATGGTTACGCCTACGCCGAGCGCGACGCGCCGGCGCCGGCGCCGGGGGGGCAAGCTGGGGAGCGGGCGAGCGCGCGCGAGAGCCGCAGACTGCGCGAGAGCCGTGCTGCCGGAAGCGCGCGTGCGCGCCCCCGCCCGCACGGGGAGGCGGAGCCGCAGCGGAGCGGCAGCAGCTGTGGGAGCCGCTGCCGCTGGGAGAAGCGCCAGGGAGGCCGGGCCTGCTCCGGTCCGACCGGATCCTCCCCTCCCCCCTCCCCTCCCCCAGCCCACTTCCGCAGCTTGCGGCCCGCCGCCCGGGCGGCAGCGGCGAAGCAGCAGGGCGGCGGCGAGGCGTCGGAGGAGTACGCACCTGAACGGGCCCGCCGTGCGGCTCCAGCGCGGGACGCTCGCCGGCCGCCGCCGATCGGACGCCTTCGCGGTGGCGGCGGGAAGGGAGGGACCGGCGGCGGGGAACGGACGCGGTTGCCCCCTCCCTCCTCCCTCCTTCTCCCTCCTCCCTCCCGGCCGCCGCCCGCCCTCTCGGCTTCCGTCCCCTCCCTCTGCAAAGCCCCGGATGGAGCCGCCGCCGGCCCGGGGATGGTTTTGTCGGGTGGCCAGGCCTGGCATCGCCGCTCCGTAGACCCTCTACCCTACAGCGACCCGGCGGCCGGGCCCGTGTCCGCCCGTACCGATCCGGGTCGGGCTGCCGTCGGCTTTGTAGCCGGGGCCGCCGGGGTCCCTGATGCCCCCGCCCCCCGCGCGGACGGGTCGGGGGTGGCACGTGGGCTCGGCCGGGGGCGGAGCAGCGCGCTTACCTGTCGCCGGTGCCCCGCGGCGGAGCTGTGGATGGGCGCCGGGGCGGCCTGCTGCCCTCCCTCCCGCCGCCGCCGCCCCTGCCTTTCGCAGCTGCTGCTGCCGCTGCCGCCGCGGTCGGTGTCTCCGGCGCGGCGGCGGCGGCGGGGCTTTTCCTGTCCGGTTACGTTAAGGTCACATGACCGAGAGAGCGGAGCGACTAGTGCAAAGAGGCTGCGAGCGGCTCCCGCCGGAGGTGGGGGGGGGAGGCGGTGAGAAGCCGTGGCGGCAGGCGCCCCCCCACCCCCCGCCGCCTCCGCCTCCTGCTGCGCTGCCGCCGCCGCCACCGCCGTCGTCGCCCTCAGCGCTAGCTCTGCTGCCTCTCCCACCCAGGCTCATCTCGGCCCCAGCCAAACTTCTGCAAACCATGTGCAGCCGAGGCGAGGAAACTTCCTCTACCTATTGGGCTCGATGCTTGACTCACAGGCCCCTTGTTTACATGAAAGTGTTTAGGTAGGACACATCCTGGAGATGCTCGGGGGAGGGATGCAAGATTCTTCTCCAGGCTTCTCCTGGTTGACCTCTCTTGGCCTTTGTTCCTTGACTCCCATATTCGCATTTTAATCTTAAAACGTGAAATTGAGTGGACTGTAGATATTGTAAGTCAGTAATACTTTTTTATCGCCTCTGGTAATTGAAAGTCGTACTGAAGCAGAAATGTCTGTGTGCCATGTATAAAGGTGAAGTATTTTCCGTACAGGCTGTTGGAGTGTGATGTAAGGTTTCTGTTAGGGGTGAATATGCCTATTTCAGTAATTGGATTTTGATTGTGAAGCAAAGTCTACAAAATGTTATTTAAGAGCAGTTGACTACCATTTTGGTCTTTGAGGTGTTGTTAGAGTGTATTTTAGAGTTGGCTGTTCTGCTGGATTTGGAAATCCTGAAAATGTTTTAACAGGGAGGCCCTGAGATGTAATTATGGCAGGGAAGTTAGAATTCTTGATGGGCCTTCTTAACATTTTAAGTTTGCTTGTTTGTTGCCATTTCAGTAGAATTTTATTCACATCTTTTCTTTTGCGGTATTACCCCTGGAGGCCTGGAGTTTAATAATTTCTTGATTTTACGTATCTAGGATTTTGATGACTTAAGATAGGGTATGCCTTGATTTGTAAGGAAATTGGAGACAGTGGTTTCCAGACTACTCTGGTTTTAAAGCATACTATCATCTTTGATTTGCTTCTAACACATTTTGGTTTCTTCAGCCAGACCCTACCATAGTACCTGGCATCTAATTTCCCAAACATTTAAGGCAAGCTACTATCCTAAGACAATTTAATGTGCAGAAATGTCCCTCTTAAAAATTGGAGTTTGATTTAGCAATCCATTTATACCTAAGGCTCTGATGACTAATTATTTCTTCTTTGAAGGTGAAATAAGCAGCTGTATAACTTTGTCTCAAAAGTGTATAATAGATTTATTATATACTTCTCGTGAACTTTCTTGTTCTTTGATCAGCTAGGTAAATGATACATTGAGTGGATAAATGTCTGCCTGCAAAACCCAGTTCTGACCCTGATCTGAATAGTCTAGTGCACTATCACAAAAACATCAAAGTTGGCCTTCAGACTGGGGGCTTGCAAACCAGGTTCCTTGGATTGGTTCTAGAATTGAGATTTCTTTTATCTTACTAGGAAATGAATGTGATATTGATTGTTTGGTAGGAAATTAGAAATCTTTAGACTCTTAATTCTTTTGGACTTTCCTCAGAAAGATTTCATATTTATCATGTAGATGGGAGAAGCACAGGGTTAGAGGCTTTATGGAAAAGTCTGACAACCTGCTGGGTCTCCCCCTTAGGGAAACTTGATACTGATTACATCCTTCTCAAGTTTATCATGTTGATGGAGTAGTCATGTGGTGAGTAAATTGATATAAAAGAAACTAAAGGGAAAGTGGGCAGAATTCATGCTAAAGTTCTAGGCTGAAGCCATGGGGCAGGAACTTGTCTATATGTCTAGAGTAATCAGACTTCAGTCTAACTAGCTATGCTTCTTAAGATCAGTGAATAGTTTCTAAGAATTTTTCTCTGTGTAGGTTTTAGAAATAAACTCAGGGGTAAGCCCTGAAACTTTGGGTCTGAGTCCTAGAGAAAGTGCTATCAAGAGCATCCTCTTCATCCCTCAGGAACTGTTGCGGTGGAATTTAGAACTGGGCTGCTTTGCAGCTAGTTCTGTCAAGACATGGGCATGCCTGCTTGTATATTGCCAGACATCCCAGTTATTTTCACTTTTAGTCATCATCATTGAATAATAGTATTTTAAAGAGAGCTATACTGACCTTATCTGCTTTCTATGTTTTGTTGAAGTAGGAACATTTAGATGAATAAATATATAAAGGTTGAGGAGAAAACAGTAGCTTTTACAGAGAAGAGAGTAATCTGAAATTGTGGCTCCTTAGGTAGGGCTGGGGGAAGCCATCAGTTCTTAAAGTCTGGTTGTAAAAGCCATGAATGCCCTTTTTTAACTGATAAGAAAAATATGTTCTATCATTTGTTTAGTGTTCATGTGCTGATTTATTTTGGTATTTTGAAAATAATGTGGCACATTAGGAGTTCAAAATTAGTTTCATATGTTTTACTTCAGAGAAAATCACAGCACAAGCCAATAAGTGGATTCATCAAAAGTAAACTTAAACATAAATATTCTGCAGTGTCTTGTGTTGCTGAAAGTTTTGCTTGATGTTATCCTGAGGCACATAGAGTACATATTTGCTTGTGTTCTGAAAAGACTGGTCTTAGTAAGGTTTGGACAGTGGGCTACAAATAGCTAAATATTACTGTATTTAATTTGGGGGGGGAGGTGGGGCTTAGTTTTCTTAGAGTTTACTTACAAATTTTGTAAAAATTGCGAGTGTGTGTGCTCAGATTGAGGATGAATTTCCTTTAACTTTGATAAGAAAACTAATGGGAGGGGTAAGTAAGTAATGTGGGTAGAGCCACAGAGTAACTTTTTCATTAAGTTGTTTTATGGAGGCTGTCTTGTTGAGTAACTTCTCCAATGAGGAAACTGACATGCTTTTACTTGCTTGACTCTTCATTTGGGTTGGTTCCTTGCCTTCTGTGTTTTGTATCAAGCTTAACATATAAATCAGGAAGGTTTGTATTTTCAGTGTCTTACTTGCTTTGGTTTTGCCATAAAATTGATAGAAAATACTTGTTTTTATAGAATTGTTGTTATTGAGACCATATTTCCATAAGGAATTCCCTAGACTTTAGGAAACTTTTTGTTTTAAACCTACTGATCTAGACTTGTGGGTTTCAAACTTTTTTTATGACTGTAATTCCAAAATAGATTTCAAATTGCTACCCAGTACACGTATATATGTAAAACTGAAACAGTTTTCATATATATATAAAAGTTTATCAAACAGTACGTTGTTACTCTATCTTCTTTTCTAATCTTTATTTTGAGGGCTGTTTGTGTTGCCTTAAATTGATGTCATCAGTCACTGGCCAGAATTTGAAGAACATTGTTCTGTTAGTTCTCTCTTATTAGTAATTATCTCAAAACTTAATAGCTTAAAACAGTGAGCATTTGTTATCTCATACAGTTTCAAGTCTGGGTCTTTCATGAGGTCACAGTCAAGATGTTGGCTAGGGCAGCAGTCTTGGAGACTTGACTGGCTCACACTACTGTCAAGTTAGTGCGGGCTGTTGGCAGATGGCTTTAGGTCCTCTCCACTGGACTGCTTGAGTATCCTAACAACATGGTGGTGGCTAGCTTCCCCCAGAGCCAGTGGAGGAAGCCACAGTGCCAAGAACCAGTCTCAGAAGTCACACGTCGTCACTTCTGTCATGTTTGGTGTTTTTTTAAAAATACTTTTTATTTTAAAATAATTTCAAGTTTACAGGACAGTTGTAAAAATGATACAAAACAACACAGAGAACTCCAGTATATATTCTCTACCCCAATACCTAGGTTTACCAACTTTTAACATTTTGCCTTGTTTGTTATTTCATTGTATCTATCCGTTGTGCTCTGTTTTCTAAACATTTGAGAAGATTGCATATACCATGCTCCTTGACAACATGTATTCCCTAAGAACAGGAATACTCGTTTATGGAATCACGTATGTGCACATTAAGTCCTGTTCTTAAATTCAAGACATTTAACATTGTCATAAAACATATTGTCTGTATTACTTTTTTCTTTTTCCCAATAATATCCTTTTGGGCATTTTCTCCTCCATTATTAGATCTAGTCCAGAGTATTGTATTTCACCGTCATTGTCTCTCTCTTTAAAAATGTATATTTTGGTAGCATAACATAAAATTTCCCATCTTTGGCACTTTCAAGCATGCTATTCGGTGGAATTTATAACATTCACTGTGTTGTGCTAACTTCACCACCTTCCATTATCAGAACTTTTTCCACACCCCAAGCAGAGATCCTGGATCCTTTATGTATTAACTCTCCGTTTCTGCTCTATCCTTCACACCTTACTCCAGGTAACCTGAACTCTACTTTCAGTTTCTGTGAATTTGCATATTCTGGTTAATTCATATAAGTGGAATCAAATAATATCTGTCCTTTTGTGTCTAAATTACATTCTGAACATGATGCTTTCTGGGTTCATCCATGTTGTAACATGTTTCAGCACTTCATTCCTTTTTTGTGGCTAAATAATATTCTGTTGTAAGGATATACTACATTTTGGCCATTCATCTGTTGATGGACAACTTGGGTTGCCTAATTGATTTTTAGAGGAAATAGAAAATATACCTAATAAATGAATCCGAACTACTCTCTTTACTGTTAGTTCCACGTATGGTCTATCTACTCACCATGAGCTTGTACTATGCAAGTTATTCCAGCCAGCATGCACCCAGGAGTTCAAGGAGGATCAGGATTTCAAGTTCGAGACCATCAGGACCTGCATGTACAGAAAACCACATCACTACTTTCTACTGTGAACTTTCATGGAGAACTGGATCTGGAACAGTTTGTTCTAAGACAAGTTTTATTTTAGTGGTACCAAAGAGCAGTATGAGATCCTGCTTGGTAAAGTAAGCAAAGGCAGGATAATGTTTAAGGCATTTATTTATTTATTTATTTATTTATTTATTTATTTATTTATTTATTTATATCTGTTTGGCTTTTCTGAGTAGTAGGTGGGGATACAGTAAGTTATCTTGTATTTTGGGCATTAGAGTGGGATAATGGCTTTTTTCTTAACCTCTTTCCAGTTTCTTTTACCAGGGCTTTTGACCTCAAGTAGGTTTATTACTAATTTATTTTGATTGTTCTTGTTACATACATACCTATAGCCTGTATGTCCCATTCCCTTTGTAAACTCTTTGGTAGCAGGGACTTCTTTTATGTATACTGTTGGTATGCAAATGCTTGAAGACTTGAGTTGAATTTGTGGTTGAAGAACCTGAGATAATAATTTTCCTCTGTAGAACAGAATGAAAAATGCTTTAATTTTCTACAACTCTAGCATAGGTGCTGATGGTACATCTGAATAAGAGTGATCTCTCCTTTCAGGTGCTTCCAGTCCAGTAGGGAAGGAAACCACAGATATTTAATATACAGGTTGTTTTGTACGACAGTTGTGCTGATTGCTGGGGTAGTATAGATGAAGTTTATACTGAAGCTGAATCTTCAAGGGCGAATACGTGTTTAAAAGGCAGACTTAGTTTTGTGACATATTATGATAGTTTGCATTTCTCAGCTTTACTCCTTTTATTGTAGGCTAGTTGTCATTATAATTTGATAAGTTGCTTCTTTCTGTGTCATGTATGTTCTTATATCTCTCTAGAACTATGTTACCCAATCTATAGCTAATGTATATACAAAGCTATATGTAATATGTAATAGCTTTGTAAATTTAAATTAATTAAAATGAAATGAAGTTAAGAGTTTCATACAATGGACTACTGAGTGGCCACAAGAAGAAATGAAGTTGTGAGGTATGCAGCTAGGTGAATGAACCTTAAGGACAGTATGGTGAATGAAATGTCCGAAACAAAAAGACAAGTATTATCATTTCTCACTCATGTGAACCAACTACAAACTCAGAGAATTGAAGTCAAAGGCATGGGTTATCAGATTGGGGCCTATTGTACCTTTACAATAAAGGTAAAGGTCCTAGATCTAAAGGTCCTAGATTGTAAGCTCTTAACAGTAGTCACATATATTTAGGAGTTATAGCTGTTATTTCTAAATTCTGAGATATTGTGCTGTTTGTATATAACTTGGTCGTTCCCTGAAACTTGAGGTATTTATGTGACACCTGAGACTCAGAGTTATAGTGCTGAAGCTATGAGAGTCAGCATTACCCCATTAAGCAACTATTCAGAAAGCTCTAAAAATGATCAGACTTTGGCTAGAGATATGAATGAAGCTGATCTGGATGGGACTAAGGTAAATCAGAATACTTGGTAAAGGATGATATGGTCCATGTTTTAAAATCTCAACTTGACAGGAGAGAGGTTTATTTGGTGCAAAATTTATATTTTGCATATAATTATCTAATTTAACTTGTACGGTCTGTTTATATGAATGCCATAATTACATGGAATCTTGAATAGGGTGTGAGATCTTGTTGGTTTGTGCAGGTTAGTGTGAAACCCTGATACATCCCAAAATAATTTGGGCAGAGAATAAAAAAGTATTTACAAAGTCCCCTTGGGGGTCTAGGGAGAAAGGAGGAAATATTAAACTTCCCCATCTGGGGAATTCCTGATGTTCTCACAAGCAATAGGGACAACCATTTCTATAGGCTGAGCCCTCAGTCTTGAGGCTTTCCCCTGTGAAGCTTATTCCTGCAAAGGAGAAGTAAATCTACATATAATTATGCCCCAGAGTCACCCCCAGAGAACCTCTTTTGTTGCTCAAATGTGGCCTCTCTTTCCATGCCAACTTGGCAGGTGTGAACTCACTGCCCTCCCCCTATGTGGGACATGATTCCTAGGGGTGTAAATCACCTTGGCAACATGTGACCTAACTCTTGGCATGAGCCAGGACCTGGCATCATGGGATTGAGAAAGCCTCCTTGACCAAAAGTTGGGAGAGAGAAATGAGACAAACTAAAGTTTCAGTGGCTGAGAGATTTCAAACAGAGTCGAGAGGTAATCCTGGAGGTAATTCTTACATGTTGTATCCTTTTTTAGTTTATGGTGTATTGGGAATGCCTAGAGGGAAGTAGCTGAAACTGTTGAACTGTGTTCCAATAGCCTTAATTCTTGAAGATGACTGTATAACTGTATAGCTTTTACAGTGTGACTGTGTGATTGTGAAAACCTTGTGTCTGATGCTCCTTTTATCCAGGGTATGGACAGATGAGTGAAAAAAAAGGATAAAAATGAAATAAATAATAGGGGGGTAAAGGGTAAAAAAACTAGATAGATTGAAATTCTGGTGGTCAGTGAGAGGGGTAAGGGATATGGGATGTAAGTTCTTTTTTCTTTATTTTTTTATTTGGAGTGATAACAAATGTTCTAAAAATGGTCGTGGTGATAATATACAACTATGTGATGATACTGAGCCACTGATTGTATAATATGGTTGAACTGTGTGTGGGGGAAGATTTCTTAATGAGAATATTTTTTAAAAAATGATATTGTGAACCTAAGGAAAAAATGTTGAGTTCCTCAGATATGCTTGTTGTGTGTACTCAATAGTCACATGGGATAGAGGCTACCATTTTGGACAGTGCAGATACTACTATATAAATATCTATTGTTGCAGAAAATTCTGGACAGTGCTGTACTAGAATCATGTTTTGTTTTTCTTCATAAATAATTTTCATTTTATTTGTATTGTTGAGTTTGGAATAGAATTAGGAAATTCAATAATCTTTTGACAAATACCATTTGGAAAAACAGTGCTGTGTGGTTGGTATTTGAACAGAGGGGAGGGAGTATTCTGTACTATACTATACTGTAGTGGTTAAGAACATGTTTGGAGTCACATCTAGGTTGGAATCCTGCTCCATCCCTTGCTAGCTCTGTGGCTTTGGGTGTGTTATTTAATAACCTCTGACCCTCATTTTTTTTTTGTTTTACTCGAATTTACCTCATAGGGTTGTGTGAATGTAAAATAAGATAGCATATATAAAGGGGCTTAGCATGGTGGGATCATGAATATGTTTTTGAAATGAACACTGCTTTTTAAATGTTATGTTTAGAATATAGCAAAATTGCTTTCTTTTCATTTGTACCATTCTTTGAATTTTAACACAGGTATACATTTGTGTGATCATCATGGTCAGTTAAATCCCTTATTTTGTCTGTTTATAGTCACACTCTCCTCCATCTTTAACCCTGAGTAACCACTGATCTGTTTGTTATCACTTATAGTTTTGTCCTTTCTAGAATGTTGTATAAATGAAATCATTACAGTTTGTAACCTCCTGAGAGCAGCTTCTTTAACCTAGCCAAATGCCTTCTGATTCATCCAAGTTGTTGTATCAGTAGTTCGCATCTGATTTTTAAAGACATATATTTTATTTCAGTACATCATTTCTTTAAAAAAAAAAGAAACGTGAATCAGAATGCCTGCTTAAAGTTCTTCAGCTTGTGTTTGACTCTGGATTTATATAGTTAAAAATAAAATAAATGAAGTTTATAGGGGAAAAATACTACTTCTTGCTTGATGATAACTGTATTTGTGTGATGTGTATGAACTTGCTGTGTTTTTCTTTATTAAGATAATTTATCACTGGTTGAGGAGGTTCTCGTTTTTAGTAGTTTATCCAGCGTTAAAGGTCTGTAGAGTTTCAGCAAAGTCCTGAGTTTAAAAAGATGGCTGGCTGTTGAACTGTGTGATTTTAAAAATCATTCTTTTCTAAAATGTGATCTGCAAAGAAGGTGACCAACTGCCCTGGTTTTAGTGCTGAACTTTTGATCCCCGAACCAGCTCAGACCAAGTACACCTGGAGGGTTGTTCACCCTGTCTCAGGAGAGCCCGTAGGAGTGAAGAGGATTCTAGTTCATCACATCTCCCATAGTGAATCGTTGGTGTCTCCCCTGATCTCAACTGTCATCACGGTGCTTAGCGTCAGAGTCGCTAAGGTCATGCGAGCCCAGACTACATGAGGCTTTTTAGATTAAAATCAACACCTTGAGTTTGAGGACTTGCGGTAGAGTTTAGGTTTGACTGGAGTTATTACATCATGAATGTTTGTTAGTTTGCCCTGTGTAAGTCTTCATTTGATGAGCCCATATTTTTATATTAGCAACATTTAAAAACATTGTTAGACGAAGCACATTCCCAGTTGGTAAAAAAAAGAAAAAAAATCTTATGTGTAGATGCTGTATTGAAATATTTATGCTTATCCAGAATCTTTTGAGTTTTTCATGTTAAATAGCAGTCTAAACCTCAAGTAAACTGCAGATTTGAGGGGAATTCCTGGGTATATGATTCAGCCTCTATTTACTCTCCTTAGAATCATGTAATGATGGGCTTCCCCACATGGATTGTAGTAGTTACACAGCTTCACATACATTAAACCTATGAATTCTTATGTCAGCCTTTTGAGGTAGTTACAGATGAAGCACAGAGGTTAAGTGATTTGCCCCACGTGATCTCTCTAGTATCATGTAGCTATTGGCAGAGCAAGAATTTAAATCCAGGATGGTCTCCACCACTGAAGTCTCGAGTGATAAAAATTTGATATCACATTGAGGAGGGTTTTGGGATGCAGTGGTAGACATAGGAATTTTTTAGGCTCTTTTCAATATTATGGTAGAATTTCTGTCATTTTTATTTTTCTTGGAGTTGTTGATAAATCTATAGAATGCCTCATACTGTAAGGTGCTTTCCTCACAGCACCTTATATTTATGTAAGTTACTTTTTTTTTAAAACGGGAAAAAAGCTAAAAATAAGTTAAATGTTTTAGGTGGGATGGTATTAATATATGGTCTGAATGTTTAATGTATTGCATGAGTGTAAAACATACCTGGCATCAGAACTAAAGATACTACTGACCTATGGACTGCATCATTCTCTGCTGTGGGGGCTGTCCTGTGTATAGTAAGGACATGTAGTAGCATCCCAGAGAAACCATTCTAGAGATGGAGCTGGTCTTGAAACTTTTGCTAGTGTTATGCATAAAGTAATTAAAAATTTTCTTTCATAACAAGTTGAAGTTTTCATCATAAATTTAGTTTAAAAAGTTGTAATTACCAGTGTATTGTATTGATATTTAAAAATAAGCATACCACTTTCACTGTATCTAGTGGGATGTAAAGTCATAATTTGATGTCCACCATGATCTGTTTAAACATAACTATTCAAATTTTACATTGTTCCTTTTTCTCTTGGAAGCTGTGTTTATTTCCCCCTTAATTTTATCAAATAAATTAGTGTTTATGCTTGAGTCTTTTTATTGTTTATCTTTTTATTTGTATATATGTATACATACTTTACAAATTGAAGTGTTTAAATTGAAATGTTAAATTTTAATTTGCCATGGCCATAAGGCACTACTGCACCTGTTTTTTTCTGAATTGAATTATTAATTTCTTATTAATATACAATTGATCAAACAACAAATTGTACACATTGATGAGTAAATGTGGAGTAACATTTTATTGGAACTGCACCTCTGAATGGACAGAGGACAGTAGGTTGCCCTTGATTAAAGGAGGGTTCCCTGGTCAGTATTTCAACTTGTTCATGTATCTTGTTCATAATTTTTATTCAGAATCCCAAAGGTTTTAAGTTAGGGCGGTGGACCAAAATATGATTCAAGACTGGTGAGCTGCCTTTCATTTGCAAAGTTTGAAAAGGGGGTGGGAAGGGAAAGACAGGCTTAATCCACTACACAAGTGCTTATGTGGAAAAAAAGGTTCTTGAATGTTCCATGCCCAAATGCTCCTTGGAAAAGGAAGGACATCTTACAGGTCCCTCAGATGGACGATTGCCACTGAAGAACTCTTGCTATAATGTTGAAAAAGACCAAGGATGTTCACCATAGCATTACTTTAGCACGTGTGTGTGTGTGTGTGTATAAGTCAGTAGGCTACAGAAAAAATATATATTCTTTTGATGGACTACCATGTACTAGAAAAGCAATTTGTAGAATGATAGTGTTCTTATTTTAGAACAAAATGTTGTGTTCTTGGGTATATGTATAAAAGAAAAACATACCCTTAAGTTCATCCAAGTGGGGAGGGGAGTGGGGTGAGTAGGTTCACACACAGAAATCAGGCAGCTCAACATAAATGGGGCTTTGCTTTTAAAAAGCTGTCAATTTAAGAAGTATATGTAAGTTAAATTTTTTTTGTACCTGCTATGTTTTAATTTCCCTAAAATACATGGAAAACTTAAAAAAAATGTATATAGGAAGTATATTTTGACTGACTTAGTGGTGAAAAGACAAAGTATTGGTTAATAAAAGGCAAAGTACCAGTGAGGAGTCAAACTCAAATTCTGCCTTACAAAAACTGCATAAAATTCACTTCTGCCATCAAAAGCCTGCTTGTTTTATGTAATAATTTGAACACTTCTGAGTTCCTTTATGGTTCTGTCCTAGCCAGGGCCATGACTGGAACTCCCTGGAGAGGGATTAAAGGGTAGTATCTAAAATCTTGGTAAGCTTTTTTGACTTTAAGAGTTGAATCTTTGCAATGATTTTCTGGGTGCTAAGATTATCCAGAATTCTTAAGACTGAAAGATCTTCCTTTTGAATTGTGAGAATTACAGACCCAAATAACAGAATCTTCATAATTTTTATTCAAGCAGCAATATGTTTGGAGCTGAGAAAAAGATTACTGTAACAGTTTCTTGGTTTTAAAAATTAAATACTTATAAGAGATCACCCAACAGTGAACATTATTTTTGATTGTAGAGCTTGAATGAACCTTGAAATGACACTTTCCTTTGGATATCATCACTTGATCAGAAAAATACTCGTCCCATCTCAAACATTACCTTAGGGTAAGAAAAAGTGAAAATTACTCATTTCACAGCAAACAAATTATTGGGTACAAACTAAAATGACTTTTCCAAGATGGTGCTTAATGAAAACTTCTCCCAAAATAAGAAGTATTTGCCCTTCCCACATGATAAACCATGAATCTGAGGTCCAAGTACTTGATGATGGGCTACACATTATACACTTACAGCTGGGACTTTTTCCAGATGTTCTATTTATTGTATTAATATATATTCACATACCATGTAATCAAAGTGTACAATCATTGGTTCATAATATCATACCTGCGCATTTATCAAACAACTGACTTTTCTTTTTTGTGAAAAACATGCATACAAAAAAACAAATTTCAAAGCACATCATAACAATTAGTTGTATAACAGATTTCAGAGTTTGGCATGGGTTAAATTCCACAATTTTAGGTTTTTACTTCTAGCTGCTCTAAGATACTGGGGACTAAAATATCAATATAATGATTCAGCAATCTTGTTTGTTAAACCCCTACCTTCTCAATATAACTCCACTATCACCTTTGATCTTCCACTTTTTAGGGGTATTTGGACTATGCGCATTCTAGCTTTTACATGTTGGAAGGGATAATATGGGCTAGGGGGATGGAACTAGCTGATGTGTTGGAGAGGCTGGCCTCTGCATTTCAAGACTTACCTGGTCCAGGGACCCATCCAGATACCCTCTTGAAAAAACTGGAATCTTTTCAAAAATTATACTTAATGCATTTGCTAGATACTACCACGGTCGTAACTTCTTAGTAATTAGAACAAAGCCAACCATCTTCCCCTATGTTTTCTATCTTACATGGCCTTTCTCATTCTCATGGCTTCTCCATTGGCGGGCAGTCCCGACTTACCTCTATGGTGATGAGGATGACGATCATCCACTCGAGGCGCAGTGCCCGCTTCTCGTTCAGGTGGTTCCTCATCAGGTCCGTCAGCTCCATGCAGTGCTGAAGCTTCTCGTTCATGACCTGTATGAGAAAATGCTTAGAAAACAGCCTATGTTTATGTTTAAAATTTTAAATTGGTTTTTAAAATGAGATGCTTTAAAATTCTCTAGGTTTTAAATCTGTAGGAAGTGGGAAATGATCCCTTCAACTCTCGCCCCTCGTCTGCTTCCCAAAGGCCACCAGCCAATAGTATTAATTTCTTGTGCATCCCTCCATAGATGTATGGTGTGCAGATTTAATCGCAAAAACCCTGACTAAAGAATAGACGATACGCATATTAAAGCTCTTGTATTTATAAGATTTCTATTAAAGAGCTAAAGATCAAGTTTTTGAGTCCTAGTTTTTGATAGCTGCCTTGTTAAAAAGACAAGCTTGAAAACGTGATTCTCTTAGCATGGTCTGAAGATGACAAAAACTACTACCTTCTGCCAAAAAAGCAGGGTTTAAGTCTCACTGCCCTAAAACCCACACACTTAGCCTTACTGCTTTTTTACCACTAGAGGGCACTGCTTTTTAAGATGAACTGAAGATTCTGGGTTCTAGTGCTGGTTGAGGGGGTTATAGAAATAGAACCTCTGAATGTAAGACATTTTACTACTGGCAATTTATACCTCCTTAATCTTTCTATGTATCTCACTTTTCTACGGAAATTGGAATCCTGTAAATACACATGTTTTAAAAAGTTCTGTACCCCCGCTGATTATTTCTGGGGTATGTGAAGGTTCAGGCTTAGTGAAAACTGGAGTGACTTAATGAAAACCAATCTGAGGCTTGTATCACAGGGGCACGTGTTGATGGAAATGTGTTAATGTACCACATTCACTGCGATTCAGCACTTCAAACCATATTGATTTCAGACTTCATGGTCACCCAGTAGTTATCTCATCTGTATAAATGTTTAGAACAGTGCCTCTTTCCTTCTTTCCCTCTTTTCTTCCCTCATCTTTCCCTCCCCTTTTCTGTTTCTCTTGCCTGCTCCATCTTCATTTATGAATGTGTTCACCCTTAAGCTTGCTTCTGAAGCAATCCTCTTCCATTCACTTTGAACCCTGATCAAAGAACAGACAATTTCCTCATCACCCAGCTTATTCCTTAACCCTTTAGAAGTTGTATATATTGCCACAGTTCACCTGGAACTTCTAAAAACCTAGTTATTAAATCTAATGACTTTGCTTACTTCTAAATCTCCGTTTACCCAAGTGGCTGACAATAACTTGAAGTGCATGCTTCCTTTGGCTTTTCTTTCCCTAAGTACTAACAGCTTTCCCTTTTTCCCCCCCATCATTTTTTTCTGAGTCTTCTCTACTTCCTTGCACCATTAGAGGGCATGTCCCCAAGTCTAACCTTGTCTTCCTGGCATGATCTCAGCCTCTTGAGTGTCAGAGCTGCTTCCTAAGCTTCAGTTGTTTTCCTCCCATCATCACTATCTCTGTGATACAAATATGCCAGCTGCACTGTTAACATCATTAAAAAAAAAACTTTACTTGGAAATGTTTATTTTAAAAGGAAACTGTCATTGCCATAAGTGCAGAATCAGTATGAGATGAAATAGTGTTGCCTTCTTACAGCCAAGCAGGATCCTGTTAAAGTGGGGGATCAGACAGTATTAAATTAAAGGGCTGGTCAAGATTCACTATTGCCAAACTAAGTACTTCTTGACAGTAACCAGAAATATTACTTCCTTCAATTTTAATTGAGGGTCCATGTGTCAACTAAACACCTTTCCTGTATAAGTGTACGTAAATATGCCAGTTTTGGGGGAAATTTTAACTACCCCCTCTTCTGTTAACTCCCAAATATAAATGCCTGGTCCTGACTTCCCCACTGACTGAATTTCTAACCTCCTACAAAACATCTCATGAGTTTTCTGCCAGCACCTCAAATTAAGCATTTCTCCAACTAACACTGACATTCTATATTCAAACCCATCCCTGTGCTTGGGTTCCCTGCCTCGAGTCACTGTCTTCTGAATCAGCAGGACGAAAACTTTATGTCCAGTCCCACCTCGCTGCCACTTCAGTTATCCTCTGCTCTACAAAGTCTTAAATCCACCCCCTGCTTATTATTTCTTAAGAATACCTGGCAGGCCTTCATCAGCTATTTTGATTATCTTCTAAAAATGGTCAGTCTTTTTTTTTTTCCCCCAAACCTTTTTTTTTTTTTTTTTTTTGCACTGGCATACAAGTTCTCATCCTGAACAAAGGCTGGCTCCCAACACTCCCTCTTCCAACACTTTAAATGCCTTACCATTAAATAAAGTCCAAGTCTCAAATCAATTAGTTCAATCACACTTCAGATGTTGGTATCCTCTTTGGCCTCTGTTGAAGGCCAAAGGATGAAGCTCTTCCCTCAGTGCTCCTGTGCACTTTTTTTAGCCTTTATTTCACTCTGCCTTAGATTCATTTGTTGTCTGCCCAGCACTCTTCCCTCCTGCCCCACTTCTTATGGGGGGTTACTCTTCCACTACTGCCAACCCTGTGATGCTGCCAACCTTGGTATCAACACTCCCAACCATAATGCCTAATTCCCTTGTCATGTGACTGGTCAAAGCTTGGGCACATGTCCCGCTGGACAGGGCAACTGGAGTCCTGGCCTTAACTGAATAGGAAAGTCCTCTGCCCTTTGAAGTTGCCAGGATGAGACGTAAGCTTCGATCTCCCCTTTTCCACAACTTTTTCTCCCCATTCCACAGAGAACACTGCAGAGAAGGAAAAGATGCGGCCAGAGAACAGAAGGAAACGGTCCCAATGACCCGTTGCATTCTCTAAGCACATTTGACCTCTCTACTCAGTCATGTAAGCCAGTAAGAAGTGACAAACAAGACTGTTCAAACTGTCCTTGTCATGTGTGAATTAGACCTTTCCTAAACCATGCTCTGTATTTTGTTAGCTCTTGAGTCCTGAAGTAGGGCTCTAGGTGAGGAAGCAAGGAAAGAGAAGGCTTCACAGGGTGGTAAAGGATAATTAGGATTTCATAGGTGGTTGGCAAGAAGAAAATGTGGGGTGGGGTTGGGGGGCAGTGGGGAGAGCATTTCAAGCAGAGGTAATAGCATGGAGGCAAGGAAAACTGGCTTGTGGAAAACCTGAAAGGAAGTTCTTAGAAGTGAAGTTAAAGGTTTCTATGAGATTGCAAGAAGTACTGCATTGCAGTATGGTGGGCCATGGCTTGATCCCCAGAACTTGTTATATTAGGTTACGTGGTAAAGGGGATTTAAGGTTGCCAATAGCTGACCTCAAGATAGGGAGATTAAAAAAAAAAGGGAGAAAATAACCCTAGATTATCAGGTTGGGCCCAATGTAATTGCAGAGTTGTTTAGAAGCAGAAGCGGGCAATGTGAAGAGGACTCGCCCTTGCTAGATGGAGGAAACGGCCGTGACCAAGGCATGCGGGCAGCCTCTGGAAGCTGGAAAAGGCAAGGAAACAGATCCTTTCCAGGCCTACAAAAAAGAGCACAGCTCAGCCGAAGAGTTAAAAAAAAAAAAAAAAAAAAGTGGCTGTGGTAGTTGGCTCATGGACGATTCTGAAGACAATGAGGCCATTAATGGTTCCACTCTCTTTGTGGCCAGAAGGTGGGAATCATTCAAGTAATTTGGTGGTGTAAAGAGGGTGTGGGTCAGTGTTCACAAGCATTTTCTCCATCTTTTTCAGAACCACTGTAAAGCAGCTTCTAAGATGCTTCTCCATGAACCTTACCTCCTGGGATTAAGGCTTTTGTACTATCTCCTCTTCCCAGTGTGGGCTGGGCCTAGTGACTACTTCTAATTAACAGAATATGGCAAAAGTGATGGGATGCTCCTTCTGTGTATAGGCTTCGAAACACTGTGACTTCCATTTTGCTAGCTCTCTCGCTTATGTTGAAGCCAGCTGCCATGTTGTGAGATGCTCTATGGAGAGGTCTATGAGTCCAGAAACAGAGGGAAGCTTCTGGCCAACAGCTCACGAAAAACTAAAGCCTCCACCCAACAGGATCAGAGAAACTAAATCCTGCCAGCTGCAACATGAGTGAGGAAGCAAGTGAATCCTTCCCAGTTCATAGATCCCTGAGGTAACTGCAGCCTTATAAAAAACCCAAAGCTGGAGAAGCCAGTTATGCCATACGTGAATTCCTGACCCATGAAAACTGTGGGACAAGTATTATTTTAAACCACTAAATTTTGAGTAATGTGTTAAACAGCATAGCTAGCTAATGCAACCATAAGGGACACCTCCTATGTACATAAATTTTTAATGTCTTCTTTTCACATCACCCTGGATCCTGCCCTGTATGCACAGTTCACAACCATGAATGTACAATGCTTCATGTCTGACCAGACAAATGACTTGTCAAATAGGGTCTAATCAGACATTTGGTATCTTAAGCTGTGTTGATGAAGTCCACTGAAATTAAATTCTTTGCAGCATCATAGGTCAATCTTTCTATGTCTTTTAAGGGCAACATAGTTTGGGATTTATTCTCTCCCTCATTCCCTGACCACTGCTGACAATCTCCCTTTTCCTGTGCTGGAAGACACACAGGAATAGGTGGTATCAAGATCAGTGACAACTGCAGATACCTTCAGCATAGTTATTCATGGGGGAGAGAGTCTGGCCTGGAGACTATATATCAGAGCTGCCACTACAGCCAAAGAGCCATGGTGCATTTCTGAATGTGTTTATTTTTATGGGGCACAGGATAAATGTGGGGGACATTTTTTCAATCTCATTGAAAAGATAGAATATGAGAAGCCTTGTATGTCTAGGAAAAATACTTGAACATTATGCATTAGGAAATGAGGAAAATGGAGGTATTAAAATTAGAGGGAATGGGAAAAGACAATCTACAGATTCTAACACTGAGTAAATCAGATGTTGGGATTATCTGACAAGGATTTTAAAGGAGTCATCATAAAGTGCTTCAATAAACAATTATGGAGATGTAGGAAACAAATTAAAATGAAAAGCGGAAGTGGTACACAGGTGATTCAGTGGTAGAATGCTTGCCTTCCATGCAGGAGACCTGGGTTTGAATCATGGACCATACACCCTTCCGCCCCTCCCCACAAGAAAAAGTTAAAAAAAAAAGCAGATAGTCTAGCAAAGAAACAGAAGATGAAAAAACAAAACCAAAAAGGAAAAACCTGTGGGGCCATAACAACAGACCCAACGTTCATATCACAGGACACCTAGAAGGAAAAATCCCTAAATTTGGCAAAAGATGTAAACTTACAGATTCAAGAGGGTAAACAAGCCCCAAAAGGATAAATGCAAAGAAATCCATGCTAAAAGACATCATAATCAAACCTCTGAAAATTAAGAACAAAGAAATGATCTTGAAAGCAATGAGATAAATGAGAGAAAAGCAATATGAATGTCAGTGGATTTCTTATCAGAAACCACAGAGGCCAGAAGTAGCACAGCAGTTACAAGTGCTTAGAGAAAAGAACTGTCAAGCAGAATCTTCTATCTAGTGAAAAAATCCTTCAAGAATATAGAGGAGTGAAATCTAAGAAACCACTGCCTAACGTGAGGTCCTAAAGATGTTTCTCTATGTTTCTTCTAGGAGTTTTATAGTTCTGGTTCTTATATTTACATCTTTGATACGTTTTGAGTTGAATTTTGTATATGGTGTGAGATAAGGGTCCAACTTCATCCTTTTGTAAATGGACATCCAGTTTTCCCAGCAACATTTATTGAAGAGACTATTCCCCAATTGAGTGGACTTGACCCCCCTGTCAAAAATTTAGCTGGTCATAAATGTGGGGGTTGATTTCTGAACTCTCATTTCAATTTTACTGATTCATGTGTCTATCCTTGTGCCAGAACCAGGCTGTTTTGATTTACTATTTAAGATCAGGAAGTATAAGTCCTCCAACTTCACTGTCACGATAGCTTTGGCTATTCAAGGCCACATATCATGCAAATTTATATCTAAAGCACAAGCAACAAAAGAAAAATAATACATAAATGGGTCATCAAAAATTTAAATTTCTGTGCATCAAAGGACTTTATCATGAAAGTAAAATGAAAATGTATACAATGGGAGAAAAATATTTGGAAACCACATTATCTGATAAACGTTTAAAATCCAGAATATATAAAGATATAAAGGATATAAAGAAATCCAACAACTCAACTATCAAAAGACAAATAACCCAATTCACTAATGTGGAAAAGACCTGAATAAACATTTCTCCAAAGATATACAAATGGTCAAAAAGCACATGAAAAGATGCTTAACATCATTAGCCATTAAGGAAATGCAAATCAAAACCACAATTGAGATACCATCTCACACCCCAAATAATGGTTACTATTAAAAAACTGAAAGTAAAGTGTTGGAGAGGATATGGAGAAATAGAACCATTTGTTCATTGTTGGTGGGAATGTAAAACAGTGTGGCTGCTATGAAAGACTGGCAGTTCCTCAGAAAGTTAAGAATAGAGTTACAGTATGATCCGGTAATCCTACTTCTAGGTGTATACCCACAAAAATTGAAAGCAGGGACTGGGAGAGATATTTGCACACTGATGTTCACAGCAGCATTATTCACAATTGCCAAAAGATGGAAGCAACCCAAGTGCACATCAACCAATGAATGAATAAATAAATGTAATGCATAAATACAATGAAACACTACTCATAAAAAGGAATGAAGCTCTGACACATGTAGTAAGACGGATGACCCTTGAAGACATCATGTTGAGTGAAATAAGCCAGACACCTAAGGAGAAATATTACATGATCTCATTGATATGAAATAATAGAATAAACTCACAGAGTAAATAATTATAATAGAAATTACTAGGGGCAGGGTGGGGGTAGGAAATGGGAAGTTAATGCTTAAATTATACAGAGTTTCTATTTGGGGTTATGGAAAAGCTCTGGTAATGGATGGTGGTGATGACACACAACATGGTGAATATAATTCATAGCACTGAATTACATATTTGAATGTGTTTAAAAGGGAGACTTTTAGGTTTGTATATATGTAACTTGAATAACTTTCATAGCATTATACTATATAAACAGTAAACCATAATATAAACCATGGACTATATAGTTAATAGTACAATTTTAAAAATATTCTTTCATCAACTATAATAAATGTATCACACTAATGCAAAGAGTTAATAATATGGGAACTCTATTTTTATACTTTTTTTTGGTAAAACTACAACTTCTCTAAAAAAGAAAAAAAATAAATACAGGGAGTAGATGGCCTAAAAATTTGCATTTCAGGGTGACTAGAAAACAAATGCTAATAAAAAGCAGTAACTGACTTAAAGGAAAAAAAGAATATAGGAGAAATTTAGAGTTTCAGATGAAGGAAAACTAAGAGAATGGGGCGTCAGCAGACTTACCCTTAAAGAATGGCTAAAAGTTCTTGAAACACAAAAGATAAAGTAAGGAATCTTGAACACTGGGAAAGCAGACAGAACAATAGAAAGAGTAAAAATATGGGTAAACACTTTTCTTATCAAAATTTTGATTCTCTACATTTTCTAAATTTGATGGCTGAAGCAAAAATTATAACTGTCTGATATAATTCTCAGTGTCTGGAGAAGGAATATTTTAAGGCAATTTTATTATAAATGGGAGAAGGTAAAGGGGCATAGCGGTTAAGATTGCTGTATTTCACTGACTCTGCTAACGTGTCAACACCAGTAGACAATGTTAAGTTATGTATGTATAATGGAATACTTAGAGTGACCACTAAAAAAAAATCTATATCATCAAAAACACTATAAATAAATCAAACAAGGATTCTAAAGAATGTTCAGGAAACCCACAGGAAGGCAGGAATTGATTACATGCAACAACTTCGATGGATCTCAAGGGCCTATGTGGTATGAAAAAAAAGGCAATCTCAAAAGTTGCATACTATATGATTCCACTTCTATGACATTCTCAAAATGACAAAATTATAGAGATGTAGGACAGATTACTGGTTGCCAAGGGGTAGAGAGGAAGGGGGGCGAGTATGACTAGAAAAGGGAAGCATTAGAGAAATCTTTAGGTGATGGAATAGTTCAATAAACACAAAAATACATGGTAAGTTGTATCATGAGCTCTGGACTGCTGACTGGGGGATGGAGAGTTGAACCTACAGGTGTGACAAAATGGCTTAGAACTGTAAACATGCACTGTACTAATTCAATTTCTCAGTTTTGATATCTTAAAACAGTTATATAGATGTAAGCATTGGGAACGAGTGGGTGAAGGATACACAGAACTTCTCTGTACTTTTCTGCAAATTTATATTTCAAAATAAAAATAAAAATAAATAAGTTGAAGGGATGTTATGATATCATAGGCAAGAGATGGTGAGGGCTTGCCATTCTTCATATAGAAGGCACAGAGAACTTTAAAAAAGGATGTTCTTCTCTGACTTAAACTTCTCAATGGGCTTTTCATTCTACTACAACTTAGAACCCAAAGTCCTTAAAATGCCCTACAAAGTCCTTTATAAATCTGCCTTTTAAACCCTCTCGACTCCAATGGTTGTCTTCTTTGTCACTATGTCTTCTTTTCAGTTTCTCATTGGCACCAAACCTTTTTTCAAGGGCCTTCCAAATGAAACACTCCCCCCACTTTGCACCTGGCTAAATCCTACTCGCTTCAAAGTTAAACCTTAACTTAAAGGTCACTTCTTCAAAGAGGTCTTCTTTAACTCTTTCAATCTATGCAACCCACTTCCCATCCGAATCACTATGCTCACATACTCACCAGGCATTTCTGTGTACACTGAATGTCCATCTCCTTCATTTGACTGGAGATTTTATTAGGGTAGGGACCAGAATCTATTTTTACTACTCATCCAGCATCTAACAGATAGGTGTTTGGTGAGTGAGTGAGGGAGCGAAAACGCAGAGGAAATAGTCTAGGATATAAAGACTATATTCTAGGACTATTCTAGGAGGTCAAATTATAGGACATGAGATATAACTGGTTGTGGGGTATGGATGAGGAAGATTTAAGGATGCAGAGGTTTCTGGCGTGGGTTACTTTGTAGATAGCAGCATTATTAAGAAAGTCAGGGAAGATAGGAGCAGGTCTGGGATATAGACTACCCGGTGAGAGATATCCAATAGGCAGCCAGGCATATGGATGAGCTCAAATCCACAAAACAGTGCAGTAGCTGTTAAGAGGAAATGCTCCACATGGGCATTAGAGCCCATCCTCTTACCTACTCAAAAGATACTGCAACATCACATTTTTCCTCTCTGAATCACTGCCACGAGGATATTGATACACTATCAATTTCTCCCAAAGTAAAATAAAGAAAACCTTTTGAGACCACAACCTTCTCCAACTCCTGTGCATTTTTCAGCTCCCAAGTTACAGTGGCACCATTTAGAAGGGCTTTCTCTATTTCCTCTACTCCCATTCTCACTGAAACCCACTCCTGGCAGGGTTTCACTCCCACGATAGGGCTGCACAGTCATTACAAAACCGGATGGACAGTTCTCAGTCCTCAACTTCTTGACCTATGGCATCACACTTGAACACTGGACCATCCCTTCTCCAGGTGTGTTAGGGAGTGTTTTCAGAGAGAGCTGCAACATAATCTCCCATCTGCATGCTCTTCTGCAGCATGACCGTGCCATCCCCATCTTAAACTGTGTGCCCTTCTGTTCTAGTTTGCTAGCTGCCGGAATGCAACACACCAGAGATGGAGTGGCTTTTAATAAAAGGGGATTTATTTTGTTGGTTCTTCAGAGGAAAGGCAGCCAACCTTCCACTGAGGTTCTTTCTTACGTGGAAGGCACAGGATGGTCTCTGCTGGTCTTCTCTCCAGGCCCCTGGGTTCCAACAACTTTCCCCGGGGTGACTTCTTTCTGCATCTCCAAAGGCCTGGGCTGAGCTGCAAGTGCTGAGATGAGGAATGCCGAGCTGCTTAGGCTGTAACTCTCATTTAAGAGAGATTGCGTTCTCTCATTTAAGCACCAGCCAATTAAGTCAAACGTCACTCATTGCAGCAGACACGCCTCCTAGCTGACTGCAGATGTAATTGGCAACAGATGAGGTTCACGTACCATTGGCTTATGTCCGCAGCAACAAGATTAGGTATGCTCACCTGGCCAAGCTGACAATTGAATCTAACACATGTCCACCCCTTGTCAACTTGGCAACTTCAAGCATCACCTTACACAGATGTAAAAAATTCTCTTGCTGTGGACCTGTGAATCTCAAAACAAGTCCGGTGCCAATAAGCAAAGGAGGATATTCACAGGATACAGATTTTCATTTCCATAGGGAGAAACTGGATGAAACACAGGTGTAAAACCTGCAGGGCAAGTGCCGTGGGATTTCAAAGTCTGAAAGTCATTCATCCTTCGGCTTTAGAAAGTGGCAGTCCCACCCCTTCCGAGGGACCATGCAGTGGCCCGCCTCTTTCCAAATCAACCTCGGGGAACATCGAGGAGACCACTTCTGGGCTCCACTCTCTCCAGGCATCAGGGCCACCCCGGGCTCTCTGCCATTTCTGGGGCACACACTCAACCCCTCCACATGGTGGCAGCCAGGCTCTCCTAGTCCCCCAAGGAGCATGCTACACCTTTTCCAAGGCCTGAGGTTGCACAACTATTCCACTGCAATGAGAGGGGAGACTCATCCTCGCCCTTCAGGGTAAACTCACCCTCTCCCTGTATATGGGTGGGTCCACTCTCCTGGCCAGGTTTGTTGGCTTCAGACCCGAGCTTCCATGGTTCTTACTCTGCAAACTCCATTTTTTTCCCTTTTGTGTCCTCCTTTGTCAAGATTGGTAGTAATTCCATTTACACCAACAGTCTCTTCAAACCCTCCAGGACGTCTCCATCATTCTCTTCACGGTTCCTCCAAAATCTTCCCTTTAGCCATCCAAAAACTGTTCCAACATATCTGGTATTTGCAAACCACAGCAGCACCCCACTCTCCGGTACCAAATCTGTTCTAGTTTGCTAGCTGCCGGAATGCAACACATCAGAGACGGATTGGCTTTTAATAAAAGGGGATTTATTTTGTTGGTTCTTCAGAGGAAAGGCAGCCAACCTTCCACTGAGGTTCTTTCTTACGTGGAAGGCACAGGATGGTCTCTGCTGGTCTTCTCTCCAGGCCCCTGGGTTCCAACAACTTTCCCCGGGGTGACTTCTTTCTGCATCTTCAAAGGCCTGGGCTGAGCTGCAAGTGCTGAGATGAGGAATGCCGAGCTGCTTAGGCTGTGCTACATTGCACTCTCTCCTTTAAACACCAGCCAATTAAGTCAAACGTCACTCACTGCAGCAGACACGCCTCCTAGCTGACTGCAGATGTAATTGGCAACAGATGAGGTTCACGTACCATTGGCTTATGTCCGCAGCAACAAGATTAGGTATGCTCACTGGCCAAGTTGACAACTGAATCTAACTAACACACCTTCTCTTGAACCTGGGATGGACCTCTGATGAGGTTTTGATGAATAATGTGGCAGAAGTTGCATTCTGGAATTCTGAGCCTGGCAGCTTCCGTTGTTTGCTCTGAAACCAGCTGCCCTGTAAGGATGCCAATTCCCCTGAGACACCCATGCTGTAAGAAGTCACAAGTTAGCTATGTAGAGAGGCCACGAGGAGAGCAAACCAGCCATCCCAACTGAGGCGCCACACACATGGCTCAGGAAGCCACCCCAGCAGACACCATGTAGAACAGAGATGAACTGTCCCCACTGAGTCCTGTCCCAGTTACAGAATCGTGGGCAAATAGTGGTTGTTTTAAGCCATAAGATGTGGGGTTGCTTGTTAGACAACAATAAACAGCAAACATGGTGAAACTTTTTTCATATGGCTTCCAGGACAACACACTCACTTGATTTTTGTCCTGCTGCCTCCGCGGCTGCTGCTTCTCAATCTCCTCTTCTGGCTCCTCTGTATCTCCAAACTCTAAATACTGGTATTGCGCTCACAACTCAGAACTTGGACCTTTGTACCTATACTCACTTCCCTGGTGATCTCATGCAGTCTTGTCTCTTTAAAAACTTACTATATGTTGACAGCCCCACCCTCCAGCCCCCGATTATACCTTCAGCCTAATTTCTCCCCTGAACTCCAGCCTCATATCTAATTCACTCCTTGACATCACTGTCTAGAAAAATCTCAAACTGAACTTTTCCAAAAACAAACTCCTAATCTTTCCTCAAAACATACTCCTCCCATAGCCTTCCTGGAAATGACAGCTGCTCAGGCTGAACTCTCAGCCTCAATTACTCTCTTTGAAATGCAACACTACACATATCAGCAATTCTATAATTTAGACCTGAGAAATACATCCAGAATCTGACCCCATCTTACCAATTCTCCCACTGTCACCTGGACCCACCATGTCCAATTCTCAACTGGATCATTTATCAATAGAGGTCGAGAAATCTAATCCAAACTGTTTCACTTCTTTGTTCGAAGCTCTCCAATCACTTCCCACATCAATCAGAGTAAAAGCTGAAGTTTCACAATGGCCCAAAGGCCCCCGCACCCACTCTGTGTTTTGGCCTCCCTTAGCACTTCGGCTTGACCTCCTGCAGGCTCCTGCTGAGACACTCGGCTCCATGGCTCCACCTCACTGACACTTGAACCAGCCCAGCAGGTTCCTGCTTCAGGGCCTCTGCAGTGGCCATGTCCTCTCCTAGAACACTCTTTAGCTCAGCCTCAGAAAGCCATCTGACTGTTCCCTAACTTCCTTCCGGTCTTAAGTGCCTTACCTTCTTGGGAAGACCTTTCCCTGAGTACGTTTTATGAAACTGCAACCTGCTCCATCCCATATCTACTCTTTTCCCCCACAGCACTTCTCACCTTCAGCTGCTTCACGGGTTCCTTACTTCTGCTAAAACAACGATCACAACTGCGGCAATGGCGGCCACACACTTTCTGGGCCATGTCACTTCACCGATAAACAAAATCAGCCCCCTCTTTCTTCCAAACCACCAAATTAAAAAAAGTCTGTATCTACTACCTCCATGCTTTTAAAAACCTGCACACACCACTTGATTATCTTCCATTATCCCTTGTAATTGTTAATTTCCATAATAGTCCCCAGAAAGCACTCTCAAAGACCTCCAATAGTCTTAACCACCAAACCCAACAGTACTTCCATCTGTCAACAACTGCTGTGACATCATACACTGCTGAGCACCCCACTTTAATGCACAAAAATGTTTAATTTTGAGGAGTTTCCATTTATTTATTTCCTTCTTCAATGCTCGTGCTTTGAGTGTTAGATCTAGGAAACCGCCTCCTATTATAAGATATACAAGATATTTCCCTATATTTTCTTCTAAAAGTTTTATGGTCTTAGATTTAATGTTCAGGTCTTTGATCCATTTTGGGTTAATTTTTGTATAGGGTGTGAGAAATGGATCCTCTTTCATTCTTTTGCATGTGGATATCCAGTTCTCCAAGCACCATTTATTGGAGACTGTTCTGTCCCAGGTGAGTTGGCTTGACTGCCTTTTCAAAGATCAACTGTCTATAGGTGAGAGGGCCTATATCTGAGCACTCTATTCAATTCCATTGGTCAGTATATCCATCTTTATGCCAGTACCATGCTGTTTTGACCACTGTAGCTTCTTAATACACCTTAAAGTCAGGTAGTGAGCACCCCACTTTAAAAGTGACCCTTTTTTGTGTAATGTACTTTCCTTTCTGCATTTCCTCTCTGCCTCTCTCCCAGGCCCCTCCCTTCTGTGCTGTAGACACTGTCCGCTGGCTTCTACTGTGTGCTCCTGTTCAAGTTCCTTTCCCACGGGACTTCATCGACCTCCATTCTCAGCTGCACACAGGTATCTTGCTTCTCAGCTTGGCGTATGTGCTAGTTTGAATCTGTTATGTACCCCAGAAAAACCATGTTCTTTTCATCCATTTTTGTATGTGTAGACATATTGTGGGAGGGACCTTCTGATTAGCTTGTTTCCATGGAGATGTGACACCATTCAAGATGGGTCTTAATCTCCTTTCTGGAGTCCTGCAGGAGAGGATAAAATACAGATGAAAACTGAGAGAGCTCAGAGAAGCTAAGAGATGAAATCCAGAGAAAATTCTCTGAAGGAGACAGACAGCTACTGAAACCAACCCAGGAGAGAAGGACCAGCAGATGTCATCATGTGCCTTCCCATTTGACAGAGGAACCCCAGATGCCATGAGCCTTTCCTCAGGAAAGGTATCCACTTATTGATGCCTTACTTTGGAAATTTTCATGGTCTTAGAACTATAAATTTGTAATCTAATAAGTCCCCTCTGTATTAGTTTACAAGCTGCTGGAATGCAATATACCAGAAATGGAACAGCTTTTAAAAAGGGGAATTTAAAAAGTTACAAGTATATAGTTCTAAGCCTATAAAAATGTCTAAACTAAGGCATCCAGGTAAAGATACCTTAATTCAAAATAGGCCAATGGGTCAGGAACATCTCTGTCACCTGGGTAGTCATGTGGCTGTCACCTGCTGGTCCCTTGCTCCTGGGTGCCATTGCTTTCAGCCTCTGTTCCTGTGGGGTTCCTCACTTTGCTTCTCCAGGGCTGGCTTTCATCTCTTGGCTTCCCTTGGCTCTCTCCAGTCATGGCTTGTTTAACATCTCATGGCAATTTCTGCTGGGCTCCAAGTATCTCTAAACATCTATGTCTCTGTTCTCCAAGTCTCAGCATTTGTGTCAGCTCTGCTCTGAAGTTCTTTTGGTTCTGTTGTTTCTGAGGTTTCTCCAAAATGTTTCCCCTTTTAAAGACTCTAGTCATCTAATCAAAACCCACCTAAAATGGGTGAAGTAACATTTCCATCTAATCAAAAGATTACAGCCCCCACCCTCAAAAAAAAAAGATTACACCCAAAAGTACTGGCAAAATCCCGAGGGAAGGGAGAAAGACTCTGGAACTATTAAACGTTACCATCAGGGAATCCCCTGATATGTATCAAACTTTAGGGACACCCAAATCAATAGGCCATGCCCTTGATCATGAGGCTTACTCTTGTGAAGCTTATGTAGATAGTGGAGAACTTAGACTACCTACAGGAATGCCTAAGTTACTTCTGGAGGACCTCTGCTGTTCCTCAAACGTGGCTTCAGTTTCTCTAAGCCCAACCTTGCAAGTGAAATCACTGCCCTCCCCGCTATGTGCGACATGACATCCAGGGGTGAAAATCTCCCTGGTGACGTCGGAGAGGACTCCCAATGATGAATCCAGACCTGGTACCATAGGATCAACAATTCCATCCTGACCAAATAGAGGAAAAGAACTGTAATAAAGTATCAGTGGTAGAGAGTTCAAATAGAGTCAGGAGGCTATTCTGCAGGTTGCTCTTACACAAGGTAGACCTTGCTACCTATCAAAACCAGCCAACCCCCATCCAGGAATCAGCCAATCCTAAAGAACACCTAGGGCAATTTATAAGATTCCACAAGGTTTCTAGGCACTAGAGTACCTTGCCAGAAACCTATAACCTCCACATAGGTCCCTGGTCCAGAAAAGTCCTGAAACCTAGTTCAGCCTCTCTAGAACATCAGATAGTTTCATCTCCCTATCCCATATTAGTGACAAACCCTTCCAATATCAAAAATATAGAATTGTTATAGCCTAAACAACCCCATTGAGAGGTATGAAAAGATCAAAGGTGATGGTGGAGTTATACACAGAAGATAGGACTTAACAAATGAATATGAATGTTGAATCATTAAACTGATATCTTTTAGTCTCCAGTATTTCAGAGCAGCTAGAAGTAAAAACCTAAAATAGTGAAACTGTAACCCATGTTAAAGTCTGAAATATGTTCTACAACTAATTGTGGTGCTGTGCTTGGAAATGTATAGCTTTTTTGTATATATGTTATTGTTCACAAAAAAACGAGGGAAAAAAAGTGGATTGTGATGATAAAAAAGTATTTAAGCCCTCTAGCCTCCTATATTCTGGAGCAGCTAGAAGGAAAAATAGGAGAGGATCATATGGTAGCCCATGACAAACTCTGGGATCTATCCTGTAACCACTTTTTGAAGAGTGCTTTGAAAACTATTGTTTTTTTTATTTCTTTGCTTTGTATTTATGTTATATCATACAATAAAAAAAGTTTAAGAAAAAAAAAGATTACACCCACAATTGGGTGCATCATATCTTTGTGAAGATAATTCAATTAAAAGTTTCCACCCTGCAATTTTGAATCTGAATTAGAAGAAATGGTCTCCTCTACAAGATTGAATGAGGATTAAAACACGGTTTTTCTAGGGTAAACAATGGATTCAAACCGGCACACCCACTGAAAAGCCAACTCATTTCTGGTATATTGCATTCTGACAGCTTTAGCAGAAACGACATACAACCCTCCTTTGGATATCTTGCTACCCTGATGTCAACAAGTCCTCAATGCACTCATGCCTCCCCATTCCCATTCATGTGGGCCACCTCTCCACCCGCTGCCTCGAGGCGAAACGCCAGCTATTCTTAGCCCTTTCTTTCCCTGGCCTCCGAAGTTCATTCCATAGCTGTCTTTCTTAAATCCAACCCCATTCCCACTGTCACCATTCCCACTGTCACCATGACAGCTCATGATTCCGTGAGACTTGTCAAGAACCTCCTAATGGACCGTGGGGCCTCCAAGTGCTCACCAATCTTATCTAGTATACAGAACAGATAACAGAAGAACCTTTGATGTGAAAAGTTGAAAACAGTCTGTGTACAGGACAAGAAGAGGAAAGGGAAATATAAAGTGACCCAAATAGAAATCAAACAAGGTATTTCTCCCAAAGCAGTTAAATATATTTATTTAATTTAAATAAATAAGTTTAAAAAGTTGTCTCCACAGAGTTTTATGAAATTATGGGGAACACTATATCTTTCTTTTTCAATAAAAGTGCAAATACTTACCTTAACTCTCCGAGCAATGCTAAGGAACTGACAGGTTTTATCATAAAGTTCTTCCAGGTTTTCTCTGTCCCAGTAGAAGTCAGGGGTGATTAAGAAGTCTGAGCTTAAGTTTATACGGTGTCTTAAACAAAGATGAAAATTAGCATTGTTTTTAAATTTTTTTAGGTTGAATTTAAAAATTATCTATTATACTTCATATTTACATGATGCTTTATGAAAACTTATTCTTTAATAGCGATCTTTGCAATATTTTTGAAAAACATGCAAATAAAAACATTCATAAAAGAATCTCAAAATTCTCAACCAAAGTAATTCAATCTTTAATACAAGTATTTATTAGGTAGACAGAAAAAAAAATGCCTCTCACTTTATATTAAACTTCTAGGCCTGTTTCTTTGTCATGAAATCATTAAAGAACTATACATGTATACATGTTTTGGCTAGATAATATATTCACATGGTTCAGAAGTAAAAAAGATGCAAAAAAGGGCAAAACTGACACACCTCACTCCCATTCCTGGCTCCATCTCTCCTCTCTCACACCCTAAAGAAAACCACTGTTACTAGTTTCCTCTGCCTCCTTATGCAAATACCGGACAAGTAAATATATACACACAAACACATTCTTAATTTCTACCTTTTTTATGGTAGAAAAAATTTAATTAAATGAAAATTTAAGTTGTAAAAGTAATGTAAAGGATGCATGGATGGTTCAGTGGTAGAATGCTCGCCTTACATGTGGGAGACCCAGGTTCGATTCCCAGACCATGTACCCCCCCAAAATAAATTAAGTAATGTAAAAAAAAAAAAGGTAACCCACAAATAGCATTCATTGTAAGGAGCTTAAAGCACAAGCAGCAGAGAACACAGAAAAGTGGTGGCCCCTCCCACCCTCCACACAACTCGAATCCCTTACTCTCCCCAAGGTGGGCCCTATGAACACCTTGACGTGTCCTTCAGATCTTTTTCTTGGCATGTGTGTGCACACACATGCACGTGTGTCATGTATACATAATGAGATAGATGTGAATATTAATTTTTTGTTTACATGAATATAATATATAATCTGTGATTTAACTTTTTAACTACTGTAAATTGTCACGATACTATTCATAGTTACCACATTCATTTTAACAGGCCATAAGTGTTCTTATTGCAAAGGTAAAGAGAAACTAAGGACAGAAAAGTAGGCCTAAGAAACTATTCACCAAATTAAGCACACTCTGAATTTTGAGTACCATAACTCACTATATCCGAATCTGCTTGCATTACCCAGAAGAGAGAAGAATCTCTGTCCTTACTTTTCAGAGCTCACGCTTTTATTTCTTTGAAAGGAAAAATTACGGGATGCTCCTGATGAATGATGACCTTTTATTTTTGTCAGTGCCCTGAATGGGAGGGCTCCTGAGCTCTGAGAAATGACCCTCTCCTCCCCAGGTGAAGGAGGGGAAAGGAGAATTAGATAATTATAGAGTCTATACAGCATTTGATGTATAGACATGTATTTTTACTGAGAACTCCCATTAACCAAATTCTAGAACATATCTTTCTACCTTCAAAAAACATAAACTGTGCTCTCTGATGTGAGTTTAATGTAGATTAATTACGACCTCTTTTGTAAATGCAGAATTTCTTCCAATAGAGTCTTAATACAGCCCAATTGCTTTGAACAGGCAAGAGTTCTGCTAGCTTATCATCATATTTACATTTATATGGAATGTAAATAGCTGTAAATCACATAAAGGTATACATGTTTGCTCTTACTACAGAACTAAAGGAATGTTTTCTTGAGATTAAATTTATAAAATATTTTATCTGTAGAAAAATTTTTACCTTAAGGCAAAGAGTTCACCTATTTTCTGCATAACTTCTTCATGAGATAGTTTTACTTTCTTCCCAGCTTTTAAAGCCTATTAAAAAAAAGTGTTCAATATTCCAATAGTATTCTAAAGCAATCTACTTTTGATTCCATATAAATAATACTCTTGGATGTCTACCTCCCAGATATATTTCTTAACTTGCCCTGATTTAAAAATCTTACTAAGCAAAAATTTCATAATCCCTGTTTTTCACATCCCTTCTCACAAGTATTTCCTATGATACACATTTCTAGTATGTTATTGGAAAGAGCAGGACTTCTCTTCCCAAGTATAATTAGAATATTCATCATAATAAAAGCAACATTAATTACAGTAAAGATTTTTTTATTTACTTTGAAATGTCAATATAACTATATGTATTTTTCTAGCCAATAAGTTTCTAATATAGCAAAACACTTTTTCAGTCCAGAAAAGTGATCATAATCTCCTTTACAGAAGCAACATTTCACTTTTTTCCTTTTAATTCAGTTACATTAAAAATATTGCACTATTAGAGAAAAGTAGTTAATTGAATCTTAACTTTTTAAAAATCAAAAGATTCAATATGAAATAGAATTACTATTTTAAATGTAATTGTAGATTCTATTTTGCTTTAATTCAGTGTTGCTTTCATAGTGTTTAGTCTTATTGTTGTGCTCTTAAGCATACTGTTATATTGGGAAATTTGTATTTTTTCCCAAATAGAAATCACTCCTTGAAAATGAGCATAAAATTGATATACTTACTTCTGGAATGGACTGAATAGAATCAATAAATTTATCCAGTGATGCTTCCCAAATAGCCAGTTTCACTGGGGAGGCAGAATTAACAATGGAATATGTTTTATCATCATATTGATATTTATATAAAAATGCAGAATTGCAGAGTATCTTCATTGTCATTTCAACAACAGTATAAGAAGCAAAGCCAAGGTGTTAAAAATTTTAAACTAAAATTTAACAATAATTAATTATTATTATTATTATAATGACAGCACCAAAATGGGGGAAAAAATAGAGGAAACTGAGTAGATTTCCAAGCCGTGCTGCAACTCAAAGTATGCTTGGCGGAATCCTTAACTGTCTAATTTTACATCTCAGAAACCCACAGGCTGCAGCTCTGCAGTCCAGGCACCAGTGGCAGTTTCCTCTGCAGACCCAGCAAAAAGTGGGACTTTGGCCCTGCTCTTTATGGGGCTGTGAGGAAGCTCAGGACCTCTGTCGCCCCCTAGTGTGACACGGCGGGGCTGCATCACTGGCATCCCAATGCAGAGCTGTGGCACATGGGAAACATGTACAGACCTGGAGACACCTAGCCTGATTTATTCAGGTACATGGTTCTTTCAGGAAAAACCTGGAGTAGCTGTGATGCTCCCAGGCCTGGAGAAGACCAGAGGCCTGTGCCCAAACATACAGTATGGACTACAGACTACCTACAAATAAGAACCACACAGGAAGAAGAGCAGGAAACAAAGGTGGTAATAATAAAATAATATTTTAGGAGAGAGTAAGGCTTTTATCTATAAAGTTAATAAAGAATGAGTTATTCCACCACAGATACTATTTTTTTAAAATCATATACTAAATTTTCTCTTGGAGCGAGAAACAAAAAGGATAATGAGTGCTAAGGCTTTGTTAAGCATCCTGTGAAAATATGGCCTAACCATTACTAAACATTTAAACTTCCCTCAATGAAATGAAACTTTGAAATACCATCTCTAATAAGGAGTAACTTACCGGAAAGGCAAAGAGCATTTGAGAAAGCAAATTTTTCTAGAATGGCATCATCCAAATCTAGCTCTGAATTTAATTTGATTTCCCCTCTGTGAAGTTTTGATTGCCCCCTGTAAAAATGGAAAAGAAATTCTAAATTTTAAACAGCACTTCAGTTTTTCTTTTGAAAGTTACCTGATAATCACTCCAGAGGCAATCTGGGCATAAATTTGGGCAATTTATTTCAAAATACATATTCTCATACCCTCTGATCCAAGTAATTCCATTTCTAGAAATTTATCCTAAAGAAATAATCAGATACAAAAGAAGTGTTGTGTACAGATGACATTTTAAGGGCAGATGTTTAATAGTAAAAGAAAATTAAGAAAAAATTAAATGTTCACTAAGATATGGGCTGAATGATGTTTTTTCCCACAAAACAAAATTTAAAAAGCATGTTTTAGAAGGATATTTAGTAGAAAGAGAAGATGCTGGCAACAAGTTGCTAAGTGAAAAAAATATTCACAGTGTAATCTAAAATCAGGCTGATAAGGTAGGGATGAGGAGAGAAGCTGAAAGTTATAAAAAACTAAGGAATACATGCAGAGAATTCAGAATGGACTTGATAATGGGAGAAAGGCTTGTGACTACAAATGGCACATGTAGACGGAAAAAAATATATAGGGTAAAAGAATTATTCAGGGTTGAAAATACGGGGAGATGGACAAGGAAGCCTGATTGGGGTGGGGAGTTTTCTGAGAGGCAGAATCTGCTCTGACCACCACAGGTGGAGAACAAAGAAGAGACAGAAAGAAGAGCAGAGCTGCCAAGATGCTTTTTGGGTGAGCTTGGCCCATGGCCCAGAGCTGGGAGAGAAAGCAGATGCCTGAAACCACAGGCAGGACTCAGAAAGCCCTCACACCCCACGTGGGGCAAGGGGCAGCCATGCTGTCTTTTTGATGAGAAACCAAACAGCTGACCCCAGGACCCAGAGAGCTGAGGACAGTACTTCTTCAGACTTTCAAGTGTGCGCTTGTGTCTGAGGGTGGGTGGGGTGCAGTGGGAGAGCCTATTAAGCAATAGCTTCATCTGGATGTAGAGGAAGAAGTAGAGAGGGGAACTCAAGGGAACATAACAGAAGGCCAAGCTGTTAATAATTAATAAGATTAATAGAATTCCATTAGCTCCTCACTTCCTGCCATCTCTGAGACTCATACCCCTGCTTTCTATGTGCCACCATTACTGGGCCCGGGTGTCACTTACTAGTCAGGTGCACTTAGTCAAGGTACGGCATCTCTGAACCTCATCTGAAAAGCAGGATTTTAGTGAGGATAAACTTAAACAATGCATGGAAGCCACTAGACAGCTTGGCACAAATTAGCACTGGCCATGGTTACAGACGTCCTCGTTCATCTGGTTTTTCTAGGGTGAGTGTCTTTTCCAAGTTTTCCTAAAGCTCTGCTTTCATCAATTTCTTTCTTAAGACCTTTAAAGACTTATCTTTCTGTATTTCATTAGACAGAAAAAAGCCCTTTCTAGCTTGCTCATACTGTCTCTCCCTCCACCCCAATATCTCTCTTCATTTTTGTCTCTTGCTGACACAGATTAAGAGGGCAATCAGCTGGTCCATAGCCTACCATATATCTTCCCTCAGAATGGTGTCAGGCAGCATGCATCAACAAGTGCCTTTCTGAGATCATTCCCCATTCTGAGATCACTCCCTACGCCCTCTTAGAACATCCCAAGTGCTGTTTTCAAAGATTTGGTAAAAAGTTGCTCACTCTGTTTTTATGTAGTTAAGCTCTTCATTTTCCCAGTGTACTAATGCAATTTCATAGGGCTGGATTTCATGTTTCTCTAGAACTTGCATAACATGCTTCATCTAAAAGAAAAGGAGAATTAACCAGAAATGAGAACTGATGCTTCCATACAAAGCAGGCTATGGCTCATGCTCATAACATTTTCCACTACATTTAATTATACCTCTTTGTTGCTTAGTTTTTAAGGAATAGGCAATTTCACTGTCATAATACACATACAAGTTAAATATTACTTAATATAAACTTAAGCACTATACTATGAAGCTAATTAGGATGACATGCTTATTGTCTTTAAACTTGAAAAACACAGATGAACATGAAAATAAAAATCATCATTACCCCACAACCCAAAGAGCACCAGTAATATTTTGGTTTGTTTTCTTCAAATCTTCAAAAAATAAAAAAGCAAAAGTGACATACTTGTAAAAATCAAACTCAGATGTGTAGAAAGAAAAGCTCCCCCTCTGCTCTCCTGAAGTTCTGATCCCCAAAGGTAGGCATCATTAAACTTGGTGCATAGCTTTCCAGACATTTTTTTCTACGTGTATATGTGCATATATTTATTTTGCTTTTTGTATAAAATGGGACCATATCATGCTTTATGAACATTTTTCAGCATTATTCTCTGCAATGGAAGAACCACAATTTATTTAACCATCCTAAATGTCCATTGGTTGGGGATGATTTCTACTTTTCACTGCTGCGATATTGCAATGAACCTCCTTAGGCATATCCTTGTGGCCTCATGGCAATGTTTCCTTAAGAACTGCTAGATCAAAAGACATGCACACTTATAACTTTGGTAAACATTAAAACTGCTCCCTAAAATAGTATTTTTTTTCCCCAGTTTTGGAAGCCAAACAACATTTATTAAGAGTACACTTAAAAAAGTCTGGGTATTAGCCATTTAAATCTTTGCCACTCCAAACAGCAATTTTTTGTTTTCGTCTTTGTTTTTATTGATTAGAAAGTTGAACAAATTTTTCTTATATTTATCAGTTATTTGTATTTCTTCTTTAGCATTTTCCCTGTGTGTGTATATGTGTACATGCCCTGTATTTCCTTTTAGTCAAACCTGGATCACATGAATCATATTTTTAAACCTGTATTGGTATGATATTGGTTATATTTTGTAACCTGTTCTTTTAATTTAACTATTTCATATACATAAGCAATTTTCCAGGAATAATTTTTTTTCACATAATTTCTCAACATGCAGGATATTCTATCTTATGGATGTATTTAATAAACTTTCCATTATTGCATATTTGGTTATTTCTAATTTTTGCTATTATAAGTAATGTCTGGAAAGAACATAATTCATGATGATTTCCCTTGGATAGTGTTCTAGGTGTAATATTCTCAGTTATATACCAAGCTTTTGATTAATATAAATCACACTGCCTTTAAAGAGGCTGCATCAAACAAATTCTTATTTGAATATTAAAGAAAATTTTTCCCTTGAGTCAAAGTTCTAGAAACTTGATTTATAAGAATACTCAGTACAATACACTCCAAGTAACTGGGGATACATTATCCTTTTGTAGATTACAAAATGCAAAGTATATTTCTGCTTGCACTGTAGCTAGGATAGGTTCTGAGCCCTACAAATTAGTGTGGGCCCAGAGGATAGAAAATGTAGGAAACTTAAAAATAAGCCAAAATACAATATGTTTTGGAAGATGAAATTGCTAACATAAATATCATGTAATATAGAGCAAATAAGTCGGGAACCATCTATTAATTTATCTCCCAATAGCTCAGATTGTTGTGAGCTATTTTGCACTTAACAATGTGTAATTTACTCTCGGGATACTGAATTTTTATACTTTATTTATACTTACAGTTTTGTCTCTCACATTCCAAAATACAGCAGCTCCTTCCCTGATTTAAAAGAATGAAAGAATCAACTAAGTCAAAGGCAGAATATATTACTTCGGGTCACACATAAAGCCATGCTTAGGTAACTTCTGGTATCTACCCAGAAGTCAATTATAATTGTATAATTTATCTATTAATTTGACATTATGGTCTCTGGATGGATGTGCTAAAATAAAAGCTAACTTTCTGATTCTTGACAAAAGCTGACCTCTCCAAAATTCATGACTTCTCACGTGGTTTGCAGAGTAAATAACTATTATTGTCAAACTGTACATTTATGTAGGTTTATTCAATTCTGATGAACAGAAAGAAATGAGAATAAGGAAATTCTGAGATCACATCTTAGCTCTCATTAGGCAGACTCTGCCATGGGAAGAGAGTAAAAGACCATGCCTGTAGTCACTGTGGAGTGAAGAGCCTGAGGGGAAGTGAAGCCTCTGAAGGCTGGAAGCACCCACGGAGTAACGGTACCCACCCTTCAGTGCTTAGGAAAGGGGCAGCAGGAAGCCCCAGGAATCTGATATTGGCTTCCGCACAATTTAAGATCTAAAAACCAAAATAGGACACGTTTTATCTGATTTCTGAACTTGGACGTGTTAAGCCCCTTGGGTAGTAAACAAAAAGAGGAGTTACAGCTATGGGCTACTGCACTGGAGGAAGGAGGGGTGGAGATGGCAGGTATAACTCAGTGGCCCCACCCTTAAGTAAAGAGCCCAGTGTGTGCCTGGGTCTGTGCTTTTTCCATGGGACACAAATGTAAGCGTGGTCTAGATCCTGTTCCTCAGGAGCTCCCGAACTAGGAGAGACTGGACATTATCCCATCGACTACAATACAGTGCGATGAACGCTATGACAATTATGCCATGAGTATTACAGGATGCATGTGAGAGTGACACCCATCCCAAAAGAGCAGCAGAGCACCTAATGAGAAGAGGAGAGGAGACGGCACAGCAGAGCACGGTTGCAAGCTCAAAGTCTGGGCTCATGGAAGGGATGGGAGGGCACCACGTCATGCCCTCAGAGGAGCTGCGGACCTGGGTAAGAAGTGGGCACCAAGGTTAGTGAGGCAGGCAGGGGCCAGACCCTGAAGGAATGGGATAAGGAATGTGGTGAAAATCATAGAATTTTAAGCAGAAGAGATGACCCTGCTTACAAGACAGATTGGTGGGAGGTCAGAAGGCAGGAAGGGAGACCCATGAGCAGATGGCCACAATAGTCCAAGAAAGCCTGAGTGTATGGAGGTGGAGGTATTTAAAGCCACAGCCAGAGCACTGGCACAGGGAAGCACTTCCAGGCAGAAAAGAGGTCCAATGAGCTGTCCCTCCTTTGGTCTAGAGCTACTCTGTGCATTGTGGGACCCAGAAGCCATGTGGCAATTGAGCTAGTGAAATGTGCCTCATCCAAACTGAGATGAATGTAGGCTAATGTACACACAAGATTCCAAGACTTAGCTTGAAAAGAAGAACGTAAGACAACTCATCATTTATATATTTTATGTTGATTACATGCTGAAATAATATTTGGGATATGCTGGGTTAAATACACTATTAAAATTAATTTCAGGCAAGCTGCAAAATCAGTATTCATGCTGTTCAAAATTAATATCAACTTGCTGCTTTTTTTTTTGCACGGGCAGGTACTGGAAATCAAACCCAGGTCTCTAGCATGGCAGGCGAGAATCCTGCCACTGAGCCACCATCGCACTGCCCACCTTGTTGCTTTTTAAAACAATTTTAAATGTGGCTACTAGAACCTCCGAGACTTGCACTTGTGAATTACATTGTATTGCTGCTGGGCAGTGCTGGTCTTCAGATCTTCAGAAATCCAAGTTTCCTGTTTGGTTCAAGGGGATGCTGTTGTTCTATGTGGACTAAATGCTTTCACCTTGGTTATCTCTATCCTTAGGGTCAAAGGAAGATGAGGCACTGAAAGGTAGAGAGAGGGCTTCCAGCCATCACCAAGGTGGCTTCTCATGGGCACCCCACATGGGCCAGCTCTGCCCCTTCCTGATCACGTGACCACGGGTAACCCAGTTAATCCCCATGGCCCTCAGCTGCACTGTGAGAGTAATGTCATTGTGCAAGTACTATGAGGTTATTTAAAATAATGGTTTCCTTCATTGTTGTTATTTCCCATCAGCTGCTCTGTAGAATTTGGTACCAAACCCTTCAAATGAAAGAGCATGTGTGGAGTCAGTGTCCTAGTCCCTGGGGGTGGGGGGGTGGTTAGCTTTAGATAAAGTGCTACGGACGGAGAAGACAGGCAAGGAAAGAAATGGCAAGGGAGGCGACAGGAGTTTGATGAAGGGCACTGAAGATGCTTTACATAAACTTAGTGAATGAAAATCCAGATTCACAAATAGAGACACAGCAGGAGAAGATTCTTTACTTGTTTTAATGATTCTTTATTAAGAAATAGGATTTACCAGAAACATTCCTAAAACTGGCAAATTCTCCTAGATCAAATAAGAATCAAATGACAAAACTTCAAACCACAAATAATATCTTGAACTCATTTCCTATTAAAAGTGGTATGCTGTACATTTCAAGACCACGATTACATGCCTTCCAATGGGCTTCTTTCTTATCTTACCTGAAGAAGAACATTGTTCCAGGATCACCTTCTTTTGCAGAATTTTCTACACCCATCACCAAAATATTTGCTGCATCTGCAATTTAAAATAAATGAAAGAAAAGCTAGGTTACAAGGTGACACATGTTCAAGAGTTACCAATAAACATTTCAATACTTATGACTACATCTCTATGTGCTATTAAGTGCTTAATGACACAATGCCTATCTTTTTGCTAAGGTGTCTGAAACTATTTAAAAGAAGAAAATGAAAAGGCCATAAGAAATCACCCTCACAAAACACTAACACAACCTGTTTGATTCAGTAATCACTAGTATAATTAATAAATATTAAAGCTAAGTTTCCATATAACTAAGGCTCAAGAATTAACTTATTTCCATGAAATTAATCTAAAAGATGTAAGAAACATTAATGTATTCTCTCCCTGTAAAGATCATTTTATTAATAATTGTAAGAGAACTTCTTAGATTATTCATTCTGCTACATTTTAAAGTGTATTATATAAACTGTGGCCCAACAGAAAATACGCAGAAATAAAGATTCTAGCCATTTCAAAACAGACCTGATTTCAAGGTTATTTGTGAAAACTGTAGTCATCTATAACTACTTAAATATTTTAACAATTTAAATATTAAATAAACTTAAAAATACATATAAGTATACAGATATTCATTAGTAAGTACTTAATACACAGAAGTATAGTACAGAATTATTATATACTTAAATTACAAATACGTTATTTGTACATAAAAATTAGTATGTTAAAAAGTTATATATATATATATATATATATATATATATGTATTTTTAAACCGAAAATTAGGATCCTCAAAACTTTAGAATTTTTGGTAGAGGTTGGGAGGTAGGGGAAGGGGATTCAAATTAAAGACCAAATCCTAAACTACATTCTGTTGGTGAACTCTCAGTTCCCTAAGTACTACACTCTACACAAGACAGAGGTCACCTACATAGCCAAAAAAGCAACATAAATTGTAATGGAAAAGACCTAGGGCTGTGATCACAATATAGGAAGCTCCCCGAATAGGTAATGCACAGGCCATACTGATGGCAGCCTTTCATGTCTGAGGACACCACTGATCAAGTTTTCATCATAGGGACTCTGGACACAGCTCTGTATTTCTGTTGACTTTGCTTTGTTTTGCATCAAACAGCAAAATTAATCTATTCAGACCATCACGTCTAAAAATACACCATGATATTTCCACTGTTATCTTATGGGAATACAGACCTCATTGAACCGTAGCAGGGAGGTTTACGCCCCGCTATTTTTGTTAATCTGAGCTAAATTAATAAATTTCTGGGTATTGGGAAATCCAGTTATTGAGTTTCAGTGTAAAATTATCTTCCATTGAAGTGTTTCAAGTTATTTATTTATTAGTGCAAAGCAAGTTGTTTTCTTGAAAAGTGATCCTATCCTGAAATTCCCAATTAAGTTCATTTTGATTTTCTTCTCAATGTTCATTGTGCTCATTTCATATTTAAACTAAGTTTGCTAGTTAAGCATTGGATTTTACTGGTAATTTTTTTTAAAGGCTTTATTCAACATTTCTACCAATTCCATACTAAAATGACCTTTTAATATGGCAGAAATGAAATGACACAGGACTCTGATCACCCAAGCAATAGAGATCCTATACATAAAGCTTAAAAATATATAGTGCTTTTTTTAATCCATGAGAACCAGATTCTCTGTGAACACATTTTGGATTCTTACTTGTATATGTAATTTATATGAAGAGATCCAATACCACTTTTATATTATAATTCTTCAACTAAAAAACTAAGTGAAAAAATAAATTTAAGACAGTATCATAAGAAAATTATCCTCTAACACATGTTAACATACTTGGCCAGGTTCAAGATGTACCTCGAGGCAAACCTGTTACTTCGACATAACCATGGGAGGCCAAATCTTGAGATAGAGTTCCCAGATGATACTCGTCTGCTGTTGCAAATGCTGTGCAGTGCATCAGGTCCTGTTTCAGCAACATGGGCACACATGGGTTAGTAAAAGGCTGTCACGTCCGTGCAGCTTGCATTCACTTGATAGGACATAATTTTGCACAGAGGGAGATTTTTCAAGCATCTCAAAGGCTGATGATCCAAGGGATAAGATAAGAATGAACAGAAACATGTTAAGGTAAACAGATTTCGGCTCAATCTATGAAAGAATTTTCAACTGCTAGCAAATAGGATGCAATGGGCTATCCTGAAGGGGAAGCTGTTCCCCAACTGGCATCTTTTGAGCACAGGCTGAACAACAGATGCAGAGGGAATTAAGGCATCCTGATGGGGCCTGGAGGGAGCGATATTTAAAGTCTCTTCAATACTGAGCTTCTAAGACCCTATGAAGAACAAAATTTAAAACAAGGAGCTTTTTCACAGTGACATTATTCTTCGAAGTCATTTTATAATTTGTCACTAGCCTTATCCAGGCAAAATTACTTTAAATCTATAAAGAGAATCAGTGTTTTTACTTTTGCTAATGTTAAATAAAAAGTCTGCAGACCTGAGGATGTGGGTTATTGCTTTGGCTGATGTGCTACAATACATCCACAGCAAGCAGTTAGGGCACAGAACTGTATTTTTTCCAAACCACCAGTGAGTCTTGATGTCAATGTAGTTGACCAAAACCAACTTTTCCCTTTGTTAATAAAAAAAGAAAAAAAGAAAAATCTTACAGTGCACTATTTATAGTAAGAGTAAATACTATTTTACAAAAGATATGTCACTTAGATGTGTCTATATATGTATGGATACTGGGTGTCACAATGTAAAATGTATTTCTCATCATGGGCTGTGATCAAAAAAGTTTGAAAACTATTAGCATAGAAGTTAAGAGTCCAGGCAGAGAATCTGAATAAAAAAATTCTCATAAGCCAGGATAGTAGTATTTACCTTACAAGGTTGTTGTGAAGCTTGAACAAGTTGAGAAAAGCAAAGTGCTGAGGACTGAGACTGGCATAAATGTCCAACATTTGCCAGATAATAGTCATTATCAGTGCTGATGCAAGTATGCTTACACAATCAAAATCTATGGGAGATTTAAAAGTTTATTAGAAGTCACATCTGAATATCTGAACGTTTATATTTTTGCATTTTAACACCCTGGTTAAATATCCGTGATTCTACTATCTTTTAGTAAATATGGTGTGCTGGTCTACCATTGGTCAAAAGAAATTTATGAATTACTAAAATCAATATTTATTCCTCAGACTTACCATCTCAGTGCCCAAATTCTTTCCCTTTCTGTTGCATCTTCATAGGAAATTCCTCATTGGAAGCAGTACATGAATTCCTTATTTCCTTCAACACTTATTACCTGATCCCTGGCTCTTTGTCAAGAAAGAGCCAAACCCTGCTCTGCCTTTTCCTCAATCTTATAGGCTATTTTAATATATGGCTCTAGAAAAGAAGAGGAATAAACAAAGGACATAGACAAACCAAAAAAATCTGAAATTAAGCAAATGTCCTCTCAGAAGCAAACAATTTTAATTTAATTAGAAAACAAAAAACCCAAGGTAAAAGCCAGACAAGTAGAATATGAGGATATGAAGAAAATGAGGATAAAATGGAGGCTGTACCCTCCTTTTGCAGATTTGATAGCCAATTCCTGTAGTCACACATGAAGATAAGAATACACCAAAATTAAAACATATGGACTGATAAAGTCCAAGTATAGTTGGTAACTGGAGTATAGGAACCCATAAGATGCTTAAGGTTTAGAACTGCAGGCATTATCTATTATTTCAAGGCTCCATGACAGGAATAGAGTGATTTAGCCGGCTGAAAGGAAGGAATCCTGACCACCCAAGTTTGCTGAAGCTTGTTAAGGAGAACCACAATATAAAAGGTCAGATGTCAGAATTACTTCTTGAAGGGACTGCTACAGCCAATGTTTGGTTTGGGCCAGAGTGGGAAGAGGAAGAGACACCAAAAGAAGGAGATAAGCAGGAGGTTAAAAGCTAGTCCAATGGAGGATCTTCCCACAACTGTACCGAATATGGTAGAGGCTGTCTTGGTTGCTAGACTCAGCCCAGAGAACTCTCCAACTTGCACAGGGTTTTGAAAATCTGAGTTAACTGTAAACAATAAATTGAGGGATTTCAAGTTACGCCCAGATGGCCACTACCTTTCATCAGAAGATCAAAAACAGACAAGGAGAAAATGGGGGGGGGGGGGGGGGGGGGGGGGCGGAGGGCTCGGGTTCTTGGACCCACGCAGTCTCTGGCTCTTGCATTGCCTGTGGCCACCTGTCCCATTAACATTTACATTACTGGCAAGGCCAATGAAGGCATTTGAATTTACCTTTCAAAAATTTTAATTTTTTTGTACTCAAGAATAGAAGGCAAGGCATTCGATCATTACTTCTGTGAGAAAATGCATTCTGAGCACCACAGTAAGACTAAGAATACATTTTAAATACAATCTGTTTTACTGTGGGGTTTCTTGGGTACATGGCCCAGGAATAGAACCCGGATCTCCTGCATGAAAGGTGGGCATTCTAACCACTGAACTACCCATGCACCCAAGTACAATCTGTTTTTATTTAACCATCCCAAGGAACTTCTTTGTAGACTTTCTAATGACAATCACCTCTCCTTCTCAGCATTTCCTATTTAGTTTGGCTCAAAATTCTACTCAACACATAGCATATATGGCTCTCCACACTACTTTCTGTGTCCTCCTTGAATATTTCAATATGTATTTCTGTTTAAATTATGTCTTCTATCAATAAAAGATTCAGAAAGTCTTTTAATTTAATTGTTTTGACATTTCTTCTTTTGGTTTTACTTCCTTTGCTTTTAAATATCAAGTTATATTTAAGCCCATTTGGTAAAAGGGAAGAGGATTATGGAGTGTCTTGTCTTTGCATTTTTTTCCCTATTACTTAAAGATGCTGGTACTTTGTAAAAAGCTTCTATTTGCATTTATATCTTTTTCTGGATTTTTAAAGTAAATCATTACTAATTAAGTATTAATTATTTTGTGAAAGCTAATTTCTGGTTTTAAGTTGGGAACCCACACCTTGTCCTTAATATGCCAAACTATCCTAAAATAGTTACTGAACTTAGGTTGAAATTTAAGCCTATTTAAAAAGCCTTAAAAAAAAAAAAGATGACAAAACCACTGTTTCAGTATATGCTTCATTTTTCTAACCACAAAAGACATGTTCCAGCAGATGGGGCTAGATATCTATGGAAAAGGGGAAACAGCATACATTTTACTACGTATGATTCTTGCTTTAATGGCATCACACACTCTGACAGAACACTCTTCTTAAAATCAAGACGTTTATTTAATTAATGTATACAGCAATGCTGCCTCTATACTACTAAGGGCAAAATGTATTTTTTTTCCCCGCTATGTACTGGTTAGGGCGGGCCGCGGTGGCTCAGCGGGCAAAGTGCTTGCCTGCTATGCCGGAGGACCTCGGTTCGATTTCCGGCCCCAGCCCATGTAACGAAAACGCAGAAACAAAATACAATAAAACAAGAAAATGTTTAAAAAGATGTTTCCCTTTCTTCCTCTCTTCCTTCCTTCTATCCTTCCTTCCTTCTCTCTGTCTTTCCTTTAAAAAAAAAAAAAAAAAAAAAAAAGGTAAAGAACACTGACACCCTGTATATCACTGATATAATGCATCAGCTTTCAAGCTTTTTTTAAGGACAACTCGTGGTGAGAAGTCATTTCATATACATAGTACATATGTATATGTACTAACCCAATAACTGAAACAAAACTTTATAAAATAATATTTACCTTTACCATGAGCAATGCTTCTGATATATTTTCCATTCTATTTCACCTTTAAAAAACTATGAGGGTGGGGTGGTGCAACGGTCACTCAGTGGCAGAATTCTTGTCTGCCATTCCAGAGACCCGGGTTCGATTCCTGGAGCCTGTCCATGCCCCCCCCCAAAAAAACAAAAACAAAAACAAAAAACTATGAGGGCAGTACAAGGGTGGCTCAGTAGAATTCTCGCCTACCATGCAGGAGACCTGGGTTTGATTGCTGGACCCTGCAAAAAAAATGTTCTTTGTCTGGGTGCACTGGTAGTTCAGTGGTAGAATGCTTGCTTTCCATGTGGGAGACCTGGGTTTGAGTCCCGGATCATGCACCACCTCCCCCCAAAAATATGAACAACGGGATAGTTTGCTATGGTCTGTCCCCTGCCTGCCATCCTGCATCTCATCTCCCTATACCCAGACCAGCCATGAGCATCCTCCAGCACTCCTGAGGGATGGCACGTTGCAGGAAGCACAGTTGCTGGTCTTAATACATTATGGCCAAAAGGATGCGAGTGACTATTCAGTAGGTTCTGATCTCTGTGGACGAAATTCTAATGCAGAGGACAATTTCCACCACGTTCAGCCAACTCTGAGTGCATACAGGTAAGGGTAGAAGGATGGACCCAGGAATACGTGTGGAGACCATACAAAGCACTCATTTTCTGACAGAGAGAGTAGGGCCCTTTCTTTGTCTCTGTCAAGAGTGGTAAAAAGGGGGTTAGGCTATCAAAAAAGATTCAGGATGCCCATGTGAAAATGGAGTGGCCCTCAATTTGGGGCAAATAAAAGCTGTCTTCAAGACTGTTTTCTCCTATGAAATTAAGGCCATCAAAAATGTTTCAGAAACGTTTCAAAATGATATCACCTCAGATAACTTTTGGAATGCTTTCACAAACATACGATTTCACATGATTTTTCTGTGCTTTTATAGAGACAGCATACTGTTCTTGCTTTTTGCAAAATCCCAACTGAATTCACTATTTATAATGCTACAAAATATCTTCCATGTGAGAACCCATGAAATAAATGGTTTCTTAAATTTGGTGCTGGAAAAAGTTACTTCTCTTACCCCCCCCCCCCATTATTTATTTTTATTCCATATGTTCTACTCGTCTGTTGACAAGGTAGATAAAAGGAGCATCAGACACAAGGTTTTCACAATCACACAGTCACACTGTGAAAGCTATATCATTATACAATTATCTTCAAGAAACATGGCTACTGGAAAAAGTTACTTCTCTTAAAACATTTTATGTTTTTCTTTTTACCCCCTATCAGATGAGAAACAAACTACCCACTTTTTAATTATTGGGCTTCTTAGAACTAAGTGCTCAGTGAGATTCATTACTCATAGCAGGTACGTAATCATGTTTCTTTCTCCATTTCTGCCAACTGTTTGCCGTCTTAAATGTGAATGCTTTTATTATCTCATTTGAATCTGTCCTGAATTTTGAAAATCTACTTTACTAGAAGGAATCAGAAAAGAAATTCTGAAGGAAAACAAAACAGAATTCAGGAAAATTGCTTCTAAGTCTAAGGACAGGCTAAAGAAACAATGTCTCTTTGATAAATTTACAACCAATAACTACCAAAAAGAAAATTCTCTGATCATTACAGTGTCTCCGTAACAATTCGACCATACACTATGCCGATGGCGATTACAAAATTAAAAATGAGTTGATCTTTCTCCTCTTTGCATCTGCCATGAGTCAGCTACTTACATTTAACTTCATCTTAGTCATGTGAAAACTGAATTTCCCAGACTACCAATGAGCTGAACAATATAATTAAAAAAAATAGGAGCTAGGAAGAAGAAAGGGGTAAGATGGTACATGCATGACACTTCTGCTTTTACATACTGGGTTCAGAAAAACTGTGAGAATTTCAACAAAGCTAGAATCCAAAATAAAAACCATCGATTAACTCTTAACTTCATAATCTGAAGCTTAGTCATGAAGGGCTTTTCAAAGAAGTCAACCACACAGCAAAAAAGCAGTCAAATTAAACATTTTTAGGGTCCACATCTAAGAATCAAGATCTTAAAAAGACAGATATTCATTCCTACCTGTGTTCTGATAGATTCAGAAGGCCTAATTAAGTTTTAAATAGTCCACGTTCCTATTTCTAATGCTGATGACTACAGACATCCCTTTGACTCCTTCCCTTCCTTTACTGCCTTTTAACCTTCCAATTCAATCAACATTTACTAAGCACAAGACACAGTCCTAGGCGTTATGAAAGACACACCGGTTAATAAGTCTTGGTCCTACTCCTTAAACTGTTTATCACTTAGAGGGGAAATGCTGGGGAATTCCCATAAACCTCTTAATAGTGAATAAAAATATTCCCTTTAACCTTCAAAGGATAAAAGAACAAAACCCTCTGCTGCTTTTTTATACCTTGAGCTGTCGATTCATCATCCCATCCCATGACCAGTTACTGCAGGCTAGTGAATATTTATTTACCTCTCTGTATAGTGTTTAAAACCTTTGTTTAATCTGATAAAGAATTTCTACAGTTTGATTTATTAAAAGATTTTTTTTTAACAGCAGATTGCTAGATGGGACTTAACACTAGTCCTCTTTTCGAAGTTTTCTTAAGCAGTGACTAACAAATCCTTCATAAACTCCATTTCTATATTTTATTGCCAGCATTAAGTCTTGGTCTTTTTTTAAAAAATTAAGATTTTGATTCCCTTTGGACATTATGTTTTCCTACTAAGCCTTAAAGATCCTGAAGTAAAAGGTTTTGAGTTGGTTTCCAGTTCTCTCACATTAGCAAAAGGCTGAGGCGCACTGCCCACTGGTTTAGAGAGTGAGCGATGATCACTAAATGGAAGTGCCACAATCACATCTATTTTTACCTCATTCACAGACAGAACTGGAAGGTTGGTCCTGGACGGCTGCTTGGTCCTGGATGGTTTCAATGGTCTCTTGATTTGTGGAAAGTCATGTTTTGGAACAAGAGTTTCAGTTGATAGAGACGAATAATGCCTTTCCAGTATTTTTATAAACCACTTTGAGCCCAAAACATTAGGCCTGGGAGTCACTTTCCTGTGAGTTCCAAAAGACTTCACAGGTAGAAAGTATGCTTTTCCATCTCGGCAGTGCAGAACAGTTAATGGAGACAATGAACTTGTATTTGGTATTTTCTGGTCCATTTGCAGGATCTGAGATTTATACAAACCACAGGCTGCTGGAAAGAATGAATCCAAGTTCTGATTTATTGTCAGAGTGCTGCATGTTATATTTTCAAATTTGTTAGGTGGTTTTAATGTTAGATGGATGAATCTTTGGCAAAGACGAGCTTTAGATAATACAGAGTGAGATCCGGCCAGTGCTCTGAGAAGTCTGACTGTCATTACCACATTCCAAGCTGAAAGAAAAATAAGGCAAAGTTCAAATTTTTGTTGCTGTTGTCACCGTTATAAAATATAATATTTCCCCTTAGGTAATAGGCATATTTCTGCAGTAAATATTTGCTAGACACATTATCTCTTAAAGCCTAGTAAAAAAAACGAGATCAAAAAATTAAATGAGTGCTTCTACTTTTCCTTTAGTTGACCTTTAGCCTCCTTTCTGGAAGACTACAAGAGTGCAAAGATGTTGATAGGACAAGGATATTAAAACATAAATAAAGTGATGGGGTCTCCTCATTTACTTCATCAGTGTATCAATTACCTTTAGAATTTATACTTGCTAATTCCTCTATCCAATATTTATTTGGTTTTACAATGAGATAAACAATGCGCTGGGGCCTGGGATGTATCCATGAAAAGGACAGGGTCCCTGTGATCTATGTGACAGTATTCCAAGGGAGAAGCAGGCTTTCAGCTGCTCCTTTACTCCAGTGCACAGACAGGACCCTACACAGAACTCTAGTACAGATGCTGAGGAAACACACAAGGAGCTCACCCTGTCCTAAATCAAGAGTCAGGAAAGGGTCCATCCTTCTTGACGGGGAAGGGACTTTTCAAGTTGGGGCTGAGCTTGAGCATGCATATAAGGGTTGTCTTTCTGTCTCTCACACACATACATGCACACATTCCAGACAAAGGAAACAGATAACTCCCCCCTTATTTACAGCATAAAACACTTGTTCTTTAAGAGTAGGTTATAGACTACTGCCACCTCCTCCTTCTGATACTCCTGGTACAGCTGTGTGCTAAGTCAGTGCGGATGTGGTACCTCGTCCATGAAGCGGCAGCTGGGAATCTTTGGCTCTTGCCAAATAAAAGTCCCAAGGAAGGAGTCAAGACTGAGTACAATGATCATATTAATTGGTGAGTGAAGGGGCAGGACAGTTCTGTGGTGCAGTTTAAGAGTTATAGGCGACTTAGTGAACTGATGAAAGCCCACTGTGAATGACATGGTTTATCAATGAGGCAGATCAGATTCCATCTTGATGGACAGCTAATCAATGACACAGATACCTGCACAGTTGGAAAGGGAGGAAGATACACTTGATGTGTTTCCGCAGCAGACAGGAGGTGTATATTAAAAAGGGAGCCAGCTACTTTACTCCAGAACTCTGTTTCTACACACTAGGAGTTCATTCTCAATTACAAAAACTGTAATTTGGTTCCACTACATCCTGACTACAACCATACAGTTTTTCTCTATTCTTTTACCTTCCCCCTCTCCACTGCTTTACTGTACGTAATGCAACTGGTGTCTGTGCACAAACCCAGTGTTTGTTTTTTTTTTAACAAAATGGCCAGTGGCATGTTTTGATTGATGCCAAATGGAGATTAGATGGGGAAAAATACTGGTTCTGTAAAAATATTCTCTTTCCCCATAAGTGGCATTCTCAGCAGTTAATAGCTGTATATGCCAGTAAGTTATTTTGCTCTCACTGTTTAACAAAAACCAACATAAAGAAACCGTGTATACCTTGTTCAATTGCAGAATTGTTTCCCATTTATCACTGTAAAACCAAGGACAAGTTTACAACTTTTCTGTACATAGCTGTTACAATCTTTAAGTAGGACTAATTATCCTAAAAGAAATGAATTCTAGATGGTCTTCCCTTCAAGTCAAGCATCGTGTTGTACAAACAAACTTGTTTAAATGGAAAAAAAGAAAAAAGAGTAGGTCTATAGGACCACAATCTATTTTTTAAAAGCAGGCTATCAAGAATAATAATTAAAAAAATAATAATGTGTTCAGTGCTGGAGATATAAATATGAATTGATAATCTCAGAATCTAAAATTTAGCAGGGAAATAGAATAATGTGATAAGTTTCAAAACAGAGAAATATACATACTGCTTTGGTGCCCACAGAAGGGGGTATGTGGGGGTGAGGGGTAGATGGAGCCTTTTCACAGAGGTGACATTTAAACTGGGTCTTAAAAAGGCAGAGGTATCCTCAAACAGCCCAGGTACATAGTATTGTTTCTTTTTTTTTCCTGGTAAACCATGTGCAACTTTGGGGAGATAGGAGCAAGCTACAGGAGAAAAAGACTGCAAAGGAATCAGTGGGCAGATTACCAAAAGATCTGTAAACAATATTAAAGAGTTTCTATAGGTAGGGGGAGGTGATAAGTTATGTTTTAGTCTCTCTCAACCCCTCCTCCTTGTTGTCATCAAAGCCAAGTTTCTTAAATATATATTTGATCTAGTGTCTCACATTTAAAAGCTTCTTAGTGCCTCTGACATACCAAGTGCTCTGCTATACCTCACAATAACCCTGCTAGGTAGTTTACAGGTGAGGAAACTGAGGCTTACAGAACCTAATTCAATTGCTCATAGCAAGGTACAGAGATGAAACTTGAACCTAGGTTTTTCCAATTCCAAAGACAACACAGGTACTCTTACCTACTTTCTATATTGCCGCCCTTCAGAACTCTAAAGACATGGGATGAGCGGCAAGGGTATTTCAAACTATCCTCAAAAGCTTTTATTCTGTGCCTGGTTCTGATTCAATTAGCTACTGTAGTTCCTTAATGAGCACTATTCCTTGCCAGTTAAACCAATGGGTTTAATTATAAAGATTTTTAGAAATTTGTGAATACAGACCTGATTCTTTCATTGTCTTCTAGGAAATTCTAAAGACCGCCTTAATCTTAATTCTAAAGATGTACTATTACTGAGAATATAAAAGCCACAGATAAAACATGAATGTCTTGTCTATCTCTTTGCTGAGAAAAAAGTCTGAGGTGTAGCACTTAAGGTGTCCAAAACATGCACAAGACTCTTCAGGCTTTGCCACAAACCAGAAGACATACATCAACAAGAAAGTTAAATTTTCGTGGTACAAAGTGAACTTAAATTTAGAGGTAAAAAGTATAACAGATTTTTAATTCTTAATAGCAACATGTAATGTTTTTGGCATTGAGCACCCATAGTCTCCACATCACCCTTATCGTAATTCTTGATGGTTTCTATATTCACATAGACCACTGGTGGGGATGATTCCTCCAATACCTTGGTCTCCTGAGTTCCTTGACCCCTTCCCGAAGGACTTTACCACAGTCATATGTTCTGGACTGTGCACCAGCCTCATGTGGTCAATGAGCACTTGAAATGTGGCCAGTGAAACCTAGTATTAAGAATTAACAAATAGGGCAGGCAACGGTGGCTCAGTGGCAGAGTTCTCGCCTGCCATGCCGGAGACTCAGGTTCAATTCTTGGTGCCTGCCCATGTAAAAAAGTATTAACAAATAACTGACACCCTTGATCTATGTTAGCCTTTTGAAATAGCTGCACTAGCACATTTTCAAAAGAGCAGATCAATCTAAGTGTCCCAGTATCTCCACGTCACTATCTCCACCTCTCTGTTTGAATTTCATAAAAACCCAAGTTTCTCCAATTCAGAGAGGGACAGAACTGAGGCATTAACCTCCTGTTTCTCCTTGCCTTGCACAACTGAAATAAAAGGTTTTTTCTCTTTGAAATCCTGGTGTCTCAGGATTGATCACTGAGGACATCGGGCAGTTTACCTGGGTTTGTGTGGCAATACTAGTACAAACTGAGACTCAGCACAAAAAAGAAAAAAGAAAATAACATTTCTCAATTTTCTATTGATTATTTCTTGATATGATATTTTTTGACATATCAGGTTAAATAAAATACATTATTTAGACTAATTTCACTTTTACTTTTATCAATGTGACTTCTAGAACATAAAATTATGTATGTGGCTTTACATTATGTTTCTATTGCAAGGTGGTGCTCTTGACCTTGTCTTCACCAGTAACTGGCACCCTTCATAATCTCACTTCCACATTTGCACCACATACCACCTTCTATAGTTCCAGCTCACTCCTATTACCCAATTCCAACAATTCTTCAACTCCAACAGGACTTATAATTCGATGATTCAACCACCCTTTCACTCTCCATCACACACAGTTTATATGCCATGGTCTGCTATTATAATCTGTCTGTCCCACACATCCCTAATCCCTCGTACCCCTCTCTTCTAGATACCTACCCACTGGGCAAAACCTCAACCCTAACAAATATTAACTCGACCTGATTTGTGCCTGTACTCCTGCAGGTGTACTTGGCTGGAGAAGACTGACAGACCAACCAACCATGCGGTCTGGTCTCACTTTATCATCACCACGATGAAACTCAGGTGGGCCTTTTATGCTGCTCAATAAGCTTACTACATTGTCCTACTATAGCTTACTCTCTCTCTTCGCAACCCTTCAGTGGCTCCTCCTTTCTCATTCTCAATAATGACTTTGCTTCCTTTGCCATTGATAAACTAGAAATAGTCAGAAGAAAACTTCCACAAGCTGTCACTACCACCTAGCTGCCCTTGTACTTTGCCTTTCTCCTGCTACCACAGATGAGCTGTCCACAATCCTATGTGGAACCAAATCTTCTCTCTACATACTGAATCTCATCTCTTCCTGTCAACTGAAGGAATAGACTAAACTACTGTCCTCTCTCCCATGTCTTTTATTTTTCCCTCTTTATCAGAACATTGTTATTGAATACAATTATATGCTCTAATTTCGCTCATCTTAAAAAAATCAAATTCTCTCCTAACTCCATTTCCCTTCATATGCCACACCTTTTCTCCGAGCTCTTTTTCAATAAAACTTTTTTAAAAGGAGTTTTACTCACTGTCTCCAACTCTGTTCTCAAACTTCCTCTTAACCTATTTCAGTCAGGCTTCTTCTATCCCTACCAGTGGTGAAACTATCCTCAAAAGCTTTTATTCTGTGCCTGGTTCTGATTCAATTAGTTATTGTAGTTCCTTAATGAGCACTATTTCTTGCCAGTTAAACCAATGGGTTTAATTATAAAGATTTTTAGAAATTTGTGAATACAGACCTGATTCTTTCATTGTCTTCTAGGAAATTCTAAAGACTGCCTTAATCTTAATTCTAAAGATGCACTATTACTGAGGATATAAAAGCCACTGATAAAACAAGAATATGTCTTGTCTATCTCTTTGCTGAGAAAGAAGTCTGAGGTGTAGCACTTAAGGTGTCCAAAACATACACAAGACTCTTCAGGCTTTGCTACAAACCAGAAGACATACATCAACAAGAAAGTTAAATTTTCGTGGTACAAAGTGAACTTAAATTTAGAGGTAAAAAGTATAACAGATTTTTAATTCCCAACAGCATTATGTAATGTTTTTGGCATTGAATACCCATACACTCCACATCATCCTTATCGCAAAAACCTCCAAATTTCTCAACCCAATGGTCATTTTCACGCTACTTAACACGAGATACAGTTAATCATGCCAACTCTTCTTGTAAACACCTTTACTTGGCTTCCAGTGTAACACAGCTAAGTTTCCTCCTACTTCATCAGCTGCACCTGTGGTCTCTTCAGTTCGTTCTCATCCTGGTAAGAAAGGTGAGCACCAGGGTTTGGTGTTTGGACCTTTTTTCTGCTCTATTCTCAGGTTCTTGATGATCGCACCCAACTTCATGATTTTGCATATCATCTATACAGTGATGAATATCAAACATTTATCTTTAAGCCACTCTCATGCATCTCAAGTGTAATATGCTCAAAACCAAGCTTCAGGATTCTTCCTACAAAACCTAATTTTCCTCATTCATAAAACAGCAGTTATATCCTTACGTTTGCTAAAGCCAAAAACCTACAGTCAGCCTTGGTTCCTCATTCCTCAATCTGCTAGCAAATACCACTGGGTTTATCCTGACTAGTCTTCATTGCCAATACTGTTACCTCCCTTGGCCATGTTACTGTTATTTGCAGGGATTACAGGAATAGCCTCCTAATTTGTCTCCCTGCTTCTGTTCTTGGCCTGCACCACGGCCTTTTTTTCAACACAGTCACTAAAGTGATTCTTTGAAAATTTCAGTCAGATTACATTTTTCCTCTACTCAAAACTTAACAATGGTCTCAAATTTCACTTACAAAAAAAGCCAAAGCCCTTAGCAACCTCCCATGTGGCCCTACCATATCTGGCCCTTTATCAACACTGACATCTCCCACAGCTCTCTCTCCTGCTCATTTCCTCCAGGTGCTCTGGCCTCTGGATCTTTGACCTTACTGATTCTCAGGCTTTTCTTTCCAGTATCTGTAAAGCTCATACTCCCTCACTTCCTTCAGGTTTTTGTTCCAGTTTCTCCTACTCAGTGTATCTTTCTCAATCACGTCAATTAAAATGCACAACTGGCATCCATTCTTTCTTCTTCCGCTTTATATCCATTGAATTTAGCATCACTTGCATACCTTGTATTTTTTATTTATGAATGCATCCAACAAATATGAACTAAGTTTGCACTATGTGCTAGGCATTGCCCTAGCTGTTGATAATGCAGTTGAAAATATACAAAAGTTCCTCTCTTTTGAGTCTAAAGAAGTACATTGGGGATGATAAACAATAAACATGGTAAATCAGTAAAATATATATTGGACCGTGAATAAATGCTAAGGGGGAAAAATAGGAAGGACAGAATAGGAGACTTTTGTCTGTCTCTCCCCTCTAGACTGTAAACTATTTTAAGACTGGGATTTTTTTTTTTTGTCTTTTTTTGCTCTGGATTCCAATTGGGCCTAACACTTGAGTAAGCACTTAACTGATATTTTGTGAATGAAAGACAAGGTAGCTGTTCAGTTCTCTGGCACAAGGTCAACTTTTAAACAACAATGACATTGATTAAGAAAATGCTATTAGCATAAACAACAAAAAAGGAATAGATCAAAAATTTTTTTAAATTGTGCATCAAAGGGCATTATCAAGACAGTGATGATTTTGTATGATTTCAGTTATATAAGATATCTAGAATAAGCAAATTTACAGAGACTGAAAGTAGACTAGAGGTTACCAGGGACTGGGGGTAAAGGGAATGGGGAGTTACTGCTTAATGGGTACAGTTTCTATTTGGGGTGATGAAAATGTTTTGTTAATGGACGGTGATGATGGCAGCTCAAACTTGCACATATAATTAATTGTACACTTAAAAATGGTTAAAATGGAAAAATTTATTGTTACAATAAAAAAATATTTTTAAAAAGAAGAAAATGCTATCAGCCAGGCTAGGATTCAACAGGCAAATGGCATTTATATTTAGGAACATATTTTCAAGTTTCTTAAGCTCGTGACTATTTTATTTAACTTTGCAATTACCTTACAGCTCGAAATAGGGTTCAATAAGTGTTTATTGATTGGGTGCTTTCCGCTCCCAGCTAAATCGACCAAAGATCGGTGGAAGAGGGAGGGGATAGAGCGGTCCCAGCGACACCTGCGACGTGAGAAGGCTAGGGCAGCAGGGATCAAAGGCCGAAAGATCCACCCGGGACCACACTAGTGGCTAGCAAAAGGCAATGTACTAACCTTTTCGCCGGAAGAAAAGATGGAAGCGCAGCGAACAGAACTGACTCTCACTGCAGACGCCCACACGCTGAGCTAAGATCACGCCCGCAAGTACGCCGTTCCAACGCGCAGGCGCATAGAACTCCGGGCCCAGGGGAGCGCGAGCCGCCCCGGCCACGTGACCACCCGGCCACGTGAGGTCCGCTGTCGCGTCCTCTTCGGTTCCCGAGTCCCTGAGACTTCCAGGCCTCGGCCCGCTCCGCCTCCCGCCCGCTGCCAGGTTCCGCTTTCGTCCCCGGAAGTCTCTGCCTTGTCGGATCCGCCCATTGTCGGTTTCTTTAAGACGCCGAATAAAGTTTCTGCATTCAAAAGCATTTTTTTAATCTTTTTTTTTTTTTTGTCGCATCCCTCCCTTTCTCAGCAACTCCTTCACGGCGGGACCGCCTGCCTCTCTGGCTGCGGCCGGCGAACCCAGCTTGGTGGGTTCGGGATCGCGGAAGGATGGCAGGGCCTCCGAAGTCCCTCTCCGGCCAGGACGTAGGGTTCGTCTGCTTCTCCCATCCAGTCTCTCCTCGGCCGTACCGGGCCTGTCGGTAACCTGTGGGGACGGGAACCCACCGGCCGCCGGGTTCGCAGGGCTGCCCCTCGGCTTCGCAGACGCGCGTGGAGGCCACAGCGAGGCCCCCGGCAGTGGGTGGACGCTGCTGCCGCTGCTTGGTCAGGACTGACCGGCTGGCGGTGAGCCCTGGCCCTCTGCCAGGGGCAATCCCGACTGCACCGCAAAGGACGACAAACGGCTGCCAAACCCGCCACGTGACCCATTCCGGCGTTCTAACGCGCTCATGTAGGAGTCTGTGTTGGCCCGCATGCCTTCCTTGAGACTTTACCCGCTTCCGCCCCCTTTCGGGCTGTTGCGGAGCGAGGCTTTCCTAATGTTTCCTCGCGTTAATAAACGCACTTGGGGGATGGTGGTGGTAAAGTCTCCGTAAGACATGTTGGGACTTTGAGGTATATGGAAACATTGTTTAATGTATTGAATTAATAGTCCCACAATTTTACGATGTTTGTAGTTTTTTAAAAGAAATGTTTTAGACATCGTGTTAGATTTCAGGTAAAGTTATGGATGACCGTAAAATGAAGATAACATCCGTTAGCATGAATGGCCAAGTTTGTATTTGAGACAAGTCCTTACCCCGAGATAGTCACCAAATAGGAACACTTAGAAGAAATGACCTTACTGGGACCGGGACCTCGCGTGAGGAAAGAGAGGCGCCCAGGACCCAAAATTTCAGGATGCATTCACTCCCTCTCCTGGTGGTGCGGATGCCGAGAACCTATTTAAATTTGGGGCCCTACGCAATCCTGGCTCTGGGTCTTTCTCTGCAAATGCAGGCCTCTGGCTGAGGAAATTTACAAGTTAAAAAAAATAGTGATACTTCCTAATTAAGGTCCAAACTTCAAAGCACTGTCCCCTCTCTTTGTATCTGCTGCTTTAGGAAAATTCGAGGGTCAATTGGTTTAAGTTCTTCTCTTCCTTCAAGGATTCTGTGCTTCCTCCCAAGGGAATTAGTAGAGATTTTTTTGAAAATTGAATTTGGTCAGAGTAGTTACTATGCGTTTTAAAACCTAATAACTAAAGAAAAAAAAAACGACTAATAACTATTTTTAGTATACGTAAGGCACCGTAGAGTCTAATGTTTGTTTTTGTTTTTTTTTCTTAAAGTTTTATAGCTATCATTTGAGGAAATCTTTTGAGGAAATACTCACTGTAAAATAAATAGTATGCTATATGGTGGCAGTCACATTTCATTTTTTTTCCATGTGACTATCCCATTAGTACAGCACCATTTGTTGAATTTTTGGGGTGTGTGTGTGTGGGGGGTAGTGTACAGGTAGGGAATCGAACCCAGGTCTCTGGCATGGCAGGCAAGAAAAAAGAATATTTTAAAAGTTGGCATTTTTAGAAATATGATGACCCAAAAATTAAAGTTAGAATAGGTGATTTGGTCAGAACTATTCTTTTCAAAAGTATTTGATCAACTTTCTTGGTTTTAATTTTTTCTGTTTATCTGAAGATATGGGGCATCAATCAGTTAAGATCAGTGCTCTATATTTAAAAACACAGAATTTCACCACCTAATGAAACCTATTTATCCCCTAACTGAATCATGCATTTCCTTAAAAATTTGATTCATGTGCATTCATTTTATTTGGGGGTAGAATAGGATGGAAGGAGTACAGGTAGAGAAGGTGGCAAGCAAAATCTTTGAAAGAATTCAGATTGAGTAAGAATTAAGATGTAGAGAAAAAAAGAAGTGAGTTTAAAATATCTTTTTTTATTAATTAAAAAAATTAACAAACAAAACATTAAGATATTCCATTCTACATGTACAATCAGTAATTCTTAATATCATCAATAGTTGCATATTCATCATTTCTTAGAACATTTAAAATATCTTAAATGCTTTGTGTTACAACAGCATATTAATGTTTTTAAGACAGTTTTACATTCATTGCCCCATCCTTCTAAGTAGGTGGTCACTTAGTAAATAATTGGTAGAGTTTACTTACTAGACTTGGGTCTAGAACCAATTTGATTTCTAAGCTATTCCTTTTACTATCCTATCACATTTTAGTTTTTGATTCTGGAAAATAAAATACCAAAAGAAAAAAAAAGAATGGGAAACATAAGAATGGCTAAACAGACTAGGGCAGAATTCGGGATTAGAGGCACAATACTACTTAGCTTCCATGTCAACAGAGAAGTTTTCGGATGTCCCCATGTCTTAATATCATAGTGGACATTTTCTGGTCTCTTAAAAATCATATGGAAGGGAATTTTAATTTAAATGTGATAGTCTAGAAACTAAAAGATAGCACTCTTCTAGAGTTAATGTTACTAAGAGTAATACAATGTATGTGACTCTCTTTTCTAGATCATTTGCATATCTTACAATTAAAGACAGAATACCACAGATCTTAACTAAGGCTATTGATACATTGCATCGACATAAAAATGAATTTTTTGAGAAACATGGAGAGGTAAGAATTGTGCTTTAAGTAATTTTTAACTCTTTAATAGAAACACAATAAAAAAAGCAGTTATTGAAGGTTTTGATTTTCATCCTAAAATGAATACATGGATTGAATAGTTTTTTGCTTTTAGTGTAATATAATGAGGAAATACAGTCATGCAGTAATAAAGGGTAAAATAGCCAATCTCCAATTTACAAAAGAATTAGGTCCCAACAGTTTATCCTGTCAGTTATTTGGACTTCAAGGACATGTTCTCTAGTATATACAATGTTATAAATGGTGTTTAGGCTGTGGACTTGTTCAGGAAAAACTTTTTAAATTTGAATTTAGCTGAATTGCAGTATTTATGTAACTAATTTGAGAACTGAGTGCTGGAAGCTCAGGCTGCTGTGCAAAACTCAAAGATGAAGACTGAGAATGTTGATTGACACATTATGCTGAGTTAAAGATTTGAAAAACTCATTAGGTCTTAGAGCAGAAAAAGATCTTAGACATTACTTGGTCCATTCAGTTAAAGGATGAGGAAAAATCCTGAGAACTATATTTCTGTAAATGCAGACCTTTAAACTTCCAAATCCAGTAATCTTTCTGTTGTACATATCACTGTAAAAAGCCGTGCAGTTCATTTTAACCAGTTCATTTTAACACTTGACACAGTTTACACCAAAGATTTAGAGAAGTGGTGGTCATTTCTTAGCCTAATTGAAATGGAGCAAGACGGCAGATGGGCAATTTGAGCTCAATGTCATATTTCATTCAACTTCTTTTATATTATCTTCTTTGACACAAATCCTGGCATAATAAAGGGATCTCTTATTGTTCTTCATTCCCAAGATCCAGCTCATCTTAGACACTGACACTTCTGTTGATAAATGTTCCATTGTTCGTCAATGATTTTGCTTTGATGAATGCATGCATTTATCACACAAGCATGATTTGACAAAATGTGGGTAGTTGACTTGAGCATTTGGTCACACACTGAAGCAAATTGCCGTAACACATTTGTATTTTGACTGGAGAATTCCAAAATACAGTAATTAATCAAGTTTTACTATATTGCTATTTCACTTTTATGCTCTTCGTCACGTCAGTGTGGTTATGTGCAGTCATAGGCAAGAGTGAGCAGAAAGAAGGGTCTATTCCTCTACCCTGCTCACCCCCTTTCATACTCTCCTGGGTAGAGGACAAGGCCTAATAAAACATTGCTGTAAGTAAAGTCTGCCTTTGGTACCCTTTCTCTTTCTATTTTTCGTGCCTCTCAGATCTGAGGTTACTCTCCTTAGGTCCCATGTATGCTCGTACCTCCCTGATCTCTCAATTATAGCACTACTAGCCCTGCCCCAAAGGGAACTTTCTCTGTAGTCAAATGCCCATTCCTTAGATGACCTGACTTGACAATTGTGAGCCCCTTGAAGGTAGGCTTTCAACGCCATCTCTGGCCTTGTGCCAGTGTCTGCCACGTCACAGGGTTCAGTAATGTTTGGATTGAATCAAAGCAAATTAACAGACTAACTGACATTGACACAATTGTGAGTCCATTAGCCCTAGTGGGTATTTGCTTCTTAAAAAAGAAGATGCTTATATTCCCAAATGTATCTCAGTTGTTGGAATTTATAGTTAATCAGTTAAGGTATAAAAATTTAGGGTAGACATTTGTGTGGGGAGAGCACTACCTCATAAGAGAGTCATCCATGTTAGGAGTCTCTTTTTGGGCTTAGTTCCCATAACTTTTTCATAGCTTCTTTTCCTCAATTTTTGAACCTGCAGAATATATAAAGCTTCAGCCTTTCGTTCTAGCAACAAAAGAGATTACACTTAAAAAAAAGAAAAGGTTGGAGAGATGTCTGTTTAGAAAATTATAAGGTTTGAAATTAGGGACTAAATACCCTAATACCAACATTGTAATAATGATTAAATGTTCAGTTTGGCTTAATGTTCATTTCCTGTATCTTATTTTAAATGTGTCTTAAATCTTCTTTCTTTTTTTTTATGGGGCAAGAATCTTGCTCGTGTGAAACTGAAGGGTCAGTGTCATTTTATTTATTTATTTTTTTTATTTTTATTTTTTTTTTTTATTAACGGAAAGAAAAAAAAAGAAATTAACACAACATTTAGAAATCATACCATTCTACATATGCACTCAGTAATTCTTAACATCATCACATAGATGCATGATCATTGTTTCTTAGTACATTTGCATCGGTTTAGAGGAACTAGCAACACAACAGAAAAAAATATAAAATGTTAATATAAAGAAAAGAAATAAAAGTAGTAGTAATAGTAAAAAACAACAACAACAAACAAACCAACAAGCAAACAAAAACAAAAAAAACCCTATAGCTCAGATGCAGCTTCATTCAGTATTTTAACATGATTACTTTACAATTAGGTATTATTGTGCTGTCCATTTTTGAGTTTTTGTATCTAGTCCTGTTGGACAGTCTGTATCCCTTCAACTTCAATTACCCATTGTCTTACCCTGTTTCTAACTCCTGCTGAACTCTGTTACCAATGACATATTTCAAGTTTATTCTCGAATGTCCGTTCACATCAGTGGGACCATACAGTATTTGTCCTTTAGTTTTTGGCTGGATTCACTCAGCATAATATTCTCTAGGTCCATCCATGTTATTACATGGTTCATAAGTTTATCTTGTCTTAAAGCTGCATAATATTCCATCGTATGTATATACCACAGTTTGTTTAGCCACTCTTCTGTTGATGGAGATTTTGGCTGTTTCCATCTCTTTGCAATTGTAAATAACGCTGCTATAAACATTGGTGTGCAAATGTCCGTTTGTGTCTTTGCCCTTAAGTCCTTTGAGTAGATACCTAGCAATGGTATTGCTGGGTCGTATGGCAATTCTATATTCAGCTTTTTGAGGAACCGCCAAACTGCCTTCCACAGTGGTTGCACCCTTTGACATTCCCACCAACAGTGGATAAGTGTGCCTCTTTCTCCGCATCCTCTCCAGCACTTGTCATTTTCTGTTTTGTTGATAATGGCCATTCTGGTGGGTGTGAGATGATATCTCATTGTGGTTTTGATTTGCATTTCTCTAATGGCCAGGGACATTGAGCATCTCTTCATGTGCCTCTTGGCCATCCGTATTTCTTCTTCTGGTAGGTGTCTGTTTAAGTCTTTTTCCCATTTTGTAATTGGGTTGGCTGTCTTTTTGTTGTTGAGTTGAATAATCTCTTTATAAATTCTGGATAATAGACCTTTATCTGATATGTCGTTTCCAAATATTGTCTCCCATTGTGTAGGCTGTCTTTCTACTTTCTTGATGAAGTTCTCTGATGCACAAAAGTGTTTAATTTTGAGGAGCTCCCATTTATTTATTTCCTTCTTCAGTGTTCTTGCTTTAGGTTTAAGGTCCATAAAACCACCTCCAGTTGTAAGATCCATAAGATATCTCCCAACATTTTCCTCTAACTGTTTTATGGTCTTAGACCTAATGTTTAGATCTTTGATCCATTTTGAGTTAATTTTTGTATAGGGTGTGAGAGATGGGTCTTCTTTCATTCTTTTGCATATGGATATCCAGTTCTCTAGGCACCATTTATTGAAGAGACTGTTCTGTCCCAGGTGAGTTGGCTTGACTGCCTTATCAAAGATCAGATGTCCATAGATGAGAGGGTCTATATCTGAGCACTCTATTCGATTCCATTGGTCAATATATCTATCTTTATGCCAATACCATGCTGTTTTGACCACTGTGGCTTCATAATATGCCTTAAAGTCAGGCAGCGCGAGACCTCCAGCTTCGTTTTTTTCCCTCAAGATGCTTTTAGCAATTCGGGGCACCCTGCCCTTCCAGATAAATTTGCTTATTGGTTTTTCTATTTCTGAAAAATAAGTTGTAGGGATTTTGATTGGTATTGCATTGAATCTGTAAATCAATTTAGGTAGGATTGACATCTTGACTATATTTAGTCTTCCAATCCATGAACACGGTATGCCCTTCCATCTATTTAGGTCTTCTGTGATTTCTTTTAACAGTTTTTTGTAGTTTTCTTTATATAGGTTTTTTGTCTCTTTGGTTAAATTTATTCCTAGGTATTTTATTCTTTTAGTTGCGATTGTAAATGGGATTCGTTTCTTGATTTCCCCCTCAGCTTGTTCATTACTAGTGTATAGAAAAGCTACAGATTTTTGAATGTTGATCTTGTAGCCTGCTACTTTGCTGTACTCATTTATTAGCTCTAGTAATTTTGTTGTGGATTTTTCTGGGTTTTCTACATATAGTATCATATCGTCTGCAAACAGTGATAGTTTTACTTCTTCCTTTCCAATTTTGATGCCTTGTATTTCTTTTTCTTGTCTAATTGCTCTGGCTAGAACTTCCAACACAATGTTGAATAATAGTGGTGATAGTGGACATCCTTGTCTTGTTCCTGATCTTAGGGGGAAAATTTTCAATTTTTCCCCATTGAGGATGATATTAGCTGTGGGTTTTTCATATATTCCCTCTATCATTTTAAGGAAGTTCCCTTGTATTCCTATCTTTTGAAGTGTTTTCAGCAGGAAAGGATGTTGAATCTTGTCAAATGCCTTCTCTGCATCAATTGAGATGATCATGTGATTTTTCTGCTTTGATTTGTTGATATGGTGTATTACATTAATTGATTTTCTTATGTTGAACCATCCTTGCATACCTGGGATGAATCCTACTTGGTCATGATGTATAATTCTTTTAATGTGTTGTTGGATACGATTTGCTAGAATTTTATTGAGGATTTTTGCATCTGTATTCATTAGAGAGATTGGTCTGTAGTTTTCTTTTTTTGTAATATCTTTGCCTGGTTTTGGTATGAGGGTGATGTTGGCTTCATAGAATGAATTAGGTAGTTTTCCCTCCACTTCGATTATGTTGAACAGTTTGAGGAGAGTAGGTACTAATTCTTTCTGGAATGTTTGATAGAATTCACATGTGAAGCCGTCTGGTCCTGGACTTTTCTTTTTAGGGAGCTTTTGAATAACTAATTCAATCTCTTTACTTGTGATTGGTTTGTTGAGGTCGTCTATTTCTTCTTGAGTCAAAGTTGGTTGTTCATGTCTTTCCAGGAACCTGTCCATTTCATCTAAATTGTTGTATTTATTAGCGTAAAGTTGTTCATAGTATCCTGTTATTACCTCCTTTATTTCTGTGAGGTCAGTAGTTATGTCTCCTCTTTCATTTCTAATCTTATTTATTTGCATCCTCTCTCTTCTTCTTTTTGTCAATCTTGCTAAGGGCCCATCAATCTTGTTGATTTTCTCATAGAACCAACTTCTGGTCTTATTGATTTTCTCTATTGTTTTCATGTTTTCAATTTCATTTATTTCTGCTCTAATCTTTGTTATTTCTTTCCTTTTGCTTGCTTTGGGATTAGTTTGCTGTTCTTTCTCCAGTTCTTCCAAGTGGACAGTTAATTCCTGCATTTTTGCCTTTTCTTCTTTTCTGATAAAGGCATTTAGGGCAATAAATTTCCCTCTTAACACTGCCTTTGCTGCGTCCCATAAGTTTTGATATGTTGTGTCTTCATTTTCATTTTCCTCTAGGTATTTACTAATTTCTCTTGCAATTTCTTCTTTGACCCACTTGTTGTTTAAGAGTGTGTTGTTGAGCCTCCATGTATTTATGAATTTTCTGGCACTCCGCCTATTATTGATTTCCAACTTCATTCCTTTATGATCCGAGAAAGTGTTGTGTATGATTTCAATGTTTTTAAATTTGTTAAGACTTGCTTTGTGACCCAGCATATGGTCTATCTTTGAGAATGATCCATGAGCACTTGAAAAAAAGGTGTATCCTGCTGTTGTGGATGTAATGTCCTATAAATGTCTGTTAAGTCAAGTTCATTTATAGTAATATTCAGGTTCTCTATTTCTTTATTGATCCTCTGTCTAGATGTTCTGTCCATTGATGAGAGTGGGGAATTGAAGTCTCCAACTATTATGGTATATGTGTCTATTTCCCTCTTCAGTGTTTGCAGTGTATTCCTCACGTATTTTGGGGCATTCTGGTTCGGTGCGTAAATATTTATGATTGTTATGTCTTCTTGCTTAATTGTTCCTTTTAATAGTATATAGTGTCCTTCTTTGTCTCTTTTAACTGTTTTACATTTGAAATCTAATTTGTTGGATATTAGTATAGCCACTCCTGCTCTTTTCTGGTTGTTGTTTGCATGAAATATCTTTTCCCAACCTTTCACTTTCAACCTATATTTATCTTTGGGTCTAAGATGTGTTTCCTGTAGACAGCATATAGAAGGATCCTGTTTTTTAATCCATTCTGCCAGTCTATGTCTTTTAATTGGGGAATTCAGTCCATTGACATTTAGAGTTATTACTGTTTGGATAATATTTTCCTCTACCATTTTGCCTTTTGTATTATATATATCATATCTGACTTTCCTTCTTTCTACACTTTTCTCCATGTCTCTCTCTTCTGTCTTTTTGTATCTGACTCTAGTGCTTCCTTTAGTATTTCTTGCAGAGCTGGTCTCTTGGTCACAAATTCTCTTAGTGACTTTTTGTCTGAGAATGTTTTAATTTCTCCCTCATTTTTGAAGGACAATTTTGCTGGATATAGGAGTCTTGGCTGGCAGTTTTTCTCTTTTAGTAACTTAAATATATCATCCCACTGTCTTCTAGCTTCCATGGTTTCTGCTGAGAAATCTACACATAGTCTTATTGGGTTTCCCTTGTATGTGACGGATTGTTTTTCTCTCGCTGCCTTCAAGATCCTCTCTTTCTCTTTGACCTCTGACATTCTAACTAGTAAGTGTCTTGGGGAACGCCTATTTGCGTCTAATCTCTTTGGGGTGCGCTGCACTTCTTGGATCTGTAATTTTAGGTCTTTCATAACAGTTGGGAAATTTTCAGTGATAATTTCTTCCATTAGTTTTTCTCCTCCTTTTCCCTTCTCTTCTCCTTCTGGGATACCCACTACACGTATATTTGTACGGTTCACATTGTCCTTGAGTTCCCTGATACCTTGTTCAAATTTTTCCATTCTTTTCCGGATAGTTTCTCTTTCTTTTTGGAATTCAGATGTTTCATCCTCCAAATCACTAATTCTATCTTCTGTTTCTTTAAATCTGTCGTTGTAGGTATCCATTGTTTTTTCCATCTTTTCTACTTTATCTTTCACTTCCATAAGTTCTGTGATTTGTTTTTTCAGTTTTTCTATTTCTTCTTTATGTTCAGCCCATGTCTTCTTCATGTCCTCCCTCAATTTATCGATTTCGTTTTTGAAGAGGTTTTCCATTTCTGTTCATATATTCAGCATTAGTTGTTTCAGCTCCTGTATCTCATTTGAACTATTGGTTTCTTCGTTTGACTGGGCCATATTTTCAATTTTCTGAGCGTGATCCGTTATCTTCTGCTGGCATCTGGGCATTTAGTCAGATTTCCCTGGGTGTTCGACCCCACAGGTTGAAAGATTTTTCTGTGCAATCTCTGGGTTCTGTTCTTCCTATCCTGCCCAGTAGGTGGCGCTCGTGGCACACGCCTGTCTGTGGGTTCCACCAGCGAAAGTTGCTGTGGGTCCCTCAACTCTGGAAAACTCTCGCCGTAGGGGAGGTTCGGCAGCCGAAGCGTCTTGGAAGAATGCCAGCCGGCCCGGGGTTCCAAACGCGGGGAGGGTCGCCGGCCGTCGCAGCACAGGAGAGCGTCTGGCCAAATTAGCCAGTCGGCCCGGGACACCAAGCATGGCGGGAGGGCGCCAGCTGTCGCAGCCCGGGAGAGTGCACTGTTCCCAGCCGACGGGGGAGTCACGTGTTTGGAAGGGATCCCCTGGTCACTGTTCTCCGCAGTCTGGGGATTTCCGACCCAACTATCTCAGTTGTTCCGGGGGGCCTCGTGTGGTGGGGGCACCAGCCGCCGCGGCCTAAGGGGACCGCCTGTCCAATTCTACCAGCTGGCCCGGGAAGGTGGAAGGGAGGGACTCCGGTCGCTTGCCGTCCCACCCAGGAAAGCCCGTGCCCCTTGGTGATCTCACCGGAGCTGGTTCTCCCAGATAGTCAGCCGTTCCAGGATGGGGTACGCTGTCCCTTTGATCTCCCTCGTGGCTCCGGGAGCTGCTCTGTATTATCTCCACTCCCCCAGTAGCTGTTCTGGAGGAGGAAAGGTGAGGGCGGCAAGGCTGTCGAGGCTGGTGGCGGAGGAGCACAGTGAAGGCGAGGGAAGAGGGCACCGTGGTGGTTGGAGAGCAGCCGGAGCAGGAGGGGGAGGAAGGGGGAGAAGGATGGCGGGCGGCTCGGCTGCTGCGGGCGTGGGCGCCGCGCGGCGGGCCGGCGGAGAAAGAGAGGGGAGAAGGATGGCGGGCGGCTCGGCTGCTGCGGGGCGTGGGCGCCGCGCGGCGGGCCGGCGGAGAAAGAGAGGGGAGAAGGATGGCGGGCGGCTCGGCTGCTGTGGGGCGTGGGCGCCGCGCGGCGGGCCGGCGGAGAAAGAGAGGGGAGAAGGATGGCGGGCGGCTCGGCTGCTGCGGGGCGTGGGCGCCCCACGGCGGGCCAGCGGAGAAAGAGAGGGGAGAAGGATGGCGGGCGGCTCGGCTGCTGCGGGGCGTGGGCGCCGCGCGGCGGGCCGGCGGAGAAAGAGGTCAGTGTCATTTTAATACTATTCTGATCCCATATCATTTGTCCCTCTCCAACTGGCCTGTTAGGTGAGATGATATGTAGCACCTTGCTTGTCAGGGCATCTCATCTAGTTGCAACTCAGTGGAGAAAAAGGAATTAGAAACACACTTTGAGCTGCCAAGAGAAACCTTAGGAAGGCCAGTGTTCCTTTTCTAGTAGTGTTCCTGGTGAAAGGATATAGTTGGAAGCATGAAAAACATGACCTTAGCAGTAGTGGTCATCTCACCTGATAGGAAAGGCTGATACTCTAGTTCATAAGATGAAACTTAAAAAAAAGGGGTGGGGGAAAGGCAGAGGGTAGATAAAGTAGGATTATGCTGATATGAGATGTTTGTGTGTTCTTTGATTTTCAACTTAAAAATGATAAATTTAAATGTTTGTAATGGTGTGTGAAAGACATAAAATATAGTCTTAAACTGTTTTTTTTTTTTTTGTCCTTCTTATGTTTTGGTCCATAAAAAATGTGTCACCCTAGAGGAATTTGTTTTTTCTATTTTTGTAGAAACTCCTTCACACACATACAGTCCATCCAAAGTATATAATCAGTGGCTCACAATATAATCACATTCACGATCATTTTTAGAACATTTGCATCACTCAGAAAAAATAAATAAAAAGAAAAAACTCATAACATTCCATACTCCTTACCTCATCCTCTCATTGACCACTAATGTTTCAATCTACCCATTTTTTTTATCCCTTATTCCCCACCTATTATTTATTTATTGTCCTTGTTTTTTTACTCATCTGCCCATACTCTGGATAAAGGGAACTTCAGATACAAGGTTTTCACAATCACATGGTCACATTGTAAAAGCTATATTTACTTTTGTCTAGAGGAGTATTTGAGATAGTTATAATTTTTTCTTTTTCTTTTTATATATTTCCCCAGAAAGGCCTGGAAGCTGAAAAGAAAGCTATTTCTCTTCTTTCTAAACTACGGAATGAATTACAAACAGATAAACCAATTATCCCCTTGGTTGAGAAATTTGTTGATACTGACATATGGAATCAGTACCTAGACTATCAACAGAGTCTTTTAAATGAAAGGGATGGAAAACCAAGGTGGTTTCACTCACCTTGGTTGTTTGTAGAATGCTACATGTATCGCAGAATTCATGAAGCAGTTATCCAGAGGTAAGTATATAACCATCAAAATACCTAATACTTAGAATACTTTGTGCTTCTTTTGAAACTTTAAAAGGTTACATTTTGAGATAAACACTGGTGGAAACCAGAATTCAGATCAGTTCAGCAAATATTAATAGCATGATTGGACATTTTGGTAAATGTAATAGATGCTTGGTAATTAAAACTCAATTGCCTAGATAGACATAAAGAGTGAATATCTGAAATATGAACTAGTTATAAATTCTTTTAAATAGCTTATTTTTCTTCTGGAGTAAAATGAATTATGTTTACTAAGCAAAAATGTTAATTTGAAGTAATTACATGTATAAAATAATCAAGATGAAACAAAGTAAGCATGTTTTATTTATCAAAATAAGTAATGTATCAGAATTAATTTGGTATTAATATAATATACCAATTAATTTGGTATATTATATTAATATTATATTAATTGGAATCATCAGAACAGTGAATCACTGTATTATTTTATGCATTATCTTAATGAATGTTTAGCCTTTTTTTAATGGCTAAATTAGAAAAAGGCACCAAAAGTTAAATATGGGTTTCTTTTGAAACTTTATAACTAGTTCATACTTCAGATATTCACTCTTTATGTCTATCTAGGCAATTGAGTTTTAATTACTAAGCATCTATTGCATTTACCAAAATGTCCAATCATGCTATTAATATTTGCTGAACTGATCTGAATTCTGGTTTCCACCAGTGTTTATCTCAAAATGTAACCTTTTAAAGTTTCAAAAGAAGCATTATAAAAATAACTTTCTATAGTCTTATTTATATTAATTTGGTTTTCCTTACATCTAGATATAGAGTTTGATTTATACAGCAAAAGAAAAGGTAATGTGGATTGTCCTTTTAGCTCACAGATTCCAAATATACAGGTCTGCTGAGTAAGAGGGATCCTTTGGTGTCCATTTCTTAAAATAGAATAGAATAATCTTAAGTGATCAATCAACTAGCACTAATAATAAAATAAAAAATTATTGGGGAAACATGCATAACGTTAGATATGTATTTGTAAACTTTGTCTTTAGAAGATATCTTTTAAAATCACAATTTGCTGTAGTTGTTTTTGCTCAATAAATGTGTGTTAGAACTTGCCTCAGAAACAAAACACACTAATAGAAATCTAGCACAGCAAAATACTAGCTCGTAATAAAAGTTATCATCTGTTGAAAACTAGCTCTGTTCCCATTACTCTGCTGCCTAGTGCACTGTAGGTATTGTGATTCCCATCCAACAGTTGAGGAAACCAAGGCTCAGAGAAACTGATACCTTGCCCAGAGTTAGCTGGTAGAGCTATTCCTAAGCTGTTTAGAGCCAGGATTGGAGCCCTGGTCTGTCAGTCCAGATCAGAGCCCTCATCAGCCTACCCACAAGAAAGAGTTAGATTTGGGTGCCTGTCAAGGGCTTAAGAGTAGTTAACACATACTGGGTGACAGGTTCATAATTTTAGAAAGTATCTGTGGTATTACCCAAAGCTTCTGAAGCATTGAAAGACTGGGTGGCACACTGAACAGATTTGGAAGTTGAAAGTTTCAACACTGGGGAGGTAAAAGGAATGCTGTTTCTAAGGTGAATCTTCTAGGTGAGTTGGGTTCACAGTAAAAATCTGGGGTGAACCTTCACAAATTTGGCTGTGTGTTAACAGCCTAGTTGGGACAAGGGTAGGTTTTTAAAAAAAATTACAACATTAAAAGTTCTATTTTAAAATAAATAAATGATAATTTTTAATCAGTCTGGAGGGTAGAGTCTAGGCATCAGTTTTTCTTTAGGTGCCTTAGGCAGATTCTGCTTTACAGCCTGGGTTAAAACACTGATCCAGAAAATGGTTGTTCAGAGGAACAGAGCAAAAGCTTAGCTTGAAGTTCAGAGAACTGGGAGGGTTGGATGTTTAGAGAGTTCATGGATATGAAACGCTCCTAAAGGATATCTGTGGCAGATATTTAGAGTTCTGGGGATTTGTGTTTTCTTATTTTAGAACTCAGGTAGGTTTTAGATCAGTAAAAGAAAGAGCCATTTTATAGTGAGAGCAGCGGTGAAGTTATTTTTAAATGTCCAATTTGTCAGGGTCCTTGTAGGGGGATTCCTAACCACTCTAAAGTGACCAAGAAAGGATCTTCTTAACTTGTAGGACGTGCAAGCACATATTAGCTTTAAGACATGTTTTGATGATTTTTGCTGCTTATTCTGAAACATACTGTTTATTTTCTTTGTCAGGATGTTTGTTTGGTATTTATTAGTGTTAAATAGTTGAATAGTCTACAAGTCTACATTAAGATTCAAATCTAAGATTCAAAGTGTTAGCCATATGAAATTTAAATATGCTACATAAATATATTTCAGATAATAAAAATGGAGAAAATAGCAGACTTGTAAAACTTATTGAAGTGCAATATACATATAGAAAAACACATAGGTCTTAAGTGTACAGTTCAGTGCAATTTTATAAGAACACATCTATAAACCTAGTGCCCAGATCAAGAAGCAGAACATCGCTGGTACCCCAGAAGCCCCTCTTATGTCCCAGTCCAGTCACCACCATCACCACCATCCAGGATGGCCACTATTCTGACATGTATTAGCTTTGCCTGATTTTAAACTTTATTTAACTGGGACTACGTAGTATGTAATCTTGTGCCTGACTTTCACTTAACATTATGTTGGTGAGATTCATCCATATCATAGCATGTAATTGTACATCATTCGTCCTTACTGCATTGTGTGAATGTATCACAGTTGAATTCAGCTATTCTATTGTTAATGAAGATTTGAGTAGTTTCCAGTTTATGACTATAAAGAATACTGCTGTAAACATTTTTAACACATGGTTTTGGTGAAAATACATGTGTATATTTTGGGAGTATATGCCTAGGAAAGAATCACTGGGTCATACTATATGTATATTATACAGCTTAGATTCTAAAATAGCAAACATTTTAAAATGAGAGATTGTAGCTATGTGAATTTACTGTCTTAAGTACAAGAAATAAGTCTCCCCTTTTATTTGAGGTGTGATTTTAAACCAATGAATGACTTGTTATGAAAACACTGTAACCTTCTGTAAAGGGCCGGATAGTAAATATTTTAGGATTTATGGATGACAGATGGTCTCTGTCACAACTCCTCAGCTCTGCCATTGTTTCAGGAAAGCGCCACAGACCACACCTAAATGAATGAGCATGGTTGTGTTCCAATGAAAATTCACTAAAGGACACTGAAATTTGAATTTCCCATTGCAAAATAGTTCTCTTCTTTTGATTTGATTTCAACCATTTAAAAATATAAAAAATCACTGTTAGCTTGCAGTGGCAGGCCAAATCAGGTCCCTGAACTATAATTTACTGACTCCTATGCTGGAATCTATGCACCCAATTAATTTTTACCCTTTTAAAGCACCTTGAGAGACTGACTCGTTTCAACAGTGCTGCCATCGCTGAAAACATCTATTAATTCTTTCAGAGCCAGTTTACAAGCTTCTAAAAGAAAATTGGGCTAATTATTTTTCAGTTATTACTCATTTTTGGGGCAAATATTTTATTCAATTTGATTACACCCCTCATTCAAGGAAAAAATTGAGTGACTTTTAGCTGTTTTCAAAAATAAACTAATGCCAAAGGATGAAGATAGGCTACTGCTGAGGACATTCAGTAGTGTGCCACAGGCTCTGAAGAGAGTTCCAATGGGAATTTCAAAGTGCTTTTACAATGGCAGCGATCGTGAAATGAGGGAGTATCTTCCCAAGTGACTGGCAGGAGCTATAAATTAATTTTGTTTTTGTTTTTTTAATAAATCCCATTACTTCAGTCTTATATTGTTTTTACCTTAATGTAGGGAACACAGAAAAAGTAGTTAGTTTGGAAGATCTGATCACCTGAATGTCTTTTATATTTGATTCTGTAAAGACCCATTATTAGTATTTATGCATGAATAACTCTTATGCATGAAGATATAACAGTGACACATACATCACCTTTGGTCAGAGTCAACCCGGGATTAAAAATTGACAAAAAAATTTACACATAAATTTTCTAAATTTATCACTATAGTAGAATTTATAATCATAGCCTCTGAATTATCTCAAATTCTCATTGTGTTCCCATGGTACTGCGTGTCTGATGGTTAGCAGTTACAACACTGCGTTGTAGAATTGCTGTTTATATTCATGTGGTTGTTACTTGGAACCCTGCCACATTAGGTGCTCAAAAAATGTTTGTTGAACTAAAGTGTTTATCTTGAAATTTTGTTTCTTCTTTTTCTTCTTCAAAATCCTGGAAGGTTTACTGGGAAAAATAGTAGATAAACATGGACATAGTCACAATAGCTACTTAATTCTTTCAGTAAGATATTTGATTAGAGAATGTTTGACAAATAATTCAAATGAGTTTGGGGGACTTATTCCTGAATAATTTGACTATCGTACTGTCATGCTTAGTGATGTTTACTGCCCATTACCACTAAATATTGAGATTGGATGGTATTATTCTCTTTCCTTTAAATAATTACAACTACCCAAATATACTTAAGTACAGGGTTGTAGCAGTACTTCAGTTACATTTTTCTCTTATGTTTTTATTTATTTTTTTCTCCTGCTTTAGTCCACCAATCGATGACTTTGACGTATTTAAAGAATCCAAAGACCAAAGTTTCTTTCAGTCGCAGGAATCTATCGTTGCATTATGTACTCACCTGCAAGAGTTGTTGAGCACCATTGAAGACCTAGATGAAAATCAGCTGAAAAATGAGTTTTTAAAATTTCTGCAGGTAAATGTGACAATCTAAAAAGTGTATTTATTTGTTTATTTAAAGAGTTTTAAAAAACTGGCATGTAGTTAACAGCATGGGCATATTGTCATGTGGGTTATAACTGATTCCTTTTTATCATTTTGGTAGTAGTGCTACTCAAGAGATGAAAATCCATTTATCTATAAAAACCAGTTTTGAAGTCTATTCTAGTGCATCTGGAAATGATTTTAGTAACACAAGAGTCCCCTGACTTTCATCTCTGCCATTCCTCATAGAATACCTCATAGTGATTTGATCTGGCCCCAGTCTGACAGGCTTGATGCCTGGCTCTGTTCATTTGTGGTTGGGCCTGAGGCAAATTAATTTCTCTGGGTTCAGTGTCCTCATCTGTAAAATGAGGATGACTATTCCTCATAATTTACTGTAAGAATTAAACTAGATGCATGCACATGAAGTGAAACTGTGATGCTGTTATCATCATCAGGTGACATGATGAGGTAGCCAGGCATGGTCAGGCAGACTTTTTTTTTTTTGGTGCATGGCCCAGGAATCGAACCCAGGTCTCTTGAATGGAAGGCAGGTATTCTACCACTGAACCACCTGTGCACCCCCAGGTGGACTTTTTATTTTATTTTTTTTTATTTTTATTTTTTATTTATTTTATTTTATTTTTTATTAGTTAGAAAAAGAATTAACAAAACAATTAGAAATCATTCCATTCTACATGTACAATCAGTAATTCTTAATAACATCACATAGTTGCATATTCATCATTTCTTAGTACATTTGCATCGATTTAGAAAAAGAAATAAAAAGACAACAGAATAAGAATTAAAACATTAATAGAAAGAAAAAAAAAAGCAAAAAACCTATACCTCACATGCAGCTTCATTCAGTGTTTTAACATAATTGCATTACAATTGGGTAGTATTGTGCTGTCCATTTCTGAGTTTTTATATCCAGTCCCGTTGTACAGTCTGTATCCCTTCAGCTCCAATGACCCCTTCTCTTTTTTTTTTTTTTTTTTAATTAACGGAAAAAAAGAAATTAACCCAACATTTAGAAATCATACCATTCTACATATGCAATCAGTAATTCTTTACATCATCACATAGATGCATGATCATCATTTCTTAGTACATTTGCATCGGTTTAGAAAAACTAGCAACATAACCGAAAAAGATATAGAATGTTAATATAGAGACAGAAATAAAAGTAATAATAGTAAAGTCAAAACAAAACAAAACAAAACAAAACAAAAACCTATAGCTCAGATGCAGCTTCATTCAGTGTTTTAACAAGATTACTTTACAATTAGGTATTATTGTGTTGTCCATTTTTGAGTTTTTGTATCTAGTCTTGTTGCACAGTCTGTATCCCTTCAACTCCAATTGCCCATTATCTTACCCTGTTTCTACCTCCTGCTGGACTCTGTTACCAATGACATATTCCAAATTTATTCTCGAATGTCTGTTCACATCAGTGGGACCATACAGTATTTGTCCTTTAGTTTTTGGCTAGACTCACTCAGCATAATGATCTCTAGGTCCATCCATGTTATTACATGCTTCATAAGTTTATCTTGTCTTAAAGTTGCATGGTATTCCATCATATGTATATACCACAGTTTGTTTAGCCACTCTTCCGTTGATGGAGATTTCGGCTGTTTCCATCTCTTTGCAATTGTAAATAACGCTGCTATAAACATTGGTGTGCAAATGTCCGTTTGTGTCTTTGCCCTTAAGTCCTTTGAATAGATACCCAGCAATGGTATTGCTGGGTCGTATGGCAATTCTATATTCAGCTTTTTGAGGAACCGCCAAACTGCCTTCCACAGTGGTTGCACCATTTGACATTCCCACCAACAGTGGATAAGTGTGCCTCTTTCTCCGCATCCTCTCCAGCACTTGTCATTTTCTGTTTTGTTGATAATGGCCATTCTGGTGGGTGTGAGATGATATCTCATTGTGGTTTTGATCTGCATTTCTCTAATGGCCAGGGACATTGAGCATCTCTTCATGTGCCTTTTGGCCATGTGTATTTCCTCTTCTGATAGGTGTCTGTTCAAGTCTTTTTCCCATTTTGTAATTGGGTTGGCTGTCTTTTTGTTGTTGAGATGAACAATCTCTTTATAAATTCTGGATACTAGACCTTTATCTGATATATCATTTCCAAATATTGTCTCCCATTGTGTAGGCTGTCTTTCTACTTTCTTGATGAAGTTCTTTGATGCACAAAAGTGTTTAATTTTGAGGAGCTCCCATTTATTTATTTCCTTCTTCAGTGCTCTTGCTTTAGGTTTAAGGTCCATAAAACCGCCTCCAGTTGTAAGATCCATAAGATATCTCCCAACATTTTCCTCTAACTGTTTTATGGTCTTAGACCTAATGTTTAGATCTTTGATCCATTTTGAGTTAACTTTTGTATAGGGTGTGAGAGATGGGTCTTCTTTCATTCTTTTGCATATGGATATCCAGTTCTTTAGGCACCATTTATTGAAGAGACTGTTCTGTCCCAGGTGAGTTGGCTTGACTGCCTTATCAAAGATCAAATGTCCATAGATGAGAGGGTCTATATCTGAGCACTCTATTCGATTCCATTGGTCGATATATCTATCTTTATGCCAATACCATGCTGTTTTGACCACTGTGGCTTCATAATATGCCTTAAAGTCGGGCATCGCTAGACCTCCAGCTTCGTTTTTTTTCCTCAAGATATTTTTAGCAATTCGGGGCACCCTGCCCTTCCAGATAAATTTGCTTATTGGTTTTTCTATTTCTGAAAAATAAGTTGTAGGGATTTTGATTGGTATTGCATTGAATCTGTAAATCAATTTAGGTAGGATTGACATCTTAACTATATTTAGTCTTCCAATCCATGAACACGGTATGCCCTTCCATCTATTTAGGTCTTCTGTGATTTCTTTTAACAGTTTTTTGTAGTTTTCTTTATATAGGTTTTTTGTCTCTTTAGTTAAATTTATTCCTAGGTATTTTATTCTTTTAGTTGCAATTGTGAATGGGATTCGTTTCTTGATTTCCCCCTCAGCTTGTTCATTACTAGTGTATAGAAATGCTACAGATTTTTGAATGTTGATCTTGTAACCTGCTACTTTGCTGTACTCATTTATTAGCTCTAGTAGTTTTGTTGTGGATTTTTCCGGGTTTTCGACGTATAGTATCATATCGTCTGCAAACAGTGATAGTTTTACTTCTTCCTTTCCAATTTTGATGCCTTGTATTTCTTTTTCTTGTCTAATTGCTCTGGCTAGAACCTCCAACACAATGTTGAATAATAGTGGTGATAGTGGACATCCTTGTCTTGTTCCTGATCTTAGGGGGAAAGTTTTCAATTTTTCCCCATTGAGGATGATATTAGCTGTGGGTTTTTCATATATTCCCTCTATCATTTTAAGGAAGTTCCCTTGTATTCCTATCTTTTGAAGTGTTTTCAACAGGAAAGGATGTTGAATCTTGTCAAATGCCTTCTCTGCATCAATTGAGATGATCATGTGATTTTTCTGCTTTGATTTGTTGATATGGTGTATTACATTAATTGATTTTCTTATGTTGAACCATCCTTGCATACCTGGGATGAATCCTACTTGGTCATGATGTATAATTCTTTTAATGTGTTGTTGGATACGATTTGCTAGAATTTTATTGAGGATTTTTGCATCTAATTCATTAGAGAGATTGGCCTGTAGTTTTCTTTTTTTGTAATATCTTTGCCTGGTTTTGGTATGAGGGTGATGTTGGCTTCATAGAATGAATTAGGTAGTTTTCCCTCCACTTCGATTTTTTTGAAGAGTTTGAGGAGAATTGGTACTAATTCTTTCTGGAACGTTTGGTAGAATTCACATGTGAAGCCATCTGGTCCTGGACTTTTCTTTTTAGGAAGCTTTTGAATGACTAATTCAATTTCTTTACTTGTGATTGGTTTGTTGAGGTCATCTATGTCTTCTTGAGTCAAAGTTGGTTGTTCATGTCTTTCCAGGAACCCGTCCATTTCCTCTAAATTGTTGTATTTATTAGCGTAAAGTTGTTCATAGTATCCTGTTATTACCTCCTTTATTTCTGTGAGGTCAGTAGTTATGTCTCCTCTTCCATTTCTGATCTTATTTATTTGCATCCTCTCTCTTCTTCTTTTTGTCAATCTTGCTAAGGGCCCATCAATCTTATTGATTTTCTCATAGAACCAACTTCTGGTCTTATTGATTTTCTCTATTGTTTTCATGTTTTCAATTTCGTTTATTTCTGCTCTGATCTTTGTTATTTCTTTCCTTTTGCTTGCTTTGGGATTAGTTTGCTGTTCTTTCTCCAGTTCTTCCAAGTGAACAGTTAATTCCTGCATTTTTGCCTTTTCTTCTTTTCTGATATAGGCATTTAGGGCAATAAATTTCCCTCTTAGCACTGCCTTTGCTGCATCCCATAAGTTTTGATATGTTGTGTTTTCATTTTCATTTGCCTCGAGGTATTTGCTAATTTCTCTTGCAATTTCTTCTTTGACCCAGTCGTTGTTTAGGAGTGTGTTGTTGAGCCTCCACGTCTTTGTGAATTTTCTGGCATTCCGCCTATTATTGATTTCCAACTTCATTCCTATGATCCGAGAAAGTGTTGTGTATGATTTCAATCTTTTTAAATTTGTTAAGACTTGCTTTGTGACCCAGCATATGGTCTATCTTTGAGAATGATCCTTGAGCACTTGAGAAAAAGGTGTATCCTGCTGTTGTGGGATGTAATGTCCTATAAATGTCTGTTAAGTCTAGCTCCTTTATAGTAATATTCAGATTCTCTATTTCTTTATTGATCCTCTGTCTAGATGTTCTGTCCATTGATGAGAGTGGGGAATTGAAGTCTCCAACTATTATGGTATTTGTGTCTATTTCCTTTTTCAGTGTTAGCAGTGTATTCCTCACGTATTTTTGGGCATTCTGGTTCGGTGCGTAAATATTTATGATTGTTATGTCTTCTTGTTTAATTGTTCCTTTTATTAGTATATAGTGTCCTTCTTTGTCTCTTTTAACTGTTTTACATTTGAAGTCTAACTTGTTGGATATTAGTATAGCCACTCCTGCTATTTTCTGGTTGTTATTTGCATGAAATATCTTTTCTCAACCTTTCACTTTCAACCTATGTTTATCTTTGGGTCTAAGATGTGTTTCCTGTAGACAGCATATAGAAGGATCCTGTTTTTTAATCCATTCTGCCTTTCTATGTCTTTCGATTGGGGAATTCAGTCCATTAACATTTAGTGTTATTATTGTTTGGATAATATTTTCCTCTACCATTTTGCCTTTTGTATTATATATATCATATCTGACTTTCCTTCTTTCTACCCTCTTCTCCATACCTCTCTCTTCTGTCTTTTCGGTTCTGACTCTAGTGCTCCCTTTAGTATTTCTTGCAGAGCTGGTCTCTTGGTCACAAATTCTCTCAGTGACTTTTTGTCTGAGAATGTTTTAATTTCTCCCTCATTTTTGAAGGACAATTTTGCTGGATATAGGAGTCTTGGTTGGCAGTTTTTCTCTTTTAGTAATTTAAATATATCATCCCACTGTCTTCTAGCCTCCATGGTTTCTGCTGAGAAATCTACACATAGTCTTATTGGGTTTCCCTTGTATGTGATGGATTGTTTTTCTCTTGCTGCTTTCAAGATCCTCTTTTTCTCTTTGACCTCTGACATTCTAACTAGTAAGTGTCTTGGAGAACGCCTATTTGGGTCTAATCTCTTTGGGGTGTGCTGCACTTCTTGGATCTGTAATTTTAGGTCTTTCATAAGAGTTCGGAAATTTTCAGTGAAAATTTCTTCCATTAGTTTATCTCCTCCTTTTCCCTTCTCTTCTCCTTCTGGGACACCCACAACACGTATATTTGTGCGGTTCATATTGTCCTTGAGTTCCCTGATACCCTGTTCAAATTTTTCCATTCTTTTCCCGATAGTTTCTGTTTGTTTTTGGAATTCAGATGTTCCATCCTCCAAATCACTAATTCTATCTTCTGTCTCTTTGAATCTATCATTGTAGCTATCCATTGTTTTTTCTATCTTTTCTACTTTGTCCTTCACTTCCATAAGTTCTGTGATTTGTTTTTTCAGTTTTTCTATTTCTTCTTTATGTTCAGCCCATGTCTTCTTCATGTCCTCCCTCAATTTATCGATTTCGTTTTTGAAGAGGTTTTCCATTTCTGTTCGTATATTCAGCATTAGTTGGCTCAGCTCCTGTATCTCATTTGAACTATCGGTTTATTCCTTTGACTGGGCTATATTTTCAATTATTTGAGCGTGATCTGTTATCTTCTGTTGGCGTCTGCGCATTTAGACAGATTTCCCTGGGTATTGGATCCAAAAGTTTGGAAGATTTTTCTGTGAAATCTCTGTGTTCTGTTTTTCTTATCCTGCCCAGTAGGTGGCGCTCGTGGCACACGTTTGTCTGCGGGTCCCACCAGTAAAAGGTGCTGTGGAACCTTTAACTTTGGAAAACTCTTGCCGTCCGGGAGGTTCGCTAGCCGAAGCGGCTTGGAAGGGTTCGAGCCGGCCCGGGGTCCGAATGCGGGGAGGGTTGCTGGCCGCCGCAGCCCGGGAAAGCGCCCATCCGAATTTCCTAGTCGCCCGGGCGACAAGCGTGGCGGGAGGGCGCCAGCGGCAGCGGCCTGCCCGGGAGAGTGCACGTTCCCGGGGAGTCACGGGTTTGGAAGGGGCCTCCCCCACCCGTCACCGTTCTCCGCGGCCTGCGGATTTCCGATCCAATTCTCTCAGTTGGTCCGGGGGGTGGAGCGTGGTGTGGGCGCCAGCCGCCGCGGTTTCAGGGGACCGCCTCTCCAGTTCTCCCAGTCAGCCCGGAAAGGGGGAAGGGAGTGACTCCGGCCGCTTGCCGCCCCGCCCGGTGAAGCCCATGCGCCTCGGCGATCTCACCCGAGCGGCTTCTCTCAGCCAGCCAGCCGTTCCAGGATGGGGTACGCTGTCTTTTTTATCTCTGTTGTGGCTTTGGGCGCTGTTCTGTATCGTTTCTACTCCCCTAGTAGCTGTCCTGGAGAAGAAACTAAGATCCGCGTGTCTTACTAAGCCGCCATCTTCTCCCGAAGTCCTCGCTCGGACCCAGGTGGACTTTTTAATATAGTTTTAGTACATTTCTTCATCAACCTTAAGTTTCAGTTTATTCTCATTCAGAACATTCTAAAATATATTATTAGGGTCAGAATTATTTGAAAATGTATAGTACATAACAGTATTCCCAGCACTCCCCTTTCCCAGGGCCCTAATAGAAAGTGCTCTGAAGAGATTTAAAGCAGGGAAGGGGAATCGGGAATGTTTAAGTGGAGAGCATTAGGGGTTACAGTTTTCTGTAGGGCTCTGCCAAAGAAGGGCCTGCTGAGGGTGACTTGAGGGGTGGCCTGGAGGAGGTGGAGTGAGTCATGTGCTTATCTGGGGAAGGGATGTTCCTGCTGAGGCTGAGGTGCCAGGAAAAGCTATAGGAAAAGAGATGAAAGGTTAAGCACATAGAACTGACACATAACTTCTTACAAGCAAAAAAATAGAAAGGACTTTGCTTTCTATTCAAAATGAAGACTTTTTAATAGGGGGAGCTTTTAGAGGGTTTTCAGTATAACACTATATGCTGATTTTAAGGATTACTTCTGAAAATAGACTGAAGGGGGCAAGGGTGAAAATAGGCAGGTATGTGAGGGATGATGGTGGTTTGGAACAAGTTGATAATATGTGGTAAGATGTGGTCAAGTTCTGGATGTACTTTGAAAGTATGAGGTCTCAGAATTTGCTGATGGGTTGTGGTGTGTGACAAAGTCCTGATGAAACATTAGGGCAAGCAGAGTAAGCTGAGTGATTAAGAGGTAAAAGTGTTTTTGAATTTGGAAGAAAAATTGTCAATATATTGTAACTAATGAACCTTGTTGCTTTTTCCTCTCAACTGTTCTTTATGCTTAGCTTGGAATTAAGAAAAAAGGAAAGAAAATGAGCAGGCCAGATCTTTACCCCAAACTAGCAGACCCTTTTAGTGAATAGTCTTCTTGGATGAATATGGACTTTGTCCTATAAATATAATAAATTGCAAAGAAGAATGAATATAAATCAATTTTCTGTCACCTAATTTGGCAAATTACCCCAAACTGCCACTATGCTCCCAAGGACAGGAAGCCCAAGTGGCCTCCTGCTAATGCTCACAATGAGCAACTGGCTAATATGAAGCCTCAGGGGGGTTTAGTTTGCAGGTGTGCCAGTTTGAAAGGATTTATGTATCCTAGAAAAGCCATGTTTTAATCCTAATCAATCTTCTGGCAACAACGTTTCTTCTAATCCCTATTTAGTACTCTAGGCTGGAAACTTGATTAGGTTATCTCCACGGAAATGTGACTCAATCAGTTGTGGTTATTAAACTTGATTAGATGGAGACATGTCTCCACCTATTCTTCGTGGGTCCTGATTAGTTTCCTGGAATCTTATAAAAGAGGAGACAGTTTGGAGAGAGTATATTTTGAGAACAAGGAGAGAGCTGCAGAACCAAGATAGAAAGATGAGAAAAACCATAGAGTCCACCAGCCAGCAACCTTTGGAGTTGAAGAAGGAAAATGCCTCTTGGGGAGCTTCATGAAGCAAGAGGCCTGGGGAGAAAGCCAGCAGACTGTCACATGTTTGCCACGTGCCTTCCCAGTTGAGAGAGAAACGCTGAACTCATCGGCCTTTTTTTTTTTTATTAATTAAAAAAAAATTACAAGAGGGTGGGCCGCGGTGGCTCAGCGGGCAAAGTGCTTGCCTGCTATGCCGGAGGACCTCGGTTCGATTCCCGGCCCCAGCCCATGTAACAAAAACGGAGAAACAAAATACAATAAAAACAAGAAAGTGTTTAAAGATGTTTCCCTTTCTTCCTTCCTTCCTTCCTTCTATCCTTCCTTCCTTCTCTCTGTCTTTCCTTTAGAAAAAAAAAAAAAAAAAAAAAAAAAATTACAAGAAACACACACATTCCCAACACATACACTCAGCAATTCACAATATCATCACATAGTTGCATATTCCCAGAACATTAGCATCAATTCAGAAAAAGAAATAAAAAGACAACAGAAAAATATAACAAAGAAAAAAATTTTACATGCCATACCCCTTACTGATCCCTTTCATTAATCACTAGCATTTCAAACTAAATCTATTTTAACATTTTTTTCCCCTATTATTTATTTTTATTCCATATGTTCCTCTCATCTGTTGACAAGGTAGATAAAAGGAGCATCGGACACAAGGTTTTCACAATCACACAGTCACATGGTGAAAGCTACATCATTATACAATCATCATCAAGAAACATGTCTACTGGAACACAGCTCTACATTTTCAGGCAGTTCCCTCCAGCCCCTCCATTACATCTTGGATAACAAGGTGATATCTACTTAATACATAAGAATAACCTCCAGGATAACCTCTCGACTCTCTTTGGAATCTCTCAGCCATTGACACTTTGTCTCATTTCACTCTTCCCCCTTTTGGTCAAGAAGGTTTTCTCAATCCCTTTATGCTGGGTCTCAGCATAAAACTCTCATTCTAGAGTTTTTCTCAGACCCTTGATGCTGAATCTCAGCTCATTCTGGGATTTCTGTCCCACACTGCCAGGAAGATCTACACCCCTGGTAGTCATGTCCCACGTAGATAGGGGGAGGGTGGTGAGTCTGCTTGCTGTGTTGGCTGGAGAGAGAGGCCACATCTGAGCTACAAAAGAGGTTCTCTTGGGGGTGACTCTTAGGCTTAATTTTAAGTAGGCTTGACCTATCCCCTGTGGGGTTAAGTTTCATGTGAACAAACCCCAAGACTGGGGGCTCAGCCTATAGCTTTGGCTGTCCACACTGCTTGTGAGAATATCAAGAATTCAACTTGGGGAAGTTGAGTTTTCCCCTGTTCTCACCATTCCACGAAGGGGACTTTGCAAATACTTTTCCACTCACTGTTCAGATCACTCTGGGATTCATCAAAGCATCACCTGGACAAACCAATAAAGTCTCATGTCCTATACAAAGTTCCATGTACTTAAGGTGTTCAATCAACTATCTACATAAGTTATATTAGGAGATGCACTAGTCAAAGTATAGATTTGTACCAAATAAACATTTTTTGCTTTAGTCTCACACATTAGTTGAAATTTTAAACTATTAAGTACCATCTATTTTCAGCACACTGCAATAATGACATTCTTTTGTTCTTCCTCATGCAAAAACATTTTTAAAATTTGTACATTTAGTCACTATCATTATACACTCTAGGCATTCCTAGATTACACCATCGCAATCTTTATCGTCTATCTTTCTTTGTGATTTCATTTATGCCCCAGCCCTCCTCCCTCTATCATTCTCACATTCAGCTTCATTCAGTGTTTTAACATAATTGTATTACAGTTATGTAATATTGTGCTGTCCATTTCTGAGTTTTTATATTCAGTCCTGTTGCACAATCTGTATCCCTTCAGCTCCAGTTACCCAATTTCTTACCCTGTTTCTATCTCCTGATGGTCTCTGTTACCAAGGAAATATTCCAAGTTTATTCACTAATGTCAGTTCATATCAGTGAGACCATGCAGTATTTGTCCTTTTTTTTCTGGCTAATCACACTCGGCATAATGTCCTTAAGGTCCATTCATGTTGTTACATACTTCATAACTTTATTCTGTCTTACAGCTGCATAATATTCCATCTTATGTGAATGTCACAGTTTGTTTAGCCAACCGTCTAGTTGATGGACATTTTGGCTGTTTCCATCTCTTGGTAATTGTTAATAATGTTGCTATAAACATTGGTGTGTAAATGTCCATTTGTGTCCTTGGCCTCGTGTCCTTTGAGTAGAGACAGCATATAGATGGGTCCTGTTTTTTAATCCATTCTGCCAGACTATGTCTTTTGATTGGAAAGTTTAATCCATTAGCATTCAGTGTTATTACTGCATGGGTAGTACTTTCTTCTACTATTTTGCCTTCTGGATTTTATATGTCCTATCTAATTTTCCTTCTTTTTACCTTTACTCATAGTCTTCCTTTCTACACTCTTCTCCACACCTCTCTCTTCTGTCTTCGTATCTGTCTCTAGTGTTCCCTTTAGTATTTCTTGCAGAGCTGATCTCTTGGTCACAAATTCTCTCAGTGATTTTTGTCTGAAAATGTTTTAATTTCTCCCTTATTTTTGAAGGACAATTTTGCTGGATATACAATTCTTGGTTGGCAGTTTTTCTCTTAATAATTTAAATATATTATCCCACTGTCTTCTCACCTCCAAGGTTTCTGCTGAGAGATCTGTACATAGTATTATTGGGCTTCCCTTGTATGTGATGGATTGCTTTTCTCTTGCTGCTTTCAAGATCCTCTCTTTCTCTTTGACCTCTGAAATTCTGATTATTAAATGTCTTGGAGTACGTCTATTTGGATCTATTCTCTTTGGGGTATGCTGCACTTCTTGGATCTGTAATTTTAAGTCTTTCATAAGAGTTGGGAAATTTTCAGTGATAATTTCCTCCATTAGTTTTTCTCCTCCTTTTCCCTTCTCTTCTCCTTCTGGGACACCCACAACACGTATATTCGTGCGCTTCATATTGTCTTTCAATTCCCTGAGTTTAGAAATCCTATGTTCTGTCTCTCAGAATTTACCATTGTAGGTTTTCATTGTTTTTTTCATCTCTTCTACTGTGTCTTTCATTCCCATAAGTTCTGTCATTTGTTTTTTCAGAACTTCAGTTTCTTCTTTTTGTTCTTTCCTTGCCTTCTTTATATCTTCCCTCAATTCACTGATTTGGTTTTTGATGAGGTTTTTCCATGTCTGTTCATATATTCTGAATTAATTGTTTCAGCTCCTGTATGTCATTTGAATTGTTGGTTTGTTCCTTTGACTGGGCCATATCTTCAATTTTCTTAGTGTGATTTGTTATTTTTTGCTGGTGTCTAGGCATTTAATAACCTTAATTAATTTATTCTGGAGATTGCTTTCACTTCTTTTATCTAGGGTTTTCTTGCTGGATGATTTGTTTTCTGTCTGTTCTTTGACATTCCGTTCAGCTTTACCTGGACCTTTAGCTTAAGTTTTGTTTAACAGAGGAGAATTTTTCAGTTCTTGTTTTCTTGTTTCTTGCCCTGCTTGTGTGGTGCCTTCCCCCCCACACACACACTTAGGAGGGTCTACTTAGATATTATAGACCCCAGCCAGATTTTCCCAGACCAAACTGGCCTCCTATCAGGAGGAAAGAGTCACCTGCATCGGTTTTCCCTGAGGGTGAGATCCAGCAGGTTGAAAGACTTTCCTGTGAAGTCTCTGTACTCTGTTTTTCTTATCCTGCCCAGTATGTGGCATTTGTCTGACTGCAGGTCCCACCATCTTAAGATGATGCGGTACCTTTAATTTTGGCAGACTCTCCCTGCTGGGGGCATGGTGGGGACAGAGGAGAGGTTGTAGGCTGGTTTTAATGGCTTCAAATTACCAAGCCCTGGTGTCTGAATTCCTTGATGGAGGGATTCCACCTGGGTGGGGCTTCACCCCTCACATGGGGAAGGCACAGGCTCCAAATAAGCCCCCAAAAGAGCTCACTTCTGCCTATGCCTGGGGCAGTTGCAGCCTGAAAAGTCCTGCTGCTGTATCCAGAGGCAGTCAAGCCTTTGTAGATACTCAGCCACAAAAACATCTGTTTCCTTCTTTTTTTCCCCCCTTTTTCTGTCAGTATTGCCCCCCCTTGGCGCCGGGGCAAAAATGAGAAACCTCCACTTTGATCAGGTTCACCTAAGCTGGGGGCCTATTTTTAGTAGTCAGAATTTGTTAATTAGTTCCACAATTGGCATTTGATTGTGCCCAGTCCCTGCTGCTGGTAAAGTCCTTTCCTTTCCCCTTGGGGAAGTGGCCTGTGGGGGAGGGCGCTGGCTGCTGCAGCTTTGGGAACTCACGGTTCTGGGGGGGCTCACAGCCGGTCCAGCTGGTCCAGACTGGGGTACGCTGTGTGTCCGGTCACTGACGTGGCCCCAGGAGCTGTTCTGTACTGTTTCTGGTTATTTAGTAGTTGTTCTGGAGGATGAACTAAAATGCGCACGTTGTTAAGCCACCATCTTGACCCGGAACTCATCGGCCTTTTTTGAGTGAAAGTAACTTTTTGATGGTGCCTAGATTTGAACATTTTTATAGATTTGCTTTAATTTGGAGACGGACTTAGAACTGTAAACTTGTAAGTTATTAAATTCCCCTTTTTAAAAGCCATTCTGTTTGGGGTATATTGCATTCTGGCAGCTAGCAAACTAGAACAGATTTTGGTACTGGAGAAGTGGGGTGCTGCTGCAGCTTGTAAATACCAAACATGCTGGAACGACTGTTTAAATGAATAAGCAGAAGATTCTTATCTTTAAATGGATAAGCAGAAGATTCTGGAGGAGTGGTGAGGAAGTTGATAGGGAAGGCCTAGAATGCTTTGAAAAGACTGTTAGAAATGTGGACTCTAAAGATACCTCTGATGAGGCTCTAGGCAGAGATGAGGCACATGTTATTGCAAACTGGAAGGAAGGCTATCCTTGTTTTAAAATGTCAGATAATCTGGTACATTGACTAGTGGCTTTAGCTGGAAGACAGATTTTAAAAGCCATTAACTTGGATATTTGGCAGAAGAGATTTCCAAATTAAATGTGGATGTTGCAGTCTGGTTTCTCCTCATAGCTTATTGTGAAATGTGACAAGAAAGAGATAACCTGAAAACTGAGCCCATGGGTACAAAGAAACCAGAAATTGATGTTCTGGGAAATTCTTCACTTCCAGGAAGGGAGGCCCCAGAGAATGGTGCCCCACATGAGGATTTGGCCAAATATGGACCCCATCAACCATTTCAGAGAAAGCCAGGATTGGACATGGAGTTCTCCAGGAAGGATTTGTAGAAACTCCTTATGTCTGATGGGCACAATCCTAGGCTAATGCATAGAAAGCTAACTAGAGTGTTGTAGGATGTGTATAAAGAAAACCACTGCCAGTCAGGACTGAGAGGGACAGAGAAGGGACACATAGGAGGAAAAATAACTTCAGAGGCAGAACAATGGAGGCTGAGACCTGAAGTCAAGAAGACTCATACTAGGAAAGCGGACCCACCCAAGCACATGGAGAGGCTGAGTTTCCACCAGAGGCAGAGGATGGGCGTTTCACCTCATTGCAGTGGAAGAGTAGTGCTACCTCAGGCCTTGGAGAGAATACAGCACACTCCCTGGGGACTGGGGAGAGCCTAGCTACTACCAAATGGAGGGGTTGAGCATGTGCCGCAGAGATGGCAGAGAGCCCAAGTGTGGTCCCGATGGTTGGAGAGTGTGGAGCTGAGAAAAAGATGGTTTCCTCAGTGTCCCCCAAGGTTGCATTTGGAGAGAAGTGGGCCACTGTGTAGGCTCTTGAAAAGGGTGGAACTGCCACTTTCTAAAGCCCCAAAAAATTACTCTCAGACTTTGAAGTCTAATGGAGTTTGCCCTGCAGGTTTTTGAAACTGCTTGGGTCCCATGACCCCTGTATTCCTTCCAGTTCCTCCCTATGGAAATGGGTATATGTATCCTATGACTGTTCCTCCTTTGTATGTTGGCAGCAAATAACTTGCTTGAGTATCAGGTCCAGAGCCAGAGAATTTTACCTTAGAACAGACCATGCCTATAACTAAATTTGATGAGACTTTATACTGGTTTTAACCTTGTATTGTACTTGTATTGTTACCGAAGTGGTTTAAGGTTCTCTGATATTATTATGGAATGAATGTATTTTGTATATGGAAAAACATATTGTTTTTTAGGGTCCAGAGGGTGGAATGTGCCTGTTTGAAAGGATTTATGTACCCTAGAAAAGCCATATTTTAATCCTGATCAGTCTTCTGGGAGCAACGGTTTCTTTTGATCCCTATTCAGCACTCTAGGTTGGAAATTTGATTAGGTTATCTTCATGAAAATGTGACTCAATCAGTTGTGAGTATTAAACTTGATTAGATAGCGACGTGTCTCCACCCATTCTGCACGGGTCCTGATTACTACACGGGTCCTTGTTTACTGGAACCCTATAAAAGAGGAGACAGTTTAGAGAGAGCCTTTTGAGAACAGGGAGAGAGCCTCAGAACCACGACAGAAGGACAAGAGAACCACAGAGTCCACCAGCCGGCGACCTTTGAAGATAAGAAGGAAAATGCCTCCCGAGGCGCTTCATGAAGCAAGAGGCCTGGGGAGAAACCAGCAGACTGTGCCATGCGCCTTCCCAGTGGAGAGAAAAATGCTGAACTCATCAGCCTTACTTGAGTGAAGGTAGCCTCTTAATGGTGCTGTGGTTTGGACATTTTTATAGACTTGCTTTAATTTGGAGATTTTCATGGCCTTAGAACTATAAACTTGTAACTTATTAAATTCTCCCCTTTAAAAGCTGTTCTGTTTCTGGTATATTGCATTCCCACAGCTAGCAAACTATAACAGCTGGGAATGTTGATCTGTTTTTAGGAGTCATAGCCATATACTGCTTTACATACAAGTATTTCCATACTTTTGCGTCAGGCACTGTTATAGGTACTAGGCATGTGAAGGCATAGAAGACAGAACAATCCTTGCTATCGTAGAACTTGTAAGGTTGAGGGAATATAGACAAAACAATAATTGGACAAATTAATATATAATTACAAACTATAGTTATTATAAAGGAACAGGTCAACAGGAAACCTAATCTCATCTGGGGAATGCTATCACATAGAACATAATATGTTTTTATTCATCAATATTGTGACCTTGTAAATTTTAGTTTTGATTTCTTATTTTAAAAAATATGTTATTTTCAGTAGCATTGAGACACAATTCACATACCATACAATTTTCTCATTTAAAGTGTATAGTTTAATGGTTTTAGTATAGTGATAGATATATGCAGCCATCATCACCATTCTAATTTTTAGAATATTTTCAGCACTCCAAAAAAAGACCTGTACCCTTTAGCTAGTGCTTCCCTACAAACACGCCCCATCTCTTCCTCTCTCGTGCCATCCTTCCCCACCCTCCCTAGTCCTAAGAAACCACTAACATCTTTTCTGTCTCTAGATTTCCTTATTCTGGAATTTCATAAGAGTGGAATCAAGTAGTATTCTCATTGGCTTCTTTCACATAGCATAGTGTTTTCAAGATTCATGCATAATGTAGCATGTATCAACTTCATTCCTTTTTATGGCCAGATAACTTTCATTATATAGATATACTACCTGTTGTTTATCCATTCATTCATTGATAGATATTTAAATTGTATCCATCTTTTAGCTGTTGTGGAAATGGCACTATTAATATTTGTGTACGTGTTTCTGCATGGTTATGTGTTTTCATTTCCCTTAGGTTTATACCTAGGAGTGGAATTGGTGGGTCATTTGCCTTTACTCATAGTCTTCCTTTCTACATTGGTGGGTCATTTGGTAACTCAAAGTTTAATCATTTGAACAACTGCCAGAGTATATTTTAAAGTGGTTGGACCATTTTACATTCCCATCTGCAGCATTCAGTTCTCCACATCTACACTGACACTTGTTACCTGATTTTTAAAATTTTAGCCACTCTTAGTGGGTGTGAAATAGATCTCACTGTGGTTTTGATTTGCATCTCCCTGATGACCAGTGATGTTGAGCAACTTTTCATGTATCTTCTTTGGCAAAATGTCTATTCAGATGCTTTGTGCATTTTTAATTTAAAAATTTTTTAATTTACTTTGTTACATGTAAGAGTTCTTTAAAAATTCTGGATATAGGTCCCTTATCAGATTAATGATTTGCAAATACTTTCTCCCATTCTGTAGGTTGTTTTTCACTTTTCTTGATGGTGTCCTTTGAAGCACAAATGTTTTCAAATGTGATGAAGTCCAATTTATCTATTTTTTCTTTTGCTGCTCATGCTTTTGGTATCATATCTAAGAGTATTTTACCATGTCCTGTGTTTTCTTCTTATAGTTTTATGTTTTTTGTTATTACATTTAAGTCTTTGGTCCATTTTGAGTTAATTTTTGTAATGCTGTGAAATAAGGGTCCAACTTCATTCTTTTGCATGTTGTTATTTAGTTTGTTAGCACTATTTATTGAAAATATTTTCTCCCCATTTGAGTAGTTTTGTCATCTTTGTTAGAAATCACTTGACCATAGGGTGCATGGGTAGTTCAGTAGTTAGAATGCCCACCTTCCATGTGGGAGACCCGGGTTCAATTCCCGGACCATGTACCACTCCCCCCCCCAAAAAAAAAAATCGTTGACCATAGATATATGGTTTTATTTCTAAAGTCTTAATTTCATTCTATTTGTCTGTATCTCTGTCCTTGTGCTGGTACCACACTATCTTTTTATCTTTTTTTTTTCTCTCCCCAACACATACACTCAGCAATTCACAATGGTACCACACTATCTTGATTACCATTGCTTTGTAGTAAATTTTGAAATTGGTAAGTGTGAGTCCCCCTACTTTATTCTTCTTTTTTCAGGGTTGTTTCTGCTATTGTGGGTCCCTAGAAATCTCCTATGAATTTTAGAATCAGCTTCCCAATTTGTACAAAGCTGGGATTCTGAGCTGCATTGACTGTATCAATCAGTTTGAGCAGTATTGCCATCTTAATAGTGTTGTCATTTAATCTTGGACATGGGATGCTTTTCCATTTATTTAGTTCTTTTTTAATTTCTTTCAGCAATGTTTTATAGTTTTCGGAGTATAAATTTCATGCTTCTTTTAAAGTACTTTGTTCCTGTTGATGCTATTGTGAATGGAATTATTTTCTTAATTCATTTTCAGATGGTTCATTGCAAGTATATAGAAATACTATTAATTTTTTGCATATTAATAGTATTTGATCTTGTATGCCACAGCCTTGCTGAACTCATTTAATAGTTCTAATAGTTTTTGGTGGGTTCTTTAGAATTTTCGTATACCAAGATCATATCTTATGCAAATAGAGACAGTTTCACTTCTTCCTATCCAGTCTCAGTGCCTTTTATTTCTTTTTCTTGCCTAATTGTTCTGACTAGGACCTCCAGTACAATGTTGATTCGCAGAAGTAAAAGTGGACATCTTGTTTTCTTGGTCTTAGGGAGAAAGCATCCAGTCTTTCACTATTAAGTATGAGTTGGCTGTGGGTTTTTCATAGATACCCTTTATCAGATTGAGGAATATCTCTTCTATTTCTAGTTCGTTGAATATTTTTATCATGAAAGGTTATTGGATTTTGTGAAATGCTTTTTTTGTGACTGCAGAGATGATCACATGATTTTAACTCTGTATACTATTGATAAGCTGCATTACATTAATTGATTTTTGGATGTTAAACCAAGCTTGCATTCCTGGGATAAATTGTACTTGAGCATGGTGTATAATTGTTTTTATGTGGTGCTAGATTCAGTTTGCATGTATTTTGTTGAGGATTTTTGTTTGCATGTTTATTAGAGAAATAATTTTCCTTTTGTTCTAGTTTGCTAGCTGCCAGAATGCAATATACCAGAAACGGAATGGCTTTTGAAAGAGGAATTAATAAGTTGCTAATTTACAGTTCAAAGGCCGAGAAAATGTCCAATTAAAACAAGTCTGTAGAAATGTCCAATCAAAGGCATCCAGGGAAAGATACCTTACTTCAAGAAGGCCGATGATATTCAGGGTTTCTCTCTCATCTGGAAAGGCACATGGTGAACACTGTCACAGTTTCTCTCTCCGCTAGAAGGGCACATGGTGAACACATCTTCTGCTACTTTCTCTCCTGGCTTCCTGTTTCATGAAGCTCCCCGGGAGGCGTTTTCCTTCTTCATCTCCAAAGGTCGCTGGCTTCTAGGCTCCGTGGCTATGTCATTCTTCACTGGCTCTCTCTGAATCTCCCATTCTCCAAAATGTTTCCTTTTTTATAGGATTCCAATAAACCAATCAAGACCCACCCTGGGTGGAGACATGTTCTCACCTAATCCAGTTTAACAACTACTCTTGACTAAATCACATCATCCAGGGAAATGATCTGATTACAGTTTCAAACATATAGTATTGAATAAGGATTATTCTACCTTTATGAAATGGAATTTTGATTCCTTTCAAACCAGCTCACCTTTCTTGTAATGTATTTTATTTTGTTAGCAGGATAACATTGGCCTCATAGAATGAGTTGGTAGGCGTTCTCTCCTCTATTTTTAGGAAGATTTTGTGAAGAATTAGTGTTAATTCTTCTTTGAATGAATGGTAGAATTTAGTGGTGAACTCATCTGGGCTTTTCTTTGTAGGTAGTTTTCTGATTACTGATTCAGTCTCTTCATTTGTTATATTCAAGTCATCTGTTTCTTCATAAGTTAGTTTCAGTAGTTTGTGTGCTTCTAGAAATTTGCTCATTTCATCTAAATTATCAAAGTTGTTGATGTACACTTGTTCATAATATCCCTTTATAATATATATTTTTTATTTCTGTAAGGTCAGTACTAATGTTCTCCCTTTCATTTATGATTCTGGGTCTCTCTTTTTTTTTTCCTTTGTTAGTTTAGCTAACAGTTTGTCAATTTTGTTCAACTTTTCTAAGGATCAGCTTTTGGTTTCACTGTTTTTTCCCCTGTTGTTTTCCCATTTTCCAAATTTATTTATTTCCACTCTAACCTTTACTGCTTCCTTCCTTCTACTTTAGGTTTGTTTTACTCATTTCTTACAGTACCTTGCTGTAGAAGATTAGGTTATTGATTTGAGATCTTTCATTCTTAATAGGCATTTACACTATAAATTTCCTCTAAGCACTGCTTTAGCTGTATCCTATAAATTTTGGGATGCTGTGGTGAGATCATCAGTTATCTCAAATATTTTCTGATGTTCCTTTTGATTTCTTCTTTTGCTATTGGTTACTTAGGAGTGTGTTGTTGAATTTCCATATATTTGTGAGTTTCCCAAATTTTTCACTGCTACTGATTTCTAATTCAATTCCATTGTGGCCAGAAGAACATACTCTGTATTTGGGAAGCTGTTAGGAGCTGTTTTATGACCTGCTTCTCCATCCCAGGCAGAATCTCTGAGCCAAGACTCCAGAACTGAGCATAGGTGATGACAAGCTTCTTGCAGAGTGAGACTCCCACTCCAGGAGCTGAGTGCTTAGGGGAAGGAGAGGTGTGGCAGGAGCAGTCTGAGGTTTACTTGGCTGGTCTCTCCTTGCGTGGAACCACCACCTCATGAGCCAAGGGAAGGGCTCTGCAGTCCCAGTGTTTTCAGTGTGCTTCCCTCAAGGTAGAGCCTTGGGGTTGGGTGGAAGAAGGGAGTCCACCTTCCTCCTAACCGCAGTCACCCTGGACTTAGTCTCAGCAACAGCTGGGGTCAAGATGAGAAACAGTGACATCTTGTTCCTCCTGGCAAGAAAGCCCTTTGATTGAAAGGGAGCTCTGTGTTCTTGGCTATAGTGGTACTTTTGTCTTTCTTTTTTAAAAATTTTATTTATTTATTTATTTATTTATTTATTTATTATTACTATTATTTTTATAGTGGTACTTTAATTATTATTTAGAACTAACCTTTTAAAAAATCCATTCATTTATCTTTTTTAAATAATACTCTTGTTTCAAACATGCCTTTTCCTCTCATTTTTTTTTCTGTTTTTTTTTTTTTTACATGGGCAGGCACCGGGAATCAAACCCGGGTCTCTTTTCCTCTCATTTTAATTCAAACATGAGAATAGAGCTATTTTGGGTAACATTTATTGAGCTCTCACTGCATGCCATAATTGGGTAAGTAATTCATGTGCATATTTTAATTAATCATCACAATAATGGTCTGAGGTAAATACTGTCATTGTCTTTGTTTTTCATTTGTGGAACCTGAACCTTTAGAGATTAGCTAGTGGTCATTAATTGGAAGTGCTAGGATTTGAACTCAGGTCTGTTTGACTCTAGAGCCTGCAGTACTAAACATATAATTTTAGTTATAGTTTTAAAATAAAGCTCAATACCATTTTCTACAAATTAATATAATTAGGGTTTGAAGGGTCTTTATAAAGTACTTTTGTTCTATTTCTTTATTTTACAAGTGAGAACACCAAATATCACACAGGTTGTCATGCCCTATTGTTAGAAAGCTAGTAAAAGAAACTGGGGCATGGTGGGGGGGGGGCAGGAAAAAAAGGAACTGTTTATTTCTCTCTTGCTGGATTATAAAGTAATCTTTGAAACCTCTGTCTTCACAGTGTCTGATGATGCTCTAATATCTAATAACTTTAACTCTGATTAAACAATATGAATGCTAAACCGATTTTTTAAAGGTCCATTACAAACTGAGCAATTCAAAGTTTCATTTTTTTTAACCTCATTAATCTTGTATCATGTAAACACAGGCTTTGCATTATCAGAGATGGTATAGTTTTTTTTTTTTTTTTTGCATGGGCAGGCACTGGGAATCCAACCTGCATCTCCGGAATGGCAGGCGAGAACTCTGCCTCCTGAGCCACTGTTGCTCGCCCAATGCTGGTATAGATTTAGTCGACATTTATATTAAACACTTCATAGAAAAAAATTTTATGAATATTTTTAGTGATCATTTCCCTTTATTCCCCCACCATACAAAATAGAGTTTTTGTTGTTTATTCAAAAGAAGGGTGAATGTTTTGTACTTTTTCTTTTTCAGATTTCACTGTGGGGAAATAAGTGTGATCTATCACTATCAGGAGGGGAAACTAGTGCTCAGAAGAACAATATAATAAATTCTTTGGAAGACCTAAAACCTTTTGTTTTAGTGAATGACGTGGAACATCTTTGGTCATTGCTTAGCAATTGCAAGAAAATAAGAGAAAATACATCTGTTGTTAGAGTGGATATTGTTCTGGATAATTCTGGGTTTGAACTTGTTACAGATTTAGTATTAGCTGACTTCTTCTTGTCCTCTAAACTGGCCACTGAGATCCATTTTTATGGAAAAACTATCCCATGGTTTGTTTCTGATACTACTATACATGATTTTAAGTGGTTAATTGCACAAATGAAGCGTTCTAACCATAAGTGGATGTCCAAGTGTGGGGCTGAATGGGAAAACTATATCAGAACAGGTAGATGGGTCTACCAAGATCACATGTTTTGGACTCTACCTCATGAATACTCTACAATGGCTCAGGTTGCCCCTGACTTATATGCTGAACTACAGCAGGCCAATTTAATTTTATTCAAGGGTGATTTGAATTATAGGAAGTTGACAGGTGACAGAAAGTGGGAGTTTACGATTCCATTTCATCAGGCTCTGAATGGCTTCCATCCTGCCCCTCTCTGCAGTGTGAGAACATTAAAGGCTGAGGTTCAGGTGGGCCTGCAGCCTGGGCAAGGCGAGAAGCTCACAGCCTCTGAGCCTGGCTGGCTGACCAGTGGGAAATATGGCATATTTCAGTTTGATGGTCCACTTTGACTCAGTTTAAGAACTCTCAGTTTTGGAGAAAGATATGACACTTTTCCTCCCCAGACAAGCATTGTGTGAATTCCATTATTTGGCCTACTCTGTGTTAGGTCTGGGAAACTTAGCTCCTTAGTACTACACATACTCTGGATGATTCTTTTATTTGAACATTTTGCCAATATATTATTTGGGTATGAATGGTTAAGTTAATTACAGATACTTACATTTATATTAGCGTTTTAGTAACATTTCAGAATAAATGCATCATGTCAAATGATTTTAATGAACTTATTTTTAATTGGATAGAAAGCAAAAAATAAGTGAATTCTGCTTTTAAAGTTAGCTAACCCTATTTTTTTTTTAATACTGCATGGTATTTAATATTCTAGAAAGCATGGAATTTTAACTTGATTTTAGACTCCTGAAATAAGGATTCCATGAAAATACACATTTTAATGACTGTGGAAAAAGAGTCATTTCTTACAACTGTGATGTTTACTCTTGAAAGTAAAACTTACCTCAAGTTGACTCTGACTTTTGTTGTTCTTAATTCTGTTTCATTTCAAATAATACATTGTTTTTTTTTGCATGCATTTGTATTTTGATTGACCTGTGGATGGATGGTAGGAAACACAAAACAGAATGAAATGAATGGTATTTGGAGAAATGTAATATTTTTGCATTCTATTTTTAATCAACTGAAATATATTATTTTATCACATAAGAGTTTTCAATGAACAGATTTTTGGTTGCGCTGCAGTTTTTAAAAATGGAAAATTTTAGAAAGAAAAGATTCTTGTGCATTGAATTTGAGATACTACTGAGTTAATTCATTTTTTATATTCTTACACATTTGTTGGTGATCACCACAAATATTAAAGATTATAAATTTTAGGCCAGTTTGTTCTCAAATTGCAATTGGAAATAAACTGGAAATGTTTTCCTGCATTAATATAATAAAATGAATTGTACTGAAAATCTTGTTGGTTTTATATTTCTAATGGGAGAAAGTCAAGAATGGAAGGTTAAAAATGAGGTGTATTTAATAAAGAAACATTGTGCATTAAAGATGTTGCCAAAAGCATTTCCTTTTCTTTCTTTTTTCTTTTATTCTTATTTTAAACTTTTTACTTTGAAATTATTTCAAACTTGCAGGACGGTTACAAAAATAATACAAACTCTATACAGAGAACTTCAGTGTCTCCCTACCCCCCATAAAATACACTAATCCACCAGTTTTTAAAATCTCACTACTTTTGCTGTATCATTCTATTTGTCCATCAGTCTATCCATCTATCTGTATATATATATTAACCATTTGCTGAATATCTGGGTGTGGGTTGTATACATCACGCTCCTTGAACACTTAATACTACTATGTATATTTACTAAGAACTAGGATATTCACTTATGTAAACTCCTTAAGTAAGTGTAGTTATCAAGTTCAAGAAATTTAATATGAATATAAAGTGTACAGCCTATGTTTCAATTTTTTCCTATGTCCCCATATGCTCCTGTTCTCCTCCCTTGATAGATCCCATCCAGGATCTCAAATTGCATTTAATTGTCATTGTCTCTTTAGTTGCTCTTTTTTTTCCTAATTGTGGTAACTTATATACAACATAAAGTTTACCATCTCAGCCACTCCCAAGTATACCATTTGCTGAGATTACTCACATTCATAACGGTGTGGGACCCTCACCACCTTCCATTACTAAAACTTTCCCAGCTTTCCAAACAGAAACCCTACACCCATTATGCTTTAACTCCCCATTCCCCTTTCCCCCTGGCAACCTGTACTCTTGATTTTTGTCTCTGAATTTTCATATTCTCTGATACTTTCTTTGTAGTTGCCTTGGGCCTTAAATTTTACATTCCAAATCTATGACATTCTCACTCGCTGAGACACCAACTTAACTTCGATGGCATCCACAAATTGCATTCCTATCTCCTCTCCTCTCCACCTTTGTGGAGTTAGTTATAAATTGCATTATGAGTCCCAACCACTGGCTTATCATTACATTTTATGCATTTGCCTTTTAGATCCTCTAGGAAGTAAAAAGTAGAGTTACAAACCAAAAATTCAATAATACCGACATTTGTAGTTTCTTTTGTCATTGTCCTTGCTGAAGATCCTCATTTCTTCATGTGACTTCAATCTATTATCTACTGTCCCTTCTTTTCAACATGTAAAACTCTCCAGCATCTCTTGTAGGGCCAGTCTAGCAGTGATGAACTCCTTCCACTTTATCTGGGAATGACCTCATTTCTCACTCATTTTTGAAAGACAATATTGTGGGATATAAAGTTCTTGCTTGGAAGATTTTTGCTTTCAGCACTTTGAATTTGTCATCCCAATCCTTTTTTTTTGCAGGGGTAGGCACTGGGAATCAAACCCGGGTCTCTGGTGTGGCAGGCTAGAACTCTGCCACTGAGCCACCGTGGCCTGCCCTATTCCAATCTTTTTTTTGTCTCCATGGTTTCCAATAAGAAATTGGCATGCATGTGACATGTTGTTTCTTCTCTCTTGTGGTTTTCAGAATTCTGTTTTTATCTTTGGTATTTGATAGTTTGATTAAAATATGCCTTGGAATGGGTCTATTTGGGTTTATCCTGTCTGGAGTTTGTTGAGCACCTTAGATGTATATATTCATGTTTTTCATTAAATCTTCAAATAGTCTCTCTGCCCCTATCTCTCCTCCTCCTTCTGGGACTCCCCCATATATTGGTATATTGGTATACTTGATGTTGTCTCACAGATTCCTCAGACCCTGTTCACTTTTTTTCATTCTCCCCTCTGCTCCTCAGACTAGATGATTTCAAGCTTATCTTCAAGTTCACTTAGTCTTTCTTCTTCCAGTTCCCATCTGCTGCTAAACTCCTCCAGGGAACTTTTAATTTCTGTTTCTGTTGTGTTCAGCTCTCTATGGTTCCTTTTCATAATTTCCATCTCTCATTTAATATTCTCTTTCTGTTCATCTCTTGTTTTCCTGAGATCCTTTGGTTCATTGTCCATATTTTCCTTTAGCTCTTTGAGCATATTTAGGACTATTTTTAAAAAGTATGTCCCAGGTATAGTCCTTGTCTTTGATGATTCCTAATGCTTCAGTTTTCTCCTTGCCTAGGCCATCACTTCCTCATTCTTTGTATGTTTTCTGCTCTTTCGTTGAAACATGGATATTTTGATATTTTGATGTATTATTGCTGGAATTAGACTTTGAGGTACCTGTTCTTTAAGCTTGTATCCAGCTATTGTGCAAAAGTTTTTAATTTTGATGAGGTCCCATTTATCTACGTCTTTTTCTGTTGTTGCTCATGAGTTGGGTTAAAGTTTAAGAAACTATTGTGTAACACAAGGTCCTGAAGATGCTTTCCTGTGTTCTTTTAGAACTTCTTTTAGAAGTTTTATAGTTCTGGTTTCTCATATTTAGGTCTTTGATCCATTTTGAGTTGCTTTTTTATATGGTGTGAGGTAAAGGTCCCCCTTCATTCTTTTCTATTTTTCATGGGCAGGCACCAGGAATCAAACGCGAGTCTCCAGCATGGCAGGTGAGAACTCTGCCTGCTGAGCCACCATGGCCTGCCCATCTTCATTCTTTGGTAAACAGACATCAGATTTTCCCAGCAGCCTTTATTGAAGAGACCATTCTTTCCCAGTTGAGTGGAATTGATACTCTTGTCAAAAATCAGTTGCCATCCCTCTCCAGCCAGCACAGCAAACAAACTCACCACTCTACCCCTGTCTACGTGGGACATGACTCCCTGGGGTGTGGACCTTTCTGGCAACGTGGGACAGAAATCCTAGAATGAGCAGACTCAGCGTCAAGGGATTGAAAAAAACCCTAGAATGAGCTGAGACTCAGCATCAAGGGATTAAGAAAACCTTCTCGACCAAAAGGGGGAAAAGTGAAATGAGACAAAGTGTCAATGGCTGAAAGATTCCAAACAGAGTTGAGAGATTATCCTGGAGGTTATTCTTATGCATTAAGTAGATATCACCTTGTTAATCAAGATGTAATGGAGAGGGGGATCCAAGATGGCGTCTTAGTAAGGTACATGCGTCTTAGTTCCTCCGACTCCAAATCAACTAATAGGTGAACAGAAACAGTACAGAACAGCTCCCGGGGCTACAGCAGGGAATGGACACACAGCGTAACCCAGTCTGGGCTGGTTAGTCTGACTGCGAAACTCGGCTGCGGTGAGTGAGATCCCTGAGCGGCGGGCGATTTCCCGAGCAGCCGCAGCTGCGGCGGTCCGAGCTAATCCCTCCCTCCTTCCCGGGCTGGCTGAGAGACGCGGAGAGACAAGCTTCCCAGCCAAGGCGGCCGGCGCCACACTTTTGCGGGCGGCTTCGAGTCTCGGCTTTGAGTCCACAACTACAAGTCTCGGATCAGAGGGCTATCCAAAGTCTGGGCTGGCAAGTCTGACTACGAGACTTGGCTGCGGCGAGACCCCCCGAGCGGCCGCAGCTGCGGTGGTCCGAGCTAATCCCTCCCTCCTTCCCGGGCTGGCTGAGAGACTCGGAGAGACAAGCTTCCCAGCCAAGGCGGCTGGTGCCACACTTTTGCGGGCGGCTTCGAGTCTCGGCTTCGAGTCCGCAGCTACGAGTCTCGGATCAGAGGGCTATCCAAAGTCTGGGCTGGCAAGTCTGACTGCGACTCTTGGCTGCGGCGAGACCCCTGAGCAACGCGCGATTTGCCGAGCAGCCGCAGCTGCGGCGGTCCGAGCTAATCCCTCCCTCCTTCCCGGGCCGGCTGAGAGTATCGCAGAAGCAAGTTTCCCAAGCCGAGGCAGGCGGCGCCCTTCTTTTGCGGGCAGCTTCGAGTCTCGGCTTTGAGTCCGCGGCTACGAATCTTAGATCAGAGGGCTATCCAAAGTCTAGGCTGGCTAGACTGACTGCGAGACTCGGCTGCGGTGAGACCCCCTAGCGGCGCGCGATTTCCCGATCAGCGGCTGTCCGCAGCCGTCCCTCTCGACGTCAGGTCCCCGGCCGGCGAGGGAGACAGGGGGAGAGAGACGGGCACAAACAAAACGACTCGGGCGGTAAAAACGGGTTCGAGACACACAGCGGTCGTAAGCACAGGCTTTTACTGGAGTCAAGCTTGCATACTCTCAGGCAGATTCCGCGCGGGCGAAATATCCCGCGGGGGGACAACCTCTATGCGGCCGTCAGGTACGGCTCCCTGTGGGTCGTCTCCACCCACCCTGTCCGGGTAACCTCTTATATACTGTGCCCAAACCCAATAGGTTAGTGCCACGTATACAGAGGTGATTGGAAGACAGGGTTGGTGGGCGCGTGCGTCATACGCGGAAACAGGATGCGGGCGCCATCTTGACTCACTCGATGGGCGGGGGGAACTCTAGAGCAGGCCGCAGCGTGTCCACTAGGCCAGACCCGGGAGGCGGCTCTCCACATCTCCCCTTTTTTTATTTATTTTGACCCAGTGTCTCCATTGATGAGTGTGCTCCCGTGGGCCTGAGTGGCCCACTACATGTTTTGGTGCTTTGGGGAGTCTGGACTAGGCTTGCTAGGCACCAACCAGAATGCCACCTCATATAGAGACCGGAGAGCCCGTGAACCGGAAACCACGTGACTCTCCCTGCAGTGCTTCGCCTCGCAACTGGGTTATGAGGGGGGGCAGGAGAGCGGCAACCAGAATCGAGAGTGTCGCTAGGTGTCTCTGTGCAATGGCTGGAGTCTAGTCTGGCCAGGACTGCGACTTCGCCTAAGAGATCAGCCTACGACCAAAATTATGACTGCTGGTGCCGCCTTTTATACCCGGGACACAGCCATGGGCCTTGCAGCAGACCTTGCTTTCGAGCGTCCCGCCCTGAGTGGCCGAGACGGGTCACACGGTGAGGGGGAGGACAGGGCAACGGTGCGGGTGTCGCCAGGAGCATCAGTAAAGCTGGAGACCGGGTCTGATGGTTCAGGTTGAAGACTTGCTGACTTGTTAGGCAGCAGTTCCTCGGCGCCCCCGGGCGGTATCACGGTTCTCACCAGTCTTTCCGGAACCCACACTGGCTGGCGTCCTGGTTCCTGGGGAAAGACACAAACAGAGCCTCTGGCCCAGCTGAGCACTGGGTCAGGGCCTTGCCATTGTCCTGACAGGACATCCTTCCATCGGACTAGACCTCTATGCGGAGGACTCGGGGTGGTGTGTTGCAGCTTGTCTCTAAGGCTTTTGGTTTCTTAGTAGTTACTTGTAGGGAGCTGGCTAGCATGGCAGCTAGGCCTGCATTAGTTAGCGGACTACCAGCGTCCCTGCAGAGCCGAACCCAATCTGTTAGACTTTTTCCTCTGTTTTGTGCCAGGATGACTTTACATTCTTTGTTACACTGTTCAAATATCATCTGTTTAACTACAGTCTCAGCTACCCCTGGGTCTGAGAAAACTCTCTCAGCTGCAGTTTGCATCTTGGCCACAAACTCCACGAATGGTTCAGTGGGGCCTTGATGTATGCTGCTAAGTGAAGTTTGAGCTTCTCCTTGGCCTGCTAACTTTTTCCAGGCTCCCACGAAACAGCGAAAGATCTGTCCGTAGACTTCCTGAGGGAACCCTGTTTGATTCTGGGAATGGAGACCTCTCCCTAACAGCATATCTACATTCCATCCGCCATGTCTCCCCGCTGCATTTTTCGCGGCTTGCTCCTCAGCTAGCTCCTCAAACCATGCTTTCCAATCTATATATCGGCCCTGTGGTAAGCAAGCACGGGCCAGCTGAAAAATATCTGCGGGTGTATGATTCAGGGCGGAGAGGTTTTCAACCATGTTCAGGGTATAAGGGGCATTGGGGCCATACTGATGGACGGCCTGCCTCAATTCTTTTAAAAGTTTGTAATCATGAACTTCCTGACTGCCCCATGCTTGCAGTCGGCACTGGACCTTAACTAATCGGGGAGCTCTCCCGATTCACTGGGGCTACCTGAACGCCCACAGCCCTTAACTCTCACGTAGCAGAAAGCACTTACCCTCTCACGTTGATCAGGCGTGGAGGTTCCGCCGCGAACCCGAGAAGCACGTCCTCACCAGCTCGGGGAGAGGCAGCAGAAGAGGTTCCCCGTACGGGCCACCACTTGTCCGCAGCCGTCCCTCTCGACGTCAGGTCCCCGGCCGGCGAGGGAGACAGGGGGAGAGAGACGGGCACAAACAAAACGACTCGGGCGGTAAAAACGGGTTCGAGACACACGGCGGTCGTAAGCACAGGCTTTTACTGGAGTCAAGCTTGCATACTCTCAGGCAGATTCCGTGCGGGCGAAATATCCCGCGGGGGGACAACCTCTATGCGGCCGTCAGGTACGGCTCCCTGTGAGTCGTCTCCACCCACCCTGTCCGGGTAACCTCTTATATACTGTGCCCAAACCCAATAGGTTAGTGCCACGTATACAGAGGTGATTGGAAGACAGGGTTGGTGGGCGCGTGCGTCATACGCGGAAACAGGATGCGGGCGCCATCTTGACTCACTCGATGGGCGGGGGAACTCTAGAGCAGGCCGCAGCGTGTCCACTAGGCCAGACCCGGGAGGCGGCTCTCCACAAGCGGCAGCTGCGGTGGTCCGAGCTACTCCCTCCCTCCTTTCCGGGCCGGCTGAGAGTATTGGAGAAGCAAGTTTCCCAAGCCGAGGCAGGCGGCACCCCTCTTTTGCGGGCGGCTTCGAGGCTCTGCTTCGAGTCCGCGGATACGAGTCTCGGATAGGAGGGCTATCCAAGCCGCGGTAACCCCCCCCACGGGAGGCTTCCTGGTCCGGTGGGGGAATCCCCCAGGCCCGCTGCAGCCCGCAACCAGCCACAGGGTCCCCTCAAGCCGCGGCAGCTGACGCCCCCACCACGCGCGGCCCCTGAACCAACGGAGAGAATTGGATCTGAAATCCCCAGGCCACGGAGATCGGTGACTGGGGGAGACCCATTCCAAACACTTGAGACAAACGTGTGCCACGTGCGCCACGTACTGGGCAAGATAAGAAAAACAGATCCCAGAGATTTCACAGAAAAATCTTACAACCTTGCTGGGTCCAACACCCAGAGTAATCTGAATAAATGCCCAGACGCCAGCAGCAGAAGATAACTGTCCACGCTCAAAAGATTGAGAATATGGCTCAGTCAAAGGAACAAACCAATAGCTCAAATGAGACACAAGAGCTGAGACAACTAATGCTGAATATACGAACAGAAATGGAAAACCTCTTCAAAAATGAAATCGATAAATTGAGGGAGGACATGAAGAGGACATGGGCTGAACATAAAGAAGAAATAGAAAAACTGAAAAAACAAATCGCAGAACTTATGGAAGTGAAGGATAAAGTAGCAAACAGAAAAAATAATGGATAGCTACAATGATAGATTTAAAGAGACAGAAGATAGAATTAGTGATTTGGAGGATGGAACATCTGAATTCCAAAAACAAACAGAAACTATAGGGAAAAGAATGGAAAAATTTGAACAGGGTATCAGGGAACTCAAGGACAATATGAACCACACAAATATACGTGTTGTGGGTGTCCCAGAAGGAGAAGAGAAGGGAAAAGGAGGAGAAAAAATAATGGAAGAAATTATCACTGAAAATTTCCGAACTCTTATGAAAGACCTAAAATTACAGATCCAAGAAGTGCAGCGCACCCCAAAGAGATTAGACCCAAATAGGTGTTCTCCAAGACACTTACTAGTTAGAATGTCAGAGGTCAAAGAGAAAAAGAGGATCTTGAAAGCAGCAAGAGAAAAACAATCCATTACATACAAGGGAAACCCAATAAGACTATGTGTAGATTTCTCAGCAGAAACCATGGAAGCTAGAAGACAGTGGGATGATATATTTAAAATACTAAAAGAGAAAAACTGCCAACCAAGACTCCTATATCCAGCAAAATTATCCTTCAAAAATGAGGGAGAAATTAAAACATTCTCAGACAAAAAGTCACTGAGAGAATTTGTGACCAAGAGACCAGCTCTGCAAGAAATACTAAAGGGAGCACTAGAGTCAGATACAAAAAGACAGAAGAGAGAGATATGGAAAAGAGTGTAGAAAGAAGGAAAATCAGATATGATATATATAATACAAAAGGCAAAATGTTAGAGGAAAATATTATCCAAACAGTAATAACACTAAATGTCAATGGACTGAATTCCCCAATCAAAAGACATAGATTGGCAGAATGGATTAAAAAACAGGATCCTTCTATATGCTGTCTACAGGAAACACATCTTAGACCCAAAGATAAACATAGGTTGAAAGTGAAAGGTTGGGAAAAGATATTTCATGCAAATAACAACCAGAAAAGAGCAGGAGTGGCTATACTAATATCCAACAAATTAGACTTCAAATGTAAAACAGTTAAAAGAGACAAAGAAGGACACTATATACTAATAAAAGGAACAATTAAACAAGAAGACATAACAATCATAAATATTTACGCACCAAACCAGAATGCCCCAAAATACGTGAGGAATACACTGCAAACACTGAAAAGGGAAATAGACTCATATACCATAATAGTTGGAGACTTCAACTCACCACTCTCATCAATGGACAGAACATCTAGACAGAGGATCAACAAAGAAATAGAGAATCTGAATATTACTATAAATGAACTAGACTTAATAGACATTTATAGGACATTACATCCCACAACAGCAGGATACACCTTTTTCTCAAGTGCTCATGGATCATTCTCAAAGATAGACCATATGCTGGGTCACAAAGCAAGTCTTAACAAATTTAAAAAGATTGAAATCTTACACAACACTTTCTCGGACCACAAAGGAATGATGTTGGAAATCAATAATAGGCAGAGTGCCAGAAAATTCACAAATACGTGGAGGCTCAACAACACACTCCTAAACAACGAGTGGGTCAAAGAAGAAATTGCAAGAGAAATTAGCAAATACCTCGAGGTGAATGAAAATGAAAACACAACATATCAAAACTTATGGGACGCAGCAAAGGCAGTGCTAAGAGGGAAATTTATTGCTCTAAATGCCTATATCAGAAAAGAAGAAAAGGCAAAAATTCAGGAATTAACTATCCATTTGGAAGAACTGGAGAAAGAACAGCAAGCTAACCCCAAAGCAAGCAAAAGGAAAGAAATAACAAAGATTAGAGCACAAATAAATGAAATTGAAAACATGAAAACAATAGAGAAAATCAATAAGGCCAGAAGTTGGTTCTATGAGAAAATCAATAAGATTGATGGGCCCTTAGCAAGATTGACAAAAAGAAGAAGAGAGAGGATGCAAATAAATAAGATCAGAAATGGAAGAGGAGACATAACTACTGACCTCACAGAAATAAAGGAGGTAATAACAGGATACTATGAACAACTTTACGCTAATAAATACAACAATTTAGAGGAAATGGACGGGTTCCTGGAAAGACATGAACAACCAACTTTGACTCAAGAAGACATAGATGACCTCAACAAACCAATCACAAGTAAAGAAATTGAATTAGTCATTCAAAAGCTTCCTAAAAAGAAAAGTCCAGGACCAGACGGCTTCACATGTGAATTCTATCAAACATTCCAGAAAGAATTAGTACCAACTCTCCTCAAACTCTTCAAAAAAATCGAAGTGGAGGGAAAACTACCTAATTCATTCTATGACGCCAACATTACCCTCATACCAAAACCAGGCAAAGATATTACAAGAAAAGAAAACTACAGGCCGATCTCTCTAATGAATATAGATGCAAAAATCCTCAATAAAATTCTAGCAAATTGTATTCAACAACACATTAAAAGAATTATTCATCATGACCAAGTAGGATTCATCCCAGGTATGCAAGGATGGTTCAACATAAGAAAATCAATTAATGTAATACACCATATCAACAAATCAAAGCAGAAAAATCACATGATCATCTCAATTGATGCAGAGAAGGCATTTGACAAGATTCAACATCCTTTCCTGTTGAAAACACTTCAAAAGATAGGAATACAAGGGAACTTCCTTAAAATGATAGAGGGAATATATGAAAAACCCACAGCTAATATCATCCTTAATGGGGAAAAATTGAAAACTTTCCCCCTAAGATCAGGAACAAGACAAGGATGTCCACTATCACCACTATTATTCAACATTGTGTTGGAGGTTCTAGCCAGAGCAATTAGACAAGAAAAAGAAATACCAGGCATCAAAATTGGAAAGGAAGAAGTAAAACTATCACTGTTTGCAGACGATATGATAATATACATCGAAAACCCGGAAAAATCCACAACAAAACTACTAGAGCTAATAAATGAGTACAGCAAAGTAGCAGGTTACAAGATCAACATTCAAAAATCTGTAGCATTTCTATACACTAGTAATGAACAAGCTGAGGGGGAAATCAAGAAACGAATCCCATTCACAATTGCAACTAAAAGAATAAAATACCTAGGAATAAATTTAACTAAAGAGACAAAAAACCTATATAAAGAAAACTACAAAAAACTGCTAAAAGAAATCACAGAAGACCTAAATAGATGGAAGGGCATACCGTGTTCATGGATTGGAAGACTAAATATAGTTAAAATGTCAATCCTACCTAAATTGATTTACAGATTCAATGCAATACCAATCAAAATCCCAACAACTTATTTTTCAGAAATAGAAAAACCAATAAGCAAATTTATCTGGAAGGGCAGGGTGCCCCAAATTGCTAAAAACATCTTGAGGAAAAAAAACGAAGCTGGAGGTCTAGCGATGCCCGACTTTAAGGCATATTATGAAGCCACAGTGGTCAAAACAGCATGGTATTGGCATAAAGATAGATATATCGACCAATGGAATCGAATAGAGTGCTCAGATATAGACCCTCTCATCTATGGACATTTGATCTTTGATAAGGCAGTCAAACCAACTCACCTGGGACAGAACAGTCTCTTCAATAAATGGTGCCTAGAGAACTGGATATCCATATGCAAAAGAATGAAAGAAGACCCATATCTCACACCCTACACAAAAGTTAACTCAAAATGGATCAAAGATCTAAACATTAGGTCTAAGACCATAGAACAGTTAGAGGAAAATGTAGGGAGATATCTTATGAATCTTACAATTGGAGGCGGTTTTATGGACCTTACACCTAAAGCAAGAGCACTGAAGAAGGAAATAAATAAATGGGAACTCCTCAAAATTAAACACTTTTGTGCATCAAAGAACTTCATCAAGAAAGTAGAAAGACAGCCTACACAATGGGAATCAATATTTGGAAACGACATATCAGATAAAGGTCTAGTATCCAGAATTTATAATGAGATTGTTCAACTCAACAACAAAAAGATAGCCAACCCAATTACAAAATGGGAAAAAGACTTGAATAGACACCTCTCAGAGGAGGAAATACACATGGCCAAAAGACACATGAAGAGATGCTCAATGTCCCTGGCCATTAGAGAAATGCAAATCAAAACCACAATGAGATATCATCTCACACCCACCAGAATGGCCATTATCAACAAAACAGAAAATGACAAGTGCTGGAGAGGATGCGGAGAAAGAGGCACACTTATCCACTGTTGGTGGGAATGTCAAATGGTGCAACCACTGTGGAAGGCAGTTTGGCGGTTCCTCAAAAAGCTGAATATAGAATTGCCATACGACCCAGCAATACCATTGCTGGGTATCTATTCAAAGGACTTAAGGGCAAAGACACAAACGGACATTTGCACACCAATGTTTATAGCAGCGTTATTTACAATTGCAAAGAGATGGAAACAGCCAAAATGTCCATCAACAGACGAGTGGCTAAACAAACTGTGGTATATACATACGATGGAATATTATGCAGCTTTAAGGCAGGATAAACTTATGAAGCATGTAATAACATGGATGGACCTAGAGAACATTATGCTGAGTGAGTCTAGCCAAAAACTAAAAGACAAATACTGTATGGTCCCAATGATGTGAATCGACACTCGAGAATAAACTTGGAATATGTCATTGGTAACAGAGTTCAGCAGGAGTTAGAAACAGGGTAAGATAATGGGTAATTGGAGCTGATGGAATACAGTCTGTGCAATAGGACTAGATACAAAAACTCAAAAATGGACAGCACAATAATACCTAATTGTAAAGTAATCATGTTAAAATACTGAACGAAGCTGCATCCGAGCTATAGGTTCTTGTTTTGTTTTGTTTTGTTTGTTTTGTTCTTATTATTATTACTTTTATTTTTTTTGTCTATATTAACATTCTATATTTTTTTCTGTTATACTGCTAGTTCTTCTAAACCGATGCAAATGTACTAAGAAACGATGATCATGCATCTATGTGATGATGTTAAGAATTACTGATTGCATATGTAGAATGGTATGATGTCTAAAAAAAAAATGGTCAGCACAATACTGCCTAATTGTAATGTAATTATGTTGGAACGCTGAATGAAGCTGTATCTGATCTATAGTTTTTTTTTGTTTTTTTTTCTTTCTCTTATATATTTTTGTACTTTTTATTTTTATTTGTGTTTTCTCTGTGTTATCACTTTATTTCTTTTTCTGTTGTCGTGCTATTTCTTTCTCTAAATCGATGCATATGTACTGAGAAATGATGACCATACACCTATGTGATGATATTAAGAATTACTGATTGCATATGTAGAATGGATTGATTTCTAATGTTGTGTTAGTTAATTTTTTTTAATTAATAAAAAAAAAATTAAAAAAAAAAAAAGATGTAATGGAGAGGCTGGAGGGAACTGTCTGAAAATGTAGAGCTGTATTCCAGTAGCCATGTTTCTTGAAGATGATTGTATAATGATACAGCTTTCACGATGTGACTTTGTGATTGTGAAAACCTTGTGTCTGATGCTCCTATTATCTACCTTGTCAACAGATGAGTAGAACATATGGAATAAAAATAAATAATAGGGGGAACAAATGTTGAAGTAAATTTAGTTTGAAATGTTAGCGATCAATGAAAGGGAGGCATAAGGGATATGGTATGTATAGATTTTTTTTTCTATTTTCGTTTTATTTCTTTTTCTGAATGGATGCACATGTTCCAAGAAATGGTCATGATGATGAATATGCAACTATGTGATGATATTGTGAATTACTGATTATATGTGTAGAATGGAATGATCAAAATAGGAATGTTAGTGTTTGGTGTTTTTTTAGTATTTAAAAAAATAAAAGAATTTTTTAAAATCTTTTATTTAAAAAAATAAAAGAAAGGCTATAGGGCGGGCTACAATGGCTCAGCAGGCAGAGTTCTCGCCTGCCACACCAGAGACTTGGGTTCAATTCCTGGTGCCTGCCCATGTGAAAAAAAAAAAAAATCAGTTGGCCATATATGTGAAGAATGATTTCTGAACTTTTAATTCAATTCCATGGTTTATATGTCTGTCCTTGTGTCAGTACCTGCTGTTTAGATTACTGTGGCTTTGTAATAAATTTTAAGATGAGGAAATGTGAATCCTTCAATTTCATTCTTCTGTTTCAAGACAGCTTTGGCTATTTGGTGCCCCTTACTTTTCCATATAAACTTGATGATTGGCTTTTGCATTTCTGGAAAGAAGGCTGATGAAACTTTCATGTGGATTGCATTGAATCTGAAATTGCTTTGGGTAGAATTGACAATTTAACAATAATTAGCCTTCCAGTCCATGAATGCAGGTCTTTCCATTTATCCAGGACTTCTTTTATTTCGTTTAGCATTGTTTTGTAGTTTTCTGTGTACAAGTCCTTTACATCCTTAGTTAAGTTTATTCCTAATATTTGATTCTTTAAGTTGCTATTGTAAATGGAAGTTTTTTCTTGATTACTTCTTCTATAGTTCATTTCCAGTATATGAAACACCATTGATATTTTAAAATGCAGTTTATTGAGATGTATTCGCCTACTGCATAATCATCCAAAGTATACAGTCAGTGATTCACAGTATTATTATATAGTTGTGCGTTCATCATCACTATTGATTTTGAATTGATTTTTTTTATCCACAGAAAAATGAGCTTTTTAATTACATATAGATTACCCATCAAAATTAATACTGGCATCTGTTATTTACACCCACATAATTTAATATTTCCTTCTGTTAGACATCTTCAAGACCAATGATGCTCTCATTTCTCCCAGGTCTGACAGGGTTGCTTTTGGACACCTGATTCTTCACAGGCTTCTGTAGAAGACTTGATTTCCAGTGGGAACACATGTGCTGTCCACCAAGCGTGGGAGCCACTCATCCTATTCCCTTGCTTTATTCCCTTCTCTGTTCTTCGTCCTTGAATTGATTTTTGAACATTTTAATTTACTCTATAAGTAATAAACATACCATACCCCCTGCTGCCCCTATTATTTATTTATTTTTGCCTTTTTTTTTCTTACTTATCTGTCCATACACTGATAAAAGGAGTGTCCATCATAAGGTTTTCACAATCACATGGTCACATCATAAAAGCTATATAGTTACATAGTCATCTCAAAGAATCAAGGCTACTGGATTACACTGAAACACCATGCATTTTTGCTTGTTGATCTTGTATCCCACCACATTGCTGAACTCATTTATTAGCTCAAGTGGCTTTGTTGTCATTTTTTCTAGATTTTCTAAATATAGGATCACGTCATCTGCAAATAGCAAGAGTTTTACTTCTTCCTTTCCAATTTGGATGGCCTGTATTTCTTTTTGTTGCCTAATTGCTCTAGCTCAAACTTCTAGCAAAATGTTGAATAGCAGTGGAGACAGCGTACATCCTTATCCTGTTCCTGATCTTAGGGGGAAAGCTTTCAGTCTCTCACCAGTGAGTATTTTAGCTATGGGTTTTTCACATATGCCCTATATCAAGTTATGGAAGTTTCCTTTGGTTCCTACTTTTTGAAGTGTTTTTATCATGAAAAGATGCTGAATTTTATCAGATGCCTTTTTTTGCATCAATTGAGATGATCATATGTTTTTTTCCCTTTTAATTTGTTAATTTGTGTATTACATGAGTTGATTTTCTTGTGTTGAACCATTTTTGTGTACCTAGTGTATAATTCCTTTACTATGCTGTTGAATTCTATCTGCAGGTATTTTGTTGAGGATTTTTGCATCTATATTCATTAGAGAGATGGACTGATGTTTTCTGGTAGTATCTTCATCTGGCTTTGGTATTCAGGTAATTTTGGCTACATAGAATGAGTTAGGTAGTGTTCCCTTTTCTTCAGTTTTTTTTTTAAGAGATTGAGCAGGAAAGGTATTAATTCTTCATTAACTAATGAATGAATTGGAAAAATTTGCCTGTGAAGCCACCTGGTCCTGGGATTTTCTTTGTTGGTAGGTTTTTTTTTTTTTTTTTCCAAAGGCAAAATGCAAACCTGTAATGCACAGATGATTTTATCTCTAAAGCCATATTGACAAAATTTTGATTAGGTTATAACAGAGTAGTTTTTGTTGCATTGCAGATTCACAGGACACAAAACCACAGTTTGCTGCTGAATACAGAACAGCTCGCCCCTGCAGTGGCTCCAATGAGTGATGCTGAGCTTCTAAAAATACACAGTGAGTCAACAGTGCTATACTGAAGAAAAACTTAAATACAGCAAATCCTCACTGTCATGGATATGGTCCACTTTTTTTGTTATTTAATCTTTCCCTTTCTGGTTACTAGTTTAGACTGAATTATTAAGGATTTATTTTGATGACTTCAAAAAACACATTTGTTCTTTCTCACTTTGATTTGAGAAGTACACAATCATAAAACTGAGTAAGTCTCTTAAAAAATAAAAGTCCACAGGTCCCATTGTGGAAGGTTCCAGCAACCCCTCCCCAGGTAACGCTTAAGGAATCTTCAACAGCTCGAGGAGTGCTCCGACTGCTCCAAAATAACCCTCATGTTCCGAAAAAAGTGCTTTCAACTGCCCCTTGGACCAATAATCCAAAGCATCTGCCCAAAGTCACATGGCGATCATATTAATTCTCAAGAAATTTCCAACAAATACCACCTGGTTAATGTTTTCATTAAGGGCACCCATTCTTGCTATTGAACCAATGTTGTTGGTGATGGTGATCAAAGTTGCTCTGGTGAGGTCTTCTTTGCTGACAGCCTCTTGCTTCTCCTTGCTCATCATGTTCCCAAAGCTTGAAGCCACAGCCCATCCTGGTAGTCCAAACCTCTCATAGTCCCCTCCATAAATGTCTTGCACTAGTTTATCCACTTTGGTGCTATCTCCTCGAGATGCCATTTCAAGGGCTTCTTCAAAAGTGGTACAGCCAGTAAGAAGGCAGCAGAGACCAAAGAAGGTTCCTCCTCCAAGACTTGTACCTGTGACCTGCTTGTAATTATCTTTAGAATATACTGCTAAGATGCTAACTCCTGAGCCAATGTTCACCAGAAGCAGAGGGTAGGGATTTTTCAAATCAAATGGTAACTTCTGACACTTTTCAGAATCAGCAGGGTTTTCAAAGTAATAGCACTGTGATCGTCCATTGAATCCAACTGAGTCAATATAGAAAATTCCTTTTATTAAGCAATCTTGTTCGTCAAGTTTGCAAAGCCGAAGATCACCTATCTTTGCGTCCACACAGAGTCAGGTCCTTCAGCTCAAGATGCACATCCCGAATGCCCGTGGACCCGTAAGCCACATTGGAGGTCAGGTACTTGTGGATACTTTTAAGACTTTCTACTTCTTCTTCCTCTTCTTCAGCAGTGATGTCTTTGGGCTCAAAATAAACCAGTTTGACTAGGGTTTCACCAATATCCAAGCCAAACCATGGAAAAACTTAGCCTTTGTCCCTCGGCCTGGTCCCGCAGTGGACGTAGAGGCCGCCAGCCCTTCGGTGCTGTATTTTGCTAATAACCCCCACCACCACCCCCTCCCCAGAGTACAGCCACCAGGCTGTCTGGGCTAAGCCCCTTCATTGTTGGTAGGTTTTTGATAACTGATTCAGTCTCTTTACTTATGATTGGTTTGTCGAGGTTTTCTATTTCTTCTCAAGTTAGTGTAGATTGTTCCTTTCTTTCTAGAATGTTGTCCATTTCATCTAAGTTGTCTAGTTTGTTGACATACAGTTTTTCATAATAACCTCTTCTGACATTTTTCATTTCTTCGGGGTTCGGGTAGTGACTCCACTCTAGTTTCAGACTTTATTTACAGCTTCTCTCTTTTCATCGTTGTTATTCTGGTTAAGGGTTTGTCAATTTTATTGATCTCAAAGAACCAACTTTTAGTTTTATTGATTCTCTTGTTTTTCTGTTATCCATTTCATTAATTTCCACTTTAATCTTTGTTAGTTCTTTCCTTTTGCTTGCTTGGGATTAGTTTGTTGTTCTTTCTCCAGTTATTCAATTAGGTCATTGGTTTTAGCTCTTTCTTCCTTTATAATGTAGACATTTAGAACTATAAATTTCCCTCTCAGAACTGCCTTAGCTGCATCCCATAAGTTTTGATACATTGTGTTCTTGTTTTCATTCCTCTCAAGATATTTACTGATTTCTCTTGCAATTTCTTCTTTGATCCACTGATTGTTTAAGATTTTGTTGTTTAACCTCCATATATTTGTGTGTTTTACAGTTCTCCATTTGTCATTGATTTCTAGCTTCATTCTGTTATTGTCAGAGAAGATGCTTTGTATAATTTCAATCTTTGAAAATGGATTAAGACCCTTTTTGTACCCAGCCTATGGTTTGTCCTGGAGAATGTTCCATGAGCACTTGAGAAGAATGTATATCCTACTGTTTTGGGGTGCAGGGTTCTATATATGTCTGTTAGGTCTAGTTCATTTATCATATTATTTATGTTCTCTGTTTCTTTATTGATCCTCTGTTTCTTTATTGGTCCTCTATGTCTATCCGTTAGAGAGAGTGGTGTGTTGAAATCTCCCACTAATATGGTAGAGTCATTTATTACTCCCTTCAGTTTTGCCAGTGTTTGCCTCATGTACTTTGGGGCTCCTTGATTAGGAACATAGATATTTATGGCTATTATTTCTCCTTGGTGAATTGCTCCTTTTATTAATATATAGTGTCCTTCTTTATCTCATGACATTTTTGCATTTAAAGTCTATTTTATATAATATTAGTATAGTTTACTCCTGCTTTTTTTTTTTTTTTTTATATTGCTTGCGTGGATATCTTTTTCCATCCAATCACTTTCAAACTATTTCTATCTTTTGGTCCAAGATGAATCTCTTGTGAACAACATATAGATGGATCATAATTAAAAAATCCAGTCTGCCAGTGTGTATCTTTTGATTGGGGAATTTAATCCATTAGCATTCTAGATTGTTACTGTAAAGACAGTTGTTAATTCAACCATCTTATAATTTGGATTTTGTTTGCCAGATCTATTTTTTTTCTCTTTCTCTTTAACCCTGAAGTTGCCCTTATTAATACTTTTCTAGTCTGTACCTTCCTCCAGATCTCTCTCTCCTGTCTTTTCTTTTCAGCCAGCAGCACTCCCTTTGGTAGTTTTTGTAGGGCCAGTCTCGTATTAATGAATTCTCTCAGCTTTTGATTATCTGTGAGTATTTTAAACTCTCCCTCATTTCTGCTCAGCATCTCATGAGAAGGCACATGGTGACATCTGCTGGACTCTACATCTCCATATATCTTTGTCTAGGTGTCTGATTTCTCTGTTTGCACTTCAAGCATCTCCAAATGTCTGCATCTCTGTCAGCCTGAACCAACTGTGCTTTTTCCAAAATGTCTCCCCTTTCAAAGGACTCAAGTAAACTAGTCAAGACCCACCATGAATGGGTAGATTCACATCTCCATGTAATCAAAAAGTCACACTCACAATTGAGTGGGTCAGTCTCCATGGAAACAATCTAAACAAAGGTTTCTACCCTACAATATTGAACAAGGATTAAAGAACATGGCTTTTCAGGGGTCACAACACTTTCAAACTAGCACAATTTCCATAATATCTGTTATTCTTGTATTCTTTCAAATTCTTCTTTATGTCTTCTTAATATCCTTTGTCCGTTTATATACATTTTCCTTCATTTCTTTGAATTGATTCAAGATTTGATTTGTTTGCATATCTTTGATTAGTTGTTCCAGATTCTGTGTCTCTTCTGACTTTTTGATATTTTCCTTTGACTAGACCATTTCCTCTCAAGTTTTAGTATGCCTTGTGATATTTTGCTGATATTTGGTCATCTGATTTTATTGGTGGGTCTGTTCTGAAAGTCAGTTTCTTTCTTTCTTGTCTAGGATTTAGTTTTTGCCTGGATTTATATTTCAGCACTGCTTTGATGGGTCATCAGCATTTCTCTGCCATGACAGGGTCAGGTGTCTATGCAGAGATGGGGCTGGGATAGGGTCTGGAGAGGCTCTAAAAAGCCCTGAAGTTCCCTTGGACTTTCCAGTCTATCCAGCAGATGGTGCTCTTCATTACTTATTTATCCTCAGAAGCTGTTTACCTTCTGAATCTCTGTAGTGTCTGACCAGAGGGGCTAAAACTGTGAGATTCTTGTGTCTCACTTCACTGCCTAAGTCTGGCTCAATGTGGGGCTGTGTTCCTCACTTCACTTGCAGTGGAGGTTCCCCCAGCTGCTCCAGTCTGCAGCTGTCCCCCAGGCAAGGATTGGGCCTCCAGCTACTGTTTCCCTCGAGGGTGGGGGATGAGCACAAGGACCCAGGGCTGGAAACACAGTCTTTTGTTCACATTTTCTCAGACTCTATCCCTCATTGACCTGGGCCTTGAAATGTCCTCCCCTGTCCCCTGGGTCCCCAAACAGTTGATTCAGACAACTTCGACCTGTTTGCTGCTTTGGGGAAAAATTCTGCCATTCCCTCCCTAAGTCTCCATTTTGGAAATTCCTCCTTGTTGCACTTTTATATTTTGCCCTCCCCAGCAGCTGAAGTCCTGTTGTGGGTCCCTCTGGGCTTGTTTCTCTGTGTCCAGATGTAGGTGTGGATTTATGTCACTGCTGTGAGAGATTTTATAGTCTGGTGGAAGGTGGGAGGGATCCTGTCTGCTGCCTGTGGGAAATTCCTAACCTGAGTGGGACCAAGTGACAGGGAGAGAAGAGGACCGGCCACTCCGGGATGGTAGTTTCCTATCGGATATTTTTCTTTCTTCGATGCAGCATTTGTGGGATCCTTCTCCAGTCTATACTTTCCTCTAAAGTTCTGAACAAGTAAGAATTGTCCTTTTTTTCATTGAATTTCTGGGGAGAGGTTTACAGTAGCTATTTATGTTGCCATGTTGATGACGTCACTCCTCTCCTTTTATTTTTCATATTTGGCTTTTACAATGAGGATTTATTAGCTTACAAAATTACAGTTCTAAAGCCATGAAAATGTCAAAATTAGGGCATCAATAAGACAATACCATCTCTGAAGAAAGGCTGCCGGCATCTGGGACCCCTCTGTCCCATGAGAAGGCGCATGGGCAGCATCTGCTGGTCCTTTGCTCCCATGTTTTGTTGCTTTCAGCTTCTGGCTTCCTCCTCGCTCCACTTCTGTGGGTGTGTCCTTGTTTCTCACCTTCTCTGGGGCTCCTTAAAGCTCTCTGGACCTTTTCTGTGTTTCCTTTTTCTTCTCACAAAGGGCCCTTTGTGAGAAGGTTATATCTCAATTGAAAATAATCACAAGGTCCCACCTATAATAAATAGGTCTGCACCCACAGGAATGGACTAAAAGAACTTGGCCTTTTCTGGGGTACATAACAGCTTCAAATCAGCACAACACCTCTCAATATTCTCCTGCCCAGCTTTGTTAATAAATGGACAAGAGCAGCAAACTCTGCCTAGTAAGCTCCTGAGATTAGTACAGGTACTAAGTGGGGTAGAGAGAAATCTAGAATGGATAAGGTGGCAGATAATGATTATCAGTTGTGGCCCCAAGACCACCTGAGTGGTAGTGGCTTTATGTATCAATATGCTTACTCTTGCAGGATTCCTTCAGAAAGAAAGACCAGATGGAATCCCAGGGGAATTACTCCCTGACTGTATGTTTTAGTTTGCTAGCTGCTGGAATGCAATATACCAGAAACAAAATGGCTTTTAAAAAGGGGAATTTAATAAGCTGCTAGTTTATAGTTCTAAGGCTGAGAAAATGTCCCAATTAAAGCAAGTCTATAGAAATGTCCAATTTAAGGCATCCAGGGAAAGATTCCTTGCTTCAAGAAGACCAGTGACGTTCAACATTTCTCTCTCATCTGGAAGGGCACTTGGCGAACATGGTGCTGTCTACTGGCTTTCTTGTGGCTCTCCAAAATGGAGTCTCTCCAAAATGTTTCCTCTTTTAAAGGATTCCAGTAAGCAACTCCACCTTCAATGGGTGGAGACGCACCTCCATGGAAATCATTTAATCAAAAGTTACCACCCACAATTGGGTGGGTCACATCTCCATGGGAATAATCCAAATGCTCCCACCCAGCAGTATTAAATGAGGATTAAAGGACATGGTTTTTCTGGGTCCACCGTAGATTCAAACCAGCACACTGTATGGAGAGCGATCCAAATGGGATAAAGGATGGACTGGATGGCCTTGGTGATGTTCCACCTTGATCCCCCTTAAGAGAAGAACTAACTGCCCAGATTCTGAGTGTTGTCAACACTCTGACAATGTCCTTTAGTTGTCAGGACATTTGGGGATTGCCTTACCTGCAGAGCTACATGCCACAAGTCATACCTTCCCAGGGTGATTCATGGAGGCCAGGGTATGTAGTCCTGACCGTTCTGGTTCAGTATGGTATGGATCTAATGGGCCATGTTAGCTCCCTGTGGCTATAACGCTACATTGTAGCCTCAGTTTTCCCTCTGCCCAGGATGGCTTTCTCTTCTCTCCTTTCTACTGTGTTGATCTTCATTTTTGAAAGATAGTCCTGCCAGATATAAAATCTGTTGGCAATAGTTTTCTTTCAGTACTTTATTTCATACCTCTGCTTTCTTGCCTCCATGGTTTTTGATGAGAAATCAGCATTTAATCTTATCAGGATTCCCGTGTACACAATTCTCATTGCTTTTCTCTCGAAGCTTTCAGAACTCTGTCCTTGTCCTTGGCATTGACGGTTTGATTACTGTGTGTCTGGGGAAAATTCCCTTTGAATTTATCCTATTTGAGGTTCCTTTGGCTTTTGAATGTGCATATTTGTCCTTCATTAAATTTGAGAGTTTTCTGCCATTATTTTTGTGAATATTCCTTCTCCCCCTTTCTCTTTCCTATCCTTCTAGGACTCCCGTAGTGTGTATGTTGATATGCTTGATGGTGTCCCCAAAGTGTCTGTGACTGTGTTTGTGTTTTTTAATTCATCTTTCATCTGCTCCTGAGTTTGAATCATCTCAATTGTCTTATTTCTGAAATCATTAACTCTTTTTCTGCCAGTCCCAATCTGCTGTTGAAACCCTCTGAGGAATTTTTCATTTCCGTCATTGTGGCCTTCAACTCAAGTATTTCTGTTTGGTTCCTCTGGTTCCCACCAGACTATAAAATCTCTCACAGCAGGAGGATAAATCCATACCTATATCTGGACACAGAGAATCTCAAACACATTCCCATATTGTTCATTTATTGTTTTCATCATTTCTGTTAGTTCTTTCTCTGTGTTTTCCTTTCTCTCCTAGAGCATATTGAGGATCATTCTTTTTAAGTCTGTCAGATGCTCAAAGTCTGGTTCTTTTCACCAGACTGGATTTTTATTCGTTCCTTTGGACAGGCCTTCTTTCCTGTTTCTTTGTTCTATAACTTGTTGTACATTGCACATTTTGATATTAAACTATTAGCTCTCGGATTTAGTCCCTGAGCTGTCTGTTCCTTAAATTTGTATCCAGCTAATGATATGAGAGTGATCATCTTGAGTGCCAAGAGCTAACCAAAACAAACCAAAGCAAAAAGCATCTTTCAGTCTTTGCAAATGGCTCTGGATTGGTTTGTGGTTTCCTTCAACGTTTAGGCTTCCTATATAGCCCAGGGAAAGTGTGAATTGCAGGGTCCTCTCTTCCTAATCTGGGCCTCTGTGGAGCTATGGCGCTGTTTCCTTTCCTGAGCCTGTGCTTGCTAGTGATCCTATGAATCCCCCATTTACAGCTTATAGGAGTTGGAATGACTTATTTAATTCCTTTAAAATAGACTCTCGCCCACTACCGTGTGTGCTATTGTGTGACTTAATTCAGGTAGTCCTTTCCATAGGCTGTTTCAGCTTCATTGTTTCTCACACTGCCCCAGCTGGCTGCGAGCCACTGTCTGCCTTCAGAACAAACTCTGGAAGGGCAAGCCCCCGACAAGTTTCCTGCCTCAGTTCCTCAGACTTCAACTAGTTAGATGAGCACTGGCATACATGCACCCCAGTAGATGCACAGGAGCTACTCTGCTCCCTCTGGTACAAGGCCAGGGATTCACACAGGTCAATTCCACAGGCACCAGGTAAGGGGTAGGGGAGGGGCCAGCAAGGGCATCAGGAGCTTCTGCTATGGCATTTGAAATGTCATTTTCTTGATTTCAAACCAGTTACTGCAGTCTTTTAATTCTTTTCCATAGTTTTGAAAAGGGTACTCTCTTTAAGATGCCTTTGCTGCTTTTACGTGTGGGGGTTTTGGAACAATGGCTGCCCTCAGAAGTGGCCTCCGATGGTGTGAAGTAGCTGATCAAAAGCTATGATCAGTGATCAGGCCACACCCTCCTGGAGTCTGGAGGACTGGGTCCTTGTAGCCCATGTGGCACCAGCAAGCCTGCACCAAGACTCAGAGCTGAAATCCCTGTAGCTGCCTGCCACAAGGTCGGGAAATGCGGGACGAAGCCCCTACAGGGAAGGTGAAATTCACTGGTATTCACCACAATTTAGCAGCTTCTTCCAGTTCTTTGTTTTCTGCACAGTGGTCCACTAGACTCCAGAGTTTCCAAATAGTTTATTCAGACATTTCTTGCCAGTTCTGTCAGACTGTCTTCCCGCCATCCTCCCTCTTATGTTTTCTTTTTTTTTTTTTTGCATGGGCAGGCACCAGGAATCGAACCCGGGTCTCTGGTATGTCCGGTATAGAATATGTTCCTATTTTTTATCTTGTTTTTTTTTCCCTAAATTTTTATTTATTTAGTTTTTTCATACATTACCTTCTTATTAAACAGCAAATGGACAAGATTTATTGGGGTGATCCTGCTTTTCTCTCTATTTCAAGGTAGTTTTTGTGTTTGATAAAATGCAATGATGTTTGTGAACCATTTATAAAGCCAAAACGAACTACTGCTCAATCTCAGGGTTATGTCTTTATAAAAGAAATATACACCAGCCACAAAAAGCAATATCAACATCGTTCAAACTCTATATTTGCATTTCTAGCAAATCTCAGGGATCCAAAACACCATCCAGGGTTATTAAAATTCGCTTTGCCACCCATTTTCCTACATAGCTTTCTCTGCTTACACTTTCAGTAACTGTGATCCACAAAATCTCCCTCCTAACCCACCTCCACACCACTTGTCTTCTCCTTCTTTCCTTCCTCTCCATTCTCTCTCTCTTTTTTTTCTGGATTGGGGGGGAAAAAGGGTAGATTTTGAATGCTTCTACACATATATGTCTTTTTAGCTAAGTGTCACCATAATGCCTGAACCTATGGTAAGCAATAAGTAATATCTTCAAATTGTAGAAAATTCATAAATTATAAGAAAAGAAAAAAACAGGGGCAAAAGAGCAATAACAACAAAATCCCACCACTACCAGATACCCCTGTTAAGATTTTGATGTACGTATTTCTAGGTTTTCTCTATGTATAGACATTAAAAAAAATTCTAAATATAAAAAGCAACATCATACTGTTTGAAATTAAAAAAATCTTGAAGTACTTTCCCAGCTCCTGAAGTTTTTGTTTTGTTTTTGCTTCTGCCGTTTTACTTTTGTAAAATGTTTTTCTGGTTTACTACTTAATTCCTGCTGTAGGGATAGAGGACTTTTTTTCTTGGATAGCAATATGATCTGATTGCCTGGAACTCGTAATGTGGTTCCTGGAGTCTGCAGTCTCCTATTAACTGTGTGACCTAAGTCACATTCTCCCGATTTTATTGGAAAAGTAGAAATTATTTCTGGTCAACTTGAACTACATTTAACCTCCAGCCCAGGGGAAGCTGGAGTCATAGTGAGAGATGTTAGCATTCTGGCATCCCCTAGTGGCAACTGGAATATTCCATAAAACCCTATCTTTTCCCTTAGAGACAGGAAAATACTTCTTCTTACCAAGTTTCTGTTGACATCCTCTGAGCCATCATATCAGAGATCATCTGTTATGCCATATTCATTCCTGCCTGCCTTTCTTTGTGTATCACATTTGTCCTCTTTGGTTTATTTAGTAAAACATCACTTTCATATTCAGATCTGTCAGAAAATAAAAGGGAATAACGTTCAGGTGGGAGACTCTTCTTAAGTGTGAATTCCATTAGACCTACATTTCTTGGGGCAGGCACCGACTGGGCTGTCTTTTAGGGATTTGCTTTCCACACTATTGAGCACAGACTAAGTGCTTAGCAAATCACCGATGAATGATGAAATCCAGGATTTCAAATATTTCCTTAAACCTCAGAGGTGGTGCTATTTAAATTGAGTTCTGAAGGGTGACACTGTTCTTCCAGAAAGCGTGACATGAAGTAAGAGCTCACTTAGAATTTGCAGAATCAAAAAAGAAATGTATCTGTTGGGATTTCCAATGAATGTATGCATTTTTGAATACTATTTTAGTTTTTCAATGTTATAGTATGATCAATTTCCCATTTGCTAAAAGTTCTTCAGAAATGTGATTTTTAAAGGCTGCAAACATTTCATCGTATGGCCATATATTTTCTTTTGTCATATATATTATTTTAAAATTTTACTATTATGAAAAAGGCTGAAATGGATGTCTTCAGATGATTAATATCTATTAAGATTCAGGTACTGCTAATTATTTGAAGCCACCCAATTATTCCAGTCTTTCTAGAATATTGTTTGCTTTAGACTTACAGACCCAAACCCTCAATATTGAGTACTTACTTTATATGGGAACGGGAATTACTTTTCTCCTTATTTTTTAAAAATTGATACCACAAATCATGCCAATAACTTTCAACCCTGCTTGAGAATAATTCAAAGTTTAGGCACAAGGGAAAGACCAGATTTTTCTTCTGTACTATTTAGTCCAGTGATTTCAGCAAGAAAAACTGGCAGAGCATATTATCATTGTTGACTGTACACACTGATTTGGAGCTAGGATTCTGGTGTCTACCAAAGTAACACACTCTAAAGTCAATGAAAGTAAGATTATGTCCTCATTCATTTGTTGGCTTAATTTTTCTTGTAATTTTCTTCCAACATAGTATCACCATGGTTTAAAACATAAAAGTGTATCCTAAAGTGGGTGAAGTTGAAAATAAAATAAAAATTCAGAGAATGTAGAAAAACAAGAAATAAAATTCTGCTAGCATTGTAGAAAAGTCTCACTAGAAAAAAAGCTTTGTAAGAAAATAAAAATAACTGCTTTCCATGTACTTAATATTGTCTTGGACATTGCACACAAGTAACTAAAGGAAAGAAGCAATAGTATATGTGTTTCCTTAATTCTTTAATTGTAATATAACAAGCCAATTTTTACTATGATTGAGAAGATTTAAATGTACTAATATTTCAATTCTATCTTACATTTTAGAAGATACAAATTGCATTTGTAAGCCTCTAACTCAGGAATTTTTACACTGGTATCTAAGGGGACCAACAGATAAAATTCAGGTGGCCTGTAAACATGGATGGGAAAACATTTTCATCAACCTCTAATGGAAACTTAGCATTTCCTTCCACTCTGAATCTGGGCCACGAGCTTCAGCAGTATTAGCAGTACCTGTGCTATAGTCACTAGTAGAAATCACATATATTCTTACATTACTATCATTTCAATCAGCTCTCTTGAATATTGTTTCCTCTTTTCCCCTGAGTTGTATTACACCCATTGTTAGATTTTGTTATTTAATGTTCTAATAAATGAGCACATACAGTATATTACTTTATTACAAATTTATATTTTAGTGTTTTGATAACTATTTCAATGTAAATTTTCCTCTTTATAATTTAAGCCATTTAAACATTTTTTGGAGAAGGGGACCTTTGCACAAAAACAGTTAAGAACACCTGCTGTATTTTCTTAAATATTTTTATTATAAACAACAAACAAATATACAAACATTCTTGACATACATTCTTTTTTAAAATTTTTTTATTAATTAAAAAAATTACAGGAAAGAAATATAAACATTCTTAATATGTGATCATTCCATTCTATATATATAATCAATAATTCACAATATCATCACATGGTTGCATATTCATCATCATGATAATTTCTTAGAACATTTGCATCAATTCAGAAAAAGAAATAAAAAGACAACAGAAAAATAAAACGAAAACAGAAAAAAAACCATACACACCATACCCCTTAATCCTCCCTTTCATTGATCATTAGCACTTCAAATAAATCTATTTTAACATTTGTTCCCCCTATTATTTATTTTTATTCCATATGTTCTACTCATCTGTTGATAAGGTAGATAAAAGGAGCATAAGACACAAGGTTTTCACAATCACACAGTCATATTGTGAAAGCTATATCATTATACAATCATCTCCAAGAAACATGGCTACTGGAACACAGCTCCACATTTTCAGGCAGTTCCCTCCCGCCTCTCCATTTCCTCTTGCATAACAAGGTGATATCTACTTAATGCGTAAGAATAACCTCCAGGATAACCTCTCAACTGTTTGGAGTCTCTCAGCCATTGACATTTTGTCTCATTTCACTCTTCCCCCTTTTGGTCGAGAGGATTTTCTCAGTCCCTTGATGCTGGGTCTCAGCTCATTCCAGGGTTTTTCTCAATCCCTTGATGCTGATTCCCAGCTCATTCTCAGATTTCTTGATATACATTCTTGATATGGTTACAATCAATGGCTCACAATATCATATAGTTGTGTATTCATCACCATGATCATTTTTTTGAACATTTGCATCTCTCCAGCAAAAGAAATAAAAAAGAAAAAACTTATAACATGCCATACCCTTTAACTCTTCCTCCCATTAACCACTAATATTTCAATCTACTCAATTTATTTTAACCTTTGGAACACCTGCTCTTATTCTTTTTCTCCTTTTCCCTCTATTTTCCTTCTTTTCTTCAATAAAATGACATGACAGTTTATTTCTATGCTTTTTGAGACATAGAAGAGACACATTGTAGTCTTTCCATTTTGAACCCTACTAATCTTCTCTTGTCCAACTTGGTGCCTTCAAAGATCCTTAAAAGAATTAAAAGATTTCACATGTGTACACAGTTTTAGTCGTCCTTAGCTTTATCATTAGGAGATTTTTAAAAATGAAATTGATGCAAAAGTATTTGGATTTTTTTTCTATTTAAATCTTTTATCCTAAAATAATTTAAAGCTTCTGAAAATGAGAGATCTGAGAGAGTTATTAAGGTAATATACATACAATGGAATATTATGTAGCTGTAACACAGAATAAAGTTATGAAGTACGTAACAACATGGATGGACCTTGAGGACACTATGCTGAGTGAGATTAGCCAGAAACAAAAGGACAAATACTGTATGGTCTCACTGCTATGAACTGACATTAGTGAATGAACTTGGAAAACTTCAGTTGGTAACAGAGACCATCAGGAGATAGAAATAGGATAAGATATTGGGTAATTGGAGCTGAAGGGATACAGATTGTGCAACAGGACTGATTGTAAATATTCAGAAATGGATACCACAATAGTACCTAACTATAATACAGTAATGTTAGAACACTGAATAAAGCCGCATGTGAGAATGATAGAGGGAGGAGGGCTGGGGGCACAAATGAAATCAGAAGAAAAGACAGACGATAAAGACTGAGATGGTATAATCTAGGAATGCTTAGGGTGTACAATGATAGTGACTAAATGTACAAATTTTAAAATGTTTTTGCATGAGGAAGAACAAAGGAATGTCAATACTGCAGGGTGTTGAAGATAGATGGTAATTCATATTTTAAAACTAACTTATGTGTGAGACTAAAGTAAAAAATGTTTATTTGATATAAAATTTATATTTTGACTAGTGCATTTACTAATATAACTTATGTGGACAGTTTACTTGAACACCATAGTACATAGAACCTTGAGTAGGGCATGAGATTTTGTAAGTTTGTCCAGAGTGTTGCCCCAATAAATCCCAGAAGGATGTGAACAATGAATAAAAAAGTATTTGCAAAGTCTCCCTGGGGGAATGGTGATATAAGGGGGAAATTTAACTTCCTCAAGTGGAGAATTCTTGATATTCTCAGAAGCAGTGGGGACAACCAAAGCAATAGGCTGAGCCCCCAATCTTGGGGTTTGTTCATATGAAACTTAACCCTACAAAAGAATTAAAAAAAAAAAAGGTAAGAAGCAAAATTCCCCAAAATTTATTTCCCATATATTCTCAATTTTTATGATAGCTATTTATCATCAGTGAATACCAAGCACATACAGATACATTGTAATCAGAATAGATACCATTTATGATGTACTATGTACTAGGCACAATGCTAAGTGCTTTACTTTTAATGTGGAATGATGGCCTCATAAAAATCCTAGAGGCAAATATTTTTATTCCATTATATACATAAAGAAAGGGAGTCTCAGAGACTTCAAGTAATCAGCATAATGCCACTTGGCTAGTCAATTATAGCCAGAATTTATACTCAGATCTGCTGGACTCCAGTACTCAATTTATGGTTTTGCATATGAGATAACTATGCTTTTAGCATGTTTTGTAGCCATGTAATTAAATTCTTTTAAAAAAATAAGTAAGTATACAACCAATGGAATTTTTTCCCCTACCCATACCTTATCACCTGGTAACCTATATTCTAGATTCTGATTCTATGAGTTTGCTTATTCTAATTATTTCAAATCAGTGAGATCATACAGTATTTGTCTTTTTATGTTTAGCTGATTTCACTCAATATTATTTCTTCAAGGTTCATCCATGTTGTCTCATATATCTGAACTTCATTCCTTTTTATGGCTGAATGATATTCCATTGTGTGTATATATGCCACATTTTGTTTATCCATTCTTTTGTTGATTGACATGGGTTGCTTTTGGCAATTGTAAATAATACAGCTATAAACATCGGTGTGTAAATATCTGTTCAAGTCCCTGCTTTCAATTCTTTTGGGCCTATACCTAGAAATGGGATTCTGGATCATGTGGTAATAATATACTTAATTTTCTGAGGAACTGCCAAAATATCTTCTACAGTGGCTACACCATCTTATAGTCCCACCAGCACTGTGTGATTGTTCCTACAACACTTGTAATTTTCTATTTTTTAAATAGTAGCTATTCTAATGAATGTGAAATGGTATCTCCTTATGGTTTTGATTTACATTTCCCTAATGGCTAATGATATTGAGCATAGTTTATGTGATTTTTGGTGATTTGTATATCTTCTTTGGAGAAATATCTGTTCAAGTCTTTTGCCCATTTTTAAATTGGGTTGTCTTTTTGTTGTTGAATTAAAGGATTTCTTTATATATTCAGTATATTAAACTTTTATTGGATATATTGTTTCTAAATATTTTCTCCTATTGTGTAGGTTGTCATTTTACTTTCATGATAAAGTCATTTGAGATATAAAGTTTTAAATTTTGTTGAAATCCTGTTTATCTATTTATTCCATTGTTACTTGTGCTTTAGGTTTAAAGTCTAAGAAAGTACTGCCTGACACAAGATCCCGAAGATGTTTTCCCATGTTTTCTTCTAGGAGTTTATATATGGTGTTAAGTAGGGGTCCACCTTTATTCTTTTGCAAATGGAGATTCAGTTTTCACAGCATCATTTGTTAAAGAGACTATTCTTTCCCAATTCAGAGGTTTTTGCCTTCTTGTCAAAAATCATTTGACCATAAATATGAGAGTTAATTTCTGAGTTCTTAGTTCGATTCTGTTGGTTTTATGCTCTGTCCTTGTGCCAGAACTGTGCTGTTTTGATTACTGTGGCTTTGTAGTAAGTTTTAAGATAGGGAAGTATGGGTCCTGCAACTTCATTCTTCTTTTTCAAGGTGGCTTTGGCTGTCAATGGAAATTTGAGCTATGAGATTTTGTGGGTGATAAGTGATATTTTGAGCCATTAATATGCTAATGACTTAGTGGAAGGAGATGAACAGCTAGGTACCACTTTTATGTTTTAAAATAATGATCTGCAGTGGGAGAAAAAGAGGATTGTTTGTGCCCATCATCAGACTTAGTATTACTGGACACGTATGATTTCACAGATTGTTACAACAGAGTAACCACCATAACGAGAGGGGAGTCTTCTCTCAGAATATTCATGTGGAGGGTTGTACATCGGCAAAACCAGTAATGAAATAGAGGGCTGGATGCTCCTCATTGTTTCAAGACACCAAGCAGCTGGAAACCAGTAGGTGGTTGTTTTGAAGGGAAATTGTTTTTGTGAACAGATGGAAGTGATTTGATGAAGAGGAACTGGCTGATTATTCCCATCAAACGGATGATTTAAAATCGTGTTTTGCTACTTTAGTAAAATACAAAAGTCTGTTCATATAAATTATTTCAATCCCTGCCTGATCTTTGATAGCATTACTGATAAATTGATTTAACAGAACATAGAAAACTAAATAAGAATTCATTTTATTATATTAATTTGTAAATGTATGCTTTAGTTAAATATTTCTATGTCCTTTCTCATCAGTTCCCAAATGGAATGGATTTCCTGCTGAAACCCTAATAACTGTAGCCTTGGAAAGGTCCATCAGCTCCTTCCATTATCGATGAGGTTTTTGTTCAAAGAGTTGGTAACTTGGGTCAAGGCATCTGAATTCCAGTGCTAGCTGTATTACTAATTAACTATTAATTAATCAGCTTGGTTTTCAATCACTCTGCTATGTAATGTTCCTATATATAAGTAGTAAACCCCTTTTAAGTTCTAAATGTCTATGACTTTATGATCTAATTGCCTGTGTTTCATGCCATGCACCAAGATAGGGCACTCCTAATTACTCCTCTTGCACAAGGTGGCATTTTACCTTTAGAATAGTCTACTTCCTGCTTTGTTTATGTAATTTTTTCTTAATGGAATGCTTTACTCTTTTTCCTCTGCATTGAATAATTGGCTAATTACCATTGTGATTCCATAAAAAAATTGGACAGTCTTTTGTATCTTTAAAAAAATAATAAAATGCTTGTGGAAGCTTAACTATCTTGAAAATCTTAAATGGCTTCTATAATATATGATAGAATATATACAATTCTATCATATATTATAGAATATAGTATACAAATATATTATATTTGTAAGAAAGAACCAAAAGAAACTATTTATTTTCAGTTAAAAACATCCATCGGGAATATTTCACCTTGTAGGCTAAAGGAATTCTTTGTGGAGGAAGGAATATTTTTATTTATGGGGAGAGTTGGCTTCGTAACAGGACACAGGTCTGTGAGGCTGACACAGTTGAATAATTATACAAAATTCATTCCCCTCTTTCTTGCTGTCCCAGCCGCCATCTTATTTGAGCGCTCTTCCCCGTGTTGGTGCCATTCCCTTTCTAATGACTGCTATCCGGCCAATGGGAGGCAAAATTGCTGGACGCCTTCTTGAAAAGATCCTTGCCCTTAAAAAGAAGCTTATGAAGGCTGGTGTGACAGTGGCTTAGCAGGCAAATTCCCACCTGCCATGCTGGAGACCTGGGTTTGATTCCTGGTGGCTGCCCATGAAAAAAAAAAAAACTTATGGAAAAATCCCACCTCTAAGTAAACAGTGACTCAAACAGATACTTACACATCAATGTTGATAGCAGCACTATTCACAATGGTCAAAGGATGGAAACAATCCTGATGTCCATCAACAGAAGAATGGATAAATGAACTGTGGCACATCCATACAATGAGATATTATTCAGCTGTAAGAATGAATGACATTCTGATATATACTACAATAACATAGATGAACCTTGAAAGCATTATGCTTAATGAAATCAGAAAGGCACATAAGAACAAATATTGTATGATTCAGTTACACGAAATATCTAGAATAAGCAAATTCATAGAGAGAGAAAGTAGATTTGAGGTTACCATGAGCTGGGATGGGAGTTGGGGGAAGGATGGGGAGTCACTGTTTAGTGGGTACAGAGTTTGTGTTTGGGGTGATGACAAAGTTTTAGAACTAGATAATGGTGACAGTTGCACAACACTGTGAACACTGTAATTAATGCCACTGAATTGCACACTTAAAAATTGTTAAAAGGTCAAATTTTATATTAAATATATTTTACCAAAATTTTAAAAAGCTCATAGAAGGAGGCAACTTTCTTCCTCGGGAGGTTTTCGCATTCAGATATGATGCTGTATTTGGCCCATTTTGCACACAAGGAATTAGACCTTGAGAGATCGAGACACTTCCCTGTGGCATATATAATGGTACTGTCAAATGGCAGAGCCTGAATTTAATCTAAGGTAGAAGATAACAAATCCATACTTTCTGCTACCACTTACATTGCATTCCATGATAATCATACTATACCATACATTTGGAAAAAATGCTTTATACTTTACAAGAGAATGTCTTCACATCAGCACTATGAGAGAGAAACATTATTATACTAATTTCACCCGTGAGATATCAGAGACTCACACACTAGAAAGTGGCTGGGTTGAGGTTTGCCCCTAAAGGCTTCCAAGGGCTCTGCCCTTTCTATGGTCCCATGAATTCTTAAGGACAAAGTTAGGTCCCCCAGAGATCAGAAATATCACTCTTTAAAAAGATTTCCAACCTGTGCTGCTTTTAGCTCTGGTGGTTCTGAGGAGTGCTGTGGGCATCTGGGCTGAGGGGTAAGGAAGGGAGAGGGAGGCACTTTAGTGGGGCCCTAACACCTCCCTCCCCACATTAACCAGGTCAACCAAGAAGGAACCTCCAAATTTATCTGTTTTGCACACTGAGCTCTTGAATAAGACTTCCACTGAACAAACATGCATTGGCTTTAAAAGGAAGACAGCTTGCAAACTGCTGCTGTAGGCAATACAGAACCATCAAAACTTGCTGTGGAGGGAAACTGTATAATAAAAGCCATGTTCTGGAAAAATCAGTCTGGCAGTTCTGTTGGTAGGACACTTTCAACGTAGAGAGTCTGGTAGAGAAGGAAACAAGAGAGTTTAGAAGAGGGGCAGCGGGCAAGTAAGTATGAGAACAGCAAAAACGAAAGACTTCTGGATCTTAGGGTCCACAGGACTTAAGTTATTATATACAATTATATAGAATAAAATAATAAATATATATAATTTTACTTTTAAATACCCATACAGTAAACTTAACTTTTTTCTTTTCTATCTAATCTATGTAATTGTATCAATTCAGGTACCACCACCATAATCAGAATACAAATAGTTCTATCATCCCCAAACCCCCTAATATTCCTTTATAGTCACCCCTCCCCCACCCATAACCTCTGTCTATCACTGTCTCTACAGTTGTGTCTTTTCAAGAATGTCATATAATTGGAGTCATATTATATGGTTACAAGTATGTAACCTTTGAGACTAGCTTCTTTTACTCAGCCTAATGCTTTGAGATTTATCAATGTCATTGTGTATCAATACTCATAAGACTCTGAAAAGAGAAATAGGCTATAATACGAAGTTGGGGCCTGATGATGTGGGAACTTGAAAGGTTTTGAACTGAAAAGAGTAATAGTTGTTACAAATTCTCCTGTGAATTCATTCCTTTGTTTATTTATACAATTATTTTCGGAGTGACTAATAAGTGCTATTTTAAGAGCTGAGGATTTGGCAATGAACCAAATAAAAATCCCCATCTTTAAGGAGCTTATAATCTAGTGAGGGGAGACAAACAATTGAATGCATATATGATTTAATGTCAGGAAGTGATCTGAGTGGGAGAATGGAGGGAGAAGAGGCTGTTGTGGATAGAGAGGTCAGAAAAGCCTCTGAGCAGGTCAGGTTTGACAAGCAATCTGATGAAATCTATGAGGAAGCCCCACAGCTATCTGGAAAGTGAGAGCTCCAAGCAACCCTGAACGTACAGGCCCTGGGATGAGAGGTGCTCGCCATCTTTAGGGACAAGCAAGGAGGCCATTGTGAAAAGAGCCTTAGGGGAGTGACCAAGACAGGATCAGAATAAGGGACCAGGTCATGCAGGGTCTCAGGAACCAGTGTGAGAACTTTGGATTTGTGCTCTTAAGTGTGATGGGTAGTGTGCTGGTTTGAATCTGTTATGTACCCTAGCAAAGACCACGTTCTTTTAATCCAGTCTTGTGGGGGCAGACCTATTCAATTGAGATGTGACCTAGCCCATTCAAGGTGGGTTTAATCCTTTGCTGGAGTTCTTTGTGAAGAGGATAAAAGACAGTAAAAGCCCAGAGAGCTTAGAGTGAGAAACACCATGGGAGAAACAAGCAAGGACCCACAGGAGCCGAGAGAGAAAACCATTGAAACTAGAATCCAGGAGAGGACGAGCAGACGTCACCATGTGCCTTCCCATGTGACAGTGGTGTCCCAGACGCTGGCGGTCTTTCTTCAGAGTCAAGGTATCTTTCTCTGGATGCCTTACTTTGGACATTTTCTTGGCCTTAGAGCTGTAAATTTGTAACCTAACAAATCCCCATCGTAAAAGCCAACCTATTTCTGGTATATTGCATTTAGGCAGCTTTAGCAAACCAACACAGGCAGCCAGTGGGAGATTTCAAGCAAAAAACTGACTAGATTTGATTTCTATCCATGAAGACCACTCCCTGCTGGTCAGAGGAGAGACTCTAAGAGAATGCCAGCAGGATGGATTGGGAGGGTGGGGGAAACAGAGGCAAAGAAGTCAGGTTGTATGGGCCTGGACTAGGCCAACGGTGGAGAAAGAGATGAGTGCAGAAGGTATTAAAGGAACATGGAATTTCTTACCTACATTCCGAAGGTTGGAAATTTAAATAATTTCTGAAAGTGTAGGTCGACGGGTAAATAGCAAGGACATAGTAAGTAATTACATTCTAAGTAATTAGATGATAAGGCCAGTACAAGTAGGGATGTTTGTGTGGCCATACCTCCAATTTTGAGATTGCATGAATGTAAATAGTGACTTTCAGAGTGTGCTTCCCAAACTGCTGGGATTTCATTTAGGGTTTTTCCAGGACTGCCAGGAACAGGTTGGAGTTGGAGCCATGTTCTCAACCCCAACTCTACCCTGAGTGGTGCCCAAATTTCCTGTTTCATATATCTGCTTCCATAAAATTCACTGGAAGAAAGTGTTACAAAGGGAAAAAAAAGGGGGGAAACTTCTCTGTGAGAAGCTATACACTCAAAATCTTCTTATTTGATGAATGGAGACTCTTAGCGTCCCTTCAGACAGAATACTTTCTGGCCCCACAGCTTCCTGGGCTAGTTGTATTATGTGTCTGGTTCAGGGAAAAAAATAATTCCCCTCATATTTTATCACTTCATGTTTTGTCCAACTATGTATCTACATGGATGGATAGTTTTAGTTATTCTCACTATACAAATCAGTTTTATTTTTTGACTTTTTAAAATAAAAATGATTTTATAATAAATTTCTTTTATATGTAGTCTTCATAACTTTCTAATATTCTCAAATAAATCCTGCAGGATCACCTGTGTATCTTTTTTTTTTTTGCGCTTCCGCTTTCTCTGTTTTAAATGTGATATATTGCATAGTTGTGGTTGTGCTGTTATAACAGATAAACCCACAAAGCTCAGCGGCTTAACAGCAATAGAATTTATTCATATAAACTGGCAGGGACGTGTGTGTGGGAAATGGTGGGTTATTCGCTTTACACATTCAGGGAGCAGGCTGATGGAGGCGCTGCCACCCCGAATATGTGGCTTCCAAAGCCATCCTGGAGTCAAGATCCAGCCAGAAGGCAAGGGAAGAGAGGCAAGAGAGAACCACACAGGAAGTTTTTATGGACCAGACTTGGAAGTGGCAGGTTTCACTTCTGCCCATAGGCCAAAGGCCAGATTTCAAAGCCTCACCTAACAAGGGTTTGGTGAGCAGCCAACCAGTCTCTGCCCACATATGATCATGATCCCCAAATTGGAAAACACATGCTTAGCTCTGAATTTGTTGTTTCTGCTTTGGGAACATTGGCCTGCATTTACATCTGTGCTTTGTGACTCAGGGTGAGCACTGATGTATAAGAACAGATGCAGAGAGCTTTGTTTGCAATTACGCTATAAAATGGCCACCGCTGATGCATGATGTGCTAGGAGTATGAAAATTCTTGATTTTTCTCATTTGATCTTTCAGAGTTCTGGCAAGAGTCACCTCCTCTGTGCAGTTGTGTCCAACCTCTTATTGCATATCATTCTAACTCCAGCTAGTACTTAGCATGTTTGCAATATTTCTCATGACTAATTTTTTTTTATGGTTGTGCTTTATGGTTTTTTCTCTTTTGCAGATCTTATCTGTTTTTTACTCCTCATTAACCTGTAAGTCCTTGAGGATAGCGTGAAATACCTTTACTCTTTTCTTCACTCCCTGTCACAGTCTCATCAGTGCTCTGTATCCAGTGGGTATTAAGTAATTGTGGCTGATTTAGCAAATGAAATAAAGGCAGTTTGCTCTCTTAAATCAGTTGCTTTATATCTAATGATCCAAATTTTAGGAACTACTTCAAGAGACATAAGCCCTTGGGAAGCCTGAGGCATTCATATCTTTTGAAAATTATAGCTGACTGCTTAGCTTCCTGTTGCTTGCTTCCTTCTCTTTCTTTTTTATGAGGAAGTTTTATAGACTAAGTAAATTTAAGCAAATTTATGACCACTGATGCAAGCTTATAAATAGGGTATTTTAATTGAGGTCAAATCAGTGAATCAGCAAAAGATAAAATCTCTTTCCAAAAATCAGAGTAATTTATTTTTATGATGCTGTTGAGAAGAAGAGATGAAGACCTCTTTATATATGTATATGGAATTACATATATATAGTTGCCTAAATCTTAATTGTTAGTAAAGTCTAGCCTGGCCTGAATCAGAAAAATGATTGAAATGTGTTTGAGTGCTTTTGCGAGGTCAGAGTCGACCCACAGAGCAGAAGAGCGCACGACACATGATCTTTGCTCTCAACTCTTAAAAAACTTTTTATTAACAGGAATCATTTGTTGCCTGTAGAAAGGAAGCTGGCACAATTTTCAAAGAAATCCAAAGCATGTCTAATATGGGGTCAGAAACATCCCACACTCCCCCATGCAAAGCTGTTAAGATTTTCCAAAATAATAAAGACATTTTAAAGATTCCCAAGAAGCTGGGGCTTTGCTTAATTTAGAAACCACGTTTGCTTTTCAACGTTGAGCTTAACGGAATGTCTGGCAAATTATCCCATTCTTTTTGAGAAATTTTTAACATGGGTTCTTCAAGAATTCCAACTTGGGTGAAAACTAAAACAGCCCTTAAAAATTGTATTTGTTGTTTCTTTCTTTCTTCCTTTCTTTCTCTTTTTCTTTAAAGAAGTTGGTCTTTTTTATTGTTAACCAGACTCACCTGACTTGGGTGGTTATAACTTCAATGTAAGTTCCTGGCCTCTGGGATGTGCATGAACATGTCCTGTGAATAGACCAACTTCCTGCCTGGAAGTAAAGTCCCCTCTGTGGCCACAGGCTTGTGGGCTGTAAAAGCCTGATTTGTCTGCTTCCACTGAGGGTGGAATCTTGTTCTTTCAAAATCGGAAAGTCTATTTATTAATTTACAAGGAGAAATAAAGCTATCCAATGGTACAAGGCATTAATGTTCGAAGCTCACAGTCTTTTCCCTGAAATCCCATTTTGGAATAAACCTTCTTGTGATTACCATATTTTATCTTAATAAATGCTAATATATTCAATTAAGTTATAGCCCTGTCTTGGCTTGAGAGAGAGTGTATCTTTATAAAGTGTTGGCATATATCTGCTTTGGTTTAACCACATGCACCCAATTGATTTTTCAGAGTCCTCGGAGGTAGGGTACTTCATTATTGCTTCTAGTTACTACAGCCTCTTTCCAAAATTTTTGTTTTCCAAAAATAAAGAATATGCTTTTAAAATGTGTTCTTAAAAGTGGAGTAGTTAAAAAAATAATTTAAGCCTTTGCTCTTCCAAAGTTCTGAATACAGGTATACCTTGGAGATAGTATGGGTTGAGTTTCAGACCACCACAATAAAGGGAGTCACACAATTATTTTGGTTGCCAAGTGCATATAAAAGTTATGTTTATATTATGTTGTAGTCTATTAAGTGTGTAATGGCATTATGTCTAAAAATAAAAAAACAATGTACGTACCTTATTTGAAAAAGGCTTTATTGCTAAAACAAATGTTAACATCCTCTTAGCCTTCAGCACTTCACTCTCTTTGCTGGTGGAGGGTCTTGGCTGGATGTTGATGATGCTGGCTGACCATGGTGGTGATGGCTGAAGGTTGAGTGGCTATGTCATTTCCTAAAACAAGACAACAATGAAGTTTGCTGTTTCTTAGCCAAATCCTCTGGAGAACTTACTGCAGCTTCTCCATCAGCACTTGCTGCTTCACCTTGCATTTTTATGTTATGGAAATAGCTTCCTTCTTTAAACCTCATGAACTAACCTCTTGCTAGCTTCAAACTTTTCTTCTGCAGCTTCTTCATCTCTCTCAGCCTTCATAGAATTCAAGAAAATTAGAACTTTGCTTTGAATTGCGGTTCGGTTTAAGGGAATGTTATGGCTGGTTTGATCTTCTCCAGACAACCGAAACTTTATCCATATCAGCAATAGGCTGTTTTGCTTTCTTATCATCTGTGTGTTCACTGGAGTGAACTTTTAATTTCTTTCAAGACCGTTTCCTTTGCATTCACAACTTGGCTAACTATTTGGCATAAGAGACCTTGCTTTCAGCCTCTCTTGGCTTTTGAGATACTTTCCCTACTAAGCTTAATCATTTCTAGCTTGTGATTTAAAGTGAGAAATGTGCAATGCTTCCTTTCACCTGAACATTTAGAGGCCATTATGGGGTTATTAATTTGCCTAATTTCAATATTGTTGTGTCTCAGGGAATAAGGAGGCCCAATGAGAGAGAGATGGGGAATGGTCAATCATTGGAGCAGTCAGAACGCATGCAACGTTTATCAATTAAGTTTTCTGTCTTATATGGGTGCAGTTTGTGGCACCCCAAACAATAGTAACATCAAAGATCACAGATCATGGATCACCATAACAGATATAATAATAATGAAAAAGTTGAAATATTGCAAGAGTTACCAAAATGTGACACAGATACACAAAGTGAGCACATGCTATTGGAAAATGGTGCCAATAGACTTTTTGACATAGACCTTCAATTTGTAAAAAATGTAATTATCTGCAATGCACAATAAAGTGAAGTGCAGTAAAACTAGGTGTGCCTTTATTTTTAAAATTTACTGATATGCATTGATCAGTGCATCAGTCAGAAAAACAGTTCTTATTTAAAAGGTCAGGTTGTTTTAAATATTGTTTAGTTATCAAACTTATTCCTTCTATAGTTTGCTATAGTATATATCTAGCCTTATAGGAGAAGACACTTTAGTTGCACCAGTTAAAAAAATGTCATAATATTGTAAAAATTCCCCATATCTAAGATTAACAAAAGTGAGGTTCTGGGATGATGGCAGAATAGGATAGGCCAAGTTCATCCCTGCTCCAAAGAATAGCTAGAGAAATGACAGAAAAAAGACTGGGAAAGTGATTCCAGGGTATAAGTGACCTGGAAGGGTCTTCTAAACCATATAGGGAGGCCCTGGTTGAAAATGCAGAAGAATTGAGATGCAGAAAACTGGAGACCCATCCCCTAGTGCAAACAGCCTAATGTGCTCCTTTTCACATGGAGGAAATGCACAGACAGGGAGAAGCGGACAAGGAAGTAAGCCTAGCTGTGTTCATTGAACGTGCTCCCTGTGACCTGTGACTCCCCCCACATTCCGTGCACCTGAACCCCATCACCCCCTCCCACTGTGTTCCAGGCACCCCAATCCATTGCCCATGGCGTGTCCCCACCTCATACCCAAACCCTGCGCACAGGCACAAGCCTGTCTCCTGCGCAAGGGGACAGTTTTGCCCTGCCCACTCCTGAGACATGCATACTTGCATCCAGCCCCTCGACCCCCACCTCCCCCTCCTTGCCCCCGGCAGGCAGTCACCTGTGCATCCAAGCTATAGGTGCTCACTTTCATACCCAGGCCACACCCACACCCAGCCCATACAGTTGAGCAACTCTGCGTGGCCCCCTCTGAGTACAGTGTACACGTACATCAGCATCTGTGCCCCCCCCAGATGCATGCACCTGTACTTGCCCACTCACACCACGCCTCCTCAGCTCTGGGCAAGTGCTGACCTACGCATCTGGGCCACACCTGCCTCCAGCCCACAAGGCACAATCCCACCCCACTGCCCCTGAGCTCTGTGCACGTGCACACCAGGGTTTCACTCTCCAGATGCTGCACCAGCACAGAAACATCCTCCCTGCTGGGCACCCAAGTATCTGTACATGGACATTTTGACCCCTGCACCCACCCCCCTGCCCCACACATATGCACACCCTTGCCCCACTCCACGGCACAAGTGTCCTTCTCTCACAGCTGGCAGCTGCTCTCATGCACATCTGTGCCACATTTCCTCTGTCCTGCACAAGTGGGCACCCTTACCCCACCCCACCCCTGTAAATGAGGACCTGTGTCAGGGCCCCACCCATCATCACCCACCCTTGACACATGTCCTGCAACCTCCCTGACCTGTACCCTGCTCCCTCACACTTGTGCATCCACATCCCGGCCCCCCTTGTCTCCTCCCCTTGTGCAACAGACCCCCCATCTGCTTCCCGCTGGGTCCTGCCTCTGTGTCCCCCATGTAGCACTCTGCTCCTGGGTTCTAAGGACTACCTGAGCTGTACCTCACCCCAACAGCCCCCACACTGCACTTCCACAACCCTGTGACCCACAGCCCATACTCATAGGTATCAGTATAGAGTATCCAACCTGTGCAGGTACCTGCATCGCAACCCATCACCACACTGTTGTACCCCTCCTCACACCCTCCATCCTGCTCCATGTCCATCCTGCAAATGCAAACTTTAGACTACTGAGGGAAATCAATATCAAAAGTAACCCTATCAAGATATTTATATGTTGTGAAGACAACAGAAGATCACTAACCACATGAAGATGCAGACAGATAAAGCTCAGTCTAATGACCAAATTAAACACTGGAGAAGACACAGACTTTGGAACAACTAATCAAAGATGTTCATATAACTCTACTAAATAAAGGAGAGTTATATGGCTAATGACATAAAGGAGACCAAGAAGAGAATAGAAGAGCATAAAGAGGAATTTGTAAGAATAAATAGAAAAATAGCAGCAATCACAGGCATTAAAGATGTTGTAAGCCAAATAAAATTATATTAGAGACACACCACAGCAGATTTGAAGAGGCAGAAGAAAAAATAAGTGAACTAGAGGATAGGACAACTGATTTTGAACACACAAAAGAACAAATGACATAAAAGATGGAAAAAGTTGAATTGGATCTCAAGGAAATGATGGACAAAACAAATTGCACAAATAAAAGAACCATTGGTGTCCCAGAAGAAGAAAAGAGTAAAGGGCTAGGAAGATTGGTGGAGGATATAATGGGGGGAAACTTCCCAACCTTTATAAAAGACAGAAATATGCAAATCAAAGAAGCCCAATGAACTCCAAATAAAATAAATCCAAATAGCCCAACCCCAAGACACATACTAATCAGTCTGTCTAATGTTTGAGATGCAGAAAATCCTGAAAGTGGCAAGAGAAAAACAACCTATTATATAGAAGGAAAACCATGTAAGACTGAGTTCAGACTACTCAACTGGCACTATAGAGGTGAGAAGGCAGTAATATGATATATTTAAGATCCTGAAAGAGAAAGACTTCCAGCCAAGAACTCTGTACCCAGCCAAATTGTCCTTCAGAATTGAGGGAGAGATTAAAACTTCATAGACAAGTCACCTCCCCACCCCTACCGCGGGCCGGAGGGGGCCGGGGTGGGACCCAGGTAAAAAAAAAAAAACAAAAAAAAACATCACAGACAAATAAGGGCTGAGAGAATATATCCACAAGAGACTGGTTCTACAAGAAATACTAAAGGAAGTTCTGCCGGCTAAAAAAGAAAGACAGGAGAGGGAGTGTCATGGTCAGGTTCCTGTGTCAACTTGGCCAAGTGGTGGTATCTGTTTGTCTGGTTGGGCAAGTGCTGGTCTGTCTGTTGCAATGAGGACATTTCATAGAATTAAATCATGATCATGTCAGCTGCATCCACAGCTGATTCCATTTGTGGTCAGCCAAGGGGAGTGTCTTCTGCAATGAGTGATGCTTAATATAATCACTGGAAGCCTTTTTAGGAGGATTCAGAAGAGACAGGCTATCTTCCTGCTTCAGCCAATGAGCCTCTCCTGTGGAGTTTGTCCCGACCTCCATCAGAATAGTTGGCTTCACAGCCTGCCCTGAAGATTTTGGACTCTGCATTTCCACAGTTATGTGAGACACTTTTATAAATTATATATTTGTGAGTGTTTCCTATTGATTCTGTTTCTCTCGGGAACCCTAACTAATACAACTTGGTACCAGGAGTGGTTTTTAAGAAAATGAATCTTAAAAATGGGTTTTTATGAGTGGTTTTCTACTTTGACTGGGCTCAAAGGCACTAAGGACTCTGATTCCCATAATCAGAATGACACTCCCAATCCATGGAGTGAGTTTGCAAAAAAGATAGTACTGTTAATCTTCCTCCAAGCCTTCCCCAAGGAGACTGACGGCCTTTTACCAGGGTAACTGTGCTTTGGGGAAAAGGAAATGGTCAGATATTTCAGGGATTATTAGACACTGGTTCAGAAATGACATTAATTCCAGGGGACCCAAAACATCACTCTAACCCACCAGTCAGAGTGGGGGCTTATGGAGGCCAGGTGATCAATGGAGTTTTAGCTCAGACCCATCTCACAGTGGTTCCAGTGGGACCCATTCTGTAGTTATTTCTCCAGTTCCAGAATGTATAATTAGAATAGACATACTGAGCAACTGGCAGAATCCCCATATTGGCTCTCTAACTCATGCAGTGAGGGCTATTATGGTGGGAAAGGCCAAGTGGAAGCCACTAGAACTGCCCCTACCTAGCAAAATAGTAAATCACAAACAATACCGGACTCTTGGAGGCATTGCAGAGATTCCTGTCACTCTTAAGGACTTGAAGGACGCAGGGGTGGTGATTCCTACCACATCCCCATTCAACTCTCCTATTTGACCTATGCAGAAAACAGATGGGTTTTGGAGGATGACAGTGGATTATCGTAAGCTCAACCAGGTGGTAACTCCAATTGCAGCTACTGTTCCAGATGTGGTATCATTGCTTGAGCAAATCGACACATCCCCTGGTACCTGGTATGCAGTTATTGATCTGGCAAGTGATTTTTTCTCAATAGCTGTTAGTAAAGACCACCAGAAACAGTTTGCTTTCAGCAGGCAAGGTCAGCAATATACTTTCACTGTCCTACCTCAGAGGTATATCAACTCTCCAGCCCTATGTCATAATCTTGTCCGCAGGGACCTTGATCATTTCTCCCTCCCACAAGACATCACACTGGTCCATTATATTGATGACATCATGTTGATTGGACCTAGTGAGCAAGAAGTAGCAACTACTCCAGACTTACTGGTAGAGGATGGGATATAAATCCAACAAAAATACAGGGGATTTCCACCTCAGTGAAATTTCTAGGTGTCCAGTGGTGTGGGGCATGTCGAGATATCGCTTCTAAGGTGAACAGTAAGTTGCTACATCTGGCCGCTCCTTAGACCAAAAAAGAGGCACAATGCCTAGTTGATCTCTTTGGATTTTGGTGACAACATATTCCTCATTTGGGTGTGCTACTCTGGCCCATTTATCGAGTGACCAGAAAAGCTGCTAATTTTGAGTGGGGACCTGAACAAGAGGAGGCTCTGCAACAGGTCCAGGCTGCTGTACAAGCTGCTCTACCACTTGGACCATATGATCCAGCAGATCCAATGGTGCTGAAAGTGTCAGTGGCAAACAGAGATGCTGTTTGGAGCCTTTGGCAGGCCCCTATAGGAGAATCACAACACAGACCCTTAGGATTTTGGAGCAAAGCCTTACCATCTGTGGCAGATAACTACTCTCCTTTTGAGAAACAGCTTTTGGCCTGCCACTGGGCCTTAATAGAGACTGAATGTTTAATCAAGGACCACCAAGTTATCATGAGACCCGAGTTGCCTATCATGAGCTGGATGTTGTCTGACCCACCAAGCCATAAAGTTGTGCATGAGCAGCAGCACTCTATTGTAAAATGGAAATGGTATATACAAGATAGGGCCAGAGCAGGTCCTGAAGGCACAAGTAAGTTACATGAGGAAGTGGCCCAAATGCCCATGGTCTCTGCTCCTGCCACATTACCTTCTCTTTCCCAGACCAGAGCTATGGCCTGTTGGGGAGTTCCTTACAGTGAATTGACTGAGGAAGAGAAAACTTGGGCCTGGTTTACAGATGGTTCAGCACGATATGCAGGTACCACCTGAAAGTGGACAGCTATAGCACTACAACCCCTTTCTGGGGTATCCTTGAAAGACAGTGGTGGGGGGAAATCCTCCCAGTGGGCAGAAGTTCGAGCAGTGCACCTGGTTGTTCATTTTGCTTGGAAGAAGAATTGGCCAGAGGTGCGTTTGTATACTGACTCATGGGCTGTTGCTAATGGTTTGGCTGGATGGTCAGGGACTTGGAAAGACCATAATAGGAAAATTGGTGAAAAAGAGGTCTGGGGAAGAAGTATGTGGATAGACCTTTCTGAGTGGGCTAAAAACATGAAGATATTTGTGTCCCATGTGAACGTGCACCAGAGGGTGACTTCAGCAGAGGAAGGTCTTACTAATCAAGTGGATAAGATGACTCGTTCTATGGATACCAGTCAGCCTCTTTCCCCAGCAACTCCTGTCACTGCCCAATGGGCTCATGAACAAAGTGGTCATGGTAGAAGGGATGGAGGTTATGAATGGGCTCAGTAACATGGACTTCCACTCACCAAGTCTGACTTGGCTTCAGCTACTGCTGAGTGCCCAATCTGCCAGCAGCAGAGACCCACACTCAGCCCCTGATATGGCACCATTCCCCGAGGTGACCAGCCAACTGCATGATGGCAGGTTGATTACATTGGACTACTCCCTTCATGGAAGGGCAGCGATTTGTTCTGAGTGGAATAGACTCATACTCTGGATATGGGTTTGCTTTCCCTCATACAATGCTTCTACCAAAATACCATCCATGGGCTTACAGAATGCCTTATCCATCACCATGGTATTCCACACAGCATTGCTTCTGATCAAGGAACACAATTCACAGCAAATGAAGTGTGGGAATGGGCACATGATCATGGAATTCTTTGGTCTTGCCATGTTCCTCATCATCCAGAAGCAGCTGGATTGACAGAAAGGTGGAATGGCCTTTTGAAAACTCAATTACGGTGCCAACTAGGTGGTAGCACCTTGAAGGGCTGGGGTAATGTTCTCCAGGAAGCTGTATATGCTCTGAATCAGAGTCTGCTGTATGGTGCTGTTTCTCCCATAGCCAGGATCCATGGGTCCAGGAACCAAGCAGTGGAAATGGGAGTGGCACCACTCACTATTATCCCTAGTGATCCACTAGGAAAATTTTGCGTCCTGTCCCTGAGAGCCTGAGCTCTGCTGGTCTACAGGTTTTAGTTCCAAAAGGGGGAGTGCTTCCACCAGGAGAAACAACAATGATTCCATTGAACTGGAATCTAAGACTGCCACCTGGTCACTTTGGGCTACTCGTACCCCTGGATCAACAAACCAAGAAGGGGATTACATTATTGTCTGGGGTGATTGACCCTGTCTATCAGGGGGAAATAGGAATGTAGCTACACAATGGAGGTAAAGAAGAGTTTTCTTGGAATATAGGAGATCCCTTATATTTTAGTACTACCATGCCCTGTGATTAAAATCAATGGAAAATTGCAACAACCCAATCCAGGCAGGACTACCAATGGCTCTGAAACTTTAGGAATGAAGGTTTGTGTCACTGCACCAGCCAAAAAACAACAGCCAGCTGAAGTGCTTGCTGAGGATAAAGGGAACATGGAATGGGTAGTGGAAGAAGGTAGTGATAAATATGAACTATGACCACATGATCAGTTACCAAAATGAGGACTGTAATGCTGTTTCATTCATGTTGTAAGATCACCCTATTCTGGAGAGATTTAGTGTGTTTCCAGTTATATGTAGGGCAGTTGAGTATTGTTAGGTGGAAGAAAAAATGTGTCTTTTGTTGTTTTTTAATTCAGAAATTAGGTATGATTTAAGGTGATATGTATAGCTGCCAAGTTGACAAGGGGTGGACTGTCATGGTCAGGTTCTGTTTGTCTGGTTGGGCAAGTGCTGGCCTGTCGCGATGAGGACATTTCATAGAATTAAATCATGATTGCGTCAGCTGCATCCACAGCTGATTCCATTTGTGGTCAGCCAAGGGGAGTGTCTTCTGCAATGAGTGATACTTAATCTAATCACTGGAAGCCTTTTAAGGAGGATTCAGAGGAGAGAAGCTCTCTTCCTGCTTCAGCCAGCGAGTCTCTCCTGTGGAGTTCGTCCAGACCCTCTGCTCTAGTTTGCTAGCTGCCAGAATGCAATGTGCCAGAAACAGAATGGCTTTTAAAAGGGGAATTTAATAAGTTGCTAAATTACAGTTCAAAGGCTGAGAAAATGTCCCAATTAAAACAAGTCTATAGAAATGTCCAGTCAAAGGCATCCAGGGAAAGATACCTTGGTTCAAGAAGACTGATGAAGTTCAGGGTTTCTCGCTCAAATGAGAAGGCACATGGCAAACACAGTCACAGTTTCTCACATGGCTGAAATGGTATCATCAGCTACTTTTATCTCCTGGCTTCCTGTTTCATGAAGCTCCCCGGGAGATGTTTTCCTTCTTCATCTCCAAAGGTCACTGGCTAGTGGGCTCTCTGTTTCTCATGGTTATGTTGTTCTTCTTTGGCTCTCTCTGAATCTCTCATTCTCCAAAATGTTTCCTCTTTTATAGGATTCTAGAAATTTTTCAAGACCCACCCAAATGGGTGGAGACATGTCATCATCTAATCCAGCTTAACAACTAATATTGATTAAATCACATCTCCAGGAAGATGATCTGATTACAGTTTCAAACATACAGTATTGAATAGGGATTATTCTGCCTTTATGAAATGGGATTTAGATTAAAACATGGCTTTTCTAGGGGACATGCATCCTTTCAAACCAGCACACCCTCCATTGGAATCGTTGGCTTCACAGCTTGCCCTGCAGATTTTGGACTCTGTGTTCCCATGGTTATGTGAGACAGTTTGAAAAATTTTATATTTACGAGTGTTTCCTGTTAGTTCTGTTTCTCTAGAGAACCATAACTAATACAGGGAGGTCTGGAGGAGGGCACAGAATTGAAGAGTACCAGTAAGGGCAACCTAAAGGATAAAAAGAGAGAAAGGGAAAAGAATATATAGATCTGACAAACAAACTCCAAAAGATAAGACAGTGGAGTCATGTAATGCCTTTACAGTAATAACTATGAATGTTCATGGACTAAACTTACCAATGAAAAGATATACATTGGCTGAATAGATTAAGAAATATAATCTGCCTATATGCTGCTTACAAGGGACTCATTTTAGATACAAGGAAACAAATAGATTGAAAGTGAAAGGATGGAAAAAGATACTTTATGCAATCTGCAACCAAAAGAAAGCAGACAAAATATCAGACAAAATAGACTTTAAATATAAAGACATCAAAAGAGACAAAGGACACTATATATAAGTAAAAGAGACAATTAACCAAGAAGAAATAACAATCATAAACATCTATGCTCTCAATCAAGGAGATCCGAAGCACACTGGCAAAACTGAAGGGAGTGATAAATGTTTCAACAATAAAAGGAGGAGACTTCAACACACCACTCTTTTCTATAGATAGAACAATCAAACAGAGTATCAACAAAGAAATAGAGGACTTAAACAATTTAATAAATGAATTAGATCTAACAGACACATATAGGTCATTACACCCCAAAACACCAGGATATCCATTCTTCTCTAGTGCTTATGGAACATTCTCCAGGATAGAGCATATGCTGGGGCACACAGCAAGTCCTTATACATTTAAAAACATTGAAATTATTCAAAGCTTTTTCTCTGATCACAGTGGAATGAAGCTAGAAATCAATAACCACCAAAGAACAAGAACTTTCATAAATATATGGATATTAAATAATACATTCTTAAACAATGAGTGGGTCAAAGAAGAAATTGCTAGAGAAATAGGTAGCTTTTTGGAGACAAGTGAAAACAAGAACACAACTCATCAGAACTTATGGGATGCAAAAAGGTTGTGCTGAGAGGGAAATTTATTGCCCTAAATGCCTATGTTAAAAAAGAGGAAGGAGGACATTCAAATGGTCAAAAGGCAAATGAAGAGGTGCTCAACATCCCTGGCCATTAGAGAAATGCAAATCAAAACCACAATGATATCTCATCTCACACCCACCAGAATGGCCATTATCAACAAAACAGAAAATGACAAGTGCTGGAGAGGATGTGGAGAAAGAAGCACACTTATTCACTGTTGGTGGGAATGTCCAATGGTGCAACCACTGTGGAAGGCAGTCTGGCGGTTCCTCAAAAAGCTGAATATAGAACTGCCATATGACCCAGCAATACCACTGCTAGGTATCTACTCAGAGGACTTAAGGGCAAAGACACAAATGGATGCTTGCACCCCAATGTTTATATCAGCATTATTTACAATTGCAAAGAGATGGAAACAGCCAAAATGTCCATCAACAGATGAGTGGCTAAACAAACTGTGGTATATATATACGATGGAATACTATGCAGCTTTAAGACAGAATAAACTTATGAAGTATGTAACAACATGGATGGACCTTGAGAACATTATGCTGAGTGAGACTAGCCAAAAACTAAAGGACAAATACTGTATGGTCTCACTGATATGATCTGACATTAGTGAATAAACTTGGAATATGTCGTTGGTAACAGAGACCAGCAGGAGATAGAAATAGGGTAAGATATTGGGTAATTGGAACTAAAGGGATACAGACTGTGCAACAGGACTGGATACAAAAACTCAGAAATGGACAGCACAATACTACCTAACTGTAGGATAATTATGTTAAAACACTGAATGAAGCTGCATGTGAGAATGATAGAGGGAGGAGGGCTGGGGACATAAATGAAATCAGAAAGAAAGATAGATGTTAAAGATTGAGATGGTATAATCTAGGAATGCCTAGAGTGTATAATAATAGTGAGATGAACAATGTACAAATTTTAAAATGTTTTTGCATGAGGAAGAACAAAGGAATGTCATTATTGTAGGGTGCTGAAAATAGATGGTAATTAATATTTTAAAATGTCACCTTCTGTGTGAGACTAAAGCAAAAAATGTTTATTTGGTACAAAATTTATATTTTGACTAGTGCATTTCCTAATATAACTTATGTAGATAGTTTGATTGAACGCCATAAGTACTTGGAATCTCAGGTAGGACATGAGATTTTGCTGGCTTGTCCAGAGTGATGCCCCGATGAATCCCAGAGTGATTCGATCAGTGAGTGGATAAGTATTTGCAAAGCCCCCTTCAGGGAATGGTGAGAGTGGGGAGAAATTCAACTTCCCCAAGTTGAATTCTTGATATTCTCACACGCAATGTGGACAACCAAAGCTATAGGCTGAGCCCCCAGTCTTGGGGTTTGTTCATATGAAACTTAACCCCACAAAGGAAAGGTCAAGTCTACTTAAAATCTAGGCCTAAGAGTCACCCCCAAGAGAGCCTCTTTTGTTGCGCAGATGTGGCCTCTCTCTCCAGCCAACACGACAAGCAGTCTCACCACCATCCCCCTCTCTGTGTGGGACATGACTCCCAGGGGTGTGGACCTTCCTGGCAACGTGGGACAGAGATCCTGGAATGAGCTGAGACTCAGCATCAAGGGATTGAGAAAAACCCTAGAATGAGCTGAGAATTAACATCAAGGGATTGAGAGAACCTTCTCGACCAAAAGGGGGAAGAGTGAAATGAGACTAAATGTCAATGGCTGAGAGATTCCAAACAGAGTCGAGAGGTTATCCTGGAGGTTATTCTTATGCATTAAGTAGATATCACCTTGTTGTTCAAGATGTAGTGGAGAGGCTGGAGGGAACTGCCTGAAAATGTAGAGCTGTGTTCCAGTAGCCATGTTTCTTGATGATGATTGAACAATGATATAGTTTTCACAATGTGACTGTGTGATTGTGAAAACCTTGTGTCTGATGCTCCTTTTATCTACCATATCAACAGAAGAGTAGAATATATGGAATAAAAATAAATAATAGGGGGAACAAATGTTAAAGTAAATTTAGTTTGAAATGCTAGTGATAAATGAAAGCGAGGGGTAAGGGGTATGGTATGTATAATCTTATTTTTCTCTGTTATCATTTTATTTCTTTTTCTGTTGTCTTTTTATTTCTTTTTCTAAATCGATGCAAATGTTCTAAGAAATGATGAATATGCAACTATGTGATGATATTAAGAATTACTGATTATATATGTAGAATGGAATGATATCTTAATGTTTTGTTTGTTGTTTATTTTTTAAATTAATAAATAAAAAAAAAGGAAAGAGAAAAAATCATGCACTTAACTGCTCACCAGGAGGAACTTGAGAAAGAATAGCAAACCATCCCCAAAACAAGTAGAAGAAAAGAAATAGCAAAGATTAAAGCAGAGTTAAATGAGTGGGAGAACAAAAGAACAATAGAAAGAATCAACACAACCAAAAGTTGGCTCTTTGAGAAAAAAAATTGATGCCACTAGCAAGGCTGACAAAGAAAAAAAGAGAGAAAGGATGCAGATAAACAAAATCAGAAATGATAAGGGGGTCAATGCCATAGACCCTGAAGAAATAAAAAAAAAAAACATGAGATACTATGAACAACTATACGCCAACAAACTAGACAGCTTAAATGAAATGGACAAATTTCTGGAAATACACAAACACTGATTCAGGAAATACACTGACTCAGGAAGAAACAGAAGATCTCAACAAACCAATCACAAGTAACGAGATTCAATCAGTCATCAAAAATCTTCCTAGAAAGAAAAGCCCAGGGCCAGATGGCTTCATGGGGGAATTTTATCAAACATTCCAAAAAGAACTAACATCAATCCTGTTCAAACTTTTCCAAAAAATTGGGGCAAAATGAACACTACCAAACTTATTTTATGTCGGTAACATCACTTTAATACGAAAACCAGGTAAAGATGCTATAAGAAAGGAAAACTACAGACCAATCTCCCTAATGAACACAGATGCAAAAATTCTCAACAAAATATTAGCAAATTGAATCCAACAGCACATTAAAATAATTATACACCGCAGCCCAAGTGGGGTTTATACCAAGAATGCAAGGATGGCTCAACACAAGCAAATCAATACAGCACATTAACAAATTGAAAGTTAAAAATAATATGATCATCTCAATTGATACTAAAAAACATTCAACAAAATTCAACATCCTTTTCTGATAAAAACACTTTGAAAGATAGGAATCAAAGGTTACTTCCTCAAAAAGATAAAAGACATAGCCAGCATCATATTCAATGGTGAGAGACTGAAAGCCTTACCCCCTAAGATCAGAGGATGCCCTCTGTCACCACTATTATTCAGCATTGTATTAGAAATTCTAGCGGGAGCAATCAGGCAGGAAAAAGAAATAAAAGGCATCCAAATTGGAAAGGAATAAGTAAAACTTTCATTATTTGCAGATGACATGATACTATACTTGGAAAATCTTGAGACATCTACAGCAAAGTTACTTGAGCTAATAAATAAATTCAGCAAGTTTTTTTGCTGAACCAGCAAGGTTTTTTGTAACCTTGGTTACAAAAACCAAGCAAGGCAGGTTATAAAATTAATGTGCAAAAATCAGTAATGTTTCTGTACACAAGCACTGACTTAACTGAGGAGTCAATTAAGGAGAATATTCTGTTCAAAAATAGCAACTAAAAGAATCAAATATCTAGGAATGAACTTATCTAGGGATGTAAAGGACTCGCACACAGAGAACTACATAACATTGCTAAAAGAAATCAAGCAAGTTCTAAATAGGTGGGAAGACATTCCTGGCTCATGGATAGGAAGGTTAAATGTAGTTAAGATATCAATTCTACCAAAATTGATCTACAATGCAGTACCAATCAAAATCCCAACAACCTACTTTGAAGACTGGGAAAAGCTAGTTACCAAATTCATCTGGAAGGGAAAGAGACCCCAAATAGCTCACAGCATCTTAGTAAAGAAGAATAAATTGGGACGATTAACACTCCCCAATTTTAAAACATATTACAAAGACACAGTGGTCAAAACAGCATGGTACTGACACAAAGATAGAAGTATTGACCAATGGAATCAAATCGAGAGCACAGAAATAGACCACCAAATCTATGGTAAACTGATCTTCGACAAGATCCCCAAATCCACGGAACTGGGACAAAATAGTCTCTTCAATAAATGGGCAAGGGAGAACTGGATATCTTTTGGAATAACCAAAAGAATGAAAGAGGACGCTTACCTTACACCCTATATAAAAATTAAGGCAAATTGGATCAAACACATTAATATAAGAGCCAATACCATAAAACCTCTAGAAGAAAATGTAGGGAGACATCTTCAAGACCTAGTAATAGCGGGTAGCTTCATAAACTTTACACCGAAAGCACAAGCAACAAAAGAAAAAATAGATAGATGGGAATTCCTCAAAATCAAATGCTTTTATGCCTCAAAAGACTGTCAAAAAAGGTGAAGAGGCAGCCAACTCAATGAGAGAAAACATTTGGAAACCACATATCAGATAAAGGTTTGATATTCTGTATACATAAAGAAATCATACAACTCAACAACAAAAGAACAAGCAACCCCATTATAAAGCAGGCTAAAGATATGAATAGACATTTTACTGAAGAGCAAATGCAGATGACTAAAAAGCACATGAAGAGATGCTCATTCTCATTAGCTATAAGGGAAAGCAGATCAAGACTACAGTGAGACACTGCCTCACACCTATAAGAATGGCAGCTATTAAATAAACAGGAAATAACAAATGTTGGAGAAGATGTGAAGAAATTGGGACACTTACGCACTGCTGGTGGGAATGTATAATGGTACAGCCGCTATGGAAGACAGTCTGGCATTTCCTCAGAAAACTAAATACTGAGTTGTCCTATGACTCTGCAATACCACTGCTCAGTATATACCCAGAAGAGCTGAAAGCAGTGACACAAACAGAGATTTGCACACCGATGTTCATAACACTATTTACAATCGTCAAAAGATGGAAAGAATCCAAGTGCCCATCAGCAGATGAGTGTATTAGTAAAATGTGGTACACACATACAATGGAATATTATGCAGTGGTAAGACAAAATGACATCCTGAAGCACATGACAAGATGGTTGAGTCTTGAGGACGTAATGCTGAGTGAAATAAGCCAGAAACAAAAGGATACATACTGTGTGATTCCAGTTTTATGACCATGATAAATGTAAAATCAGAAGCTTAAAATACAGAATATAGGGACTTAGAGATACACAGAAGCTTGAGATGGGTGAATAGTTAGCTAAAGAAGTTGAACTTACACGTAAGGGAATAGATAGAAGTGAAAGCAGTTCACTAGTGGACCTATAAGTAATAGTATAGGTCAATAGTATATATTGAAAGTGAACATGATTGAAAGGGGTTGTGAAAACTTATGTGTCCTACCAATTAACACTACAAATATAAATGAGTTCTTGAATGAACTACTGCAAAGGTATGAATCTTGTACAAAGAGTGTATAATTTGGGGGCATGGGGGGAAATTCTATTGCATGTTATGGGCCATGTTTAACAGGGAAATATAAATAGTACCACAGCAATACCAGGGGTACATGATGGGGTAGGGACAAGAGTTAGCGGGAGGTTTGGATTTTCTAGTTTGTGAAGGTGTGTTTATTGGTTATCTTTCTCTTGGGAACAATGAAATTATCTAAAATTGAGAGTGTTGATGGACTGTTGACTTTGGACATTATACCTGAGGCCCAGTAGATAGAGGTGGCTGAAAGATGCACTGACTGAGAAGTACATTGGAGAACAATGCTGTAAACATATGATCAAACATGGTGTAGCTACAAAAAAAGGAATGAAGTTGTGAGGTATTCAACAATGTGAATGAAGCTGTGGGACATTTGGTGAAGTAAAATAAACTAGAAACAAAAGAGCAAATATTGCGTGATCTCATTTAGAAAATACTTAAGAAAACTGGGACATAAATTGTAAGCTCTTACAGCAGTCACATTTAGTCCACAGTGATAATTATTTCTGGATTTTGAGGGGCTGTTTTATGTATGTATTACCTGATATTTAGAGATAAGGAAGAAGTTGATCAGGTCAGGATTAAAGTAATTCAGAATACAGGGGTAAGGAAGACATTGCCTGTATTTTAGAACTTCACCTACTCCCTTTAAGACCAAAGGAAGATAGTTTTATTACATCCAGAAACTAGGTTTTATGTAGCACAAAATCTAATTCAGCCTGTCTGGATATGTCATTTAAGCAATCCAAACACAGGGAGCCAAGAATAGAAATGAGAGCCTTTAATCCTGTAAAGCTTAATGTAATGCCTGGATATATCCCAGAGTATATTAAGCAGATAATCAAAAATATTGGCAAAGTCTGTTGAGGGATGGGAGAAAAATTACGGAACTATTAAACTTTACTACCGGCGAAACCCCGGATACTGTGCCAGCACACTGTGTCCCTAACACCCAGGCCAATAGGTTAAGCCCTTGATCTTGAGGCTTGCTCTTGTGAAGCTTATGTATGTAGCGGAGAAGCTTTGCCTACGTATAGGTATCCCTAAGAGTTACTTCAGAGGACCTCTTTTGTTGCTCAGATGTGGCCTTTCTCTCTCTAAGTGCTACTCTGTAAGTGAAACCATTGCCCTCCCCTCTACATGGGACGTGACATCCAGGGATGAAAGTCTCCCTGGCGGCCTGGGAGATGACTCCTAAGGATGAGCCTGGCCCTAGCACCATGGGGTCAACAATGCCATCCTGACCAAAAGGAGGAAAAGGGGTACAACGAATAAGGTGTCAGTGGCTGAGGGAGTTCAGATAGAATTGAGAGGCTACACTGGAGGTCACTCTTACACGTGCTTCAGGTAGACATTGCTACTTATTATAACTTGCCCACCTCCAACCAAAGCTATTCCTGCCAATCCTAAAGAATACCTAGGGCATTATATACGATTCTACAAAGGTTCCATGCAGTTGGGTAATTTTCCAGAACCTTACAACCTCTAGATGGGTCCCTGGACCAAATAAGTCCTGATAACTTGAGGGGTCAGCCTGTCCAGGCCTTAACTAGTTCTATCCCCCTATCTCATATTAACAGCCCCTTCCAACATGGAAAGTTAGAATGGGCATATACCAAATACCCTTAAAGAATGGGAGAAATACCAAAGGTGATGGTGGAGTTATACAGAGAAGGTCAGGTTTAACAAATGAGAATGAGTGCTGAGTCATTATATTGATATTTCTTTTAGTCTCCAGTACCTTAGAGCAGCTAGAAATAAAAATCTAAAATTATAGATTTATAACCCATACCAAATTCTAAAATCTGTTCTACAACTAATTGTTGCCATGTACTTTGAAATTTCTTACTTTTATGTATATATGTTATTTAAAGAGAAAGAGGAGTATAACAGAGAAGATAGATTTAACAAATGAGTGTGACTTCTGAATCATTATACTGATATTTCTGTGTCTTGGAGCAGCTAGAAGGAAAAACAAAAAATTGTGGAACTATAACCCATGCCAAACTTTAATATCTGTTCTATTTTTAGAATCTGTTCTATTAACTACTTGTTAAAATGTACTTAGAAATTTATTGCTTTTTTGTTTATATGTTATATTTCACAATAAAAAATGTTTATAAAAAATGAGTGATAGTAAAATTATATTGCTACTTAAATTGACCAATATATGTATTTAAGAAATATCCTGGGGGACTCAAATGATTAGGTGGCTACATCGTTTTGGGAATCTGTACACCAGGAGTTGAATAACCATTTTATCACTGATTTGCTTGGCAATCATGGCAAGATAAGTGTTTTCCAATCCTTGTGAAAGGCAAAAAATATATATTGGCATCATTTAAAAAAACCAACACAAATGCAATAAAAATATAAGGAAATTTCAAAGTAAAAAAAAATGTCTTTGCAGTTGATGGCATCCCTTAGAGGTGGTGGCCTTGTGCAGTGCACGAACTGACCCATACTGCGTTGAAGCCTGGACTATAGTACAGGTTGTGAAGGGGAAACAAGGCAGGTAGCGTGGATGGGTCCAACATTAGAGAAATGCTGACTGTTAGATAACACTGATAGCAAAAAGAGAAGAGAATTTGGAGGCCGAGGGAACCTACTTGAAATACCTGTACTGCCATTGTGTGTGGACATGAGCCAGCTTCCTCTCTGGTCTTTACTTTTTATATTGGAGGCACTAACATGAAGAATAACAGTAATAACCTATGTAAATCATGAAAAAACAGGCACATGGCAGGTACTTAAATGCAAAGACTTTTTGTTTAAAGAAATGGGGTTTATTGAACGTTTTAGAAGAGGGGAATGACCTGATTAGACTTGGGTTTTAGAAAAATAATTTTTGCCGTGGCTTGAAGATAGATTAGAAGCAGACTTGTGTAAAATCCCAGATTTAAAAAATCTTTACGATGTATTCTAAACACTTATAGCAAGAACTGAGAAAGGATGGAAGGCCTGAAGAATTTACTTCTGAGGTGGAGGTATGCAGTTAAAGATCCTGGTGCCCTTTTCATTTTAACCATCTTCAAGTGTACAATTCAGTGGCATCAATTAATTTGCAAAGTTCTTCTACTCTCACCACCTTATATCACCAGACTTTTTCATCACTCTAAACAGAAACTCTGTACCCATTAAGCAGTAACTCCCCAATTCGCAGCCCCGACCTCTGTCAATTTTTAATTTACTTTCTGTTTCTATGAATTTGCTTATTCTAGATATTTCATGTAACTGGAATCATATGATATTTGTCCTTTTATGTTTGTATAACACTCTACATTATCTTTTCAAGTTCATCCATGTTGTAGAATGTGTCAGAACTTCATTACTTTTTACAGCTGAATAATATTCCACTGAGTAAGGATGTACCACACTCTGTTTGTCCAGTCATCTGTCAATGTTCACTTGGGTTGCTTCCACATTTTGGCTGCTGTGAATAATGCTGCTATGAATATTGGTGAACAATATCTGTTTGAGTTCCTGCTTTCAATTCTTTGGGGACAGAAACCCAAGGGTGGAATTGCCAGGTTATATAGTAATTCTATGTTTAAGTTACTTGCTGCCCTTTCTTACCCCCCTTCTTTAGTTGGGATATTCCCTTTCTCCTCAGCTGCTGTGAGCATTGGCTGCTAATGGCTGCACCCTTCTCCTCTTGCCAATGACTGACTGACATGGAGGTGCCTCAAAGAGGGACCAACTCTGTGGAGACAATATGTGCCCAGAGCCCTATGAGACCAGGTGAGACCATCTCCTCTTGTAGCATGTTTCCCTCCCAGTCCTGCTTCAACCCCTTTATCCTAAGAGCCTCCTCAATACCTTAAGATGTCCTTAAGAACCCCTGATTCGAGCTCTTCTAGGTGAACTCTAAAGGGAAAGACTTTGGCAATAAAATTAGCTGCAAGGGGGTGGAGGAAAGAAGAATCAAAGGCAGCCCTTGGGGCTCTTGCTTCATCCAAGACCCTCCATAAACCTCCTGCTTGGTTGGTCCTTTCTCTATAATGGGATACACGGTGAGTGGTTTCTCTGAACATTTGCCAAAAAGTGTTCTCTCCCATCGGTACAGGAAAATGCTAATATTGATTGCTCACTTGATCTCTCTAAGTTTTCTCTAAAGTATTAGGTTATTTTACACTTGCAGTTTTACAACTGAAAGATTGCTTCAGCAAAGTCGCAAAGGACAGCATTATGTACAACAAATATTTTGACTAGTTGAGGAAATGCAGATTAAGATTGAATTAACGTGCATTGAATTTATAGTCCAAGAAAGATCATATGGGTTCATAAAATATATGTATCATGGATGTTTTTTAGAACCTTATATTTGCCCAGCTAAACTATTTTTAAATATATATGTTTGATATGAAAGGTTTTGCTTTTAAACAGAAAAAGATTGGCCTTGGTTTTTTTTCATAAAGTGAGCTCTCAATAGTTCTGTAAGTTTAGCATATAGTAAAGTTATGAAATGGATCACGTTTATTTTTGGTGGAAACAATGGAATGTATGGGGAAAAGAAAGAAAGAAAAGTGGACCTTAAAATTAAGTGAAATGCCAGAGACCCAAGTTCGATTCCTGGAGCCTGCCCATGTAAAACACACACACACACACACACACACACACACACACACACACACATGCGCGCACACACACATGCGCACACACACACAAACAAAAAACAAATCAAGTGAAATGCAAATTTATGAAGATCTTTTGAAGTGACATTGATAAATGGTTTCATGACTAGCTGTATGTTGCGATAATATAAATGAGGAACAGAGGAATTATTTGGGAATGAATTGATAAAACTAAAATCATTAGCAAAGAAGGGCTCATTTATTAGAGGGATCAAAGCAATCTAAGAAAGGTCTGAGAATGGCTCTAAAAACCTTTAAATTCTTTGGTATTTATGATAGTAATGAAAGGGGGCAGGGGTAGATATTTCACCAAGTATCCTTATGTTAAACGACTAAAGGAATTGTTTGCAGCCTCTGACAACATTTTGTTCAGCTATTTAGGAAAATATTTACATTAAGCAGTCTCTTTTAAAGAATCTTTAGAGAACTAAAATGTCATAGGACAAGTGGTTTCAGTGATAAGCTTTCAAGTGTTAATCAAAAGCCCCAGCTTGAGAAAGTTACTGTGGGAGTCTTCTAAACTCAGACTCGGGTTGATCACACCTCCAAATCTGTCCATTCGTCTCTATTACCATTTCCATTTCTTTTGCTCCAGCTCTCACCTGGCTTGTTATGACATCCACCTGAGGGCCTTCTCTCTATGTCCTGCCAACATAGCCTACTTACTGCAACCCAGTTATGATCCTTTGGGTGCAGCATTTATAACATTCTTAAAAACTTGACCAGTTTAGGATTTCCTATACAACGTGGTCCAAACTCAGCCTGTTCCTAATTTGATTAGGAACATATCATCCCTCTCCAAAAAAAAAAGAAGGAAAAAAAAAAACAGCTATGTGATGTGCACACGGTGATCACACAGCTAGCAGCTTCCTGTCTCTGTTGTCATTATAAAGAAAAATAGGAGTCTGCACTAAGGTTCTGTAGGTCAAAATATATTGCCCATACACAGAGTTTTGCTCACTGTCCTGGGACAGGAATATGCTTTGTACATTTTTACATTCCTCCCTTGCTTAAACTGCCATCATACCCTTAATTCCCCACGTTCTAGCCTGGAATGTTCTACCACCATAGTCTGAGCAGATCCAAATTCTGGTCCCCACAGGGTCCATCTCAAACCTACACACAGACCTCAGAGCCCTCCCATTCAACTCCCTGGACTGGACATCAGATGCTGCCTTGAAGAGTCAATTGGCTCATGTCTTGATAGTTCAGAAAGTTTGAAGGGACCCAAGTAGCACCCAGGCCAAGAACTTTTTCCTGCTCCCATTTACCACAAAAGCACATTGCTTTACATGTGTTGTTTAACACCAACATTTAAAGACTGAGAATTCATATCTTTTGTTCTCGTAAACAAGCGGTACAAGGTTAACTGAAGTGGCCAGAAATTAGCCTTTATGAAATGGAATTCTAAACTAATCGAAGTAGAGTTGATAAAGAGGGGCTCTCTAGGGCTGTTTCTCTTCCAGCATCTTGAGTTTTCATCAACTTTCGTTTTTCGCTGGTAGAGTTGGTTCACTAGCAATTTAGCAAGTTTGTGGTGATTCCACAGAAAGAAAAACTGCAATCTGAAACATGCGGGTTCCGAAATTCACAATTAATAGGATATTTCAGAAAGTCTTAGATGCAATTAAAGACTTTTTTTTTTACTGTCATTGCAAGTGAGAGCTTTAAGATGATCTTGGATTGTATATGTGACAATGTTACTGTAAAATAAAGCACCATTGTCAAGGCCAAGAACTCCTCAGAGACTATGGAGGACTGTAGGGTGACTGGAGAGAGTCCAAGAAAAGCTGCAACCTCCCGATTGTATTTAAGTTTAGCACACTCCTGATTTTATTTAAGTTTAGCACAGCACACAGATCTGCCAAGGGCTTTAAAGTAAGGTAAATGCAAACTCCATTCTCAGGTTCTGCTACTAAATTGTGGGGCCTCGGGCAGGTTACCTTCCCTGCACTTTATTTTATGGTCTGGCCTGAGCCTCCCCCTGCCACTGTGATGGTTAATTTCCTGCGTCAGTTTGGCTGGGTATGGTGTCCACTTGGTTGGTGAAATAGTGTCCTAGCTGTTACTGTGGAGGTACTTTTAGATGGGATTAGCCTCTACAATCAGTGGACTTTAAGTAAGAGAGATGACCCTCCAGAATCTGGGTGGGCCTCATCCAATCAGTGGGAGGCCTTAAAAAGCAAGCACAGAAGTCTCCCTGGTGGCATGGGAGTTGACTCCCAGGGATGATTCCGGCCCTGGCACTGTGGGATTAACAATTCCATCCTGACCAAAAGGGGGAAAAGAAGTGTAACTAATAAAGTATCAGTGGCTGAAGAGTTCAAATAGAGTCAAGAGGCTACTCTGGAGGTCACTCTTACGCAAGCTTCAGTTAGACATTTCTACCTATCATAACTTGCCAAACATCAAACAAAACCATTCCTGCCAATCCTAAAGCACACTTAGGGCAATATATAAGATTCTATAAAGGTTCCATGCACTAGGGTAACTTTTCAGAAACCTACAACCTCCAGATGGGTCCCTGGACCAGATAAGTCCTGAAGGGCCCAGCCTCTCAAGAACATCAGCTAGTTTCATCTCCCTACCCCATATTGTTGACAGCTCCTTCCAACATGAAAAAATTAGAATGGCCATAGCCCAAATACCCCTAAAGAGTGGGACAGAAAGATCAAAGGTGATGATGGAGTTATAAAGAGAAGGTAGGGTTTGACAAACAAATATGATTGTTGAATCATTAAACTGATATTTCTTTTAGTCTCCGATATCTTAGAGCAGCTAGAAGTAAAAACCTAAAATTGTGGATTTGTAACCCATACCAGACTTTGAAATCTGTTCTACAACTATGTTGTGCTGTGCTTTGAAATTTATTGCTTCTTTGTATATATGTTATTTTTCATACACACAAAAAAGTCGACTGTGATGATAAAAAAAGTATTCCTCCCAGCCTCAGCTAGAAGGAAAAATCTGACAGGATGGTATGGTAGCTCATGACAAACTCTGGGATCTGTCCTATAACTACTTGTTAAAGAGTGCTTTGAAAACTATTGCTTTGTTCTTTCTTTGCTTTGTATATATGTTATACAATAAAAACAGTTAAAAAGAAAAAGAAAAACAAGCACAGAGGCTTCCAGGATCAAAAGAATTTCTGCCTCAGACATCATCAACTTCAGTCCGCCAGCTTCCTTTAAGGAATGCGGACTCAATACTTCAATACTTCAACATCTTCAGTACTCCCTTTATCAGAGTTTGCAGCCCGTGGCCTGCCCCAATTGGGACGGTTGAGTGAGCCAATTAGTTGTAATAAACCTCTCTGTGTTCTATCAAAGGACAGAGCACAGAATTAAACCGCGAGCAGGCCCTGGGCAGGTGCACAGGTTCTGCGCGCAGGAAGCCGGCCCTGAAGCTCGCAGAAAGCCGGCCCTGAAGCTCGCAGAAGCGACTGTCAGAACGCACCTATACCTCCAGCGCCCAGCACAGCTAACATTTACCGCTCGCTGTCACCTGTCCCCGACATAAGGACCGGATCTGGAATTGCGCTCACCATGGATTCCACCGTGAGGCCCAAACTACAAAGTGGTAGTTTCGCCTCTAGGCAGCTGTCCTGGGCGGGAGGAGAGTCTGCAGAGGTTGAGAGTCCTGCTCACGCCCCAGGGCGCGTCTCGGCAGCAGAGGGCGGTCCAGCAGCGCCACTTGGCCGCAGTTTGGTCGGATTCCAGGGAGCGCGGCCGCCTCCAGATTCCCCCGCCTCCCGGGTGAGGACGCGTTGCCCAGGAGACGGCGCCAAGCTGCGCACCGCGGACTCCCAGCTCCCAGCCCCTGCCCCCAGCTCCGATCCGGCTCCCCGCGTTGCGCCTGCCTCGCCTTCCCAGCGTACGGCGGACTCCAGCTTGGGTCGGGGTTCACCGCACGTGCCACCCCAAGTCCAGCAGCTCCTCGCGCACGGGTCTACGCGCTGTGCCTCGGCAGGCGCCTGTGCGAGCGCCGCGGGCCCCGGCCGGGATGAGCGGGGACGGCGGGGGCTCCTCCTGTTCCAACTCGGGCTCCTCCTGCCGCTCCAGGCTCATCAGAGGGACCCGCGACGCTGCTCTCGGCGCCTGCCGGCCCTCGCCCGAGGTACAGTTCCTGCGCCGGCCGCGCGCGGGGAGTGGGCCGCTGCCTCCGGCTAAACACCGAAAGTTCAGATTCGGCCCACGAAGGCCCGGGCGGATCCAGGGGCAGACGACCTCCAGGGCGGGCACGGGCGCCCCTTGTTAGACTAGGGAGAAGCAAACTTTTCTTTTTGAACAGGTTGATAGAATTATAACCGATATGTCCCTCTGTTGGAAGTGGGCTAAAACGGTCAGCCGCGGTTAGTTTTAGGAAATTAGAAACAGGAAATGAGTTTGCAAAGGGTGTCCGAATTTTAGGGAAGGCACGCTCCTTCTCTGAGCACTTAAATTGATTACATTTGAAAGACAATGTGCCTGGTCCTGCAGCCCCCCTCCCTGCTCTCCTTTCTAAGGAGCAAATAATTCCTTCGTTTAACTTACTGTACTTAGCTACTAAAGCATTCTCTCCCAAATCTGATATGTTAAGATAAATACCAGCCCCGAATAAAGTGGCTGGCCTTTTCGTGGCCAGTCACTCAAGAAACGTTAACAACTTACTTGTCCTGGGATCTATTTGCTTATTTACTCCCGGGAGTCATTTTGACACTGGGTACTTTCAGGGCTCAGGTATGCTAAGCACACGCGTGCACACACGAAATCCTTGCTGGCTTGGTTTGGGTTAAACATCCAACCCTGGATCTGGTATCAGATTGACACCACTACCACCATCCTTGCTTTCAGATTTTTCTGGTAGAGATGGGATTGCTGAGTCATATGGTAATTCCCTGGTTAACTTCATGAATCTAATTTAGTGTTGAGCTTTTCATAAGTTCGGTCCACCTATAATCATATCTACAATCAAACCATGCCACTGAGCTTTAATAAGACTAGAAAAATATGACTAGTAGTAAGAGCAATATTAAGTGAATTGAAGTGGAACAGCTCAAGCATGGGAGAAAGAAGACGCGATTTGAAGAAATTTACAAATATAAATTTGAGCAAGACAATATAACTTTGTCATTAGGTCTGGGAGCTGGAAAATACTGCTGAATTATAAAGTAGTAAAACCAGTTAGCAAAAAACTATAGCAATTGTTTAGTGGAAAATGCTTGGGTTTGGAGTTAGAGGCTGAAAGGAAGGACATAAACCTGTGGCAGCTTATGTCATTGTTTTCACACATCTAGAGGCCCCACATCAAAATTATGGATCCAGTAGTTATCACCATTGGGCAAGTTTCTTTACTGTTTGTAAAAACGGATGAATTAGAATAACTGTGTGATGGGTTGTTATGAGAAGGAAATATAACTAGCAGTACAGTCTATCAACAGCTCTAGGTTGCTCAAAGCAACCAGTTAAGGGCTGGTCCTGGGTAATTATGAAGATCAAGTCTCTTTTCTCTTTTATTTCATGCTTTGTACCTTTTAAAGAACTCTTCTGGTTCTGTGTTCTGTCTCTCTCTGCCTCCATTTTGTCAAAATCAAATTTAAGAAAGGATCTGATTCTAAAACATGTCTTCATATGAATTCAAGTCAGAAGAGTCGCTATTATATAAAGGATAAAACATAACTACCCCCCTCCAAAAAAAAGGCCAGAAGAGGGAGAAAAAGAAACAGGAAAAACAGAAAAAAAGAAAACACAAATATATCAGTAATACAATAAATATATATGGACTAAATATAAATGATCCATTAAAAGACACAAATCATCACATGGATTTTAAAAACCCACATATATGCTGTTTATGATAGAGGTATCTAAACTAAAGGATATGGATATGTTGAAAGCAAAAGTGTATAAAAAGATTTACCAGGCAAATAACAAACTAAGGGAAACTGATTAGCTATACTAATATTATATAAAATACTTCTAAGGCAAAAAAAATTATTAGAGGTAAAGAAAGTCACTACATAATAACAGTTTCCACTCATCAGGAAGTTGTAACAATTTTAAATGTGTACGCACCTCATAACATGGCCTCAAAATGCATAAAACAAAACTTGACAGAAGCAAAAGTCTGTAGGGTGAAATAGATTCACAACTAAAGTAGGACTTCTTTTTAAAACAAACCTCTGTGAGTATTTGATAGATCAGGCAAACATTATTAAAAGAGCTAAATGTAACAACTTGGTTAAGTGAAAAAAATACAATATTTGGCATATGGCTGTAAAGGTTAAGAGATGACTTACTCCCTTTGCTCATGGGAATAAACATCTTTAAACCACGAAATTATAAAATGGACAATATCCTAGAAGGTACACTCTATTGGTAGGAATTGAACTGGATAATATATTAGTTTCTCCCCCCTCTCTCCCCAGCTTTAATGGGAAAAAAGCCTTTATCTTTATAATATCAAAAGTAAATTATGGCAACCTAATCACAAGAAAACATTAAACAAATCCACCTTGAAAAACATTCTACAAAAGAACTGGCCAGGGCGGGCCACAATGGCTCAGCAGGCAGGAATGCTTGCCTGTGATGCCAGAGGACCCGGGTTTGATTCCCCGTGCCTGCCCATGTAAAAAAAAAGAAAGAACTGGCCAGTACTTTACAGTATGTCAAGGTCATGAATAATCAGGAAAGATGAAGAGAAGTCACAAACTAGGGGACGTTAAGGTTATGTGTTAACTATCTCCATGTAGGAGTCCAAACTGGTTCCTAGACCAAAAAAAGCATGTTAGAGGAAAAACTGTTGCAATCTGAATAAGGTCTGTAGTTTAGGCAGTACTACTGTGACAGTATTAATTTCCTGGTTTTAATAAATATGCCTTGGTTAATGTAAGTTGTTAACAGAGAAAGGTAGGTAAAGGATATGCAGAAACGCTGTTTTATTTGTCCAACTTTTCTGTAAGTCTAAAATTTCAAAATAAAAGGTTTAAAAATATAATGGATCAGTTCATTCATTTACACATCCAACTTTATCATCCCATTTAGTTTCTGTTGGTAACTATTGGTGTCTCTTAGTAATGTTTAGGTCAACATTAATTTCTCTTGGTAACTATTTTTTGATCACCTGGCTTTAGAAAGTAACTTGGGATAAAGCATTCAAAGAACAGGTAGAAGAGAACTTTTTTGAACAACAAACAGAAAGCGAGTGTTTCTTTGCGTATTTTTACAAGATTATGTGTGTATTTACTTAGTGTTGCCAAATGTAATGTGTAGTATATTTCAAACAATAAGTGAAGGCTCCTAGGTATGTACTTGAGTTAAGTTGATGAATTATAAACACTTACTTTTCTTTATTTTCAAGGGCAACTTTTAAAAAGAAAATTTATTTGAAAAAGGGAGTAACATTTGCTGGAGCCAGGAATTATTTGCTTCCTTTTTTTTTTCCCCTTTGTTTTGCTTCCAAATTTTTCCTTTGAAATTGGGGCTTCAGTTACTTTGATCTAAGGCAGAGAATTTCAAAGGCATCACCGAAGTGGGCCACAGCCTGCACCATTTTGCTTACTGGTGCCAGCACAGCCATCGAATAAGTTTCCTATATGTCCATGTTTAGATATTGCTTGAATAAAATATTTAAAATATTAATTTTAAAAGTAAATATCCAACTTATATTTTTGGGTATCTGAAATGAATACCTTTTTCAAGCTGAATTTGCCCTTGCACTTTCCTTCCTTAATCTTCCTCATTAACTTTGTACAGAAATGTATTTTCCAGCATAATGAAGTCATCATTATGACTAACCTAACCTCAGTGCCAGTGCAAAGGGGAACCATTTTAAGACCTCACTATATTTATCACATTCCCCTGCATCTCTTCTCCTTTAGAGTAAAAAAAATGGATAGTAGTGGAGAATATCAAAAAGGAAGTCTTGATGTTGAAATCTTGTGAATGTTCAGAGTAAAAAATACTGAGAACTTAGGCAGAAATATGAGCCATAAATAGGTGCTTAACGGAATCATACATTGTCTTACTCGCCCATTTGACATTCTGATAGGCACCCAAAACACAGAGAAGAGATTTTTCCCTTATGGCAACTATGAAATGGATGCATATTCTAAAGCAGGCACTATTTTATATAAAGTCCCACTCTCATAATAGTCATATTCTAGTGGAAGAAATAAGCAAAAAAAAAAAAGCTAAATAACTAGCTAAACAAGAGAATTTCATGTGGTGGTAAATGCTTTGGAAAGAATATAAAACAGGATAACAGGAGAGAAATTGAATGGGGTGAAGGGTAGAGGCCACTTTGGGTGGAGTGGGTAGGAACAGCTTCAAAAGCTCTAAGGAAACGATTTGTGCTAGTGAATCATGAGCACAGTCGTGAATGATATTGAGAAAGTATTCTTAGAACAGCAAGAGCAACTGAAGGCCCTTTGGTGGGAAGGAGGTGGATGTGTTTAAAAGGAGGACAGTTCAGCTGGTTTATAGAACATCACTTAATTTGGTTATGTTCGATGTTTTCTCATGATCAGATGCAGATTAGTCATTTTTGTCACTTTTGCCACTTCTGTGTGAGTCATGTGTATCCTTTTCCATGCAGCACACCAGAAATCTCATGCCAGTTTATTTCATTATTGATGTTATAGAAGATAAAGAAAGGCTGAGAAATGGTCCCAGATTAAATAGATTTAAAGGTAACTGACAGCTAAATGCAATGCATTTATAGTTGCTCTAAGGAATACTTTTGGGCTAATTGGCAAATAATAAGGCATTAAATTTCTTGAGTTTGATAAGGACAAGGAATGTCCTTGTTCTTAGGAGATACGTGCTGAGGTATTTAGGAATAAAAGGCTATAATGTCTGCATATTACAAATGATTCAGCAATAATAATTGTAATATGAAGTAGAGAAAGGAGAAGAATCAAACATGGCAAAATAATCACCATTTTTGGTGAAGGATACTCTTGAATTCATTGGGTTGTTCTTGTAACTTTTCTGTTAGATCAACATTTTCAATTATGTGCTTGACAGCAAATGGGGTTAAAAGGCAGAAAGCACTGTTTCTAACTTTATTGACCTTATACTTTAGTTAAGTCAGTAACGAATGACATACATGCAAATTTGGAAAAAGGAAGAAGGCAAGCGTGAGTGGAGTAGATTTGACTCGGATAAGGATCTAGATGGAAATACTGCCAGAGAATATAATGCACAGGGCACTTTAGTGGACCATGCAGTGGTGGGAGTGGGGCTGGGAAGCTTTGCTGAAGTTCTTGGGGCAGTAGTGGTACTGGGGAGGTGATGTTGACTTTGAGTGCCAGCAGGACATGTAGGTGATATTCAGTAGACAGTTGGAAATAGGACTTTCCAGTGAGAGATGCAGATTTCGGAGCCATCAGACTCTGGAAGTGGTTGAAATCATAGGAGGGCATGAAGTAGGGCAATGATGGTGTATTGAGTGATGAGGAAAGGGGACTGAGGGCAGAGCCCCAGGGAACACACAGTTAAGGAGTGTGGAAAGGAAGGCGGGTTGTTGGAAGGACTGAGAGGGAGAGCCAGATAAGTAAGAGGTATTTAGGAGAGACCAGTGGTCCTGAGACAAGAAAAGAGGGTCTCAAGAAGACTGTGTGCTTTGTGTGTCACTTCCCAGAGGGAGGTAAAGCCAGGTAAGAAACCAACAGCATCTCCTAACTTGGTGGTTGGGGCAATCTTCTGAAATTGGAGCTGAGCTTTGGAAGGTGAATAGGGATTAGGGTTGGGAAATGCTGGGAGAAGTTTCTCCACAAAGTAGGAAGCCTGTGTGAATTCTGTGCAATGGAAAGAAGTAAGGTATGTTCAAGCAACCATGGAAGGCCAGCATGGTGGGAGGGTTACTGGAGGGGCAGTGAGGTAATAGATGTGGGGAATGAGGCTGGTGAGGTCGGCAGGGGTTAGATCATATAGGACCTCACAGAAGTTTGGGTTTTATCTCTGGGCAAAGGGCAGCCCCTGGAGAATTCCACGACTAAGAATAAGTTCTGCATTTTAAGAAGGACCACTCTGGCCATGGTATGGGAAATGGACTTGGGGCTCTTGGGGAGGTGAGAATGGGAATGATGACGCCATGGAGACTGTTAGGAGGCTATTGCGGCAGTCTAGACTTGGGATGGTGGCCGTGGAGGAGATTGAGATTGAAGAATTATTTAGGATCGAGAATAACAAGACAGATACATTGAAACTGGGGAGAGGAGAGGGAGAATGTAGAGTATGACTCATGCTTTACTCTGGAACTGAGGTACAGCCATTTACCGAGATGGAGGACTCTGGAGAAAGAGCAGGTTTGGGGGCAATAGCATGAGCTTAGTGTTAGATGTGTTGAGTGTGAGGTGCCTGTGCAATACCCATGGCACATCCCATACACAGTTGCTAAGAGAAATTTTGTCTGGGGAACATCATATATTTGAGGATTATTGGCACATGGGTGACTCTTTTGTTAAAAATATTTTTATTGAGAAATCTTCACACATGTGCATTCCATTCATGATGTAAAATCAATGGCTCACATTATCTCATGGTTGTATATTCATCACCGTGATCATTTTTAGAACATTGGCATCACTACAGAAAAGGAAATGAAAAGAAAAGAGAAAAAACTCATACATGCCATATCCCTTACCCCTCCCCTCTCATTGACAACCAGCATTTCAATCTACCTAATATTTACCCTTTATTCCCCCTATTATTAAATTATTTTTTGTCCATATATATATATATATATATATTTTTTTTTTTTTTTTTACTCATCTGTCCATAACCTGGATAAAAGGAGCACCAGGAACAAAGTTTTCACAATCACACAGTCAAATTGTAAAAGTTACATCTTTATACTATCATCCCCAAGAATTAAGGATACTGGAACACAGCTCAACAGTTTCAGGTACTTTCCTCAGCCACACCAATATGCCATAAACTAAAAAGGGATATCTATATAATGCATGAGAATAACCTCCAGGATAACCTCTTGACTCTGTTTGAAATGTCCCAGCCACTGAACCTTTATTTTGTCTCATTTCTCTCTTCCCCCTTTTGGTCAGGAGGGCTTTCTCAATCCCATGATGCCAGGTCCTGGTGTTACTCAGGATTTCTGTCCCACGTTGTCAGGGAGATTTACACCCCTGGGAGTCATGTCCCACATAGAGGGGAAGGGCAGTGAATTCACCTGCCAAATTGTCTTAGAGAGAGAGAGGCTACATCTGAGCCACAAAAGAGGTTCACTGGAGGTGAGTCTTAGGCATAATTATAAGTAGGCTTTGCTTTTCTTTTGCAGGAATAAGTTCCATAAGGGCAAACCCCAAGATCAAGGGCTTGGCTTATTAATTTTGTTGTCCCCACTGCTTGCGAGAATATCAGGAATTCTCCAAATGGTGAAGTTGAATATTTATGCCTTTCTCTCCTGTCCCCCAAGGGGACTTTGCAAATAATTTTATATTCTTTGCCCAAGTTACTCTGGGATATATTGGGGCATCACACTAAACTGTACAAACCAATAAGATCTCACACCCTATTTAAGATCCCATGTACTTATGTTGTTCAACTAAACTGACCATGTAAGTTAAATTACATAATGCACTATTCAAAATATAAATTTTGCACCAAATAAACAACTCTTCCTTCAGTCTCACACAGAAGTTGAGGTTTTCAAATATGGACTATAGCATCCTTTACCCTGTGTTCTGATTTATCTTAGTCCTATCCAGATCAGCTTCATTCATATCTCCAGTCGAAGTCTGATCACTTTTTCAACTTTTTTAACAGTTGCTGCATGGGGTAATGTTGACTTTCATAGCTTCAGAACTGTAACTCTGAGTCACAGGTGTCACATAAATACCTGACATTTCTGGGCACAACTAGGTTATATACAAACAGCTCAGTATCTCAGAATTTAGAAATAACAGTTACAACTCCTAAATATATGTGACTGCTGTAAAAGCTTACAATCTAGGACCCCTTACAATAGGCCCCAACCTGATAACCCATGTGTGCAACTTCAGTTCACTGAGTTTTGTACATTATAATTAGTCCATATGGGTGAGGTATGATAATATTTTTGTTTTGGTCATTTCATTCAATATACAGTCCTTAAGGTTCACTCATCTGGTTGCATGACTCATAACTTCATTCCTTCTTGTGGCCCGTTCAATAGTCCATTGTATGTATACACCATAGTTTCTCCTTCCATTCCTCAATCATTGTACCCTTAGGCCTTCTCCATCCATTTTAAATCAGTAAAACTGACACCATAAACACCACTGTGCAAATGTCCATTCGTGTCCCCACACTCCGTTCCTCTAGGTATATACTGAGCAATGGGGTTTCCGGATCATATAGCAACCCCACCCCTGGCCTCCTGTGGAACCACTACGCTGCCCTCCAAGGGGCTGCACCTCTAAGCTTCCCTACCAACAGTGAATAGGTATATCTCTTTCTCCATATTTCCTCTAGCACTTGTTTCTCTCTGTTCATTTTTAAACAATTTTATTTGCACATTATACATTCCGTCCTAAGTAGATAGACGTGTTTTTGCACCATAATCTATATGAAGACATTTCCTTTTCTTCCACAAAAAATCCAGACGCCTCCTCCATGCCTGCCACTTGTTGACATTTAGTTTTGGCATAATGCCAACGTGGAAGCATATTACAACGTTACTGTTGACTATAGACCATAGCTTGCATTGATTGTACTTTTTCCTGTATACTAACCATTTTCAACACCTTGCGATGTTGACGTTCATTTGTTCTCCCTCATACAAAAATGTTTTAATATTTGTACATTTCATCACCATTTTTATCCACTTTAAGCATTACTAAGTTATACCATCTCAGTCTTTATCCTCTATCTTTCCTTTTGGTTTCACACGTGCCCTCAGCTCTTCTCCCGCAATCATACTCATGTTCAGCTTCATTCAGTGTATTTATACTATTGTGCTACAATCAGGTAGTATTGTGCTGTCCATTTCTGAATTTTTACATTCAGTTCTGTTGCACAAGCTGTATTCCTTCAGCACCAATTACCCAATCTCTACCCTATTTTTATCTCCAATAACCTGTGTTCTTCAACTCTCAAATTTCACTCATTAATGCTAGTTCATATTAGTGAGACCATACAGTATTTGACTTTTTGTTTCTGACTAATTTCACTCAGCATAAAGTCCTCAAGGTTCATCCACGTTGTTATATGCTTCATGACTTTATTCTTACAGCTGTGCAATATTCCAGCATATGCATATACCACATCTTGTTTAGCTACTTGTCTGTTAATGGAAATTGGGCTGTTTTAATCTCTTGGCAATTGTAAATAATGCTGCTATAATCATTGGTGTGCAAATGTCCATTTGTGTACTTGTCTTCAGTTCCTCTGAATGTATACCTAGTAATAGGATTGCTGGATCATATGGCAATTCTATACTTGGCTTCCTGTGAATAGCAGTTATACCATTTTACATTCCCACCGACAGTGGATAAGTGTGCCTCTTTATCCACATCCTCTCCAGTATTTGTCATTTTCTTTTCTTTTATAATGACCATTCTAGTGGGTGTGAGATGATGTCTCATCGTGGTTTTGACTTGCATTTCCCTAATAGTCAGTGAAGTTGAGCATCTTTTCATGTGCCTTTTATCCATTTGTATTTCCTCTTCTGAGAAGTGTCTGTTCATGTCTTGTGCCCATCTTTTAATTGGGTTGTTTGTCTTTTTGTTGTTGAGTTAAAGAATCTCTTTATATAGTTACTAAATGCTTATCTGATTGGGGTTTCCAAATATTGTCTCCCATTGTGTAGACTGCCTTTTTACTTTCCTAACAAAGTTCTTTGATGCACAAAAGTGTTTAATTTTGAGGAGATCCCATTTGTCTCTTTCTTTTTTCAATGCTCATGCCTTTGTGTGTAAGTTTTAGGAAACCACCTCCTATTACAAGATTTATAAAATATTTCCCTACATTTTCTTAAAAGTTTTATGGTCTTAGCTCTAGTGTTTAGATCTTTGATCCATCATGGGTTAATTTTTCTATAAGGAGTGAAATATGAATCCTCTTTCACTCTGTCGCATATGGTTATCCAGTTCTCCAAACACCATTTAATGAAGCGACTGCTCCGTCCCTGATGGGTTGGCTTGACCTCCTTATCAAAGATCAATTATCTATTTCTGATCACTCAATTTGATTTCATTGGTCAGTATATCTATCTTTATACTCTTACCATTCTGTAGCTCCATAATATGCCTTAAAGATAGGTAGTGTGAGACCTTCTGTTTCATTTTTCTTTCTCAAGATATTTTTAGCTGTTCAGGGCATGCTTCACTTCCAAAAAATTTTGGTTACTGGTTTTTGTATTTCTGCAAAGTGAGTTGTTCAGATTTTAATGGTATTGCATTGAATGTATAATCAGTTTGGGTAGAATTGACATCTTAACTATATTTAGTCTTCCAATCCATGAACATCGTATGCCTTTCCATTTATTTAGGTCTTCCATGATTTCTTTTAGCAATTTCTTGTAGCTTTCTGTGTATAGGTCATTTGTATCCTTAGTTAAATTTATTCCTAAATACTTGACTCTTTTGATTGCTATTATGAATGGAATCTTTTTCTTGATTTGCACCTCAAATTGCTTATCACTAGTGTATAGAAACACTACTGATTTTGGGGTGTTGATCTTGTACCCTGCCACTTTGCTGTACTCATTTATTTGCTCTAGTAACTTTGCTGTAGATTTCTCAGGACTTTTGAAATATAGTATCATGTCATCTGCAAACAGTGCGAGTTTTACTTCTTTCATTCCAATTTGGATGCATTTTATTTCTTTTTCTTGTCCAATTACCCTGGGTAGAACTTCCAACAAACGTTGAATAACAATGGTGATACTGGGCACTCTTGTCTTGTTCCTTATCTTAGAGGGAAAGCTTTCAGTTTTTACCTCACTGAGGATGATGTTACCTGTGGGTTTTTCATATATTCTCTTTATCATCTTGAGGAAGTTCCCTTCTATTCCTGTCCTTTGGAGTGTCTTCATCAGGAAAGGATGTTGAATTTCATCAAATGTCTCTTCTTCATCAATTGAGATGATTATGTGGTTTCTGCTTTGATTTATTTATGTGGTGTATTACATTAATTGATTTTCTTGTGTTGAAGCACCTTGTATACCTGGAATAAATCCCACTTGGTTTTATGGAGTATAATTATTTTAATGGGCTGCTGGATTCAATTTGCAAGTATTTTGTTGAGGAATTTTAAATCTATATTCACTAAAGAGATTGGTTCGTAATTTTCTTTTCTTTTGGTATCTTTGCCTGGCTTTGGTATTAGGGTGATGTTCACATCACAGAAATGAATTGGGTAGCTTTCCCTCCTCTTCAGTTTTTTTGTAGAGTTCAAACAGGGTTTGTACTAATTCTTTCTTGAATGCTTGGTAGAATTCACATGTGAAACCATTTGGTCCTGGACTTTTCTTTTTTGGGAGCTTCTTGATGGCTGATTCAATCTCTTTACTTGTGATTGGTTTGTTGAGATTGTCTGTTTCTTCTTGAGTTAATATTGGTTGTTTATGCCTTTCTAGTAAGTTGTCCCTTTCATCTATGTTTCTAGTTTATTAGCATGTAATTGCTCATAGTATCCTCTCATTACCTCTTTTTATTTCTGTGGTGTCAGTGGTTATGTCTCCCCTTCCATTTCTGATTTTATTTATTTGCATCCTCTCTCTTTTTGATGGAACCTAGCTAAGGGTCCATCAATTTTATTGATTTTCTCAAAGAAACAACTTCTGTTTTTGTTGATTTTCTTGATTTACATACTTTCAATGTCATTATTTCTGCTCTAATCTTTATTTCTTTACTTTTGTTTAGTTTCGAGTTAGTTTGTTGTTTTTTTCTCTAGTTCTTCCAAGTGAACAGTTACTTCCTTGATTTTTGCTCTTTCTTCTTATTAATATTGGCATTTAAGGCAATAAATTTCCCTCTCAACACTGCCTTTGCTGTATCACATAAATTTTGATATGTTGCAATTTCATTTTCATTTGCCTCAAGATATTTACTGATTTCTCTTGTAATTTCTTCCTTGTTCTATTGGTTGTTTAAGAGCGTGTTGTTTGGCCTCCACATATTTGTGAACTTTCTGGCCCTCTGCCTTTTATGGATTTCTAATTTCATTTCATTATGATCTGAGAAAGTGTGTTGTATAATTTCAATTTTTTAAATTTATTGAGGCTTGCTTTGTTACCTAGGTCTATCTTTGAGAGATCCATGAGTACTTGAGAAAAAATGTGTATCCTTCTGTTGGGGGTGTAATGTTCTGTAAATGTCTGTTAAGTCTAGTTCATTTATTGTATTATTAAAAAATCTCTGTTTCCTTTTTGATCCTCTGTCTAGATGTTCTATCCATTGATGAGATCAGGGAATTTAAGTCTCCAACTATTATGGTAAATGTGGCTACTTCTCCCTTCAGTGCTGTCCCTGTTTGTCTCATGTATTTTGGAGCACTCTGGGTTGGTGCATAAACATTTATGATTGTTATGACTTCTTGTTGGATTGTCCTTTTATTAATATATACTATCCTTATTTGTCTCTTTTAATTGTTTTATATCTGAAGTCTAATTTGTTGGATATTCATATAGCTACCCCTATTCTTTTCTGGTTGTTGTTTAAATGAAATATCTTTTCCCAACCTTTCACTTTCAACCAATTTTTGTCCTTGGGTCTAAACTGAGTCTCCTGGAGATAGCATATAGATGGGTCTTGTTTTTTAAGTCCATTCTGACAGTCTATGTCTTTTGATTGGGCAGTTTAATCCATTAACATTTAATGTTATTACTATAAAGGCAGTACTTTCTTCTACCATTTTATCTTATGGATTTTACATGTCATATCTAATAATTTTTTTCTCTTTTTACTTTTACTGTTAGTCTTCATTTCTATCCTATTCTCCAGACTCCTCTCTCCTGTCTTTTCCTATCTGATTGCAATGCTCCTTTTAGTATTTCTTGTACAGCCAGTATCTTAGTCTCAAATTCTCTTGGTGATTGTTTGTCTGAAAATATTTTAATCCCCTCCTCAATTTTGAAGGACTATTTTGCCTGATATAGAATTCTTGGTTGGCAGTTTTTCTCTTTTAGAATCTTTAATATATCATTCCACTGACTTCTAACCTCTGTCTGCTGAGAAATCCAAACATGGTCTTATCAAGCTTCCCTTGTATGTGATGACTTGCTTTTCTCTTGCTGCTTTCAAAATTCTGTCTTTGCTTTAACATTCGACAATCTGATTAGTAAGTATCTTGGAGTATGTCTATTTGGATCTATTCTGTTTGGGGTATCCTGCATTTCTTGGATTTGTAATTTTATGTCTTTCATAAAAGATGGGGAATTTTCAGTTATTGTTTCCTCCATTAATCTTTCTACTCCCTTTTCTTTTTCTTCTGGGACACCCATAACACCTATATTCATGTGCTTCATGTTGACATTCAATTCCCTGAAACCGTGCTCATATTTTCCCATTCTTTTCTCTATGTTTTCTTTTGTGTGTTGGATTTCAGATGTCCAGCTTTCTAGTCACTAATCATTTCTTCTGCCTCTTGAATCCTATTGATGTAAGTTTCCATTATTTTTTCATCTCTTCTATTGTGTCTTTCATTCCCAAAGCTTCTATGATTTGTTTTTCAAACTTTTGAGTTCTTCTTTCTGCTTGCTCAATGTCTTCTTTATGTCCTCCCTAAACTTGTTGATTTGATTTTTGATGAGATTTTCCATGTCTGTTTGAACATTCCAAATTAGTTGCTCCAACTACTAATTGGAGTGTTGGCTTGTTCCTTTGACTGGGCCATATCTTCGATTTTCCTAGTGTGACTCTATTATTTTGCTGGCATCTAGCCATTTGATTTCCTTAATTAGTTTATTCTGGAGGTTGTTTTCACTCTTTTACCTTGGGTTTTCTTGCTGGATGATTTTGTTCTCTATCTGTTCTTTGATATTCACTTTATCTTGTTCTAGACCACTAGCATAGGTTCTGTTTAACTGATTAGAATTTTTTAGTTCTTTTTTTTCTGTTTCTTGCCCTGTCTATATGGAGCCTTCTTTTTGAGGTGGGACTCCTCAGATATTATAGACCCCACTCAGATTTTCCCACACCAGACAGGCCCATGTCTGAGAAGGAGAGAGTAGTCAGCTTCAGTTTTCCCTGAGGGTAAAACCCAGCAGGTTGGCAGACTTTCCTATGAAGCCTCTAGACTCTGTGCTTTTCTTATCCCATCCAACATGTGGTGCTTGTTGGCCTGCAGTGTCCACCAGCATAAAGTGACGTGGTGTCTTTAATTTCAGCAGACTCTCCCTGCCAGGGTTCTGACTGAACAGAAGCTGCAGTTGTAGAGGGGCTTTGGTTGATTCTGTTTTCCAGCCTTCAGAGGCCTGAATTCCCTGAAGAAGGGTTTCTACTTGAGCTGGACCCTATACCCCATTTCTTGGGGGAAGATAAGCCCTTTAGGGAATTCACTCTTTTCACCTGACTAGTTACTCTGTCTCTCAGATGTGCCTTAGTTCTGCCCTTGCTTGGGGCAGTACTGGAGCCTGAGAGTGCTTCCAGTTTTACCTAATGAGCTGTTAAAGGAGTAAAAAAGAAGCAAAAGTCTTGTCAGAGCTGGACCCTTGCTCCCTGGGTTTGCAAATCTAGAGCTTGAGTTGGTCCATGGCTCTATGTATCCCCAGGCTCTATATGCCCCTTTTCTTGAGGTCCAAACCTTTTACAGTATTTTGTGATGTCCAACTCAAAAATCCCCTGTTAAAAAATTATTTTTCCCATCAGCCCTGCCCCCTCTCTGCTGGGACAAAAAATCCTGGTTCTTTTAGTGCTTATTCCAGGTTTATCTGTGCTGGGGGCCTGTTTTCAGTAGTCAGAATTTGTTAATTAAGTCTGCAATTGGAGCTTAGTTGAACTATACCCTTGCTACTAGTTAAGTCTGTTTCCTTTCTCTTTGGGGAAGCAGCCTGCTGTGCCCATGGGGGAGGGAAACCTGCCTCTGCAGCTTGGGGGTCTTGCAGTTCTGTGCGGGGTCTCAGCCATTCCACCTGGTCCATACTGGTGTATGCTGTATGTCCAGTCACTAATGTCCCCCTCAGCAGTTGTTCCATACATTCCTGGTTATTTACATGCTGCTCTGGAGGACAAACTAAATTCCACACTTCATTAAGTTGCCATTTGCCCGCCTTCTGCTCAATCAGTATATCTTGAGCACACAGGTGGTTCTTGAGGTCATGAATAAGGAAGGTTCAGAGAAGAGGTTTTGCAGGGATAAAGTTGGTGGGGGGCCAGGGGTGGATTTTACTGTGTGTTGGTTTGAGGGTAAACTGGTAGGAAAGCTGATAGTACATGAAGGGAATAGATTCTTTCTGTTATAGGCACCTGTAAAGAAAAATCATTCAGTCATCAATTTATTCATTCATTGAGTAAATATTTACTGACCTGAAAGAATATTAACCTGGGAATCAAGAGACCTGGGTATTATTGACTCTGAAATGACTTGGTTATCTTGACCACATTTCTTCATTTCTTTAGCTCTGTTTTTTTTTTCATGCTTTCTGGTTCACTTCCAGCCAAATTTTCTAAGAAATATTAACAAACTAATTATAACTTCTAAAATAATTTGATAAAGTTTATAATAAAACAGTTAAAAGAAAGAGAGATGATTAGAAGCATTTGGTGGAAGAGTTGGATATACAGGAAAGTGGCAAAACCATTATGCCAAATTGAATGTTTCTGACAACATATGAAACAAAGAAAATTGAACTTTCAAGTTAAAAATGATGGACATTTCCTGAAATATAGAGGGGCCAGCCTTTCCAGAACATCAGCTAGTTCCATCTTCTACCCCATATTATTGACAGCCCCTTCCTACATGAAAAAATTAGAATGGCCATACCCTAATACCCCTGAAGAGTGGGATAAAAAGATCAAAGGTGATGGTGGAGTTATACAGAGAAGGTAGGGTTTAACAAACTAGTATGATTGCTGAATCATTATATTATATTCCTTTTAGTTTTCAGTATCTTAGAGCAGCTAGAAGTAAAAACATAAAATTGTGGAATTGTAACCCATATCAAGCTCTGAAATTCATACTACAACTAATTGTTGTGCTGTGCTTTGAAATTTATTGATTTTTTGTATATATGTTATTTTTCATGAAAAAGAAAAAAATCTATTTGATAGTTAAAAAAAAATATTTATTCATTCTAGCCTCCGATGTTCTGCAACAGCTAGAAGGAAAAATCTGAGATGATGGTATGGTAGCCCATGACAAACTCTGGAATCTGTCCTGTAACTACTTGTTGAAGAGTACTTTGAAAACTATTGCTTTTTCCTTTCTTTGCTTTGTATATGATATATATGTTATACAATAAAAATTTTTTAAAAAGTGTTCTAGTTTGCTAGCTGCCGGAATGCAATATACCAGAAATGGAATGGTTTTTAAAAAGGGGAATTTAATGAGCTGCTAGTTTACAGTTCTAAGGCTGAGAAAATGTCCCACTTAAAATAACTCTATAGACATGTCCAATTTAAGGCATCCGGGGAAAGATACATTGGTTCAAGAAGGCCGACAACGTTCAACGTTTCTCTGTCAGCTGGAAAGACACATGGTGAACATGGTGGCATCTGCTGGCTTTTATGTGGCTCTACCAAAAGGGGCTCTCTCCAAAATGTTTCCTCTTTTAAAGGATTCCAGCAAGCAACTCTACCTTCAGTGGGTGGAGACACATTTCCATGGAAATCATCTAATCAAAAGTTATCACCCACAATTGGGTGGGTCACATCTTCATGGAAACAATCAAAATGCTCCCACCCAGCAATATTGAGTGAGGATCAAAGGGCATGGCTCTCCTGGGGTCCACCCCAGACTCAGATCAGCACAAAAAGACATTCATTTTGGAGAGATCATTTTCTATTCTCAGTTGTAAACCATGGGAGGGATTTATGAATGCATGTGTCACATACAAGCTAGCAGAATGGGTCTGGAACATTTGTAAATGTAGGACCTCATGAAAATTGCTTTCCCTATCTCAGCCTTAGTGTCCTCAATGTGAAAATGGTGTATTAAAATATGATTGGGGTTTTGACTCAGTTTACTGGATTGAATACTTCTGTTTTACATCTTATCTTAATTTCCCAGGGCCTCTGTAACAAAGTTTCACAAACTAGGATGCATTAAAACAAGAGAAATTTATTGTCTCATAGTTTGGAGGCTGGAGCCTAAAATCAAGGTGTTGGCAGGGCCATGCTCTCTCTGATGTCTGTAGGGAAGAATCTACCCCATGCCTCTCTCTTGATTTCTGTCAATGGCTGGAAATTCTTGGCAGAGACCACTCCAATCTCTGCCTCATTTGTAGCATTTTTCTCTGTAGTCGCTGTCTGTCTCTCCTCCCCACTTCTTGTAAGGATCCAGCCATACTGAATTAGGTTCACACTGATCCAGTTTGGTTTCATCTTAATTAATCAGATCTTCAAAAGCCCTATTTCCAAATAAGGTCAAATTCATGGAAGTAGGTGTTAGGATTTGAACATATCTTTTGGGGGAGACACAACTCAACCCATAACACATCTTTTGCTTCTCTAAATCCTATTAAAATGTGAGTAAAAAATGTAGCAAAGATATCAGTCCACAAGAGTGCTAGAAATAAGTCACTGGCAACCAAATATTTTCACCATCTTAAAAGCACAAAACAGTGACTCCATGATGATGAATAAGTGAGTGGACATCCCCCACACCCACACCTACACACAAAATAGCAGTGCCAGAGGTCAAATTGTTCTTCCCAGAGGATTTCCAAGGTCCATGGTTGGAATCAGCAGATGAAGATGTGGATTAGAAAGCAGGAATCGATCAGGGTCATTAATTAATGGGTAGTAAATGGACCAGGTGCTTGTTACCAGTGCCCCCTCCACTCCCATGTGCAGTAGATCAACTTGCTCCCACCTGTGCAGTCCCACCTGTGCTGTAAGTTAATGCGCTCCCTCTCCCCCAACGCTCATGTACACAGAACACACAGTTTGCCCTACCCAATTTGGGGCAAGTCCTTCAAAACAAATATAAGTGTGTTTATGTAACTTAAAGGACTATGCCTTTGATAGCCTTTGATTCTTTTTATTATACTTTCTTATAATATTTACCCCTAAAGGCTGAAATATATTAAACTGTACCTTAGTGAAGTCACTTCGCTGGAGAACTGAACTTTCTGGGACTCTAATTTAGCGAACCTGAAACAGTGGCTGGTGAATTTATTTCTGATACTTTCTCGCTCATGTATCATTTTCTTCAGGTATTTAGCAGACACATAGCTCTTTTTGGTGAACTTCTTGTCTTACTTTGCCTGAGCTGCTATCACAAATACTATACAGTGGGTTGTCTTAAACAATGGGAATTTATTGGCTCATGGTTTCAGAGGCCAGAAATTAAATCAAGGTGTTGACGGGACCATGCTTTCTCCCTGAAAACTAGCATTCTAGTACTGGCTGCCAGATCCTTAGGCTGCCTTGGCTTGCATCTTTGCCTCCCGTCACATGGTGATGACCTTTCCTTTCTCGAATCTACTCTGTTGGTTTCCGTTAACTTTTGGCATTTGGTTCTTTATGAGGCTTTCTGTAATCCAGATTAAGACCCATCCTCATTCAGGTGGGCCACAATCTAACTAAAAACAACATCTTTGAGAAGTCCTATTTACAATGGGTTCACACCCACAGGAATGCTGATTAAGATTAAGAATACGTGCTTGTTGGGATACATAATCCAATCTACCACATGCCTGAAGTATGGATTCTACATACACGGTGAGTATAAAGTTGAGAGACTATGTAACTTAGTTGGGCTCTGAAGACAGTTTTCCTCTCTATAGTGGATATATACCATTTTGCCAGTTCAAGGTAATTCATCCCTCCCTTTTTCCCCTAAGGGAAGTAAGTCTCTGCTGTGGGAGTGGGGTGGGGTTATGACTCATCATGGCCCCACGAGAGGAGTCTTTGGGTTGAGAACCTCCTCAGCCCCTCTTTTCCTTCTTGGCCTTGGCCATCAGCTTCTGCCAAAGTCCTTGGCTTTGCCTGGCCTCTGGAGGCCCAGCTATGTTCCTTGCTCCTTGCTGTCATCCCAAGTCAGGCTATGATGGAATATAACCAACTCTTTCTTTATACTGAGAGAATCTTGGAATTCCTTAACCAGCCCATTGCCAGGAATGGGGCTCTTTAGACATCAGCCCAGTACAGTGGTTGATGGTATTTGGTATAGCTGTTGAGATTGGGATGAGCTGATGAGCAAGTCAAAAGAGAAGACTAGGATATTACTGAAAAGAGTATACATGCACATATGTCCGTTCATCCATCTGTCCATCCACACATCCATCCATCCATCTTTCCATTCATCCACCCATCCTTCTGTCCAGCCACTTATTCAACAACTAATTACTGAGCATTTAATTTGTGGGAGACCCTGGGTAGGTGCTAGGTATGCCTTGGTAGTGTTTGGAGAGGTGAAGATTTTGAATACATATTCACCCATAGTAATTGCTTTAGCCTTGAGTTAAGTGCTGTGAGGAGGAGCATAGGTTGTTGTAAGAGAGTAACTTGGTGATAGTGGTGGGGCTCAGTGGGAGTTATGATTAGTCAGGATCTATAGGAAGTTGGGTATTAGGAAGGATTTTAAATAGTAAATACTGGAAGAGTGAGAGGATGACTGTTAAGGTATATACTCAGTGCTAGTTTCTTCATTGGCTTCTGTACCCTTTTAGAGCATCTCAACTACCTCCAGCTATCCTCATAATATAGGAGCCTGGGATGAGGATAGGATGCAGTTTGTGGTGAGGAGAGAGGGTGAACGCTGGTTATTTAAATAGATTATGGATTCCATCTTTCAAAAGAAAGGGTTTTCTAGGTAGGTCTCCCCACGTTTGTCCTGAAGACTGTGCTGAGAATGTGCTCACTGCCTTCATGATAAATAATGAGAGTTGCTAAGCCTTATATTTTAATTCTTGAAATCCTGCCTTTAATCCAATTTATTCAGGGAACAAATCAGAGAACAAATACATCTAAAAAGTTTAATTGTGGCTATTTCTTTCTTTCCTTGCAGGGATTCTTATAGGAAGGTTGAAAAATATTTTATTTTATTTTTCCTACAGTGAAACCTGGAGAGATATGCAGGGCTAACATTTTCTACCTCCTTATTTTGTAATGCAAGCCACTGGGGGAGGCTCTGTGCTATCAGGAGTGTGTGTATACTAGTGGCGATGGAGTCTTCTTACAGAGAAAAGATGGCTAGAAATGATGAAGCAGCATCATTTTATTGAGTTTTCTTTGGGCTGAGCTAAGGGCCATCTTGGAAGAGAAAGCAAGGATTTATACTTTAGTGCAACCAGAAATTTTTATGGTGGTTTCCTCTCTGTGATTTATCCTCTGTTAATTGGAGATCTTTCTACAGTTAATAAAAACATTTTTAAAATCATCAAATTTTGGTTTTATTCCCTAGAGACAGTTAATATTTTGGCTATAACATTATTTATATTCCATCTATTTCAATAGTGAAATTTCTGTCCCAACTGTCGTCATTATACGACAAAAGCATTCCAAGTATTGCTGGAAGCTCTGATTCTTTTTTCCACTTCTGTCTCCTTTTTGTATGATGGGGTTCAAGTTCAGGGTTTCCTGTTGCCTCTACAACCAATAAGGAATTCACAAACACAGTATTCAGTTTGTCAAAGTCTGCAGTCTAGGAAAATTAGAATGTGAAAACTGAGAACCTAGGAAATTGGACTCTTTAAACATACTTTCAGTTGTCTTTACTTACTCAAGAAATTAATTTTAATATTAACATAATAGTCACTTTTCCTATAAAATTTAGAACATTATAAATGAAGCTGAACTTTCCTTTGACAACTATCTCTGATACTGATCTTCTTCCCTCATTCTCCAGAGGTAATTATTAATGTTAATCCTTCAGACCATTAAAAAAACTTTTTGCATTCATTCATATTTATATTCATGGAAAATATATACTTTTATTTCACATGAGGAGGTATCATACTGTTAGTTTCATTCTAATTATTTACATTAAAGTATGTTTTTGAGACCTATTCATATTGCCCTAAATAGATTTAGTGCAGTCCTCTGCTTTCTAGATTTCCATCTCTTTTACTTTGTTAAAGCTGCCAGAATGCAATATACCAGCTATGGAAGGCTTTTAAAAGGGAGTTTATTAAGTTGCAAGTTAACAGTTCTAAGGCTACAAAAATGTTCAAACTAAATCATCCAAGAAGAGATTCCTTGCCTCAAGAAGGCTAATGGGTCGGAAACACCATTACTGGGTTCCCACGTGTTAACTGAGAAGGCATTTGGCTGACACCTGCTGGTCCCTTGCCCTGGGCTCCATTGTTTTCAGCTTGTTTCCTATGGTTTCCTCTCTAGGTATCTGTGGGCTTTCACAGAGCTCCTCCTGAATACAACTCTGGGCTCCGGCTTTCTCAGCATCTCATGGGAAGGCACATGGCAATGTCTGCTGGGCTCTGACCATGTCTAGGCATCTGCTCTCTTTGTTGGCACTCCAAGCATCTCCAAACATCCATGGCTCTGTTCTGAAGCACCTGTTCTCCAAGCTTCTGCATCTCCAAGCATCTCTCTCGTCTCTGAGCTTTCTCCAAAATGTTCCCTCTTTTCAAAGATTCCTGTGAACTAATCAAGACCCACCTTGAATAAGCAGAGTCATAGTTCCCTCTAATCAAAAGACCACCCCACAATGGTGTGGAGATAATCTCATCAAAAGGCCATAACCGCAGCTGGGCATGTCACATTGCCATGGAGATAATCTAATCAAAAGAGTTTCCACCCTACAATATCTAATAAGGTTTAAAAGAAATGGCTGTTTCCGCAAGATTGGATCAGGATTAAACCATTAAAACATGGTTTTCCTGGGGTACATAATATTTTCAAACTGGCACACCATCTTATGGATATACTATAGTTTCCTAAGTCCTAGTTTCCTTATTCCTATGTGGATGGACATCACATTCCAAGAGCATTTACATAGAATTAAAAGTAGAATTGTTGGGTTGTAAGGTATATGACAAAGAGCACCTGCTGTGGTTGTACCATTTTACCTGCCCACTCACTCAGCTTACTTTAAATAAAAAAATAATTACATGGCAGAAAAGTAGTCATTGCTACAGTTTCCTGTTATCTGACAATATAATTTCCCTTCTAGGTCTCATTTTCCTTATCATTAGATGAGGTCATGAGAACAACTCCTACTCGAAAGGCTGTTGTAAAGAGTGAATGGGAGTAGTTCCTAGCCCTAGAAACTGCTCAGTGATTATTGTGATCATGATAATTTTTTCTTTTTAGAATTATGCCAGGATTGGTACTTAAGGCAAACTCCCCAAGTTTTGGCACCTAAGCTTTTTCTAACTGTAGCTCCTCCCCACCCAATAAAGAAAAAACTCTATTTCTTCTGGCAGAGAAACAGTATGAAGAATATTTTAGAATAAATACTTTTTTTTCCAGTAAGAATAGTAAATAAGAAGAGATTTTAAGTGAATAAGAGTGACACCCAAGAGAAAAGGGTTGGGGAAAGTAGGTGTAAACGTAATATAATAAGCCTTTTCACAAAACTTGATTTTATGCAGAAATGTCTTTTTCCAAAACTCTTTCCATGGCTGCTAAGATGGAGATGATCGGATTTATTTTGTAGCTCTTATAACCATCACACTATCCTCTGGAGGCACTAATTAGTCTTAGAAACCAAATGCAGACAGAAGAAGAAAAACAGGAGGGCCAGGAGAGGCCTTCAAAGTAGAGAGAAGAACTAAGGAATAATCAGAGGTTTACTGGAGAACTGATTGGGTAAGAGAAATGCCGTCTACAGGACAGATTTAGTCTATGCACTGTAAATGAAGACAGGAAACCTTATTTGGTAGGAAGAAGTCAAAGAAGAGTAGAGAGGGTCTTAAAGGGATTGCTCGGTAGGAGTGAGCTGGAAGCTAGCATAGAAAGAGAAAGAAGCTAAAGGAAGCATTCCACAATAGAAGAACCTGTGATCAAGCAATTGTGTACTACCATATGGAACTGTGCTGGAACAAACTGGAGATCAGGGATAGTCTAGAAAGACAAGTGTGGATTTAGAAGCTTCTGTGTGGCAGAAGTAGGCACTGATTTTCTCCTGATTTTTTTGTCCGTAGGATAATAAGATCACTAAGTACCAGAGTAGCAAGCCTGGCTCAAGATGTTGCCCTCAGTTGGATAATTGGGCACACCACATACCAAATTATGAATAAGCTTATTGATCTTTTCTTTATGTCCTTGAACTTTGAAGCCATCTTTTTTTCAGAAAAGATAATGAGCACCATGTGAAGCATTTTTTTGGTAAAGTCTCACATTGTTATTTATTTATTTGCATGGGCAACTCTGCCTGCTGAGCCACTGTGGCCTGCCCCTGTGAACCAATTTTGATCATTATCACAATAAGTCGCAGACTTAAATCATATGTAATTGGATTCCTAAAATTAATATAAAATTGCTTCATGGGTTAGCTGTGAGGTTCCTAATAACTGAGATTTTTTTTTTCCCTACATGAGGGCAAATGGATGAGGTTTTAATCTTGCCATTCTGAATTGGGTCAAATTGGTTTTTTAAGTGAAGATTGCTTAATACTTACAGGAAAAGTTGAAAAATTTTCAAAAAAATTTGAAATAACTACAGAAGTGTTTAATTGAGAGAACAAAAGCCCTGGAATATCTGTTCTCATGGATGTCCAACTCTTCCATGCCAATGAGGGTTGGGTCTTTGTCAGCATGTTCTTCATAATGGCACCGTGCAGCAGAATTGGCAAATTTGTTTTGTTTTTTTTTGCCTGGGCAGGCACTGGGAATCAAACCCGGGTCGCTGGCATGGCAGACAAGAGAATCTGCCTGCTGAGCCACCGTGGCCTGTCATGAATTGGCTTTTTTTTTTAGGTTCTTCTTCCTTTTTTTAATTTAGGGAGAGCTATTTATTCTGATTATGAAAGAAAAACATGTGATTGTAAAGATTTGGAAAATACAGAAACATTTAATAAAGAAGAAAATAAAATTTGGTCCTATAAACCAAAAGAATAACCACAGTTAACATTTTCTTTCTAATAGCTTTGTTTTCTATAAATTATATTTAACTATGCACCTAGTGCATAAATACATTCTTCTTGAAAGAAATCAAGCCATTTCCCCTCCTGCTTCAATTCTAGTGTCACCACTCCTTTCAAGACTATTCTCTCTCGGCTTCTCTTTTTTTCTCTTCATGTTTTTGTGTAGAAACCTTTTTCCTTGTGTGTAGTGCATGATGAAACTATCAAAATAGGGACCTGTGCCTTTTATTTTTATTCGATGATATGACTAGGTGGGTATTATTATGTCCGAACATATAGCTCTATCTCATATCACCTGTTGCACAGTATTCCAGAGTATGGGAATGCCTTCATTTAGTAAGTGCTTTGAAGATGAAAACTTAAGTTGTTTCAAGAAACTTTTTTGTTGTGGTTGTTGGCATTATCACCGATGGGATTATGAACATCCTTACATACATCTCTGTGCACATGTGTGCTCATTTTGCAAGGGACAATAAAAGGGAAGTGAACTTGATGGGTCAGATGGGTTGACGCTTAATCCCTTAAAACATTTTTTATTGTGGTAACATATACATATACCCTTGAGGGCATTCATAAAACTGAGCTTTCACAAAAACCGCAATAAATTGCCTGCAGTAGAAATAACATAGACAAGGAGAAAGGTGAGGATATGGAATGAGTGGTGATACAGCAAAGGTGTCTTACAGCCCGAATGGGTGCGAGTCAGCCCCACAGGAGTGCTCCAGGGATGGTCAGCCCTGAGCAGAGGGCAGGGCAAGCAGAAGTCAATAGCAAAACCCAGAAAACAAAACCTCTCAATGGACTCAGATCAAAGGAGAAATCTAAACCCAGTTGAAGACTATCTTGAAGAAAGCTATGTAGAGGACACTAAATAAGAATGTATGGGGTAGCCAAAGTAGGGATGAGAGGAAAGCCTAGCCCTAACTACATACATATATTCCTTCTTACGGGCAATTACATTCACTGGTACATTTATACACACACACACACATTACTCTACTGAAAGAGTTCAAAAGGGAACAAAACTGGAAAGACAAGGAGGGAAAAAGGACATGCATAGGGATAAAAGCAGAAATTAATGAACTGAGTAAAAGCAAATGGCAGTTTTAATAAATAAACCAAAATCTGGCTCTTCAGAAAGAAAAGAAACAGTAAAACTCTCAAAATAAGAAATGATATTTGGAAAACATTTGCAGATATGATGGAAAGCAAAAGAATCATAAAAGATGATTTTGTTTAACTTTATATAAGTGCATTTGAAAAAATGTGATGAATTTAAAAAAAATTCTAGGAAATATAATGTACCAAAAGCACTTCTAGAAAAGATACAAACTCTAAATAGACTACTGTTGAACAAATAGAGAAAGTTTCCAAAGACCTACTCCCCCAAATAAACACTGGGTCTGGGTGATTCCACTAAATGTTTGAGGAACAGATAGTTTGTATGCTACTTAAACTGTTCCAAAGCATGAAAAAGGAAGAATACTACAATATTTTATGACATTAGCATAGCACTGATAATAAAAATGAACAAACAAATGAAAAGCCACCACCAAAAAGACTGCATAAAATTCAAAACTATGGACCAATTTCTTTATAAAGGTTGATGGCAAAATCCTAAATGTTAGTGAAGAGGATGTGATGGTACATTATATTTCATGATCAACTGGTTTTTATTACAGGAATATAAGTGTATGCGTTTCCTGTGGCTGCTATAACAAGTTATCACAAACCTAGTGGCTTAAAACAATGCAAATCTATTCTCTCACATTTCTGGAGGTCAGAAATTAAAAATTATTCTCACTGGTCTAATCAAGGCGATGGCAGGGCTGGTTCTTTGTTGAGGCTCTAGTAAAGAAGAGCTGCTTGCTTTTTCCAGCTTCAAGAAATTGCCTGCATTTCTTGGCTCCTGACTCCCTTCCATCTTCAAAGCCAGTAATTGCATCACTCTGACTTCTGCTTCCATTATCACATAGTCTTCTTTGACTCTAAGCTTCCTGCCCCTTCTTATAATGACCCTTAGGGTCACATTGTGTACACCCAAATATTCCAGGGTAATGTCTCCAACTCCAGATCAATTGATTTGCAAACTTAATTCCATTGGTACCCTAATACCTCCTTGTCATGTAACTTTACATATCTGCAGGTTCTGGGGATTAGGACGAGGACATCTGTTATAGTTTGCTAAAGCTGACAAAGTGCAATACACTAGAAATGGGCTGACTTTTACAATGGGGATTTATTAACTTACAAATTTACAGTTCTAAGGTTGTGAAATGTCCAAATCAAGACATCAACAGGTGATGCTTTCTCCCCAGAGACTGGCTACTTGCCATCCTCAGCTTCTCTGTCACATGGCCAGGTACATGGCTATGTCTGCTGGTCTCTCCCTTCTCTCCTGGAATTTGTTGCTTTCAGCTTCTGGCTTCAGTGGCTTCCTCTCTGTTTTCTGTGTATCCTCTCTCAGTTTCTCTGGCTTTTCTGTCTGAGCTTCTCTGGGGCTTTTTTTTTTCTTCTGTGTTCTCTCTTTATCTTTTATCCTCTTAGAAGGGACTCAAGGAAGAGGATTAAGACCCACCTGTAATGAGGTGGGTCACATCTCAATTTAAGATCCTACTCAAATGAAACCACACCCACAGGAATGGATTAGCTTTAAGAACATGATCTTTTCTGGGGTACATATAGCTTCAAATCATCTCACTATCTACGGGGGCCATTATTCTGCTTACTACAAACTTAGGTTATGTCAATATTGGAAAAGCTATTAATACAATGCACTTTATTAATAGATCCAAGGAGAAAAACAGTATCATTTTCCTTCACAGATGTTGAAAAAAAATTTGATAAAAATTTATTCTTGATTAAAAAACTCTTAGTAAAGTAGGAATAGATTATTCTTCCTTATGATAAAATGTAAAATACAAATACATTCCCATGACAGTCAGGAACAAGACAAAATGTCTGCTATTGCTATTCTTGTTTAACAGTGTTTGGGGGTATTAACCATGGAATTCTTTTATTTATTTGTCTATTTTATTTTTTACATGGGCAGGCACCAGGAATCGAACCCGGGTCCTCTGGCATCGCAGGCAAGCATTCCTGCCTGCTGAACCACCGTGGCCCGCCCTAACCATGGAATTTGTTAGAAAAAAAAAAAAGTAGAAGTATAAAAATGGGAAAGGAGGAGTTGAAAATATCCTTATGTGCATGTGATTAGCATAAATCTAAAATGCTATGATGCGACGTATAGGAATTCCCGAACAAATGGGAAAAATTCTTTTGGTTCAAAGACTCAACATTTTAAGAGACACCAATTCTCCTTAAGTTTATTTATAAATTACCATTATCCCAATGAAAATATCAAGAAGACTTTCTGGTTTCATAAGATAAAACGCACCAGTAATAATAGCCAGGAATATTATGAAAAAGAAGCCCTACCAAATATTAAAATATTCTGGGTTTACAACTGCCTGTCAAGTGCATGTCCACTTTTCATTCCCTGCACTCATCCTGCAGCCTTCTTTCAGGTCATTAACTGCACAGGCCACACTCCTGCCACAGGACGTTTTAGCTCTTTGCTGTTTGTTGTTCCTGCTTTAACATCTCTTGCCTATTCTTATTTAATCCCTATTTAATCATCACTTCTCAAGGGGAATTTCTCCCTCCCATTTCCCTAATCTTTTTTTTATTAAAAAATTTTTTTTAAACATAACAACAAACAAACTTGAACATTCTTACCGTATGATCATTCCATTCTTGGTATATAATCAATAACTCACAATATCATCACATAATTGTATAGCCATCACCATGATCGTTTCTTAGAAGATTTGCATCAATTCAGACAAAGAAATAAAAAGAAAAAAGAAAAAACTCATACATACCATACCTCTTACCTTTCCCTCTCATCGACTGCTCATATTTCCATCTACCCAATACATTTTAGCCTTTGTTTCTCCTAATTTTTTTCTATACCCCTTACCACTCCCTTTCATTGATCACTAGTATTTCAATCTATGAAATTTATTTTAACATTGCTACCCCATTATTTATTTATTTTCAATCCATATGTTTTACTCATCTGTCCATACCATAGAAAAAAGGAGCATCAGACACAAGGTTTTCACAACCACACAGTCATACTGAGAAAGCTATATCATTATACAATCACCTTCAAGAAACATGGCTACTGGAACACAGCTCTACATTTTCAGGCACTTCTCTCCAGTCTCTCTAATATACCTTAACTGAAAAGATGATATCTATATAATGCGTGAGAATAGCCTCCAGTATAACCTCTCAACTCTGTTCGAAATCTCTCAGCCATTGACACATTATTTAGTCTCATTGCTCTCTTCTTCGTTTAGGTTGACAAGGTTTTCTCAATTCCTTCATGCTGAGTCCCAGCTCATTCCAGGATTTCTGTCCCACATTGCCAGGAAATTTTACACCCTGAAGTAATGTCCCACATAGAGAAGGGGAGGGCAGTGAATTTACTTGTCGTGTTGACTGAGAAGGAGCGTCTCCCTAATCTTAAATCAATTTCTTTCACCATCTTCTCTTTCCTTTCCTTGCATTTATTCCAGTTTAAAATTAGGCAATCATTACTGTGGTTATTTGATAAATTTTGTTTCCCTATTAGACTCAATAGTTAACTCAGTTCCTGAACCAGAGTAGGCTCTCAATAAATAGTTGTCAATAACTAATCTATAGTGTACTGGATTATGGAAGGCGATTAACACCTAGCATTTCTATTCCAAACTCAGCAAGCAAAAGGGCTTCTTAGTGTAAGCCCTGCTGCAGTGTCAGGGTGGTTTTATCTTAATATATAATTTCTTTCACTTGTGCACAAACATCTGAAGATGCTAATGGTTTTGCTAGTGTTCTACATTAGACGGTAACCTCCTAGAAGGAAGGGCCATTTCTGAATAGACCTGTGGAATTCTTAACATTACCTGCAAAACATTATTTTTTTTAATAAGAAGGAGATAGAAAATAATGATACAACAGCATCATTTCCTTAAAAAGATATTAGTTATTAAAAGGGAAAGTCATAGGCATCAGGGAAGTGATTTTTGTAAGGAATATTATAAAATGATGTGCCACACACTACAATTTAGACCTCTCCTGGTGCCGCCCTGGCTTATTTTAGCAAATATAGCTGCAGTGGTTGGGGTGGAAAAGTCCCTTCTGAATACTGAGTGGGGCTGAGCAGGATGTGGTTCTCTTCTCAGAGTCAGACTTGTGCTTTCTCGCCGGGAGAATCTCTCCAATCCCTTCTTGAATGTGCCGCAGTTGGCAGATACTGGCTTTTACCAAGTGCACTGAAGGTTTTGTTTGGCTTTTTGTGGACCAAAACACACCAGCCACGACAACACTTGTTGGAAGGTTAAGGATTTAAGGGCGACTTTTGTTTTCATGAGTCTTTCCAAACGGTAGTCTCTGGCAGTTGCGTAGCTAGGCAGTCATAAATGGTTTCTCTGGTGTGTCCCCTGGGGCCACTCTGATATTCCAGGAAATCCTCCTCTATGTGGCCTTATTCAGATTCCATCAAAAACACAAATGGCTTTCATGTTTGTCTTTCACAGAGATTCTGAGCCCTGGAAACTTCATCAAAGTAGGTGTAAGGATCTGTCTGAGGCAAGGGTGGTTCTAAAAGTAGGCAGGCATTGTGGTGCACGTAGGATAGAAACAGGACTATGAGTCAAACCCTCAAATCTGTTCTGCACACGGGTTTGTTTGGTTCACACAACATTTCTTTTGTAAACATTTAAATTAGCTGCCCAGCTGCAAAAACTGGGAATTTTTACTTCCAAAAGTCTGAACACATGGCTTGTCTTGAACAATTGGAATCGTTCGGTCATGCTGAGATCCTTATTTGTGCATATGGCAGCCCTCAGTGCAGCTGAGAGTTGTCCGCTTCTACACGATCCTATACACAAGAGATTATCTCAGGTTTACTGGAGTCCATGTCATGAAGAGAATAAAAGTACAATACTTAGTTATGAAGTGTGAAGAAGACATTTAAGTCACATGATTTCATTGATGAATAAAAGAAACTTTATTCAGCAGACGAGTGATGAGATGATAATCTTTATAGTCTAGAAATAGAACAACGAAAACTCTCCTAGTTACTGAGGATGTAGTATTGTCATTTGTGGTGGTTCTTTGTTGACACTATGGCTTCTGGACAGAAGTTACTAATAGCATCTAATTTGGGTGGATTGGAAACATTTTAAATTTCTTCAACTTCTGCCAAGGGACAGTTGCCAGTTGCAAAGGCCAGTTCTAAAATGCCAAGTTTCCCTGCAGTCCTGAGAGGGCTCAGCACCAGTCCCCTCCTGTGTACCTCCTACCATTGCACCTCACACAGCTCAGAAAATGGGACCGGCCACACTGACTATGAGCATGCTACTGTCCACAGGCTGTGAAGGGTGCACGCGGTACTTCCCTTGGTGTAGGGGCCCCTTCTTAAGTGTGGGTGCTGGAGAACTTCCTTGGAAGATGAAGGCTGTTTTGCTGGAGGGAGTAGAAGCAGAAAGGAGGCCTTCCTGATGAGGAAAGACAGCTGTTGGAGTGTATGATTGCCAAGACTCAAGACAGTCAATGCAACAGGTAGAGAAGTGCTAGAAGTCATCTTAGAATTTTGAGAATGAGGGTGAAATGATCTTAACACATTTCTCTAGGTAACCTTTTCGACACATTTGGAATACAAAGAATGCTTCTGTCTTTAATCTTGCTTTGCACAGCTGCACAGAAAAGATTGTCTGACCCTCTTCTTTATATTTGCCTTTTGGAGGAACCCTACCCGGAAACTTACGATCATCTTTTGGAAGTCCCGGACACCCGGGAGCAATTAAGCCACTATCGGAATGTGGCTGAAAATGCTCGAAGTGAACTTGCAGCAACTGTGGTCAAATTTGAATGTGTTCAGTCTGAGGTAAGATTATATGCTCTCATCACTCAGAAATAAGACTTTTAGTTTCTTAGAGTGGGGCAGAGCTTAGGTGCGATTAGAAATAGGACAGTGGGATACAGAATTAAACCTTTTGGCAAACTGTATGTTTATTCTCTTGTTGTGTGCTGTTTTATTTGTTAATGCTTTTGGAAAGCAATATACCAGAAATGGAATGGCTTTTAAAAAGGGAATTTAATAAGTTAAAATTTACAGTTCTTAGGCCATAAATATGTTCTAACTAAGGCATCCAGAAAAGGATAACTTGGCTCAATGAAGGCTGATCTAGGAAGACATGTAGCTGGCATCTGCTTCCAGCTTCTGATGCCAGTGGTTTCCTCTCTAAGTGTCTGTGGACCTTCACTTAGCTCCTCTGGTCACAACTCTGGGTTCTGGCTTGCTTAGCATCTCATGGGAAGGCACATGGTGACATCTGCTGGGCTCTACCTGTGCCTAGGCATCTGTTCTCTCTGTTGGCATTCAAAGCATCTCCAAACATCCATGTCTCTGTCAGCTCTGAAGCAACTGTTCTCCAAGTGTCTGCACTGGAGGTTTTTCCAAAATGTTTCCTCTTTTAAAGTCCTCTAGTAAACTAATTAAGACCCACCTTGAATAGATGGAGTCACATCTCCATCTAAGCAAAAGGCCACACCCACAACTGGGCATGCCACATTGCCATGGAGATAATCTAATCAAAAGTTTCAACCCTGCAGTTTTAATCAGGATTAAAAGAAATGGTTGCTGCCACAAGATTGGATCAAAACATGGCTTTTCTGGGGCATATAATAGTTTCAAACCAGCATGTGTGCCTATCCCGAGCTGTAGAGAGTTGCTGAAAGATGATGCATTTGCCATGCTGTGAAGCAGGGTAACTTTGCCTGAATTCTAAATCTGAGAGGGAATCTATAGCTTTGAGACATTTGGGGGCCACCAGAGGACTTTGGATTGATGTTTGGAGTACTTTTAGCCTCTCTTGGAATAGTTTTTTTTTTTTGATATGGATTGCCTGCAACCTGAAGCTCTGAGGAGAAAATTCTGAAGTCCTTTCCTGTGGTAATTTTATTAGCTGAGAAACATTCTAGGAAGATGATTGGGATGCATCTATCCCCTGGATTTTTTTTCTTTTAGTGTTTTAAACATTTAATTAGTGTTTTTGTAAGTTAATATTTTATTTATTACTTATATTCTATTTTCAGTTACTTAAAGTAGGCATATTTCAATTCTAACCAGGATGCCTTTCTGAATATATTTTCATAATATTCCACATATTAACATTATAATTTATATATTATATAAACACACAGCAATATATACCTATCTCTCTATACACATATATATATGTATATATATATATAGAGAGAGAGAGAGAGAGAAAGAGAGATAGAGAGAGACAGAAACAGAGAGAGATTACTAGAATATATCCTTTGAATGTGTGCCAGTGTGGGAGATGGCTTGACACTCTGCATTTCACAAGTAAACTATACAGTATTTGATTTCAAACCTCAGATCAAATTTTAACACTGCCACTTATTAGGAATTTAACCTAAGTCAAGTGAATTTAACTATGTGAGCTAGTATTGTACAAATTGAAAAGGTATTAGAAATTAAATGCATCCTCTGGATATTAAGGGCTAGGTCAGGTCTATACAGAATTTGTAGGAACATTTCCCTGTACTGGGTCTGTTGACAACCCAGTGGCCTGGAGAAGTCCTAGGCCTGCCTATGAGATAACTAGTTGTATCACTAATAGGCCTGCCTATGAGATAACTAGTTGTATCACTAAGAGTCCCAACTGGATGTGTTCATAATGTATGCAAATATTAAATATATGCATTCATATTCATGGTCCTAAGAAGTACATGCATTCATAGAGTCTTGTAGGGTAGAACTGACATTTTAACTTCAATAGGACATATACATTGACAGCATTTTGATCCCACAGAATTCATGAAAGGTAAAATGTTTCCTTTGTATAAATCCAATAAGGATTTTCATTTTCTCCCTTTTTTTTTTTTTTTTAGAAATCTGAATATTGTTTTTCTTTATCACCTACAATTAGGGTCCAGGATGGGAGTGAGAGAAATATAGTGATATCTTGGATAGTCTGTATTTATTTAGGAAAAACTGTGACCATGAGACCACAAATAGTATGGCTGGTAGGGTCCTCATTTCACTGTTTGTGTGGTAGTAAAAGCAACACAGATTTAGAAAATGGGTTACCATTGCAAAATATTTTATTGCTTTGTAAAAAAAATTCACCACAACTGTCTCTTGAGTGAGACTAAATCAACATAAGGTATTGCTCAACTGATTTTGAGAAAGAAAGAATGTGAAGTCGTCACATGGGTCATAATTTCCCATTTGGCAATACGGACACAAATATGAAAAAGAGAAAATAAAGTTGGACTAAGTCATGAATAAAAAAGTGATATTTTAAATTATGGTTTTAGGTTTCGTAAAGGTACTTCATATTTCTATGGTTAAATTCCTTGTCCTCTTTTTACTTATTTTCCATGTTAGCTTCAAGACCTCCGGTCCAAGATGCATTCTAAAGAAGTTTCCTGTCAAGAGTTGAAAGCAGAAATGGAGAACTATAAAGAAAGCAATGCCAGAAAATCATCTCTCCTCACCTTTTTGAGAGACAGGGTTCGGGAGCTAGAAGAAGAATCAGCAGCTCTTTCCTCAGCTAAAATTAGAACAGAAATCACAGCTCACACTGCAATCAAGGAGAACCAGGAATTGAAGAAGAAAATTATAGAACTGGAAGAGAAAGTACAGTAAGAGTATTTAAATATATTCCTCAGTTTCTTTAATATTGACATACCTGCTTCTAATAGTAGGATGCATCTACAAATGTGTGGTCATTTTTCACTATTGAATCCAGAAGTTCAACTTGAAAAGAGAATTATTGACCCTGAAAAATTTTCTAAGTCCATTTGTAAATGTCATCAAGAGTCTCAACAAATACAGCATTGCCCTAAGTGTGTTTATGTCCTAATGATCAGGACTACACATGCTTTTATATACAATTTGGAAGATTTTCCTCCAACTAGAGGCTGAACCTGAGGAGACTGGAGTAAGCAAGCATTCATTCAGAAGCTGGCTATGAAAATATCCAGGACCCAGATCACCCCAAATGCTCCTCACTAAATTTTATTTTGTCAGTCAATGCCCAGAGCTCATGAAATTGAGGTTTTCCATACTTAGTTCTGACAAAAGGTAGTTATTAATATACTAAAATATACTTTTAAAATTCTGCTTATGACTTTAAGCAACTTTATGTATACAATATCTGATACTTATTTTACTTATTCCTTCTTAAAAGTCAAAACACTTTATTGACCTCACTTCCAGCTTCTGTTCTCATTCTTTCCTACCACTTACTGCAAAAATCCTTAAATGTTTGTATTTACTCCCTGTCTCCCATTTCTCTCCATCTTCTCTTGACTCTTCTCCGCTGAAACCACTCAGCCACCGATGACCACATAGTGCTAAATTTAAAAGTCAGTCTTATCTTCTTGAGCTTATTTTTCAGCAATATTCATCACAGTTGATCTCTCTCCTTAACTACTTCCTTCTCTTGGCTTCCAGATGTTATATGCACCATAGTTTTATCTTACCTTTCCAGCTCCTCTGCCATGGTCTCTTTTGCTGGTTCCTCCTCCTCTCTGGAACCTCCAAATGTTAGAGGCTCCCAGAGCTCAGTCCTTGAATCTTTTCTCTTTCCTATCTAAGCTCACTCCCTTGGTAGTCTCATCTAGACCTATGGCTTTCTGTTTGATCAAAATGCTGATGATCCCACATTTATATAGCTAGTCTGGATCTCTTCCCCAGAACTCCAGACCCACATGCTTTATGACCTGCTGGATAACTCCACGTGGATGTCCAACAGGCATCTCAAAATTATCGTGTCCAAACCGAAGCTCCTGAGGTTTCTCCCCAAATCTTCCTCCACCTTCCACCATCCATTTGATGATAATTCCATTCTTCCAGTTGGTCAGGCCAAATATCTTGGTTTTCTTTCTCTTTCACATTCTATAGCTGGTCCTTCAGCAAATCTTATCTCCATCTTCAAAATAAATCTCTATTTTGACTACTTTTTATTGCCAATAACCTGGTCCAAGCCACTATCATCTCTCACTAATGTCCTAAGGTTTCCCTACCTTTGCCTCTTGCAGTGTCTTCTGAATACAGCAGCCAGAGTGTGCTTGTTAAAAGGTGAGGCAAATCATGTAAGTCTTCTGCACAGAGCCCTGCACCCCCCCTCCCCCAATCAGTGACTTTAATTCTCACTCACAGTAAAAGCAAAGTATTTTCTATGATCCAAAAGATTCATCCTGTCCTGGATTTGATGTGTTACTGTTTTACTCAGCCTTATGCTTTCCATCTCATCTCAATGTCATCTTGAACATGTCGGATATGATTCTATGTCAGGGCCAATTCCCTAAGTTCCCTGTGCATGAGCACTTTTCTTCTGCATGGCTGCTCCTCTGCTTCCTTTGAGTCTTCACCTAAAAATCACCTTCCAGTGAGCAATTCTATGACCACTGCCTCTAAAAATTCACTCCCTAAATATTCCTTGTCCCCCTTTTTTCTGCTGTATTTTTTTCTAACCCTAACATATTCTAAATTTCACAAATATTAATATTTTGATTATTGTCTTTCCAATTAAAATATAAGCTTCATGAGAACAAAGACTCCTATTTTTGTGTACAACTGTATTTTTAGTACCTTTTATAGGGCTTGGTGCTTAGTAGGTACATGATAAATATCAAATGAAATAAAAATAGTACATACTCATTGTAAAAACATTTCAGAAAAACACAAAGATGGCACTGAGAAAAGGTTAAAAATTACTCAAAATCTTATGATTAGACTGAAAAATTTATCAGTGTTAAGTTCTTGAACTTGATAATGGTACTTAATGTAGTTACATAAGTGAATATCCTTGTTTTTAGAAAATATACATGAAAGTATTATGTGTTCAAGAAATATGTATAAAGCTAATCTTAAATGTTTAGAAAGTAGTTAAAGAGTAGATAGGCTGACGGACAGATAGATGAGTAGAAAGAAAGAAAGAAACAGCAATGCAGCAAAATGTTAAAATTGGTGTTATCTAGGAACCGTGTTGTAGTTTTCTGTAAGGGTTTCTTTTTAAAATGCAATTTTATTGAGGTATATTCACACATCATTCAATCCATACAAAGAATACAATCAATGGCTCACAGTATCATCACATTAGTTGTATATTTATTACCACATCTGTATGGGTTTGGTATTATTTTTGCAACTGTCCTATAAGTTTGAAATTATTTCAAAATTAAAAGTTTAAGGAAAAAATCCTTGTGGTTACAAAACCACATTTCGTTGTGTTGTACATAAACAACACTAAGTAATGCATTATTTTGACTGAATAATATGTTGTAGATATTTTAAAAAGCCATTTGCATATCGCTTTTAATGGCCCATGGTATTTCATTGCCAGAAATATCATAATTTACTTAACCAACTCCAACTGGGTTAATTCCATCAAAAAAATTATAAACAAAGTTGCAACAAATATCCATGTGCATTTGAATTTTCATATTTGTGTGGTTATATCTTTAGAGAAGATTCCTGGAACTTTGGTTGGTGGGTTAAAGTGAAATGCCAATAAAACTGGAAATAGTTCAAGACCCTTGGGATGGAGAAGTGACGTTGAAATCTTGGGATCAATGCATGGATCATATATGTAAATGAGTCAGAGCTATGACATTTCAGTTGCCTTTCATGAGTTTGAAATACTAAATCCACATTACCTTTCATATGCTGAAAATGAGAACTTAGAAAGATATTGATGGTGGTCTCTTATTATTCTACATTTTTTTAAATAGAAATATGATATGCTTTTGAGTATACGTAATCACATGCTTTGTTAATCTTTGAATAGAGTGAAAGAATTTGCAGTAAACACTCAACATGGTAAAAGGGAAAGCAATAATCATGTTCATCTTCTAGGGTGCAGAAAAAAATGATACTGAATGGCTGAAATGATTCTAATTTGCCTTTAAAGTATGTCTTTTTTTTTTTTTAATGATCTTTAGTCTGTAACATTTAAAGTATTAGAAAAATACCACGTTATCTCAGCAGAACGTAAATCTGATTTTCCTGACTGGCCCTTTTCAATGTTTTTTAAAGTCTCTCAGTGTGTTAAAACTAGTGATGATCTTTGCTGAAGATTGAATGCCTCTTTTTATCAGACTTGGAAAGCTCCCTTGCTGATAATATATTTTTTATTACAACCATGCTTGGTCATTGTCTTAGTTTGCCAAGGCCACTATGACAAATACCACACACTGGGTTGGCTTAAACAACATGGATTTATCGTCTGACGGTTTGGAAGCTAGAAGTCCAACACCAGGTTGTTGGGAGGTTTGCTTCCTCTCGAGGTCTGTAACATTCCAGCAATCCTCCATCACATGATTATCTCTCTCTCTCTCCTTCTGTCTGCTTCTCTGGTTTCTGCTAACTTCTGGCTTCTACTGACTTCCACTTCCACTAAATGACTAGGTCTGACTTTCTTTTGCTTATAAGGACTCCAGTCTTATGAATTAAGGCTCATCCTGATCTAATTTGGCCTCATCTAAATAGGATCTTTAATGATCCCATTCACAAACAAATCCGTAGCTTAATTAATAATAGTATTTTCAAATATCCTATTTAGAATGGGTTTATGCCCACAGGCCTGGAGGTTAGGACTTGTACATGTCCTTTACGGGGGACATGATTCAATTCCCAACAGCCATGAACCAGGGAAGACCATAACTAACTCTTGCAGATCACTGTATAATGCTTGAAAATAAAACAAACCTGGCGCCCCAGAACCCACATAGCAGCCCTTGCCTTTCTCCCTAACAGGCCCCAGTGGGCTGATGGCTATGTGATTGGTCCTCCACACAAGGTAAAATGTCATGTGTAGTCTGGGGTCATGTGCAGTCTAGAAGGTCATGAGCAGTCTAGAAGATCATGTGCAGTCTAGGCTCACATATAGTCTAGAAGGTTACATGCGGTCTAGGTTCACGTGCAGTCTAGAAGGCCATGTACAGTCTAGAAGGTCATGTGCAGTCCAGAAGCTCATGTGCAGTCCAGAAGGCTGTCTGCTCAACCCATAGTCACACACTGAGCACTGACTAGGTCAAGCATGGGAGCTGAATGCTCTGTCTCCATTTTCTGTGTTAGATCTAAGATACCACAAGGATTTAGTTCCCTTTCTGCAAAGTGTAGGTGCCCAAAAATTGCTTCTATTTTTCTCCTTCCTTTGTCGGTCTTGTGTAGTTTGCCCTGAGCCTGAGAAACTGCTTGTTGAAAATGACAATAGGTTATTTTCCCCAGAGTTAAAGTTCTGAACTTTGATGAATGTGATTTTCTGCAGTGCTGTTAATCCTAATTTATTTGTTATTTGTCTGATAGAAAATGTGTAAAGGAAAATGAGGAGAATAAGAACCAAGTCTCAAGGAACTACAGGAAACAGGAGGAATTTCTAGCTCAACTTTGTGGCAGCTTGAACCTGGACAAGGATGAAAAGGCTTCGGATGAAGATTTACTTTTAAAGGTGTTTATATGCAGATTTAAGAGACTAGAAATAAAGTGGGTGTTCTGACAGGGTACTTTTAATTTTACATTTAAAATACTTTAATGGTAGGTTGCCAGTAAGATGGAAGTTAAATTGTATCAATTAATTACACGTGCTATAAATAAATTCACTTGGTCCATATTGATTCATCAGGGCTCTTGAAAATATTTGAGTGCGCCTTGCATTGTTGCTCACTTACAAACCTTTGTATCCTCGGTATCTGACAGATTTGGATGCAGCCATCCTTAAAAGCCACCTCTCGGTTATTTATTTATTTTAACTTTTTTATTGTACAGTATATACAATATAATATATAGTATGTGCAAAGCAAAGAAATAAAATAAAATAAATAAGAAAGTAATGGTTTCAAAGCACTCTTCAACAAGCAGTTACAGGACAGATCCCAAAGTTTGTCATGGACATATGAGCCTCTCAGATTTTTCCTTTTAGCTACTCCAGAATATAGGAGACTAGATGGCATAAGTATATTTTTTATCATCACAATTGACTTTCTTTCTTTCTTTTTTGCAAAAATAATATATAGACAAAAAAAACTAATAAATTTCAAAGCACAGCACCATAATTAGTTGTAGAACATATTTCAGAGTTTGACATAGATTACAATTCCACGATTTTAGGTTTTCACTTCTAGCTGCTCCAAGATACTGGAGACTAAAAGAAATTTCAATATAATGATTCAGCAATCATATTCATTTGCTAAATCCTATCTTCTCCATATAACTCCACCATCACCTTTGATCTTTCTATCCCTCTCTTTAGGGGTGTTTGGGCTATGACCATTCTAACTTTTTCATGTTGGAAGGGTCTGCCACTAACATGGGGTAGGGAATTGGAACTATCTGGTGATCTGGAGAAGCTGGGTCCTCTAGGTTTCAGGACTTATATGTTCCAGGGACCCATCTGGAGGTTGTAGGTTTCTGGAAAGTTACCCTAGTGCATGAAACCCTTGTGGACTCTTCTATTTTCCTAGGTGTTTGTGCTGGTTTGAAAGGATGTATGGACCCTAGAAAAGCCATGTTTTAATCAAAATCCCATTTCATAAAGTCAGAATAATCCCTATTCAATACTGTATGTTTGAAACTGTAATCAGATCATCTCCCTGGAGATGTGATTTAATCAAGAGTAGTTGTTAAACTGGATTAGGTGATGACGGCATGCTTCCACCCATTTGGGTTGGGTCTTGATAAGTTTCTGGAGTCCTATAAAAGAGCAAACATTTTGGAGAATGAAGATGATTTGGAGAGAGCAGAGAATGCTGCAACCATGAAGCAGAGAGTCCACGAGCCAGCGACCTTTGGAAATGAAGAAGGAAAATGCCTCCCAGGGAACGTCATGAAACTGGAAGCCAGGAGAGAAAGCTAGCAGATGATACCATGTTCACCATATGCCTTTCCAGATGAGAGAGAAATCCTGACCCTGTTCGCCATGTGCCTTCTCACTTGAGAGAGAAAACTTGAACTTCATTGGCCTTCTTGAACCAAGGTATCTTTCCCTGGATACCTTTGATTGGACATTTCAATAGACTGGTTTTAATTGGGACATTTTCTCGGTCTTAGAACTGTAAACTAGCTACTTATTAAATTCCCCTTTCTAATAGTCATTCCGTTTCTGGTATGTTGCATTCTGACAGCTAGCAAACTAGAACAGTGTTCTTTAGGATTGGCTGGAAAAGTCCTGGTTGGGGGTTGGCAGGTTATGGTAAGTAGCACTGTCTAACTGAAGCTTGCATAAGAGTGACCTCCAGAGTAGCCTCTCAAATCCGTATGAACTTTCTCTGCCACTGATACTTATTAGTTACCCTTCTTTTCCCCCTTTTAGTCAGGAAGGAACTGTCTATCCCACTATACCAGTTATTATTAGGAACCTTCCCCAGTGTTCTCTCTGAAAGTTGCAAGATATTACTTTTACTCCAGGAAGTATTCTTGTTCACTGATGGATTTTTAAAAAAAAGATATTTTTATTGAGAAATCTTCACACACAAACACTCCAACCATATTATACAATCAGTGGCTCACAATTCCTTTACATAGTTGTGTGTTCTTCACCATGATCATTTTAGAACATTTGCATCGCTCTAGAAGAAGAAATAGAAAGAAAGAAAAAAAAAGAACTCATACACCCCGATCCCCCTTCCCCTCCCTCTCACTGGTCCACAGTATTTCAATCAACTCAAATTTCATCCTTTATCTCCCCCTATTTATTTTTATCTTTTTTTTTTTTAACTCATCTGTCCATACCATGGATGGACACTCTAGTCACTCCAATACACCATAAACTAAAAAGGAATACTAATCTGTATAATATGTAAGAGTAACTTCCAGGATAACCTCTTGACTCCATTTGAAATCTCTCAGCCACTGACCCTTAAGTTTGTCTCGTTTCTCTCTTCCTCCTTTTGATCAAAAAGGCTTCCTCATTTCCGTGATGCCGGGTCCCATCTCATCCCCGGGAGTCAGGTCCCACTTTGTCAGGGATATTTACACCATTGGAGTCATGTTCCACACAGAGGGGATGTCTTACTGATGGATTTTGATAGCTCTGGCCCTAATTGCCATCTCCTCCTTCCTATTTCTAATAGGTGACCAGGAGCTGGACTGTAAAAGTCTACTTCAAGTGTAGTTTGGGGGAGGAAAGGGAATTAAGAAGCTCCTTCTTCCATGACACCTTTTCCTACATTAGGGATGATCTCCAGGTGTTAATCTGGGGATTGCTCCTGGGACCTCAGATCTGCAGCACCTGATTTTCGGAGCAGAGGCCTGTCTTAAAAAAAAAAAAATCACTGGCTGTTTCAGTTTGATAGAGCTGCTGGCATGCAATATATTCTGAAATAGATAGGTTTTTACAGTGGGGGGTTTTAAGCTTGCAAATTTGCAGTTTTAAGGCTGTGAAAATTCCCCAAATAAGGCATCAACAGGATGATATCTTCTGAAGACAGACTGCTGGCATCCAGGGTTCCTCTGTCAGCTAGCAAAGCGCATGACTGGCATGTACTCTTCCTTTGATTCCAGGTTTCATTTTTTTCAGTTCTTGGTTCCAATGGTCTCCTATCTGGGCTTTTGTGGGTCCTCTCTTGTCATATCGGGGGCTTTTCTCTCTATGCTATCTTGGCATTTTCTGTCCTTTATCCTATCATTAAGGACTCCAGTAAAAGGATTAAGACTCATCTTGAATGGGGTGGGTCACATCTCAATCGAAATAATCTAACCAAACAGTCCCACCCACAACAGGTCTGTACACAAAGGAATGGATGAAAAGAACCTGGCCTTTTTCTGGGGTACATACCAGCTTCAGACCAGCACACTGGCCCAAAGCAGGAAGGTTGGCTGCCTCAGTAGAGTTCTTTTGAGAAGTGGGACAATGGAATGGAATTCAGCCACTCCTCCTATTTTACCTGCCCTGGGAAATGCACATGGACACTATTCTAGTTTGCTAGCTGCTGGAATGCAATATACCAGTAATGGAATGGCTTTTAAAAGGGGGGGGAATTTCGTAAATTGCTAGTTTACAGTTCTAAGGCCGAGAAAATGTCCCAATTATGACAAGTCTATAATAATGTCCAATCAAAGGTATCCAGGGAAAGATAAACTTGGTTCAAGAAGGCCAATGAAGTTAAGGGTTTCTCTCTTGGCTGGAAGGGCACATGGCAAGCAAGGCATCATCTGCTAGCTTTCTCTTATGGCTTCCTGTTTCATGAAGCTTCCAGGGAGGTGTTTTCCTTCTTTATCTCCAAAGGTCGCTGGCTTGTGGGCTCTCTGATTCTCGTGGCTACGTTGTTCTTCTCTGCTCTCTCTGAATCACTTATTCTCCAAAATGTTCCCTTTTTTATAGGACTTCAGAAACTAATCAAGACCCACCCGAATGGGTGGAGACATGTCATCACCCAATCCAATTTAACAACCACTCTCGATTACATCACATCTCCCGGGAGATGATCTAATTACAGTTTCAAACATACAATGCTGAATAGGGATTAGAAGAAACAGCTGCCTTTACAAAATGGGATTAGGATTAAAACATGGCTTTTCTAGGGGACATACATTCTTTCAAACCAGCACAGACACCCACTCCCAAGGAACCTTGGGGGAAAGGGGACCTTTCTAATAATGTATTTGATATTCACTAGTCGATTGTGCAACCATTTATTGAGTACCTACTATATGCCAGACACTGTTCTAGATGCTGGGAATACAGCAACAAATAAGACAAGATGAAATGTGGGTTCTCCTGACAGCTTTCATTTTCATGGGGGTTAAGACAGTGAAGAAATATTCCAAAGAGTGAGAGGCACAATGAAGAAGAGCAATTAGGGTGGCGTGATGGAAAGTGTAGCAGGCAAAAGGAATGGCATGTTGGCTTAGATGAACTGGCCAAGGATTGCCCACTGAGATGGGGGAAGTTTGAAGACTATTAGGGAGTGAGCAGGAAAATGTCAAGCAAAGGCTCAAGGGAGAGCAAAGATCCCTGAATTGGGAGCAGGGTGCCAAGTTTGCAGAGTTCTGAGGCTAAAAAATATACTCTCCCCCCCCTACCCAGCGCACCCCCCCCCCATAGTCAGAACACAAACCTGGCCACATGGGATTTCAAGTCTTTCTAAAGAGCCCCCATGGCGTGACAGAGTGAGCTGGTCTGCAGGGCTGGTTTTTCTGAGGTTAAGGAGCCTGTCTTGTTGCACTTTCCCTCTTTATTAACCCTATAAAGGAATCCATGCTCCCAGTTAGCAACTCAATAAAGACACAAAGGTACAACAGAGGGACTCCTAATCCTAAAGATAAGCAAAAGGCCCTCCTAATCCCAGCCTCTGAGTATGGCTGGCCACTGTCTGACACCAGCTCTTCAGGAGTTTTCCCTATGCTTATATTAATTAGACGGATTATTATTTTTAAAATGGGGGATCTGACTTCGTCCCTGTAGTTTCTCCAACTCCAGGTAGCTCCTTGCACATAGTAAGTGCAATTTGCAATGCATTGTGAGCTGTATCGAACTCCCTGGCTTTATCACGTCATCTCGAGAATTGGAGCCTCTGTAAAACATTACTTCCCCTTGTTGGTTTGTTTAGCAGGCATGGCTTGCTGACGATTGTTCTGTTGCCAAGCTTTTGGCTTAACGTTCACGGCCATTACCTTGTGACTACCTTTTCACTGATTTAAATCTGACCCTGGGTCTACACCAAACAGAATGTTAAGCTACCTTTAAAAACGCGCTCTTTTAAGTCCATCTCGGGGTAGTCTTTTTACTGTTTTAATATAACGCAGTCATCGCAGTATAGATTGAGAGTTACTTAGTATATAATTAGTATAAAATTGTTTAAGTTTTAATAGAACAGTTCTAACTGCTTTCTTTCCAGCTTCGAAAGCTGTGCAAGGAAACTGCATTCATGAAAGGACAGATTGTTACTCTTGAAGAGACTATAAATGTCCATGAGATGGAGGCAAAAGCTAGCAGAGAAACAATCATGAGGCTGGTTTCGGAAGTAAACAGGGAGCAGAAAAAAGCTACCTCCTGCCTTGAAGCCAAGGAAAAGCTGAACCAGGTACAGTCTGTGAAGTGTGTGTGTGCATCTGTGATCTTGTTTATGAAGCAGAAATTGAAAAGCAGATGTAGGTTGAGCACAACTTCAGAAGGCTTGCTCTGAGCAGGGTGGGGGTGGGGGTGGCGGCTGGCACACGTGGGGCTCAGTGACCCAGAGGGGTCATTTGATCAGTTTTTTCCTAATAGGAAAAAAAAGTAAAACATTTAAAGAATTTGTAGAGACTATGTCTTACTTCAGTAAGACATAGGATTTTACAAGGATTTTAAATAACTTCTATTTTTTAAACAACATGTAATAGGTTCACAAGATACAAAATTTTAGTTGTCCACAAGGGTGAAAAGCGTTCTCCCAACCCCTTTTCTCCAGTACCCAGTTGTCCTCCTCAAAGGCAACCTCTGTTAACAATTTCTTTTTTTTTTTTTAAGCATGGGCAGGCACTGGGATTCCAACCCATGTCTCCGGCATGGCAGGCGAGAATTCTGCCAGTGATCCACCGGTGCACCACCCTATTAGCAATTTTTATGCACCTTTCTAGGAACATTCGATACGCAATGTTTCTATATCTATATGTGGTCTTTTTATTTACCTATAGCACCATGATAACATACTCTACTCACTGTATTTTCTCATTTTATGCATTTTAATGCAAATGGTAATATATCTACATACAGACTCTACACATAAACAAGGCCATTCTGTATAATTTTATATCATTTGTCGTGTATGAGAATACATCCTAAAAACAGACTCCTAAAGTAGACTTGCCAGGTATAAAAAGATGACTATTGTAATTTTGAGGGGTATTGCCAAAAGGAAATGCTTTTTAACCTAAACTTTTGTTTGTTCAGTGGATGGCTTGATCTTTTCAAATGAGCTAGACTCCATCTGAACATGAGACTATAGACTGCGTGTGGCTTTTTAGACGTTAAATAATTCCTTAATCATATGTTTTGAACTTTGTAATAGAGAAACCAATTATGGGATTAATAATAATGATCAAGTCCCCAAAACAAAAATGAGCTCGTGCCATCGGTTAAGGAATATCCATAGGAGAAAACTAAATGGTAATGGTGTGGGAGATGGAGATTGAGATGAGGTGGTGGCTGGTGCCCACAAGATACGAAATTCTAGTTGTCCACAAGGGTGAGGACTTGTGTGTGGACAGCAAAATTCCAGTTGTCCACAAGGATGGTATCCTCAGGCTGGTGGGGACGGTTTTGGAATCTGCTCCTTGTGGGTCCATTTTTTGGGCTCCTATGTCTATAGAGGTTGACACCGAATTGAAAAAGATAGGAACTTGGTACATGAGAGTGACCTACAGTAATGATAATTCATATCACCACCACCCTAATTCCATGTAATACATTCTGTGTGATTTTCCTGTAAACTCAAGACATCTCTAACAATAACAAAACAAAACTCTCCTCTTGCCATTATCTTCCTTATGCTGACACATTAACTTTGTGAAGAGAGCCAAGACTTCAGGGTCAGACAAACATATATTTGAACATATACATCCATGTAAAGATGTTTAGATGTATTTACAGAACTATTTGAAAAGATACTGCAGACATCATATGTGTTGTCTTTGACTACTTCAGCATACGTATCCTGAAAATAAGGACATTACCCTTTAATCACAATAACATTATCACATCTAAAAATTAACAGTAATGCCATAATACCATCTGTGATGGTTTTATGATTCTTTGATAGTCCTCCCCTTAAGAGGCACACTTAGGAATTTAATTCCTCTCCCCTTGAGTGTGGGCTGGACTTAGTGACTCATTTTTAGTGAGTTGAATAAAACAGAAGGTTAGGGGATGTCACTTTTGATATTGGGTTACATCTTAGGTGCACGCTCTTCTCTCTTGGATTACTTCCTCTTGAAGGAAGTCTGTTGCCATGTTGTCAGTAGCCCTGGGAAGAGGGATGCCAGCAACCAAGGTGTGAGAATGCTTAGGCAGCCTGTTGAGAGGTCCATGTGGAAAAAAGCCTACTAGCAACCACACGAGTGAGCTGGGAAGCAAATCCTCCTTCAGTCAAGCTTTGAGATGCCTGTAGCCCCAGTTGAGAGCTTGACTGTAATTAGGAGAGAGCTTGAGCCAGAACTGCCCAGCTAAGTCATGCCCAGGAATCTGTGGGGCAATAAATGTTTCCTGTTTTAAGCCACTACATTTCTGGAAATTTGTTACACAGCAGTAGATAACTAGTGCACCATCTAATATCATTCCACATTCAAATTTCCCCACCTGATACAAGGATGTCTTTTATAGCACTTTTCTTTCCCCCAAGATGATCCAATCTAAATTCCTTCATTGCATTTGTTGATTTTTTTCAGTCTTGCCATATATATATTTTTTTAATTGCAATGACTTCTTGAAGAGACCAGAGCTGTGGGTCCGACTGTCTCTGCATGATGCTGTTTAAGTTGTTTATTTATAATCTTTAAACTTAAAGTTGGGTTGCAAGACTGGATTATGTTCAAGTTAAACCTTTTTGGCAAGACCATTTCAAAGGTAATGTTATATATTTCATATTAAATAACTTTAGAAGGCAAATAATGTCAGACTATCCCGTTGTGGGTTTTACTAAGATTGAATGCCAAGCTCTTTAAAGGCATGCATTTATTCTTTTGCAGTTAACTCAGTTATCAGTGGGGTGATAATTTGCAGATAATTCCCATTTCCCAATACATTTTTACTTAGTGATATTAGCATCTACCAATTCTTGCTTGGATCATCAAAGGTGGCAAAATGGTGATAACCTAATTTTATCATTCTTTCTACTTATTAGCTGGTATTCTTTTACTTTCTCTTTAATCCTATGAGCACATGGATTTTTATTTATTTACCTTTGTAGCAATGAGTTTTTCTTTTTTAATCCTCAAAATTCCCTAAATTTGGTCTCTGTGACTCTTTAACACAACTCATTAGTCTTTCAACACTTCCTTGCTTCCTGGAAGAAAATTTCCCAGGCTCACTTGACAATTTCCAGGCTACAGAACTGAAAACAGCCAGTTCTCTAAGGAGCTTTGGTTTCTTTCAACTGGGGAATGGTTCTTAGAAATCAAGATTTAGGCTTTATCTGTCCTCAACCTGCTATTGGGGCATCACTTTTCTTAGTTCCTTTCAGTGGACAGATTGAGAAATACTTTTTTAATCATAAATTGATATTTATATTTTAAATTAAATGTAACATATTAAGGCTATATCAATATCTTTTATTTTGTATTAGCATCTTTTAGAGCCTGATAATAATATTTACTTATTTGCTTTATCTTATGATATATATACAATTATTTTGAAATTACACTACCAATATTTTACCTGAGGTTTAAGACCCTTAAATGCTTTTACATCAATACTCTCATCAATCATTAGTATAACTGTCCCCATTTATCAAGTATTTACTATTAGCACCATCTTTGTGCCAAGGACTCAAAGTGGTTAAGTACTTTGCTCAAGTTCACACAGCTATTAAATGGGAAGCTGGAATCTGAACCCAAGTCATTGCATTACTATGCCTTCACCAGTAGTCCCTTATTCACAGTTACATCTTACACACAAGTCTGGCGTCAGAAATTATTAATTATTATCAGTCAGCAGAACAACTGGCTGTGCAAGTTTCCTCAGTGCTTGACTAACATTTAATTTAGTAACAATTAGTAGTTGTTAAATTATCAAGGCTGAAGGATTAGGAAGAACTCCATATTTCTCTAGAAAAGCACATCTCTGGAGGTAGCAGTAGGAAATGAGTATGAAAATGTGTTGTGATAATACATTTAAAAAGCAGAACTTACTCCTTTTCTTATATAAGTTCCTTTACTTGTAAATGACTGATGCAATGTTGTCCAGACTTTGGAAACACATTCATTTTGGGATGAAATCTTTGCCAAAATAATAAAAATTGTAAAAAAAAAAAAAAAAAATACAGGCAATAAAAACTTTGAGGTCTTCAATAAAGTGCTCATTCATAGGATTATGACTCTGAAGATTTATTGCTAAAAATACTGTCAAGTGGTTTTACTGACACATTAATGGTCTCAGGAAGTCTTCATAATGCTTTCAAAGGCTCTGTTTTTGAGGTAGGAAACTTATTTTATTAGTGAAGTCCAGAATGACTGCTCTTTCAGTTTGCTAAAGCTGTCAAAATGCAATATAACAGAAATGGGCTGGCCTTTTCAGTGGGGATTTATTAAGTTACAAATTTACAGTTATAAGCCACAAAAATGTCTGAATTAAGGCATAAACAAGAGGGTAGCTGGATTCTGAAGGCCACTGTCATGTGGACACGTCTATCAGCTGGGAAGACATGTGGCTGGCATCGGCTGGTCCTTGCTCCCAGTTAGTTGCTTTCAACTTCTGATTTCAGTGTTTTTCTCTCTGTCCTGTGGGGCTTCTCTGGAGTCCTCTCTTATCTTCTCCAGGGCAAACTCTGAATTTCATCTCTTAGCTTCGCCTCTCCCAGGGCATTTTCTATCTCCAAGCGTCTGTGCTTTCTCCAAAATGCCTCCCTCTTAAAGGACTCTATAAACAGATTGTGACCCACCTTGAATGGGCAGGGTCACCTCTCCTTGGAGACAACCTAATCAAGAGGTCCCATCCAACAACAGGTCCGCCCCCATGAGATTGGATGAAAAGAACATGGCTTTTCTGGGGGTACATAACAGCTTCCAACCAGCATAACTGCAGAGATAAAAGTATCCAGAGGGCTGGGGTGTTGTTTGTACCAAACTCAGCCTTTCTGATTTGTAAATGATTCTATTTAATTTATTTTATGTAAATTTCATGATTAAAAATCCAAGTAATTTATTACGATTATGGTAAAGTATAATACTTGACAGTCTTTGGTAGTTAATATTGAAGTGTATTTTTAAGACTATTCAAGATTGATATATTTTCTCTCGGTTATCTTGAAATAACCAAAGTTTGGGAAAACTGCTCACTTTACCTACTTAAGCCACACACAAACACTTCTTATAGAATATAGAATTTAGAGTCAGTGGATCAGAAATTAGATTCACATATTAGATTTCAAACAGTTTCTTTCCCTACACAGTGTCCATGCTTTCTTTAATTCTCGTAACTGGAATTGCATCTAGGGAATCATACTGATTTTGAGTCAGGTAAGCTTGGGTTTGAAGGATCTCCTTTCTGCTTTCTTGGTTTAGGATCCTGTACAAGGGAGACATAGTGAACAGAATTAAAAGCGTAGGCTGTTTGGGTTTTTATCCTGGCTCCAGAGTCATTTGGCTATGTGATACTAGGCATGTGAATTTACCTCTTTGAACCTCAGTTTCTTATCTGTAAAATGGGAAAATAATGTAAGGATCTGTCTTTTACAATTATGGTTAAGAGTAAATGATATAGTGTACATACTTGGTATGTGCCCAGCACATAATTGATGCTCAGTACATTTGTTTCACTTTCCTGGTTATTTTCCTTCACCTAGGATATAAGAAATATAATGAATAAGCATAAGATTATTTAAGAGTGCAGGCATATGGAACAGTTTGTGGAAGTGAGAAATGATTAAATGAGGATAAATTACTAAAAGAATTATAAATCTCTTTACAATCTTAGAATCATAGTGTTAGAGGCCTAAAGCCGTTTAGAATGTAGATCATCCAGCTCTCTATGAGAAATAGTAATCTTCTTTAAGATGCCCCAAGTAGCTGATGTCTGGCTTTCCTTGAACTTCAGAGCCAACTACTCACTATTATACAGGGAGAAACTAACTGCTGAACGGTTTTCATTATATCAAGTCAGAATCAGAATTCTCATTACGTCACATCCTCGTAGTGCTTCTGTCTCAGGAAACTTCAGAGAACAAACTGAAATTCTGCATCATGCTTCTATCTTAAGAAACTTCACAGAATAAATTGCAACTCCTTTCCTTATGGGCACCTTTCAAGCAAACAGCCATCATGGTTTTCTATGTCTCTTTTTCTGGCCAAACAGCTCCAAATCTTTCAGATGTTCCTCAGTCAAATGTTTATGCCTATTGTTTCTGAGGTTGGGAGAAGTTCTGGTCTCTGGGTAAGGAATTAAAAGTAAAACAAATGCTAAAAGAACATCTGCTCACATTTATAAAAATTTCAAATTGTTCATAAAGCTCCAAAAGAAACTCAAAAAGTCACTTTCCTTCTGCTCCTCACTTCTAGTCTCACTCTTACACAATCACCTGCTTTAGTCATTTCTGTTTTTCTGTTCTTCTGAAAATTACCAGTAAGACTTCGAAGAAGTACATTTCTATTGCTGATTCATCAATTTTTGATAATATTTTAAGACGTTCTGCTGTGAAATACAAGGAATTAAATGCTTCCTACTTTTTGTTTCCCTCTCTCTACTTCCCAGTTTTTTATTATATTGTATTTACATTGTCAAAGTTTATAGCATTCATATTCTGTTCTGTAACTATAGTTTTACGCCTTATCTGTGGGTTAATTCTAAAAATTAAAAATAAATTGAAACAGCCTTTAAAATAACATGATTCTATAAATATTCTTTATTATGCACCTCATCTCAGCACCGGTGATGCTGAACTCCTTCCATTTTGCCAATATCCCTTTGAAAATGTCCAAGTGAGAACTGTCCATGGTCCTCCAGGCATGGCAGGGTGTTAGGAGTCTGTTTGTGAAGACCAGGAACTCACTGGCCTCTTAGACAGCTGAATTTACTGTTGACTTATATTGAATTTGTCAATAACTGAGAATTTCAGGCCTGAATTCTAGGTATTTTACAGGGTTCATGATTCATTGGGATAGCTCAGATTTGGGGAAGATCTTCTTTATTTTGAAGGAAAATATTGTTCTTCAAAATTTGAAAGGAAAATATTGTTTTGCAGCTTCCACTCCATTAGATCATAGAACCAAGCAGAGCATACCCTATACTTTTCCTGCGAGGCAGCCTTTCAATTACTTGATGACATCTACGGACACGTGCTCTATTTTTTCAACATTTCCTCTTAGAACATGATTTCAAGACTTTCACCATTCTCATTCCTATGCTCCAAATGTATTCCAAGCTGCTGTTTTTCAAACTATCTATGGGGCAGGAACAGTTTTTCTTTACTGATAATCCATCACTGACTGACAATTATGTAAAATATAAGTAAAATGAGTCAATAGAAAAGATTATTTAAAAAAGCATATGAAGTATGAGGCCAAATTTGAAGTATTAGATGACACAGACATAAAATTAAACTTCCGTAAAGACAGTCAGCATAAACATAAGGAAACAAAAATAATTACAAAAACAGTGCACATTCTTCTGTGACAGAATGTGTGTGGGTAGGAGATGAATCTGGAGAATCAATATTCACATAGCTTTTCGTGGTTTTGCAATCATATCTAAATAAAACATTTTTGTTAAAATTCCCTGTACTAAAGTCCTATAGGCACACTTTGAACAAACACTGCTTTATCAATATTGAAAGTTTTATTGTGGCAGTGAGCTTCCTTCTTGCTTTTTTTTTTTTTGTGTATTGTGTAGTGGGGGTCACATTTCATTATTTTCTCACGTAAGTGTCCCGTTATTGCAGCTCCTTTTGTTGAATTTTTGTTTGTTTTGCTTGTTTGTTTTTTGGCAACTGCATGAACTGGGAATAGAACCCAGGTCTCCAGCATGTCAGGTGAGAATTTTACCACTGAACTACCCTTGCACCCCTGCTTTTTTTTTTTTTTTTGCACCCCTGCTTCTTGCTTGTTCTTCTATCATCTAGGCTGAACTGAATGCTGCTACTTGCAGAGGATAATGTATCTTGAACCGTTTCTATGTTTTACTTTTAAAACACTTAGAGTAGAAAGATCTGTCTCAAGGAGCTTTGTTGAAACTGGAAGAAATTTTAAAGCAATTTCAGCAAGCTTGAGGCATTTATTTGTAATCTTTATGCCACATGAAATGATGTTGTATATTCAAAATCTATTTTCAATTCTCCATCAGCAAGCTCTATCAACTTATTGTATAAAAATATAGTTATGTTTAAGTTATCTTCTGATGCAAGAAATAGATTTTGGATTTTATACACTTTTCTATTTTGATCATAGTTTCAAACTAACTTTAAATATTCACACGTTGTAATGCATCCTTACTGTGTACAGTGAGTACGCAGCTTACACCCCATGCCACTTACCACATGGCTTCACTAAAACCTGAACTGATCCATACTTTGTTCAAAAATCAAGCCCACTGTTGCATCAATGTCAGATTGCTACAAGAATTAGTGAACTCCTACCCTTAATTCCTGAACTCATCTTGTTGGGACTGGGAACAAACAATTGCAGAGGTGAGCTAGTATATAGATCACGTTTTAAATATCACTGTTCCAGTAGATTTTTATCTAAATTAAAGTTTGATTCCCAGAACTGAATGCCAAACTTCAGGTTTGGTCTGATTCAAAGGGAATACAGCAGGATTCACCTCCCTTATTCTAGATACTTTACTTCTACTAATGCAGCCTAAAATGATGTACATGGGTATGTTTTCTCATTTAGCCCTTTAAATGAACCCAAAAACCCTGCACGCTTTTCTCGTTGCCACTATTTAATCACCTCTTCCTTCCATTTCTTGAACTATAGCTCCCTTCTCTAGAGATGCCCAGTCTTAGCAGTTGCTTGTTTGTCTTTCTAGAGGTATTTTCTTTTGATATAGATACAAATTGTTCTATACTAGACACATTGTTCAAAAGTGTTGCTTTTTTTCACTGACTGTATCTTAGGGAGTCTTTTATATTAGTACATAAAAACTCCTTCATAGCTCTTGAAGACTCCATAGTATTTCATGGTGTTAATACCACATTAATGAATAGTTACCTGATAACTCATCTTTTGTTACTGTATTGCAGTTGAGTAACTTTGCGCATGCCTCATTTTCTATATTTAGTAATCTGTCGTACAGATAGATTTTTAGGGGTGTAGCCGCAGGGTCAAAGGATATGTGCACATTACATTTTGGTAGATATTTCTACCAAAATTAGACCTATTCACACTTCCACCAGCAAGGCAGGTGCCTGTTGGAGGAACTTCGGAGCTTACTAGCTCATTTTAACTGCAGGAGGTAGAGGTAACCAACTGAGTTTTAATTTTATAAAAGTTTATCTAAGGACAGATGAATTAAGCTTAAGCTAGAGTTTCTCCACCATGACTATCACAAGTCATATTTTTAAGAGGTAACTTGATCTCATACCCATCCAAATACATATAGTGGTTAGCAATAGCATGATATGAATCAACTGTGTTTTACAAACACAAAGCTTTGAATGGTTTGATTACTAAATGCAGAATCATGCATTTAGTTGGGAAGTGAATTGAATGCCTTAATCCTACGACTTATAAATATGTTTGTTAAAAGCAATGACGAAGGGGTATTCATTTGTTGCATTAGGTAGGACTTAATATAACGCTTTATTCATTGAAATACATTTTTGAAGTGATCCGGTTCCTATCTGTAGGGCCTGCCCTCTTTCGCAGATAGGATTTCCTCCGTGGAGGTCAGCCTGGGTTTTGCTCGGAGCGCGCTCCTTGTTTTCTGCTCTGTGTGTCAGTGTGGTCTGACAGCAGCCCCGGATCCCCCCTGCAGATGCCAATGTCACGCTGCTTTGCTCTGGGTGCTTCAGGGCCTCCTTGATATAGCTGTGTGATGGGCCTGCCTTGCAGTCACTGGCTCTTGGTGGTAGTCGGGTGACATCTGTTTCTAGCAGATCAGTTCCCTGTGCCCCTGAAGCACTTACCCAGGGCACCAGGGATGTGCAGCCCCAAAGCCTTGTCACTGGCTCGAGAGTCTTGCATTTCATTTGAGAACCAGCTTATCGTTTACTGGGGTTAAAAGTGTTCACAAAGGAAATGTGAACTGATAACAACGGATCACTGTATTCAATGACTAGAATCGAATATTCTAAATTTTACTAGATATAAGTATTTGTGGCTAAGTCAATAAAGGGGGGCTTTGAATTTGTTAGAGATGATTATTTGGAGCTTGTCCATAAGACAGTTAAGTGACAATATGATGCTTTGAGGATACTGCAAGGATAGCTGAAATATTTTTTTTATTGCGAAATATAACATATATACAAAAAAGCAATACATTTTCAAGTGTTTTTTAACAAGTAGTTATAGAACAGATTTTAAATTTTGTTATGGGTTACAGTTCCACAGTTTTTCATTTTTTCTTTTAGCTGCTCCAAGACACTGGAGACCAAAAGAAATATCAATATAATGATTCAGAGAGCTGAAACATTTTAATTGTGTTTATTAATCATCCTGTGTAAACTGCCATTTAATTAGTCTACTCCAAACTAGCAGGAAGTCCATAATACTCAAGCATCTGATGTATTTCTGAGTATCCTGAGAGCTTTTTATAAATATTATGTTAAAAAAAAATCACTCTATTGATGGGGAAAATTTCCCCCTTTTGCATTAGGATTTTTCTTTTGATATACAAGTTAACATATAATATTCTCTATCGTTTCTGAAATTTAGGATGAGCAAGATTGAATTTCCTCCCTATGCCATCTAATTTATGATTTCAATTTTCTAACCACACACTGGATTGTAGTTTCTAAGTGAAACATGCGCCCAGTTTATTATCATCGATGCTGATACTGGTTCCTATAATCGGGCAGCTATTGTATCACCATCTGAAACATTATATTTGTAATAAAGTGCCCTTGACTCTTTACCTTCATAAGCACCGTAATTTAATTAGCAGCAGCAGTGGTGGAGTTTCTCTGGAGAGAGGATTAGTTTAAGAAGGGGAAAGGAGCCGTTGCAAGGACCTTGAAAAGTAGGCACTTTACAAAATAGGTTCTATAATTAGTTTAGTCATTACATCTCCTGGAAAGGGCAGGCATCTCTAACTACCCATCCACTGTATTCTTTTTCTTTCAAATGATGCCTGAGACTTCCTGGATTAAAAAAAAAAATCACCATAAGAAAGAAAGATATGCTCTTTTCCATAAAAAAATAGTGTCTCAGCTAACAATTTTCCTGCCTCCAAGCTGTTGGTGGAGGTGAATTCCTTTTAAAGCCCAGCTCTGATGCACGGGCATGGTTGCATTTTAATTATCAGTCTGAAATGTCACCAGCTAGTTGAGATGCATATTCAAAATCTGTAATTCAAAAATATTGTCTTTTTTTAGTACTTTTAACCCTTGATGTATTATTTTAATAAAAAGGCTTTCTCCCCCCTGAGTTAACTAGACAGCTATATAATAGCAGTTCTGGTTAGCTAACTGCTTAATCCTTCTTGATATAAATCACATATTTTGTTGAAATGTCTTTTGCTTCTTTCAGTTTTACCAATATTTGCCTCGTGTAACTCCTTGATTGGGAGCATAAACATTTATGATTGTTATCTCTTCTTGGTGAATTATCTCTTTTATTAATGTGTAGTGCCCTTTCTTGTATCTATGACATCTTAAAGTCTATTTTATCTAATATTGGTATAGCTACTTCTGCTTTCTTTTGGTTACAGCTTGTATTGAACATCTTGTTCTATCCTTTCACTTTCAATCTATTTGTATCCTTGGGTCTAAGATGAGTTTCTTATAGGTAGCATATAGGTGGATCATTACAAAAAATCTATCCTGTCAATCTGTATCCTTTAATTGGTAAGTTTAACCCATTAACATTCAAAGTTATTACCATAAAAATAGTTCTTGAGTTTACCATCTTATCCTTTAGTTTTTATTTGTCAGATCTATATATTCTTTTTCCTCTTTCTCTTTTTATCCTTTAAGTTACCCTTACTGGTGCTCTTCAGTTCTATGCCCTCCTCCAGGCCTCCCTCTCCTGTCTTTTTTTTTTTTTTTTGCAGCTGGCAGAACTCCCTTTAGTATTTGTGGTGGGACAGGTCTCTTATTGGCAAATTCTCTTGGCCTTTGTTTGTCTGAGAAGATTTTAATCTCGCCCTTAAATTTGAAGGATGACATACCTGGATAAGAATTCTTGGCTGGAAGTCTTTATCATTCAGGATCGTAAATATGTCATACCACTGCCTTCTCGCCTCCAGGGTGCCTGTTGAGTAGTCCAAATTCAGTCTTACGTGGTTTCCCTTGCATGTAGTAAATCACTTTTCTCCTGCTGCTTTCAGGACTTTCTGCTTCTCTTCAGCATTTGACAGTTTGATTATATGTGTCTTGGGGTAGGTGTATTTGGATTAATTATATTTGGAGTTCATTGGGATTCCTTGATCTGCACATCTGTGTCTTTTATAAGGGTTTATAAGGGTTAGGAAGTTTCCCCCTATTATCTCTTCAACTAACCTCCCAAGCCCTTTACTCTTCTCTTCTCCTTCTGGGACACCACTCTTCTGCTTCATGTTGTCCACCATTTCCCTGAAATCCAATTCCACTTTTTATCTTTCTTGCCATTTGTTCTTTTGTGCACTTGAGTTCAGTTGTCCTGTCTTGTGGCTCGCTTATTCTCTTTCCACCTCTTCAAATCTGTTGTTGTGTGTCTTTAGTATACTTTTAATTTGGTCTACAGTATCTTTCATCTCTATGAGATATGCTATTTTTCTATTTATTCTTTCAAATTGTTCTTTATGGTCTTCCAGTATCTTCTTGATCTCCTTTATGTCATTGGGAACATTCTTGATTATTGTTCCAAATTTTGTGTCCCCACCAATGTTTTAATTTGGTCATTTGGCTGGGCCATATCTGCCTGAATCTTCATGTGCTTTGAGATTTTCTGTTGCATTTGGGGCATTAGATTATCTTGAAAAGGTCATTTTGTAAGTTGTTTTCCTCCACTTGTCTTAAGGTTTTGTATTTGGATTTGTGCTGAAGGTCCCTTTTGGACTTGGTTTGTCAGTAATTCCCCTTCTATCTGAGAGTCTATTAAAAGCTAGGCAAATAGGCAGTTTGCCAGACTGCACTTTCTGCTTTGTTCCAGCAGATTGAATTCTTGAGGCACATCTTCTTCTCCGGCTTCTTTTCTCCCCAACTGCAGCAGTGGTTGAGTGTGGTGGAAACCCAGTGTAATTCCAGTCAGGGTCTCTGGTCTCAGTGCACTCACCGAGAGCCACTGACCCTGGGGCCGGGGGAGTGGACAGTGTGCACCTCAGTGGACACTCTGCTTATGGACCTGATGGGTCTGCTGATCCCAGGCTCCCACTTGGGATGGCCTTGGACTGTGGGGCTAAATATTTTGACTGCCCTTGGCCACAGCCACACTGGAAATGCCTGGTGGCTGGTCCCCGCGAGCGGCAGGGGGCTGGTCCCTGCGCATGGTGGGACGGCTGTCTTGGCCCAGGGTGGAGTGGCTGTTGGTGGTGCCTGGCAGGGCAGCTGGTCATGGCAGGCTGCTGGGCACGCTTCCAGGTTCCCCATGGAAACGCCCAGCTGTGGAGCTGCGTGGGGAGATCTCCCAAGCTAGCTTCGGGGGTAGGCTAGAGTGAGGTGGAGGGACTGTTCACTCCTTTGGACCTGCCCTTCCCTGTGCACTGCTGCCTACCCACAGTGGGGTCATGGCTGAACACACTCACCCCATTCTCTCCATTTCAATTTCTCCACTTTTATGTTCAGGATCGTCCCTGTGTAGTGTAGAAGACTTCTCTGATCACTCGCATCTTGGAATGGCAGTCCCGATCATTTTACTGTCCCTTCTCTCTAAATCATGTATTTTGGAACCTGATATCAACAAATGATTTTTTTTAAAAATGGATTTTAAATATGTACCTTTTTTTGTCCTTTCAAGACATTGCAGATTATGGTAAATAGAAGTAGGGGTAGAGTTAGTTTTTCTTATGTCCTTCATTATTTTCCTTAATCTCATCATGCATTTTGTACTCTTTATAATTATTCTTCTAGGGATGGAACTTAATCTCCTTCTACATTTGCTCCTCCTACCTGCCAAATGGCTAGTTATTTCTGTCTCTTTTCTCCAGGTTCTATCTGTATGAGAGCTGTCTTCATGAATCAAGGGCAGAAAAAGTCAACGAATATTGGAAGAAACAACTGGTTTTCTTTCATGCGATGATATTTTATGAGACTGCTATTCTATTTCTAGAAGTAGTATTAAGAAGTTATCTTTATTCCAATAATTTTTAGCATATAGTTAGGGGTCCAAAAGTTTACTATTAATTTATAATCAATTTCTGTGTATATGACAGCTTAGGAACAGATAGTTCTGTAAAATCAATCTATATATAGATTGAATCTATGAGTACATTACCCACTGATTTGTTTTCATTAACTCTTTCCAGAGGTCCACATAGAAAAGGCCTATATGTCAAATTTTCCTTTTTTTTTTAGTCAAATGTTATATACCCTCTCTTTTTTGAGATACCTCAATTTTATAGATTTAGCCTTTATGTTTAATAACATTATGAAGAGACAACAGGGAACTCAGAGTTAAAAATGCAACAAGAAATTTAACCTTAAGTCTGTGAAGCCCTTGCTAAGCAAGGGAAATGAATGACTACAGCAAATGCAAATGATTGTTTTTACTTCATGTGATTATTTCAGGACTTGCTCATGGCTGTAGAGGCAAAAGAAAGTCTTGAAAGGGAAGTTAAGACCTTCCAAGAAAGGCTGCTTGCCGGCCAGAGGGTCTGGGAGGCTCAGAAGCAGGAGCTGAGCCACCTGAAGAAAAGCTTTTCCGAGCTGGAGCAGAGTCAGAAGGCCAGTGTGCAGCGAGCTGTGGTCTCCCAGAGCCAGCACTCCTCCTTCCGGGAGAAGATCGCAGGCCTCCTTAGGGGAAGCCTGAGCACGATCGGGTCCATGGAGGACAGCATTTTGGAAAAGATTCGAGAAATGGGCAACCAGGAAGAGAGCAGGAAAAGGGTGAGTGGGGATGGCTGCTTGTAAGCTTCTTAAGAACTGTCCCATCTTATTCATTTAAGCAAATTCAATATGGGATTATCTGACTTAGTTAAAGATATGATTTCAGTATGGTTTATTACTTTCAATTGTATAGAGCACCTCCTGAAGACTAAGGAGTTACTGAGCAACAGCGTGGGGCAGGGCGCTGAATCCAGCCTCTGAGACTTTCTTGCTGTGTGACCTTGGATGGGTTCCCGAGTCTTGGTTTCCTTGGGCAGCTGTAACACAATACCACAAACCAGGTGGCTTGAAACAACAGAGATTTATTGTCGTACAGATCTGGAGGCCAGAAATCTGAATAGGGGTGTCAGCAGGGCCACCTTGCTTCTCTAGTGTTGTGGTGGATGTTGCCAGCAACCCATAGCTCAGACTCTGCCTCTGTCACTTGGCCAGCAATCTCCTGTCTGTCTCCTCCTCTTGTGTCCAAATTTCCTCCACTTGTCAGGACTCCTGTCATACCGGATGAGGGCCCATTTCAGTTTGGCCTCCACTTGACCATTAACATCTTTAAAGATCCTATACATTGGATCCATAAAGATCCAATGTAATCAAATAGGATTACATTGACAACCAGGTGTTAGGACTTGAGCATTTTTTTTTGCGGAACACAATTCAGCCCATCTACTGAGCTTGCAGCCTTTGAGATTTTGTTTCCTCATCTGCCTTAAGGTGATAGGTAACTCAGGTCTACAATCCTTTGTTGGAAACCTTTCCAAGTAGGTTTGCTTTAGAATTCGAAATTTTGCAGGCTTTAGAAAGGCAGTGCCATGTTCTGGAAAGTTTATTCAGAAAGCTGTTCTGTACAGCCCTCCCCGTAATCAACCTCAAGTCGTGGTTCTGCAGCAGAACCTGTGAGTAACAAAGCTAAGGGGGATAAATGAAGACTGTAAATAAGTTCACGTCATTTTGGGTCAGGGTTTGCTGCCAGAGTGATTCAGGTCAGGTTAGGTTTTGTCAGCAAATAAATTACCGAAAACAAAAACAACAAACCTGTCAGTTTGCAGAGCTTTCTGGATTTTGAAATTGCATATAAAGGTTTCTATACCTGTAACAGTATCTGCTTTGCAAGGTTACTTACTGTTTATTGTGAGCACTAAATGAAAACATGGTTATAAAGTCCTTAACACACTGCCTGGCAAATAGCAACTGCTACTGTAGCTTCTCCTACCCCCGTAGCTTCTCTTACCCTCTCTCCTCCTTCATTGTTCATAATGCTTTGCAGCCTAGAGTATTTGTTTAGGGGACTTGTTTAATAAGTGGAGAAAAATGGTTTAACTTACATCTATAATGGAAGAGTGTTTCATTTTGTTATCTTGATTATACTGTGAGTCATTTCCTTTTTCTATTAGGTATTGCTTTGCAGTCCAACTTCAGTCCAGACTCTCTTTAAATTATTATCAATTCCAAATGATTGAATTCCTAATTAGCGAGGTTTTCAAGTAGATAATATCCGAATTCTATGTATAATTCTACTACAAACTATTTCTTCTATTGATTTCATGCTTGCACTAAGGGAGAAAATATATCTTTCCATATTTTGATGTCACTAAAAAACTCGGGGTGATTGCTAACCAGAGGTCAAGGCTAAATTTGTAAATTTTCCTTAATGATCAAAAACTTTAAATTTCCTTTAAAAAACTCTCCACAATTCCTGTATGTTCTAGGGGCAACCCTTGTGGCCCATTTGTCTAAGTGCAGGGTCCTCTTTGTGGGTCTGAAGTGCAGGGAGAACTTGTTGACTGGCCTTCATCCTGTGGAACGTCTGGGTATCTGAGAGCAAACCTGACTGCATGATTCAGGATGCATGGACGTCCACGACTGGGGAAGGAAATTATTCACAGGATTGAGAAAACTTTTATTAAATTATTTACGTTGAATGTTAATAGATGCACTTCAATAGCTAATGGTTCTTTGCCATTTTACTTGATTGCTCCCCCCTTCTATTTTTCCTAGTATTTTCTTAAAACTATCTTAATTGCAGCATGGGAAACCTGGCATATAATTGTCAGTGTGATAGGTATGTTTATTTTCTCAAGCAAAATGATGTAAATTGGTTAAGCTGGATATGCCTTTCCTGGCTCTCCATAAAAATTAGAACGATTCACAGTCTTTTTAGTGCCTTTGTCTGTCTTTCGTACCCTGTAATTTTTCTCAATTGCTGCTCTCCCTATTTAAAAGCCTGAAATCAAGCATATAGCTGGCGCCTTCTGTGATTCATCTTCAAGTAAAATCAGGAGAAAATGGATTTCATATATTGTCTTAGAAATGTTTCTGAAGAATAGGAGCTTTACAAATTGATGAACCTGTTTGTGAAGCAAAGCTGCACCCTCCTGCTAGCACCCATGGCTGTACACAGTCCACAGTTGAGTAATAACCACACCAAGGCCAGTGGCATGTTGAGGCTTGGCCCGGCAAGCTCTCCACTTAACGTCGACTCCTACGCACTGAACATTGCATTTCGTATTTACCCCCTCGCTATCCATTTTCCATTTCCTGCATTCAGAATTCTCAGGGGAATTCAGGACACCACCCACACTTTTTCAGGAAGTCACTTCTATTTGCTCCTTGCTCTTCAGCTCATGGCAAAATTGAATTTTCTTTTCAAAAGCATTCCTGCATCTTAGAGTTGCTTTTCTCAACCTTGGCACGATTGACATTTTGGACAAGATAATTCTGCACGGCGGGGGCCGTCCAGTGCATCGTAGAATGTTTAGCAGACTCCCTGGTCTCTTCCCGACAGTGGTGCCAGTGGTGCCCTTCTCCTCTTTGGTAACAACCAAAAATGTAGCCAGACATTGCCGTAAATCCTCTGGGGGGCAAAAGTCATCCCTGATTAAGAATCATTGTCTTAGATGAGTGTTCTGCTGCTGGGTTCCTGGGAATTCGAAATGAGCCCCTTAGATGTTATTTAGCCTTGAAATTTCAGGACAGCTGTAGCAGGTGTTTACGAAATATTGGCTTCTTGCACAATGACAGAAAGTTGCAACATTTTTCGGTTTTAGTTTAGGATTTTGAGGCATAAATAACTGGCGAACCATCTGGATGAGAACCAATGATATGTAGGGAGGACAAGACCACGATAGATTTCTATGTCATTTCATAAATTAAAGATCAATTAACACAAGCTCCTGAACATTTACCTGGGTAGTTCTTTTTCTTGTTCTTCTTTGGGCACGTATCAGGCTCAGTGGGGGCCAAGGGGTGTCAGCGCAATGCCCCAAAGAACACGAGGTGTGTGTTGGCCAGTAGGGCACGGTTGGTCAGAGCCTGTTCCTCTACCAAAGCAGCTCTTTCCCAGAAGCCCTCAGTGAACTTCCCCGGTTATTTCATTGTCTAGAACTAACCACTGATTACAGGGGCATCCGGAGAGTGTCTGTTTGGAGTTTCTAGTTTTCTCAGTCTCCAAGGTTAGCCAGGTAGCAGCACTGGTCACATACACTGACAAGAAGGAAGGAGAATGGAATTGGTGTTATGTTCCTGGCACCTGATGACTAATTTTATAGATTTCCTAAGTGGACACTATGGCTTGAAATAATAATTGGAAAAGAGTTGTTTATGTCCAGGAGACACTGGTCCTTAAGTGACCTCAGCAGCTCACTCTTCAGTTCAGAGTTGTATTTTGTATCTATTTGGTTTAATCTTAGGGCGAGGATTGGCCTCTCCAGGGAAATCAGTCAAGATTTGTCCTTGGGAAGGGAATGAACTTTTTTAGGGTATTATGACTTGACTTCCAGAAGACGAGCTGCTTGTTTTCCTTCAATGCTTTTTCTGTTTAAAAATCTGAGCTATGTATTCTTTGTGTATTCTCAACCCTATCTTTACACCCATAGTCCTGAGATCCCTGATATGTTAACAGAGGATACTATGGGAAAAAAAAAAAAGAAGAAAGGAAAAGCTTATTGATTCTTTGAAAGACTTCTTGGTGTCTAAATGTTCTCATCAGCCCAAACTTGGTGCTTTTAATAAATTCAACATTTTAGAAACACTGGCTTCAGTGGAGCTGATTTGCACATTCTCAAAGCATCTCTGAGGCTTTCAGTAAACTTTTGCTGCTGGATTTAAGGGGAAGTTCAGGATAAAGAGAAGAACTTCAGGAAAGGAATGGGGAACATTGGACAGGTTATGGGATTTGTGAGCCTTGGGGCTTTTATTAGAGAGGCAAGAGTTTTGTGCCATAAAAGAGGACGTAGTCATCAGAGTCATCCTGTAAGGATTGTGATATCTCAAATGATGAGAAATGGTAACATTGCTATATAACTAAACAGCATATGCAGCCAGTATCACTGAAGATTAGGGCAAGATAATGAATGGGTAATTAATTCCAATAATTAATGGAGAGTTGGAAAAAATGCTTAAACAAATATGTATCTGCACTTGAATTTTCTTTCCATGAGGCTCTAAGTTATTTATCAAGATGAACTCACTGTATAATCTTTAATCAAATATATGTTGCAGAAGAGTTTCTCTCGGGACTGACATTTTGCAAATTTGTTCAAGTATGTTTTTCTTAACTTTTTTCTGCAACTAAGCTTTCAAATATCTAAATTAGTAACAGTTTTGGAGGTAAGTAAATGCCATCCATAAGTTTTTTCAATAATTAACCTAAGAAATTTTGTAAAGATTAAAAACACTGATCTAAAATATTTTATTGTCATAAATCTAGGTTTATTTCAAGGACAGCCAAATCCAGCTATCAATTACTCATTTGAAATTTAATTTTTACAAAGGGTCTGGAAGTTGATGTTATAAATAGTTATGCTGCTTGGGCTGAGTACTAGATTTTAACACTTTGTTGCATCAAAAACAAGGCTTGGCCCTGTTCTCTTCATTTCCAGATGGTCTCCCAGCTTGAAGCCCAAATATCTAATCTTGTTGAACAGTTGGAAGAGGAGACTGGGTTGCACCAGAAAACTCTACAGAGGGCCCAACTAGCAGAAAAGAAGTTGGAGACTCTTCAGGATCAACTGACACACCTGGAGGGGGAGCTAGTCTCTGGAGATGTTTTGCAAGACAACTTGAAGTTTGAGAAACAAAAAGTAATAACCCGAGGGCATGTCCACATGTGGAAACATCTGCAGCAGTATAAGATTTTTCTCTGAAAATTTTATGATTTTTACAGTATTTAGATTGATTAAATTCTGAGCCATGAGCCCATTTAGAGAAATAATGGGCATTGTGTTTGGGGTTGTGGGTGTTGTTTGGGGCTACCTTGATTCAATGAAACTCAGCAAGTATTTACTGAATGCCTATGATGTATGAGGCCCTGAAGGTTTGACAGGATGAGGTCTGAATAACATGCAGTTCCTGGTCTTAGAAGGCTCATAATCCAATGGAGCCAACAGGCATTGAGATCATTTACTGTACTGTAAGGTGGTGGGAGTGATAATAGTAGTAATAAACAAAGTTCAATAGGGCACAACGAAGAGAGTGAAAGGTTCTGGTATGAGGGGGGAGAGTTATGTGGGGAAAGTGATAATCAAATTCATCTTTGAAGGACAGGTAGAATTTTGGTAGAGAGAAGAGTAGACCCTATGGGGGAGCAGTTTGAATAAAGGCATGAAAGCTTGCCAGCGTGTAGAATATTCAGGGAATGTGGGTGGTTTTCCTGTATGGCCTGAGCATGTTATTCTTGGTGGGGCTATGGGCAAGAGAATGACCGGAACGGCAAGTTGGGGCTGGATTAGGAAGTTTGAGTAGTTTTTATTCTGTAGACTAAGTGTAATAAGTGACCTTGCACGTCACAATATTTTAGAAAGATTATCTTGATGGCTCCATGGTGGTGAGAGGGGGAGGGCAGAAAGAGAAGGAAGCCATCCAAACTCAGGATGGCACCGTGGGCGGCGCATTGGTGACCTCCAGGGAGGCAGCTTTAGTAGTGCAGTGTAGAAAGAAGCCTATCTACATTGGACTGAGGGCTGACTGGGAAGGGAACGGGGTAAGGATGAAGGATAGATATGGCGAAGGTCAGTGACCAAAGAGAAAATGGGCATGAGGCAGTAGCTGTGAAAAGCAAGATCACCGAGCAGCTTTGCTGAACAGGATAGGGAGGCTGCAGGAATCTGTACAAAGGGGCATAGGAAGAGAAAGGGACCAGATGAGATCAAGAGCATGGGTACAGAATTTGGCTGTGAAAGATACTGTTAGGTTAAAGCTGTACTCTAGAAACTCAGATATAGGGATACTGGGACATGGGCACTTGTTGGGGCCAGAGGTGTGGGATAGAGCTGGAGACAGGTAGCAATGATAGAGATGGGGCTTAAATGTTAGGCTAATTACACAGAGTCTTGACCTACAGGTAACAGGAAACCATGGAAGGCTTTAAATTAAAAATAAAAGTTTTTCCAAATGCAGATTGGATCCAGGTGTCCAAAGAGTAGAAGTAGTGAACCCAGTTAGGAGATTTTTAGTACAGTCGAGGTCTGAAGATAGGAAGGGTCTGGACCAACTAATGGTTTTGCAAATTGAGATAGGGGACAGATTAGAGAGATTTGGGAGGGTGAGGGGAGTTTTTTCTAATAGATATCTGAAAAGTTTTGTTGGTTAAAATCTTGAGTTTGAAAGGAAATATTGCAACCAAGCGAACCATGTTCATTTTGGAGAAGATCTGATGGGACTTCTCCACCTGATGCTCCATGAACATGTCACACTGAATATACTCAGACTGGAAATCTGTACCTCTCCTCAAATTTGCCCCCTCCTCTGTTCCAAAACTCAGTGAATGGTGGCACTCTGCTTCCAGGGGCTCGAGCCCAAAAAGGGTCATCCTCAATGTTTCTCTGTTTTATTTATCTTTAAAATTTGTATTGTAGTAAGATAAATATACTTAACACAGAATATCACCCCCCCTTTTTTATTTTACATATTTAACTGTCTAATTCACTGGCATAAATTAAATTTGTACTTGTTGTGCTACTATCACTACCACCCATTATCAAAACATTTTCATTATCCCATGCAGAAATTATGCACCCATTAAGCAATAACTTCCCATTACTTCTCTGTGCCTGGTAACTGCTTATCTTCTTCTGTCCCTCTGAATCTAACGCTTCCCTCTTTTTAATCACTTCCTAAGCACTTTAAATTCCACCTCCATAATTTAGCTCAAATATACCACACCCTCCATGTTCAGTAGCAGTGCTTAGGTTTCCAACATTATGATAATTTGCACAGATTTTTGAAAGCCTGTCCCTAACTTGTCTTGTTTCTTCAACTGTCCACATCTCAAATTTATTCTCCCCACTACTTCCAGAGAGATCTCAATGACACGCATTTCTGATCTTATTTTTCTGCATCTTAAGACTTGTCAGTGGGTCTCCATGATGCTCGGGGTTAGGTACTGAGTCCCTCTTTCCTTGGCTTCCTAGCATGCTGTGATGCAACCCGTCCCCCTCTGCAGGCCTCCCTCTCACCTGCAATCTCTCCAGCCAAGGGCAGCAAATTGAGGGGCCTTCCGGGACTAGCAAGACCCCAGGAGGGTCTGTGTTAGGGATTATTGATTCTAAAGACAGCCATGTCCAGCCAAAAAAAGAGAACCACCTCAGCATTCTACTTTGCATGTTGCTGTTTTCTCTTGGAAAATGTTCTCTCGTCTGCTTTTCCTGGTACTAATATCTCTTCAAGACTCTGCTCAATTGCCATTTCCTCAAGACATCTGCCTTGACATACTTAGTGCCTCTTCTTTGTGCTCCCCAATGTAACATGTGCCACCCTCTGTCTTCGCACTTCGCAACCTTACTTTATTGTCTTTTGATTTCTCTTCTGGAAGTCTCTAAGCTTTTTGAAGCCAGGGAAATCTCTTTTTGCATGTGTTTCTCCAGGGCTCAGAGCATGAGCCATTAAATATTATTTGAATTATCTATGGATAAGCTAACTAAGATTTCCATTTTAAGTGTTAGGTCAATTGTAAAAATATTTCTATCTACATAGGTCATTACTACAGCAATGCAGATATTTGTAAGAACTTTCTACTTGATATATATATATTTTTTTTACATGGGCAGGTACCGGGAATCGAACCCGGGTCCTCTGGCATTGCAGGCAAGCCTTCCTGCCTGCTGAGCCACTGTGGCCCGCCCTACTTGATATTTTGAGAACATCCACAGTTTTGACAGCTGATCAAATGGTACCTAAGTTAATGTTTAATATTTAGAATTTAAGAACTTTGCTGTTTTAATTTTTAGATTTTTTTCCTTGTTGCCTTCATTTTAAATTGGTGTATGAAACTTACTGTGCAAACACAGGTTTCTGATTATGTGGATATTTTATTTAAATATGCCTATGGTTAGGCTAACTAAGATACCCATTTTTGGTGGTTCTAAGCGTAGTTTGTTTTCTTAAATAAAAAAATTGAAAAAATATTATTTGAATTAATGTAATACCCACTATGATGATAATTTAAAAGGATTTGTAGCATTCTTTGTGGAATAGAGAAAAAATATGGAACTATTAAATTTCCCCATCTGGGAAACAGCTGGTACTCTCTCAAACCTTAGGGACTCCCAAGAAAATAAGCCATGCCACGATTTTGAAGATTACCCATACAAAACTCATTTCTGTAGTGGAGAAGCCAAGACTACCTATAATTATGCCTGAGTTGCTTCCAGGAAAGCACTTTTGTTGCTCAGATGTGGCCTCTCTCTCTAAGCCCAACTCTGCAAGGAAAACTGTTACCCCATCCCCACCCCCCCACACACGAGACGTATCATCCTGAGGTGAAAGTCTCCCTGACAACATGGGACATGATTCCCAGGAAAGAGGCTGGCCCTGGCACCACGGGATAGACAATGACTTCTGGGCCAAAGGAGGGAAAATAAATGTAACAAAATAAGGTATCAGTGGCTAAGGGAGTTCAGATGGAGCCAAGAGGCTATTCTGGAGGCTACTCTTCTGCAAGCTTCAGCTAGGTATTGCTAACTACCATGGTTTGCCAAACCCCAACCAACATCATTCCTGTCAACCCTAAAGAACACCTAGGGCTCTAACCAACACTCTACATAAGTTTCATGCACTAAGTTTACTTTCCTAAAACTTATCTCCAGAGGGTTCCTAGGACAGATAAGTCCTGTACAACCCAGAGGGTCCAGCCTCTCCAAGAATATCAGCTAGTTCCATACCCCAGTCCTAAATCACCAATGCCCCTCTTCAACATGAAAAGTTAAAATGGGCTTACCCCAAAGACCCCTATAGGTTGGGAAGACGATCAAAGGAGAAGGGGGAGTTGTAATGGAGAAGATGGGATTTAACAGACAAATTAAAAAAAAAAAAAGAAGTATGTTAAAGGCAAGAACTTCAGCTGTATCACTGTCTCTTCCCTTCTCTCATTAAAATAAATCATTAATTTTACATGGTATTATGCCAAAGTGACTCTTGGTTATGAAAGTACATTATGTAAACTAATTCTGTACATGGACAATTTTCCTTGGATAGCTACCTAAGAAATGCAAGTCTTAATAAGGGTGATATCTATGTAAAAGTGAGTTTAAATGCTAAATGTCAGTGATTGAAGCATACTTAAACGAGAATAGAAAGCACAATTCCTTATTCATGCAAAGCTGTACATCAAACGCACAAAATATGTAGTAACCCATCACTTTTATGAAGTTAAAGCATCCAGCAATCTCAATCCTCTAGAGCATACCCAAAATCCTCTAAAAAGTTATATTTTCTGTAGCCTAATTCAGCTTGTGAGGTCTTGTCTTGATCTCGTCTTAATTCCCTTCTGCCTGGGGTAGATCCTTGCATGCTAAATGCATGGGTCACATACAGAAATAAAAAAAGAGGCTTTCATACCTTCACATAAAAGGTCCTGACTCTATTTTATTTAAAAACAAACAACTAGCACTTTAGTTGCCTGAAAATGACAGATGGTTGAAGAGTTAGTGTCATGGGAAGAAACTAGAGTCCAAATCATGACATTATGCCCTAGAAATTTCATTGATTAATTTCCTGATCCAGTGAATTCCTACTAAGCATCTACCCTGTCTATGTGTGGCCCCAGGTAAGTCACAGACATTAATAAGAAGAAGACTCTAAAACAGTTTTGTAACTTTAACCCATTAGAACCTTAACTTTCTTGATATATCTCTGTTTTAGAATGTGCTTAATTCAACTTCGATACATTTGACACATTTTAGTGACATTCGAAAAAAAGCATTTTAACCGAAAGAAAAAAAAATGTTGTCCAAATTTGTATGGAGTGAGCTCAATGGCCAACAAGAGTACAATGGCAGCTGGTTACGGTGTCATCTACCACCGTGAAGGCCAGGGCCCAGTTAGGTGGGGAAAATTCTCAAGCGAAGGTGCATGGTCAGGTGGATTCTAGGAACTGGACTAGGAGGAAGTGGCATTGTTGCACCAGCCTGTTGTCAGAACATGGAGATAAAGTTACAGCCAGGGGCATGCTGAATTAGTCATATGGCAGGGATAAAGAGAGTGGATGATATTAGGTGGGCATCCAGGTCACTGACAAGAAGAGTCAAGAGAATTTGGACAAGAAGTAGGACGTGAAGTTGTCTGGCTGGTTCAGGAATTCATCACCAAATGCTGGATCGGGCTTTAAGTTTCCTGTGGATGTAATGGCTGTGAATTTGGGAGAAAGAGTAGGATTCTGCAAAGATTAACCATGGACTTTGTTTTCGTGTTCCATTTTTATATTTATTCTTGGGTTAAGTATCTGAAGTTTCTGGATCAGCTTTCAGAGAAAATGAAATTGGACCAGATGGCTGCTGAACTTGGCTTCGACATGCGTCTGGACGTGGTTTTAGCTCGCGCAGAGCAGCTGATCCGCCTTGAGAGCAGTGCACTCCTTGAAAAGAAGTCTATTGCCTACAATTTACAGAGAAAGGTAGGGGATACTGAATAGGCTAATGTTGAAAGGAGGAATCTCTGAGGAATTCAAGTACTGAAAAATAATTCACCCCACCGAATATGCCAATGCCGCTAGGAAACATATTATGAAAATGTATGTTAAGCATTTGAGTCTCTACTTCAAGTCTGAGGGTTGGTAAGTATTAAGATTATGATTGACTGAGTCATAGAAAACCAAAATAACGGTGACTTAACAAGTAAAAGTTTTTCTTTTTTTCCTTTTCCCTCACATAAAATTCTGGAGCTTGGCAGATTAGGGCTGGTGTGACAGCTCTGTCTCCTAAAATCCTTAAGGAATGAGGCTTATTTCAGTTCATTAGTCTCTCATCTCGATGGGGTCCTTATCCTCATGGTTCAAGATGGAGCCTGAGGTTATTATCTCTGTATTCCAGGTGGAAGGATGGAAAAGAAAGGGATGTAACAGAGGCGTCAAAGGAATATGTGTAGGGTGCAAGGGTAGTTCGGTGGTTAGAATGCCCACCTTCCATGTGGGAGACCTAGGTTCAATTCCTGGGCCATGCACCCTACCCGTCCCCATACAAAAATAATATGTGTGAGGTGTTTTCAAGAAGGCTTCCAGAAGTTACTGCATGACTCTGTTCCAGAATATGTTCTGGAAGGTCACACCTAGCTGCAAGGGAATCTCAAAATATAGTCTATATTTGGGATAGCCATTGGCGTGGCTAAAAGTAATGAATCACTGTTTCTGTTACTATGGGAGAAGAGAAGGCCTGGGGAACATCTAGCAGTCTCTGTCTTTATAAGCTCTAATGCACCAAAGAGTGGAGATAGGAGAGGTGCTTTCTCATCACTCGAAAGAAGAGTCAGAAAAGTTTAGACTCCATAAATGATTGACTGGCTAAAAAGGATGAAAATATAACCACCAGTTACATAATTATTGATACTGGGGAAAGAAATAAGAAAACCCAGATGTGTTTTTACAGTAGTCACAGGAAAATTCTCTAGCAGAGTTATAGTGCAGAAGAGGTTGTATGATAAATCACATCTGGGTTTCCAATTTGCCTCCCCCAAGCAGTGTGATTTTGGGCAAACTAATTTGTCTTTGTTTCCTCATATTTAAGGTGAGGTTTGCACCTCATGGCATTGTTAGTGACTAATAAATAATACTTCTGAACTCTTGGGCTCCTAGAAGATGCTCTGTTCACATTTGGCCACTTCTTAACTCACTATGTCTCTAGGAATATTTTATAAAAGAAGGCAGACAATTCCTGTTACCGTCAGAAATATTCACTTGGGCTATAATTCTTTCCAAAGTTCTCCTGAGATAACTGATTTTCTTTCTCAATATGCAACACCATTCCTTATTAAGTTTCCAAAAATTATTAAAATTACCAGTGCATAGTACTTAGGAGTGTAAATTTGCAATAGAGTGGAATTTGACACGAAGAAGCTCAAGGAAGGGAGCTTAGTTCAAGAAGTTTTCAAAGGGCCTTGTTACAAAGTGATCTGTGGCCTGGGGAGCTGTTACTGTTCTGCCAGATACTCAAACCTCAGTGAGTCCTTCACACCTTCTAACACTTTACAAATGTAGAGTATATAATTAGGGGAAAATGTGATGTTCTTCAGTGCCAAGATTCTATTATTCTACTTGATTCTGATGCCCAGTGTTAGTGACAGATGAAAGAGCCTTCTGTACTTAATATTCCACTTGCTAATTTTGTCTTGTGAATCCCAGGAAGATTTCCTCCACCCCACATCAGAGTCCATAATCTTTTTCTAAAGATCATTATCATTTCCTTCATCAAGTTTGATTACCGATGGTAAGTGATGTTTGGGGACCTCGTTCTCTGCTTCGTTTTGTAGATCTTATAAACTAGGCATAAAAGTGAGTCAACAATGAATCAAAAACTTCTTGAAGTCCCTTCTACTTCAAGATTTTAACATATAAATGAAGCTTTCTTAAATATCTCCTTGGCGTATTTTACTTTAAGAATATATAAGTTCCTATGTTTGGCGCTGCACAGCTCTTTCAAAGTGAAGGAAATTAGCCAGTCTGGGTTTCTGGTGCTAATTTACACCTTGTCTTCTTGCAGAAGACACCAGTGAGGGAGAGTTGCCTTTGGGTGTTAGATAGAATTTTGTTTCTTGTTGTCTTATTATATCCTACTTTTGATAAGCCCATTTGAATAGTTTTTAAAGTAATTTCACATTTTTATCCTGATGCACATAATGTTGGAGATAAGCCTACCCCTCTGCATACTTTCTGCAGCTCTTTTGTACCATACTTTGCAGCTACAAATTTAATTCTTGGAAAAAAGATGAATAAAAAAATGCAATCAGGGAAAGGAATCCAGTAACCTTTTTTGATGGTTGACAAATTAGTCTTATTGAACTGTAGATAAAGATCAGCATTAACTGGGTAATTCATTTATATTTACTGAATGTTTGGCCATTAAATTTTCTTAAATCACTTTTTCTATTTAACCAGCTAAAGACTCAGAAGGAAAGACTGGAGAGCAAAGAACTGCACATGAGCCTCCTTCGCCAGAAGATAACCCAGCTGGAGGAGGAGAAGCAGGCGCGCACAGCTTTGGCCGTGGAGAGGGACGAGGCCAGTCTCACCATCAGAAAGCTGCAGAAGAAAGTGGAGAGGCTGCAGAAGGAGCTGAGTGTGTGTCGAGAGTTGAACACTGAGCTCAAAGCCAAACTTGCTGACACCAATGAACTTAAGGCAAGTGCTTGGCTTCCTTTCCTTGTTGCTTTTTTCCTAGTTACCATAGATGTTTGTGCAAAAGAGTGACAGCCTTACATTGATTGTCAAACCAGAAAAAGGGGGAAGGATGAAAAGTTCCCCTGATTTTTGAAAGTTGGGGGTGGCGGTGGGAAACGCAAAAATTACACTGACCAGCATATTATATCAATTTAGGGTCTTTGCAGTATTTGAAATGAAGCTGTGACTGCTGTGTGAAAAGCTAGTGAAAGAGGGATAATGTCAAAAAACATTAATTCACAATGCAGAAGAGTATGATGTTGGGTCCACATGGGTATTTATCCCATAGGCATGGATTTAGGAGGAAATGGGAACGGGAACACAAATGTGTGCTGATGCATTATAGCAAGGCCAGTGAGCTGGGTGAGAAGGCCTGGGAGCAATTGTTCCTAGAGTCCAGCTATTTAACTTCTAATGAATACAGAGAAGAGAGGAATGAAAACTTAAAAGAATTTAACCACAATATTTCAGATGTCGTATATGCGTGCCACTGGCAATAATCTGTAGCTTTATATTATATATTATATTAACTGAATGTTATCATCCCTGGTCAGATAGGCCGGCCATGAATGTAATGGACAATAACATCCTGACTCTTTGGAGATTAGCACTCTGAAACTGATTTTTGGAATGTTTCTTAATCTGCAAACATTGCAGTTGGGAAAGAGAATCTGGAATCAAGCTAGATAATTTAGAAAATATTCCCTACTGTCTTCTCCCTTCTGAGCTATAGTTTTTTTTTCTTCCCTCCTGAAGCCTTTGACCAATAAGACTGGGCCTTGAAGTTGAGGCTTGTTTCTTTAAAGAAGGGGAGGACAGGATGGCCCAGGAGAGGTATTTGAATACAAGGAAAAGGGGAATGAAAGGGAAGCATCTGATGGGGTGGGAGTGGGTGGGGAAGAACTAGCAGAGGTGAGTATCCCCAGCCACCCTCTCTCCTGGAGACTGGCCATTAAAGGTGAACGGTGGGTGGGCATAGAAGCCTAGAAATCATCCTGCAGCAGCCCCCACCTGGCTGGAAGGGGCTGCTGGAGGTACTTGGGCAGGGACCCCAAATTGCACCCTGACTTCATGGAGCCGGAAGTTCCCTTTGCACTAGCTACTGGTGCCAGCTCATGGTGTGAGCAGGTGGGGGGCGTGCCTTCAAGTGAGAGACAAAATGACCTACCTCGCAGGCTCTGGAACAGATCACCCAGGCTGTGATGCAATGGCAGTTCTAGCCAACCTTGGAGTTAACAAATGCCAGTAACTGGGCCTTGATCTTGGTGAGCAAACTCACACAGAGTGCACCGTCAGATATTAGATACAGGAAAGGTTCCAGGGGAGCACCACCAGAGTTCTTTTCCATCCAGATAGCCTCTCAGGGAGAAGGAAGGGAGAGAAGAATCCCTGAAAGATTGGACAATGCATGAAGGAAAACAAGTTCTAAAGTGGAAAAAAGATGGTCAATAACAAAATACCACCTGCTTTAATGGTTTCGTGTGATGGTGGTGGGGAGCTGGTTTCTGATTTCCAAAAGATGGCACAGTTTACCCTGGAGTGAAAGTGTCTGGGGCCTGGCATTAGCTGTGCTTGGCCTGCAGGACCATGTGGCTGGAGGCACTCATCCTGCCTGGCTCCCTTGCTTGGGGCTGTAAGAGCACTGCTTTCCTAGAGAGGTTAAGTGGTCCCTAAATAATGCCAAAGAAGGCAGAAGAAAATGATAAAGAAATGGAATGCAGTAGAAAGGCAGCTAATAGAGCCAAAGAGGGAAAGGTGAAATGGAGACCTTTAAAAAAAAAGGCAAAATGTTGAGCTCCAGAAAACAAGAAGAATTCATAAGCATTACTCGATACTTCTGAAGAATTCTTTTTACCCACGTGTATGTGGTTGTATGTAGACAGGGCATATAGTGGGTATACAGACTCCTATGAACACAGATTGGAAAGTGCCTTAATCTCCTGTATTGTTCCAATAAATCTTTGGCCACGATTCTATCAGTGCTGTCATGGTAATTGGCACAACTTTGGATCTGATCAAGGAACTGTTTAATTCTATTAATAAGGGAATAAACAACATTACCAAAGAAAGCTGCAGTATATCCATACTTTGAACTCTTGGGTAGAAATGTGAACAACTTTGGGACACCAGAGGTGTTTTCTTTTCTTCTTCCAGCCAGAAGTTATGACTTTGGATAAGAAAGGAGATCAATGGAAATAAATGGTTGGCTGAGTAGATGGCATCAGAGAAAGGAGTAAATTTCTAGATCTCAGCTTAGGGCAGGTTCCTGGTGAGGGAGAACACATATTTCACAAGAAGCAGTGTGCTTGGAGAAAGATTGGCTGGTATGATCAAGAGTGTTTCACGGTATACTTAAAGATTTTTTTCATGTATTTTAAATTATATATATATAGATTTTTGCGTGTGATATGTAAGTGCTCACCAAAGGGCATCTACCACTGAGGTGCTCTCAATAATCAATTGACATAGATATGCTCTGTGGCTGTCAGCCTCTTTCAGAGCCACTCGGGTGCTTATTTAATGGGCTTATATATGGATGGGCATGGCACGGTGTCAGGGAGGGAGGCTATGCATGGACTCAACAGTACGGATTTCCCTTCACCAAGGCTGACCCTCAGCTGTTGAGCCCTAGTCTTTCAAAAGCAGAGACCAACTCTGAGCTCTCAGTATGGCACCATTTTGGAAGGGAGACCATCATGGAGTGGCAGAGATTTGTTCTTATGGGGATAGATCCATGTTCTGGATGTGGATTTGCGTTCCCTGCGTATCATGCTTTGGCCAGCATCACCACTCATGGATTTACAGAATGCTGTTTCACCAGCATGGTAATTGGTCCAACACTATTTTGATCAAAGAACTCACTTCACAGCATGAACTGTCTCCAAATGTTATTGCTTAGTATTGGCTCATTCTTTTTTTTTTGAAGCAATTCTATTGAGATATATTCATATATCATACAATCAACCAAAGTATACAATGACCTTTAATATAATAACAGAATTGTGTATTTGTCACCACAATTTTAGAACATTTTCATTGATCCCAAAAAAAACCCCCTACTGCTTAGCAATCACCTCACAATCCCTTTATTCTTCCTCAACCTTACACAAGCACTAATCTATTTCTGTCTGGGTCGATTTATTTACATTTACATTTTATATGAATGGAATCATACAATATGTAGTACTCAGTATCTGGTTTCTTTCACTTAGCAAATGTTTTTTTTTTGCATGGGCAGACACCAGGAATTGAACCTGGGTCTCCGGCATGGCAGGTGAGAACTCTGCCTGCTGAGCCCGCCTAACATAACCTTTAAAAAAAAATTATTAGTTTTTTAAATTAGAGAAATTGTACGTTTACAGAAACATCATGTAAAAAATACATCTTCACATACCCCCTATTGTTGACACTTTGTGCTAGTGTGGTACCTTCCTTACAAATGATGAAAAAATATTAAAATAGTACTATCAACTATAGTCCATAGTTTACAGTAAGTGCTATAATACCACCCTACTAACACCTTGCGTTAGTGTCATATATTTTTTATAATTCATAAAAGAACATTCTTACACTTTTATACTATTAACCCCATTCCATCTTCCACAGCAGAGTTCACTGTGTTATCCAGTCCCATGTTTTATCTTCTAATTTTCCTTCTAGTAACATACACAACCCCAAGCCTCCCCTTTCAACCACATTCATGTACATAATTTAGCACTGTTAATTACGCTCGCAATAATGTGCTGTCACCACCATCCATTTCTAAACATTTCTAAATCTGATTCTGATTTACAATCAACCTAAAGAGAAATTCTGTGCAAATTAAGCAGCTCTTGTTCCAGACCCCAATCTATTTTGGTCACCTATATTCTAGATTCTTATTGTCTATTATAATTAGTTCATAATCGTGAAATCATACAGTATTTGTCCTTTTGTGTCTGGTTTATTTCACTCAACATAATTTCCTCAAGGTTCATCCATGCTGTCGCATGTATCAGGACTTCATTCCTTCTTATAGCTGAATAATATTCCATGGTATGTGTATAACACATTTTGTTTATCCACTCATAAGCTGATGGATATTTGGGCTGCTTCTATATTTTGGGGCAATTGTGAATAATGCCACTGTGAACACCAGTGTGCAAGTATCTGTCCAAGTCCCTGCTTTCAATTCTTTGGGGTAAATACCTAGTAGCAGAATTGCCAGGTCATAAGGTAATTCTATATTTAGCTCCTGGAGGAATTGCTAAACTGTCTTTCACAGGGGCTATACCATTTTACATTCCCATCAGCCATGAATGGGTGTTCCCTTTCTCCACATCCTCTCCAACACTTGTACTTTTCTGTTTTTTAAGTAGTAGTCATTCTAGTGGGTGTGAAATATCTCATTGTGGTTTTGTTTTGCATAAACCACAGTGAGATAGCTAGTGATGCTGAGCATCATTTCATTTGCTTTTTAGCCATTTGTATATCCTCTTTGGAGATATGTCTATTCAAGTTTTTTCCCATTTTTAAATTGGGTTATTTTTCTTTTTGTTGTTGAATAATAGGAGCTCCTTATATATTTTCAGTATTAGTCCTTATTGAATATGTGATTTCCAAATATTTTTCCCATTGAGTAGGTTGTTTTGTTTTTTTTTTCACTTTTGTGGCAAAGTCTTTTGATGCACAAAAGTTTTTAATTATGAGGGGGTCCCATTTATCTATTTTTTTTAATTGCTTGTGCTTTGAATGTAAAATCTAAGAAACCATTACCCAACATAAGTTCCTGAAGATGCTTCCTTATATTTTCTTCTAGAAGTTTCATAGTCCTGACTCTTATAGTTAGGTTTTTGATCCATTTTGAGTTAATTTTTGTTTATGGTATGAGTTAGGGGTCCTCTTTCCTTCTTTGGTATGTGGATAACCAGTTCTCCCATCATCTTTTGTTGAAGAGATTATTCTGTTCCAGTTGAGGGGACATAGTAGCCCTGTTAAAAATCAGTTGGCCAAAGGTGTGAGGGTCTATTTCTGAACTCTTCGTTCAGTTCCACTGGTCTCTATATCTATCCTTGTAGTAGTACCACACATTTTTTGACCACTGTAGCTTTATAATAGACTTCAAATTCAGGAAATGTGAGCCCCCCACTTCTTTTTCAAGATGTACTTAGCTATTTGGGGGCCCTTACTCTTCCAAATAAATTTGATAATTGCCTTTTGCATTTCTGAAATGTAGGTCATTGGAATTTTGACTGTGATTGCATTGAATCTGTAAATCATTTTAGATAGAATTGACATCTTAATGATATTTAGTTTTCCAGTCCATGAACATGGAATGTCTGTCCATTTATTTAGGTCTTCTTTGATTTCTTTTATTATGTGTAGTTTTCTGTGTAGAAGTCCTTTGTATCCTTGGTTAAATTTATTTCTAGATATTTGATTCTTTTAGGTACATGTAAATAATGTATTTTTCTTGATTTACTCCTCAGCTTGCTCATTACTAGTGTATAAAAACACTACTGATTTTTGCATGTTGAGCTTATACCCTGCCAGTTTGTCGAACTCATTTATTAGGTCTAGTAGCTTTGTTGTAGATTTTTTGGGACTTTCTATACAAAAAATCATGTCATCTGCAAATGATGAAAGCTTTGCTTCTTCCTTTCCAATTTGGATGCTTTTTATTTCTTTTTTCTTGCCTAACTGTTTTGGCTAGAATTTCCAATACAATATTGAATAACGGTGGTGACAGTGCACATCTTTGCTTTGTTCCAAATCTTAGAGGAAAAGCTTTCAGTTTTTCACCAATGAGTATGATGTTAGCTGTGGATTTTTCATATATGCCCTCTATCATGTTGAAAAAGTTTCCTTCTATTTCTATTTTTCCAAGTGTTTTTATTAAAAAAGGATGCTGAATTTCATTAACTGCCTTTTCTACATCAATGGAGATTGTCTTATGGTTTTATGGGGGAAAAAACATTTTGTTGATGTGGTATACTACATTAATTAATTTTCTTATATTGAAACACCCTTGCATACCTGGGATAAAACCCATTGGATCATGGGGTATAATTTTTGGATGTGCTGTTGGATTTGATTTGCAAGTATTTTGCTGAGGATTTTTTGCATCATATTCAGAAGAGAAGTTGGTCCACAATTTTCTTTTCTTGTAGTATCTTTCCCTCACTTTGGTATTAAGGTGACATTGACCTCATAGAATGAGTTAGGTCATATCTCTTCTCAAATTTTAGAAGAGTTTGAGCAGGATTGTTATTAATTCTTCTTGGGATGATTGGTAGAATTTACTTGTGAAGCAATCTGGTCCTGGACTTTTCTTTGTTGGGAGGTTTTGATGACTGATTCAATCTCTTTGCTTGTAATTGGTCTGTTGAGGTCTATTATTTCTTATAGAGTCAGTGTAGGTTTTTGGGTATTTCTAAGAATTTGTCTATTTCATGTAGGTTGTCTAATTTGTGTATATTTGCTCATAGTATAGGCTTATGACCCTTTTTATTTCCTTGGGGTCAGTAGTAATGCTCTCTCTCATTTCTGATTTTATTTGTTTGTGTATTTGCTCTTTTTTCCTTTTCAGTCTAGCTAACGGTTTGTTAATGTCATTTCATTAATTGATCATTTCAAAGAAACATTTAAAAAAAGTTTTCCCTATTGTTTTTTAGTTTCAATTTCATTTATTTCTTCTCTAATCTTTATTATTTCTTTTTTTCTGCTGCTTTGGGGTTAGTTTCTTGTTCTGTTTCCAGTTACTCCAGGTGTGACATTAGTTCTTTATTTTATTTTTTTTTTTGCATGGGCAGGCACCGGGAATTGAACCCAGGGCTCCGGCATGGCAGGCAAGAACTGTCCCTGCTGCATTAGTTTTTTTTTAATGTGAGCATTCGGGGCTGTAAATATGGTTCATAGCACCACCTTCACTGCATCCCATAAGTTTTGACTTGTGCTCTTGTTTTCATTCATCTTAAGATGTTTACTGATTTCCACTGCAATGACTTCTTTGGCCCACTCACTATTTTAGAGAGTGTTATTTAACTTCCATATATTTGTGACTTTCTTGCTGTCTGCCTGTTATTGGTGTCCAGTTTCACTCCACTATTGTCTGAGAAGAGACTTTGTATAACTTTAATCTTTTAAAATTTATTGAGACTTGTTTTGTGATCCAACATATGGACTTTCTTGGAGAAATATCCATGTACATCATGAGAGGAATATGTATTCTACTGTTTTGGGGCACAGTGTTCTGTGTATGTCTGTTAGATTTAGTTCATTTATAATATTATTCATGTTCTCTGTTTCCTTATTAATCTTCCATCTAGATGTCCTATCTATTAGTCTAGAATAATATAAGAGTGATAGATTGAAATCTCAAACTATTATTGTAGAAACATCTATTTCTCCCTTCAGTTTTGCCAGTGTTTGCCTCATGTATTTTGGGTCACCGTGGTTAGGTGCAAAACTTTATGACTGTTATATCTTCTTGGTGAATTGTTGCTTTTATTAATATATAGTGCCCTTGTTTGTCTCTCATAGAAGATTTTGACTTAAAATCTACTTTGTTTTTTACTTTGTTGTTTTTTACTGTTTGCATGGAATATCTTTTTTTGCCCTCCAGACTTGCTATTTTACTGCAAACCCGGTTGTGGAATCTGCATAACTTCTACAACTAAGTCCCTTTTTCCATAATAGGTCCTGTCTGTTTCTTTTGACACCCACACCTTCATAATTTGAGAGAGCCTTGCTTCCTTGAAGACTTGGGGCTTCCTCTGCTTTTACCAGTTTCTCTCTAAAGAGCAAAATTTTGTCTCTTTATGTGGCTGGGCCTCCTAAGGGCTGCCCAGATTCTGACACTGGCTTGCAGTTGTCAGCTAGCTCTATGTATGTTTCTAGATATTGTGACGCTGAACTCTGATAATGTTTATGGATAAGTATATCATAAAGTGTGACAACATATTAGTTGCCATTATTATTAATTTGACCACTGCTAATATGGTAAGTTGTAACCCAGGCTTACTGGAGCTTCAGGGTTACAGCAATCAGGAGCTCCCCTAGAATGGGTCTGCAAAAATGGAACCTGACAGACCCACTCTGACAGCAGAGGTGGAAATGCAGGAACATGGAATTCCCAATCTTTGACCCTCAGGAAGAGTGTCCAGCATTCACTGAATGAGAGGGAATGGAGAGCAGTTTTGGGAGTAGGGTGGTGTCTAGTGATGGGCAGATGAACAATAGCTGTGGCTTGTGGCTTTGGATCAGATGCTAAGCTTCTCAAGAATAGCAGCAAGAATCGCGGGCCAAGGCAGCCTTGTGAACTTGGGGTGAGAGTAGCCCACACCTTTTAAAGCAGATCACAGAAGTAGGAAAATAGCTGGTGGAGATCAAGTCCTGCATCTATAGAATGTGCTCCCATTGGTGTCAACTTGCTCGTGCCTTATTTTTGGTCTACATCATTTTCCATCTGTGTTTTGATAATTGTGTACAAGTGGTCTTTCTGCTTAACCTTTTCATAAACAAGCCTGATTCTTATAATTAAATTTTGCTCATTGGGAAATTACACATATAACATGTGGTTCTAATAACAGTGTCTGGTTTAAGGATTCCCAATTGAACATCAGGGATGTAAAGCAACACTTTCTGAGTATGGGACATCTATCTCTGGTGGTATATGAAATGTTTCTAGGTGGTACATGACATGGTATTATACAATGTTCAATTCCGAAGGGACACAATGGATTCTCTTTACATTTTCTTTACATGTTTTCACTATCAAGGAGAAAATCTTAGTTAGGGACTATTATATCCTTTTACTTCTGGAATGCTTGTTAATCTATTTTTTTTAAACAAAGAATAAGTCTTCAGCCCAGGGCCTGGTATAAACATTCACACCTAGTACTGCTGTTTTGTTTTCATTATGCAGCCTTTGTTTTGACCTTATCTTCTATTTATGGCAAATTATATTGATTTTCTAGTGATGGAAACCATATAAAATTTCCTTTAGAATAGATTCACTTAAGGAAAAATAGTGATTGTGTTAAACTTGTGGGGTGGAATGGAAATAGCTGGAATAAAAAGAATCCATTAGAAGAGGAATGTCTTAGTTTGCCAGGACTGCTATGACAAATACCACACAATGTGTTGGCTTAAACAAAAGGAATTTATTGCTTCACAGATTTAGAGGCTGGATGTCTAGATCAAGACATCAGCAAGGCTTTGCTTTCTGCTGGAGTGGGTAGCATTCTGTTGATGATAGTTCTCCATTACATGGAAACATCCTTGGTCTACTCCTGCAGCTTTCTCTGTCACTTGCCTCCCAAGTCTTCTGATTTCACTTATTGTGTCAGAATTTCTTCTCTCTATAAGGCCTCCTGTCATAGGGATTAAGTCCCACCCTGATTCAGTTTAGTTACACCACAGCTAATCATAGCAGCTTCAAAAGATCCTGTTTACAAATGGTGTTACAGCCACAGGAGCCTGGATAAAGATTAAGAGCGTATCTTTTGTTGGGATACGTGATTCAGTCTACCACAGGAAGCGAGAAAGAATGATAATTAAATGCAATAAGATAGGCAAATAGAAGCGCTGATGAGATGAGAATGACCCCATAATGATTTCTGGAGTTGGGGAGTCTGGAAGAAGAAGCTGGAGAGAGAACAGGGGCCAAATCACTTGGGACCTTGTATATCATGTTCAGATATTGTGTTTATCCTCTGGGCCCTGGAGAACCATAAGACGGTTTTAAGTAGGGGGTGAAATTGTTGTAGAAGATACTGGAAAGAAATAGAGAGATATGAGGAGAGCAGAGGTTTCCAGAAGGAGCCTATAATTGATAGTATCAAGTGCAGCAATAAGATTAAGACAGAAGGAAGACCCACTGCACTTAGCTTTACAAGATCTATGGCACAAGAATGTAGAGTAATAGGTCATGGTGTCAGTGTGGGAAGCTTTTAGAATGAGCCAGATTTCAGTAGGCTGAAGGATGTTTTAATTTGTCTGAGCTGCTATCAAAAGCACTGCACTAGGTGGTGTAACAGTGGCTCAATGGCAGAGTTCTCACCTGCTATGCCGGAGACCTGGATTTGATTCCTGGTGCCTGCCCATGCAAAAAAAAAAAACAAAAAAAACAAAAACCACCACACTATGGGTTGGCTTTAAACAATAAGCATTTATTGCCTCATGGTTTCAGAGGGCAGAAATCCAAGATCAATATTTCATAAGGTTTACTTTCTCCCCCAAAACTATAGTGGTCTGGTGCTTACTGCTGGTCATCCTTTGGCTGCCTTGGCTTTCATCTGTGCATCGCATCACATAGCAGTGCTCTTTCCTTTTGTTTGCTTGCTCATCTGTTTCTGTTGACTTCCAGTTTCTGCCTTCTTATCAGACCTCTAGTAATCCAGATTAAGACACATCCTCAATCAGTTGGGCCACATGTTAACTAAAAATAATGTCTTCCAGAGGTCCTATTTACAATGGGTTCATACTCACAGGAATGCAGATTATTATTAAGAACGTGTCTAAATTGGGGTACACAAATCAATCTAGCACAAGAGTTGTAAGAATAGTGGAGATAAAGCCTTTCTCTTCTCTTCTGTGATACTTGGACGAAAGGGAATGAGAGTAGGGGAAGAAATAAAGTTAACTTGTGGTTTGCTTCCTTGTCTTAACTTTGCATAAAGAGATCCCTACATACATCAGAAAGGCAGAGGAAAGACTGGGTTTGTGATTCAAGAATCTATCATTTAAATCGAATGTTAAGTATGCCTTCCAGTGGTGAATGGAGAGCTCTCTCTCTAAATTACTAACCTAGGAAATGCCAATTTCGTGCATTTATCAGAGATTTCAACTACAAAATAGCTTTTTACATTTTTATCTGAGATCTTTCACGTTAGTTCCAAGACAGACTGATGATATCAACATTCCTCTCTGCTGATTGCCTGAGCTTATCTCTGTATTACTTTCAGTATTCATAAAGCAACATTTCTGGAAATTAGCAAAAATGACCTTATAAATAACACATTAATTTCACCATTTATAGAGGGTCAAGATGAAATAGTTTAGATTACATTTTTTTTAATATCATAAAGTTCACTATTTCAAAGTGTACAATTCATTGGGTTTTTAGTATATTTACAAGGTTGTGCAATCATCACCACTATTGAATTCCTGGACATTTTTGTCCCTCCCCAGAAAAACTCTACATCCATTGGCCATCTCTTTTCATTCCCTCTCCCCTGATTCTGGCAACCACTAACCTTCTTTCTGTTTCTGTGGATTTGCCTTTTATGGACATTTCATATAAATGGAATCATATATTATGTGGTCTTTTGTGACTGGCTTCTTTCACTTAGCATGATGTTTTACAGGTTCATCCACATTGTAGCATGAATAAAAATGTAATTACTTTTTATGGCAGAATAATAGCCCATTGTATGGGGTTTTTTTTGTTTTTTTTTTTTGGTATGCTGTTTGGTGGGGTCACATTTCATAACTTTTCCGTGTTAGTATTCTGTTATTGTAGCACCATTTTGTTGAAGTTTTGTTTGTTTATTAGTGTTTGTTTGTTGGGAAGTGCATGGACCGGGAATGGAATGTGGGTCTCCCACATGGCAGGCGAGCCCATTTATGGTTATACCACATTTTTTTTAATCCATTCATACTAGTTAATGGACATTTGGGTCGTTTCCAATTTGGCTATCATGAATAATGTTGTGGACATTAGTTTACAATTTTTGCATGCAATTCTAAAATTTTTTTTTTTTTTTGTAAAACCATAGTTGACCCTTGACTCTGTGGTTATAAAAAACCTCTCCTTTAAGTGTCCATGCATTAGTGTTTCTCTGAATTCTAGCCCAGGAAAAAGTAGACCTTTCCAGATGAACTAGTAAATTTTACTTTAGCAGACAAACATGAACACTTTAGTATTCCCTTTATGAAAGGAAAGGTATTTTTCAGATACCCCTCCTCATGTTTAGTTAAAAAAGTTTTATTATAATATTGCTATATATGTACACATTAAAATTAGGTAGATATTTCTTATTTTAATTTTACCATTATAAAGTCCAAACCAATTTAGATATCAAAACAAAGCATAAAAATTGTATTTTAAAAATTAACAATTTTTAATTCAATATGATAGATTATATTGTTTCAGTAAAATTGCCGTGGACAAGAATGTATGGTACCAATTGCTTGTGGCTCTTTGGAGTTTGGCTTGCCTACAGTTTATGCTGCCTAAGGATATAGTAATTCTTCTACCATGTGATTCATTTACTGTTGCGGAGCCTTTGTTTGTACAGCACACCACGACATAGTTTAGCTTTTAGTTGGCATGAACACATTATTTATGCTTTAATTTATGCACATTAACTTAGGACAATTGAAGTAGTGCTGCTGGTTGGCACAAACCTAGTCTTATACATAAATACAAAGGCAGGCACTGAAGCCAGGTGGCACAACTCCAGAGAATCTAGAAAATGCTTTGTGTAACTTGTATAAAGCCATTGACCTCAATGGCCTGCTTCAGAAAAGATTAGGTTCAGCTGAATACATGCAAATACCCCATGCTAACAGTGGTTTAAACAGGAGAGATGTTTATTTCTTTCTTGCTGAAAAAGAAATGTGAAAGCAGACACCCCATAGTTAGTATGAAGACTCCACGGTCAGAAGTGGAAGTGGACATCCCATGGTTGGTTGGGCAGCTCCATGGCTGTCAGCAACCTTGGCTCCTTCTATCTTTCTGTTGTGCGATCCTAGCAATAGAGTTTATCCTCAAAGCCAACTCTTAGTTCAAGATAGTTGCAGAGCTCCAGCTTCATTCGAGTCACCAGGCAGGAGAAAGAAGGGAAGGAAGAATAGACGTTTTGTGGAGAGCTATCAGCTATCAGCCTGTACCACATGCCCCCACCTTCATAGTCAGTTGTAGCCAAAAATCAGTTGTCCGACAACCCAAAAAAACTGGTAAAAAGCCACTGACATCTTCATTGCAGTCTCTTAAGGAATCACCAAAAGGGGATGCTATTCTTCAACCATCACTCAACTTCTCTCCCTGCTTTCTAACTCTTGCTATCTCTCACACAATGCGGACCCTCCCCGGCTCCTTCTTTATTCCAAATCTCTCTACTTCTCAGCCAGAAGTTATTTCTTTATCTTTTTTTTTTTAACCTTTACCTCTACACCCAGCTCTGATAATGTGAACCCACTGGCCCTCTTGGATTGCTTTCATTCTTCCCACTTCTGAACATGTGCACCAAGCAGAGCTAAAAGCTGATCTAGCAAGGAAGAACTTTCCTGGGGTGGAAATGGGGAGGAGTGGAGGTATGTTGAGGCTGCAAAAGTTAATACCTTTTTAAAATTTCTGCTACTCTTTTCCCTTGATTAAATCTTTGCAGTCTTATTTGAACAGGGCATGTGTTTACTTGGGTCATCAGAGACTCCTCTGCTTTGTTGCCTACCCTCCCTTCTTCCTTTGGGCTCCCGCAAGTCTTCCTACAATATAGCTTCCTGAACACACTCGAATGGGAGAATTTATAACCTCTAGGGCAGCAAACACATCTGATTCTAAATCTCCACACCTTCCCTTTCAGGGTCCTTGGCCCTTATGATATGAGAAAGAACTCATATCAGACTTGAACATTTTTTCCCTCCAGAAAATAGCTCTATGTATGGGGTTCACCCTACGTAAGACAAACTGAAAGCCATGCTATCCTTGGTGGGTTTGGAGGCATGTCAGTCTTGCTTATAATCCATTCTTGCACTAGAAGAAAAGTAGGGTGCACTGTCTCTAGCTTGAACTCTGGGCTGGCTCCGAGAAGTTCCCGTAGGAAGATTAAGAACCCAATTTAGCCCCTGGCTCTCTCCAGGAACTTGGTGTGTTCAGTCCCCTCTGCTGGCTTACTGGAGTCTTGGCTTGGAGTGCAGTTGCTGGCTCTTGCTCCCTGAGAGCAAGAATTCAGGCAGTCCTCAGCATTATGCTAAAGTCTCACACTTCTTTTTTTTTTCCCAGAAATTCTTGGCTATTAAGCCTTCTCATTAGAACTTGATTCATGTTCTTCCAGCTTTCCATTTTCTTTGGTAGCTAGCCTACTGTGAATGGGCTTTCCAATAGAAAGGCCAAATGTATCTCCTTTTCTGGTAACAGGTCTTGAATTAAACACACAAATCCCAGCAATGTCCCATTTTGTCACATTCTCTGCAGCAGTGAGCCTGTTTGCACATGGGAGGAGACTCTTGGTAACTTCATTTAAAAACAAGTATTTATTACATCCTCGTAATGTTCCCCATTTGTGAGATATTAATAACTTACAGAGTATTACAGCATGCAGTCACATAATTTAGAAATATACATATATATTCAAAAATGTTCACTGATAGGATGCATGAGCAACTTTTTATTTTGAAAAATTTTGAATTTATACAACATTTGAAAAAATAGTATAATCCTCACTTTTCACTTATATTGTTAACATTTAACTAATTGCTATATTTTGCTTAATGTGAGACAGAGAAAGAGAGGAAGAAAAAAGGAGGGAAGAGAAAGAGGGAGAGTTGAAGGGAGGGAGACAGAGCAAGAGGGAAAAAAAGAGAGAGAATGAGGGAGAGCAAGAGGAAGGAAAAGAGAAGCATGAGTGTGTGTGTATGTGTGTATTTTTGCTGCACCATTTGAAAGAAATTTGCCCTACCTACATGAGCATAACTGATGATCACACTCAGGGATGGACATTGTGACAGTAATGTACTGGTATCTAACGTAGAGTCCGTATTAAAATGTGAATCCTTGAATGATTCCTGAAATCAGCCCCCGTAGCCCTACATTAGTGGGCGCCACTTCACTGACCCCATTCCTCCCAGCTCTTGACCTTTTATTTCCTGCATGTTCCCCAAGCTGCAGTAGTGGTTCTTAAGGCTTCTTGATGGCCAGCCCCACCTCAACAGCCAGTTTCCTAAGGATTTCATGTCTTTTGGATGGAACCAGTTGAGAAGTTCCCACCACGTCTGCCATTGATGTTTTCTCTTTCTGGAAAGGAATTGACGTTTTCAAGAGGTTGTGGTGTTCTAGTAGGTAAAGACTAGTTTCCAGTTTATAACATCAGCAGGTATTTGGCTTATGCTTCCTCGGTCTAGTGAAGCCATGCAATACCACATACATTTGATTTTCCACCTGGGCATCTGTGCCCCAAGCCCTCACTTCTCCATATTGGATCATAATTGCAATCTTAGAATAGTGCCTACCATTCCCCTGACTTTCTACTGGTACTTTGAAGGCCTTCTGAGTCTACATCAGGCCAACTTGAATTCCTTGCACCATAATTCTGATACACAAAGCCTCATCATGAAGGTACCTGTTAGCTTGAGACAGGACAAAGTTTTTACTCTCTGTAGTCATCTCCATGGTAACCCATATAATGTACAACCACCTCAAAATGCTTACTCAATAAATAATCAGTGGTTAAAGAAACAAATGCTAATTGCTAACTTCGTTATCTTCACGCAATAGCAACCAGTGAGAAGACAAAAAGGGAGTTCATTCATCGGGAGCAGCAACACTTTTTAAATCTTTTCCCATCTCTCTTTCCTCTCATTACATTGCTTCGAGGTCCCTATGTGTTTCCTCATACTTCTATCTTCTGCCATTTCAAGTTTCTCCAAAAGACATTTCCTGCAGCTTCGTTTTCCCTCTCCTGCCTTTCCTCCCACCTCTCCTTCAGCTCTTTGTTATATTGATCATTTTAGCCTCTCTGGCTTTCTTGAGTCTTGACACTGTCCTCGTCCAGAATCTGCTCTAATAACTTTGGGATAATTGGATACAGTAAAAAAATCTTTCCTTTTTAGGAATGAGAGCATGGGAGGGAAGGGAGAACACCATGGACACCAGTTATGTGATCTTTTATTACTTTCATACTTAATTTTTTTCTTTCTTTTTTTTGTATGCTCTATGACTGGGGTCACATTTCATTCTGTTTCCATGTGAGTATCCTGTTATTGCAGCACCATTTGTTGATTTTTTTGGTTTGTGTGTGTATGTTTGCTTGTTTTTGTTTTTTTTTTTTTTTTTAACATGGGCAGGCACCGGGAATCAAACCTGGGTCCTCGGGCTTGGCAGGCAAGCATTCTTACCTACTGAGCCACCGTGGCCCTCTGTTTGCTTGTTTTTGGATAAGTGCATAGACCAAGCATCGAACCTGGGTCTCCCACGTGGCATGTGAGAATTCTACCACTGAACTACCCTTGTGCCTCCCATACTTAATTTTGTAATGATCATCAACAAATTTTATGCTTTTCTTTGTTCTTAAATACTGTGCTGATAAATCTTGTCTGTACTCTTAGGAAGCGCAGATTAAATTCAGGCTTTACTGCTCTGTCTGCTCTCTGTCCACTCTGTCCATATTTACTTATTATAGTAATTTATTTTGATGGTTTTTAAAAGGCTTCTTTGTAAAATGCACTTTCTTCTTAAATAACAGCTTTATCAAGATATAATTTATATACGATAAAATTCACCCTTTAAACATGTACAACTCAGTGGCTTTTAGTATATTTATAGAGTTGTGTAACCATCGTTGCCATTTAATTTCATATATTTTTATCACCACAGAAGGAAATCCTGTACCCATTATCATTAAATGGTCACTTTCCATTATGCCCTCCACCTCAGCCCCCAGCCCCTGGCAATCATTAATCTGCTTTTTGTCTCTATGGATTTGTCTATTCTGGACATATCATATAAATAGAATCATGCAATATATAGTCTTTGTGTCTGGCTTATTTTACTTATGTTTTCAAGGTCCATCCATGTTGTAGCATATATCCGCCCTTTATTCCTTTTTATTGCTGAATAATAAAGCATTCTGTGGATATATCATATTTTATTTATCCATTCATCTATTGATGGGCATTTGGGTTGTTTCTACCTTTCAGCTATTGTGAATAATGCTGCTATGAACATTCTTACACAGGTTTTTGTGTTTACCTGAGTTTTCAGTTCCTTTGAGTAGGTACCTAGGCGTGGAATTGCTGGGTCGTATGTTTGACTTTCTGAAACTTATTTCCAAAGTGGCTGCACCATTTTACATTCCTACTGGGTAGCATATGAGGTTTCCAATGTCTCCACATTATTATTATCTGTCTTTTTTTATATTAGCCATCTTAGTGGGTGTAAAGCAGCTCATCCTTTTAACTGCTATCTTTTTTTTTCACTTTAATGTTTATTTTTTTATTTTTATTTTTTATTAACTAAAAAAAAATTAACTAACAAAACATTTAGAAATCATTCCATTCTACATATACAATCAGTAATTCTTAATATCATCACATAGTTGCGTATTCATCATTTCTTAGTACATTTGCATCGATTTAGAAAAAGAAATAAAAAGACAACAGAAAAAGAAATAAAATGATAATGGAGAGAAAAAAAAACTGTACGTACCATACCCCTTACCTCTCGCCTTCACCTACCACTATTTCAAACTGAATTTATTTTAACATCTGTTCCCCCTATTATTTATTTTTATTCCATATGTTCTACTCTTCTGTTGATATAGTAGCTAAAAGGAGCATCAGACATAAGGTTTTCACATTCACAGAGTCTCACTGTGACAGCTGTATCATTGTTCAATCATCATCAGGAAACATGGCTACTGGAACACAGCTCTACATTTTCAGGCAGTTCCCTCCAGCCTCTCTACTACATCTTGAACAACAAGGTGATATCTACTTAATGCGTAAGAATAACCTCCAGGATAACCTCTCGACTCTGTTTGGAATCTCTCAGCCATTGACACTTTGTCTCATTTTACTCTTCCCCCTTTTGGTCGAGAAGGTTCTCTCAATCCCTTGATGTTAATTCTCAGCTCATTCTAGGGTTTTTCTCAGTCCTTTGATGCTGAGTCTCAGCTCATCCCAGGATCTTTGTCCCTTAACTGTTATCTTTTAAAAATGTTGCATCTAAATATGTGAAACTGCCTCACATCCTTTTTGTCAGCAGATCTGGTATAATTTAAAATAAACTAATAAGTAAAATGCACGACATAATTTAGAATACTCTGTATTTTGGCTTTAAGAACCTGGCCAGCTTTTTTCGAGGAGAGATTCCTCTTCCTCTGTCTTGTGTACTGTGGAATGTTGCTGCCACCTTCATTTTCTGTACTCATTGCTAAAGTAGAAAAGAAATGAAAGACCAAGATGCTTCTTCTGAAAAATTGGAGATCTAGATTTTCCTTACAGCTGAGGGGAAGACTTGCTGAGGGGGTTGTAGGTGGGGTTCCTTTGTGGAAAAGCAGACACTTAGTTCTTCCGAAAGTTAATGCACCAGGAATCACCTATTGGGAAGGGAGAAAGAACAAATCCCTTTTGTTTATGGGATACGTGTACATGCTAACTTACTCCATCTTAATATCCAACCCTGGCATCATGCTCTCTTTACCATTTTATCTCATTGATTTGCCAAATAATGTTTCACCAGTAAGTTGTTCATAAACTATAACTGCCTTGAAGCATGTTCATCCAGAGCATGGCTTAGCAAAATCTGTCTAACTGTTTGGGAGGAGTCCTATTCTTTATTCATAATAAGATAATGGGTAATTGGAGCAGAAGGGATACAGACTGTGCAACAGGACTAGATACAAAAACTCAAAAATGGACAGCACAATAATACTTAATTGTAAAGTAATCATGTTGAAACACTGAATGAAGCTGCATCTGAGCTAAAAAAAAAAAGATATGAAGTGAATTCCATTGACTTCTGATCTGTCTTATTTATACACTATTCCTAAAGAAACGCAAAACAGAGACTTCCGGAGAAGATGGTGGCTTAGTAAGACGCGCGGATCTTAGTTTCTTCTCCAGGACAGCTACTAGGGGAGTAGAAACGATACAGAACAGCGCCCAAAGCCACAACAGAGATAAAAAAGACAGCGTACCCCATCCTGGAACGGCTGTCTGTCTGAGAGAAGCCGCTCGGGTGAGATCGCCGAGGCGCGTGGGCTTCACTGGGCGGGGCGGCAAGCGGGCGGAGTCACTCCCTTCCCCCTTCCCGGGCTGGCTGGGAGAATTGGAGAGGCGGTCCCCTGAAACCGCAGCGGCTGGTGCCCACACCATGTGCAGCCCCCCGGACCAACTGAGAGAATTGGATCGGAAATCCGCAGGCCGCGGAGAATGGTGACAGGTGGGGGAGGCCCCTTCCAAACCCGTGACTCCTCGGGAACGTGCATTCTCCCGGGCGGGCCGCTGCCGCTGGTGCCCTCCCGCCACGCTTGTCGCCCGGGCGACTAGGAAATTCGGACGGGCGCTTTCCTGGGCTGCGGCGGCCAGCAACCCTCCCCGCATTCGGACCCCGGGCCGGCTTGAACCCTTCCAAGCCGCTTTGGCTAGCGAACCTCCCGGACGGCGAGAGTTTTCCAAAGTTAAAGGTCCCACAGCACCTTTTACTGGTGGGACCCGCAGACAAACGTGTGCCGCGAGCGCCACCTACTGGGCAGGATAAGAAAAACAGAGCCCAGATATTTCACAGAAAAATCTTACAAACTTTTGGATCCAATACCCAGGGAAATCTGTCTAAATGCGCAGACGCCAACAGAAGATAATGGATCATGCTCAAATAATAGAAAATATGGCCCAGTCAAAGGAACAAACCAATAGTTCAAATGAGATACAGGAGCTGAGCCAACTAATGCTGAATATACGAACAGAAATGGAAAACCTCTTCAAAAACGAAATCGATAAATTGAGGGAGGACATGAAGAAGACATGGGCTGAACATAAAGAAGAAATAGAAAAACTGAAAAAACAAATCACAAAACTTATGGAAGTGAAGGACAAAGTAGAAAAGATAGAAAAAACAATGGATTGCTACAATGATAGATTCAAAGAGACAGAAGATAGAATTAGTGATTTGGAGGAGCGAACATCTGAATTCCAAAAACAAACAGAAACTATCGGGAAAAGAATGGAGAAATTTGAACAGGGTATCAGGGAACTCAAGGACAATATGAACTGCACAAATATACGTGTTGTGGGTGTCCCAGAAGGAGAAGAGAAGGGAAAAGGAGGAGAAAAAGTAATGGAAGAAATTTTCACTGAAAATTTCCCAACTCTTATGAAAGACCTAAAATTACAGATCCAAGAAGTGCAGCGCACCCCAAAGAGATTAGACCCAAATAGGCGTTCTCCAAGACACTTACTAGTTAGAATGTCAGAGGTCAAAGAGAAAGAGAGGATCTTGAAAGCAGCAAGAGAAAAACAATCCATCACATACAAGGGAAACCCAATAAGACTATGTGTAGATTTCTCAGCAGAAACCATGGAGGCTAGAAGACAGTGGGATGATATATTTAAATTACTAAAAGAGAAAAACTGCCAACCAAGACTCCTATATCCAGCAAAATTGTCCTTCAAAAATGAGGGAGAAATTAAAACATTCTCAGACAAAAAGTCACTGAGAGAATTTGTGACCAAGAGACCAGCTCTGCAAGAAATACTAAAGGGAGCACTAGAGTCAGAACCGAAAAGACAGAAGAGAGAGGTATGGAGAAGAGGGTAGAAAGAAGGAAAGTCAGATATGATATATATAATACAAAAGGCAAAATGGTAGAGGAAAATATTATCCAAACAGTAATAACACTAAATGTTAATGGACTGAATTCCCCAATCAAAAGACATAGAATGGCAGAATGGATTAAAAAACAGGATCCTTCTATATGCTGTCTACAGGAAACACATCTTAGACCCAAAGATAAACATAAGTTGAAAGTGAAAGGTTGGGAAAAGATATTTCATGCAAATAACAACCAGAAAATAGCAGGAGTGGCTATACTAATATCCAATAAGTTAGACTTCAAATGTAAAACAGTTAAAAGAGACAAAGAAGGACACTATATACTAATAAAAGGAACAATTAAACAAGAAGACATAACAATCATAAATATTTACGCACCGAACCAGAATGCCCCAAAATACGTGAGGAATACACTGCTAACACTGAAAAAGGAAATAGACACAAATACCATAATAGTTGTAGACTTCAATTCCCCACTCTCATCAATGGACAGGACATCTAGACAGAGGATCAATAAAGAAATAGAGAATCTGAATATTACTATAAAGGAGCTAGACTTAACAGACATTTATAGGACATTACATCCCACAACAGCAGGATACACCTTTTTCTCAAGTGCTCATGGATCATTCTCAAAGATAGACCATATGCTGGGTCACAAAGCAAGTCTTAACAAATTTAAAAAGATTGAAATCATACACAACACTTTCTCAGATCATAAAGGAATGAAGTTGGAAATCAATAATAGGCGGAATGCCAGAAAATTCACAAATACGTGGAGGCTCAACAACACACTCTTAAACAACGAGTGGGTCAAAGAAGAAATTGCAAGAGAAATTAGTAAATACCTCGAGGCAAATGAAAATGAAAACATAACATATCAAAACTTATGGGATGCAGCAAAGGCAGTGCTAAGAGGGAAATTTATTGCCCTAAATGCCTATATCAGAAAAGAAGAAAAGGCAAAAATGCAGGAATTAACTGTTCACTTGGAAGAACTGGAGAAAGAACAGCAAACTAATCCCAAAGCAAGCAAAAGGAAAGAAATAACAAAGATTAGAGCAGAAATAAATGAAATTGAAAACATGAAAACAATAGAGAAAATCAATAAGACCAGAAGTTGGTTCTATGAGAAAATCAATAAGATTGATGGGCCCTTATCAAGATTGACAAAAAGAAGAAGAGAGAGGATGCAAATAAATAAGATCAGAAATGGAAGAGGAGACATAACTACTGACCTCACAGAAATAAAGGAGGTAATAACAGGATACTATGAACAACTTTACGCTAATAAATACAACAATTTAGATGAAATGGACGGGTTCCTGGAAAGACATGAACAACCAACTTTGACTCAAGAAGACATAGATGACCTCAACAAACCAATCACAAGTAAAGAAATTGAATTAGTCATTCAAAAGCTTCCTAAAAAGAAAAGTCCAGGACCAGATGGCTTCACATGTGAATTCTACCAAACGTTCCAGAAAGAATTAGTACCAATTCTCCTCAAACTCTTCAAAAAAATCGAAGTGGAGGGAAAACTGCCTAATTCATTCTATGAAGCCAACATCACCCTCATACCAAAACCAGGCAAAGATATTACAAAAAAAGAAAACTACAGGCCAATCTCTCTAATGAATTAGATGCAAAAATCCTCAATAAAATTCTAGCAAATCATATCCAACAACACATTAAAAGAATTATACATCATGACCAAGTAGGATTCATCCCAGGTATGCAAGGATGGTTCAAGATAAGAAAATCAATTAATGTAATACACCATATCAACAAATCAAAGCAGAAAAATCACATGATCATCTCAATTGATGCAGAGAAGGCATTCGACAAGATTCAACATCCTTTCCTGTTGAAAACACTTCAAAAGATAGGAATACAAGGGAACTTCCTTAAAATGATAGAGGGAATATATGAAAAACCCACAGCTAATATCATCCTCAATGGGGAAAAATTGAAAACTTTCCCCCTAAGATCAGGAACAAGACAAGGATGTCCACTATCACCACTATTATTCAACATTGTGTTGGAGGTTCTAGCCAGAGCAATTAGACAAGAAAAAGAAATACAAGGCATCAAAATTGGAAAGGAAGAAGTAAAACTATCACTGTTTGCAGACGATATGATACTATACGTCGAAAACCCGGAAAAATCCACAACAAAACTACTAGAGCTAATAAATGAGTACAGCAAAGTAGCAGGTTACAAGATCAACATTCAAAAATCTGTAGCATTTCTATACACTAGTAATGAACAAGCTGAGGGGGAAATCAAGAAACGAATCCCATTTACAATTGCAACTAAAAGAATAAAATACCTAGGAATAAATTTAACTAAAGAGACAAAAAACCTATATAAAGAAAACTACAAAAAACTGTTAAAAGAAATCACAGAAGACCTAAATAGATGGAAGGGCATACCGTGTTCATGGATTGGAAGACTAAATATAGTTAAGATGTCAATCCTACCTAAATTGATTTACAGATTCAATGCAATACCAACCAAAATCCCTACAACTTATTTTTCAGAAATAGAAAAACCAATAAGCAAATTTATCTGGAAGGGCAGGGTGCCCCGAATTGCTAAAAACATCTTGAGGAAAAAAAATGAAGCTGGAGGTCTAGCAATGCCCGACTTTAAGGCATATTATGAAGCCACAGTGGTCAAAACAGCATGGTATTGGCATAAAGATAGATATATCGACCAATGGAATCGAATAGAGTGCTCAGATATAGACCCTCTCATCTATGGACATTTGATCTTTGATAAGGCAGTCAAGCCAACTCACCTGGGACAGAACAGTCTCTTCAATAAATGGTGCCTAAAGAACTGGATATCCATATGCAAAAGAATGAAAGAAGACCCATCTCTCACACCCTATACAAAAGTTAACTCACAATGGATCAAAGATCTAAACATTAGGTCTAAGACCATAAAACAGTTAGAGGAAAATGTTGGGAGATATCTTATGGATCTTACAACTGGAGGCGGTTTTATGGACCTTAAACCTAAAGCAAGAACACTGAAGAAGGAAATAAATAAATGGGAGCTCCTCAAAATTAAACACTTTTGTGCATCAAAGAACTTCATCAAGAAAGTAGAAAGACAGCCTACACAATGGGAGACAATATTTGGAAATGATATATCAGATAAAGGTCTAGTATCCAGAATTTATAAAGAGATTGTTCATCTCAACAACAAAAAGACAGCCAACCCAATTACAAAATGGGAAAAAGACTTGAACAGACACCTATCAGAAGAGGAAATACAAATGGCCAAAAGGCACATGAAGAGATGCTCAATGTCCCTGGCCATTAGAGAAATGCAACTCAAAACCACAATGAGATGTCATCTCACACCCACCAGAATGGCCATTATCAACAAAACAGAAAATGACAAGTGCTGGAGAGGATGCGGAGAAAGAGGCACACTTATCCACTGTTGGTGGGAATGTCAAATGGTGCAACCACTGTGGAAGGCAGTTTGGCGGTTCCTCAAAAAGCTGAATATAGAATTGCCATACGACCCAGCAATACCATTGCTGGGAATATACTCAAAGGACTTAAGGGCAAAGACACAAACGGACATTTGCACACCAATGTTTATAGCAGCGTTATTTACAATTGCAAAGAGATGGAAACAGCCGAAATCTCCATCAACAGAAGAGTGGCTAAACAAACTGTGGTATATACATACGATGGAATACTATGCAGCTTTAAGACAGGATAAACTTATGAAGCATGTAATAACATGGATGGACCTAGAGAACATTATGTTGAGTGAGTCTAGCCAAAAACTAAAGGACAAATACTGTATGGTCCCACTGATGTGAACAGACATTCGAGAATAAATTTGGAATATGTCATTGGTAACAGAGTCCAGCAGGAGGTAGAAACAGGGTAAGATAATGGGCAATTGGAGTTGAAGGGATACAGACTGTGCAACAGGACTAGATACAAAAACTCAAAAATGGACAACACAATAATACCTAATTGTAAAGTAATCTTGTTAAAACACTGAATGAAGCTGCATCTGAGCTATAGGTTTTTGTTTTGTTTTGTTTTGTTTTGTTTTGACTTTACTATTATTACCTTTATTTTTGTCTCTATATTAACATTCTATATCTTTTTCGGTTATGTTGCTAGTTTTTCTAAACCGATGCAAATGTACTAAGAAATGATGATCATGCATCTATGTGATGATGTTAAGAATTACTGATTGCATATGTAGAATGGTACGATTTCTAAATGTTGGGTTAATTTCTTTTTTTCCGTTAATTAAAAAAAAAAAAAAGAGAAGGGGTAATTGAAGCTGAAGGGATACAGACTGTACAACGGGACTGGATATAAAAACTCAGAAATGGACAGCACAATACTATCCAATTGTAATGCAATTATGTTAAAACACTGAATGAAGCTGCATGTGCGGTATAGGTTTTTTTTTTTTCTTTCTATTAATGTTTTAATTCTTATTCTGTTGTCTTTTTATTTCTTTTTCTAAATCAATGCAAATGTACTAAGAAATGATGAATATGCAACTATGTGATGTTATTAAGAATTACTGATTGTACATGTAGAATGGAATGATTTCTAATTGTTTTGTTAATTCTTTTTCTAATTAATAAAAAAAAAAAAAGAAAAGAAACGCAAAACAAATCATTAGCATTTCTCGACTTCTTTAGATTAAAACTTTGGAGCAGACCAAAGTCATTGAAGATTTAAATAAATCCAGAGACAAACTGGAGAAGATGAAGGAGGAAGCTGAAAAAAAGCTAATATCTGTGAAGTCAGAACTGGATACAACGGAACATGAGGCCAAGGAGGATAAAGAGAGGGCTAGGAACATGATAGAAGTGGTAACCAGCGAAATGAAAACCCTAAAGAAATCTCTGGAAGAAGCAGAAAAGAGAGAAAAGCAGGTGGGTATCGATGTGATGGCAGAATCTTGTTTAGGAAATGACAGGCTAATTTAAAAGTTTGATCATTTTCACACGTCTCTTCAAAATGGTTTACAGGGTTTTCTCTACCACACTGAAATGGCCATAATGATTTATTCTGCTAGAAAAAATAATTCACATTTTCATGGCATGGATTATAGGAAAGAAAAAGACATTCTTACCAAAGCATTGGAAACCCTGTGAGAAACCAGATTCTGCTTGTGGTGAGGTTTGCGTTATCACAGACAGTCTAATGGGAAGCTGGGCTTCAACTTCGGGAGGGAAGCCTTATCTCAGGCAGAGATCTGTGGCAGGAAACAGTGGCACTCAGACTTGAGGGCAGACCAAGCACAAATGTAAGACATAAAAAGTATTCATTTGCTTGCTGGCTGCAAGTTGAAGTGCTTTATCTGGCAAGTACATCAGCAGGTCAAGCGCATAAAGAAGCATGTACTGGGCAGGCTGACCCCCATTATTTCTGGCTTCTAACTCGCTCTTTTTCTGAAGCTCAGAAGGGTATGGGGTAAACTCTGAACCTCGGATCTTTTTTCTCCTTGGCTGCCTCTGCTTTGGCTCATGTGTCACACAGACCTGGGGAAAGCCAGAATGTAAGAGTGAGTGTTTTCAGAAAGGAAACCTCTCAGGAATTAAGAGCTTTGACAATATTTGAAAAGGGGTGGGAGGAGTTTGAAGGAAACTTTTTCATCAGGGAAAAGATGTTGGAGAGAATGATGCATTTCTCAAATCGGATTCTGCACAGGAAGGATGTTGGGAGTGGATGGGGGTTGGGGTGTTTGGATGGCAGAGTCCTTCCTGGACATCTTTGGGTCACATCACACCTTTTCAAAATTGGAAGATACCTTTAGTGGGTTATTACTCAAATAACCTTGAATTATCTGCTCCTGCTTTAGCCTGGAATGACAGAAACCAACTGATGAGAATTTGAGAGGATATGAGGAATAATTCAACCACTGACCCCATCCCCCTATTTTTTCTTTTGTGATGGACAGAGCAGTCCAGTGTTATAGGTTGTGAAGTGGCAATCTGTGTGATATGATTTCTTGAGAATTCAGAAATCCTCCTGTTTCCACCAGTTTTACTTTCTTGCCATTTGCTCTTCCTTTAGTTTAAGAGGCTCATTGCTCAGTTAAAACTCCGGAACATATGCACCTATCATCCATTGACACAGTACCACTAACATTTGCACAGTCCTTCCAAATATGCTGAACATATACATATTATCATTTCATTTGATCCGAACCTCAGACTAGCCCTGAGAGAGAGGCATATAGTTATTTCCAACCTGGAAGTGAGAAAATGGGGTCTTGGTGAGGTCAGAGTCTCATCATGGTACTTAACTGGGATTCCTGATTTGATCTGTTCATTGGAACAGATCTGTTCATTGGGAAACCAGTTATGAAATTGCTGTTTGGAGTCTGAAGGGACTTATAGATATTTTAGTAGCTTAGCTTTTTTATTTTGTGAGTGAGAGAACTAAGACAAAAGAGGGTGGGTAACTTGTGTGTCATGCAAACCTGTGTTTCCCACAGCTTTTTGGTTGCATTTAGTCCAGTAGTGGTCAATACATTTTGTTTCTCCCTGTGTTTCTGTTTGATATTGCAGCTGATGGACTTCCGGGAGGTAGTTTCCCAGATGCTGGGTTTGAACGTTACCAGCCTCGCCCTTCCTGACTATGAAATCATCACAAGTCTTGAAAGACTGATTCATTCACATCAGCATCATTTTGCATCCTGTGCCTGCCTCAAAGACATGACACTGGGAAGAGACAGGCACCTGCAAGACCACTTAAAAACTACTCATTGATCACCATGTCTCTTGAGGGTGGTGGAGCTAAAAGGTGGGACACAATTCAGAATTTCACAAATACCCCGTATCTTTGAAATTTGATCACCAGGTGGGGATTGTCTACTTTGATGCTATCATGAGATTCCACATTGGCAAAAAGAGAATTTCAAAGGTGCCAACCTTGTGTGGATATTCAACACTAAAAACATCGCATTTGCTAGCACTTAGGGACCCAGAGGAACTCCACTAGGTTGCATAGCTGGACTGAGACATGGGGGTAGAGAACTAATATTTATAGGGTATCCCTTGTGTGTCAGAAGCCTGACTACCCACTTTGATTCTCATAACGACCATGTGGAAGAAGCTTTAATATTTTAATTTTACAAGTTATAGAGTTTGTGTAGAAGCTCAGAGAGGATATTACCCACTTAAGATGGCAGTCAGCTGGTGATAGAAGCACACTGGACAGCCTATTTGCTTTATATAAAAGGCATTGCTGCTTCTTCTTTTCCACAGTCCTTCAGCTTCTCCACAATCCCTGTGATTCTGGTGAGAATTGCTTGCATAAAGGAAGGAAAACATTCTGACAATCAAGAATCTAAGTCCAAAAGTGACAGATTTATGAGTGTAATGTGTATGATATCTTTAGAAAGTAATATGTTTAATTTGTCTGAGGTCATTTGAGAAGCTTACTTCTTTTAAATATTGATACCTGATTGTATCTAGTGGTAATTTTTCATGTTTAAGCAGGGCTGATCTCAGAACTTCAGAAATGAAACCTTTAATGCTATACCTACAAGACGAAGACATCCTACACAGTTGTGTTTGCCTGTACATAAAATTCCCTCATAGCAGAGGTACTTTTTGCCAGAGCAGGATCTTATTATGAATCTTTTTGCCTTCCTTTTAAGTTTATATTATGCAAGTATTTTTTCAGGAAACCACATTCTTAACTTCACTGGGGAGAATGTGTTACTATTTTTGGTAATCTATCTTATTTTGGCCACATGAACCGCATTTTTTTTTTCCATTGTCCCTGAAAGAAGCAATGGTGTCCAATTAAAGGAGAGGAGAAATAGATCGATTGCACCCAAATATTAAGAGATAATGAAAAATCTCAAAGCAAGGAAATGAGTTTAACACTTACAGTGTGGCTAACAGACCACACAGAGGGAAGGCCGCTGATGTTCCGCTCAGGGCCATCTCCTCTGCCTGCCCTGCTTTCTTCTCTCCGTGTGTAAGGAAACTGTGGAGCTGCATTTTGCAAGTGAGTCAACAGACCTGCGCAGCCTTGGCCCAGTGAGGCTGGGAGCTAGAACTGGCCAGGCGCAGGAGAGGCAGCTGCTGGATTTCTCAGTGGGAGGCTGGCAGTCTCCAGAGGCCCTTCACCTGCTCTGTCCCACTAGGCAGTGGCTGCTGCTTTGGGCCCAGGCTAAGTAACCTGGAGTGGAAGAAGCGAGTGATTGACTCTTTGGGTCTCTGCAGCCTCACGGAGCTGAGAAGCTTTGCTCTGCCATAGAGTAAATGCAGCAGCCATGGGGCAGGAGTGGAGGGGAGGGTAGATTGTTTTTGCACATTCTCTCGGGTTCATTTTCCAAGTATGTCCTTCAACTTGATTTTTTTCCTCTGTAAATTTATTGTCTGCAATAGTTAGACATATGTCTAACAATAAAAACTTTAAAAACATAAAATGTGTTATAATACTACTTTTCCATTTTGAATTCTCATCATTAGCTATATTTCCGGGTTCATGTAAGAGACTAAAAATAGTCCTTAGTGGTGAGTGTGTACTTCCTCTTTATTATATGAAATTACATTTATCCAAATATATGCTTATATAATATTTCTACTGAATGATACAAGTGTATACACAATAATCTTTAATACACATAAAAATGATAAAAATGCTTGTCTATGGTCCTTGAGGATTTCTCGTGGAAAGGGTTTATGGGATACGAAAAATAAAATCTGTCCATAAACGTAGTCTATATACTCATGAGCTCTTTGTTATTTAGACAAGTTGAAAATCTTTTTGGAAAGCTCTTCTTTCCTGGGCAGGCCACTGTGGCTCAACAGGCAGGGTTCTCGCCTGCCATGCCGGAGACCCGGGTTCATTTCCCAGTGCCTGCCCATGCAAATAAAAAACAAAAAGCCATTCTCTCCTTATTAAAATGCCAGTTGCTTCTCGGTTTTCCCTCTGTGACCTTCATGCCAGAGTTGGCAGGTGGCTTCATGATTTTATGTTAGATATTATTTTTCCATAATATCCATGTATATTTTATATTGTCCAATAAAATGCATTTGGTTGATGCGATTTTCTGGATAGGGATTTTAAAATATTTAACACAAACTCTTCAACCAAATCCGCTTGAGGGGTAATTACTACTGAGGTTATTATTCTGGTCTTTGTGACATATAAATGAATCAAATATCCCAGTTAGGAATAGAATTTTAAAACTGAGATCTACCTCAGTGAAATTATGCCTAATTTTAATATTTATTCTCCAGACTTGCCGGGATTTTGATATTAGAAACCCTGTAAAACAGACACTACCCTCTCTTGACTGAGTATTTGATCTCAGGCAAGGAACATGGGCCGGGTTTTGAGGGGGGGTTCCACAGTGACAGCCTACCACCACTGCCACAACAAAGCAGACAAGCTGCAGAAAACTCTGGGCCTACCTAAATTTCCGGTTTTACTCTCTAGTCCATCTTACACATGTATGGTGAAGCCAAGGGGTGGTGATCTGAACAGCTACTAATTACGGTCTACACTACTGATATTGTAATAGTTCCCAGGGCTGGGAAATGGAGACTGGTTTCCAACATGGGAACATTTCATGGCTGCATATCCTCTGACCAGAAGGCAGCTCTGGTTTGTGCAGTAGAGAACTTAGCTCCATTATTGCACACTCCAGCAAGTGGAGTCTGTCTCCTTCTCAGTATAGCTTCCAGCCTGTAATTCCTTCATCTTTGTATAAAAACAATTCCTCCTTGAAGCTCCTGCTAACTGGTATATAATTTTCTTCTGTCTCTCATTGCTGTCACTTACCAACATCCTGTGTCTTCCCTCTACTGCAGACTTTAAAAAATATATTTTTATTGATAAAACTTAACATGCAAACATACAAACATTCTTAACATATGATCATTCCATGTGTGGTGTACAATCAATGGCTCACAATATCATCACATAGTTGTGTACTCATCACATTGATCACTTTTTTAGGATACTTGCTCCAGAAAAAGAAAGAAAAAAGAAAAAATTCATGCGTACCATACACCTTACCCCTCTTTCTCTCGTTGACCACTAGTATTTCCATCTACCCGATTTATTTTCACCTTTGCCCCCCATTATTTGTTTATTTTTCAATCCATATTTTTCACTCATTTGTCCATACCATAGATAAAAGGAGCATCAGACACAAGGGTTTCGGTTTCACAATCACACATCTACTGAAAACTTTTGCATCGATGTCTTCTCCAGGACACTCTCCCCTCCATCCTGTCTCATCATGGGTGTCTTTGATTTGTGTAGGGCAGGCTTATTCAACATCACACCTTGAGTTCCCTGACCTTCTCAGCTCTCCTACCTTTACCTCCTTTTGTTTCAGCTATTCACACCCTCAGTTGCAATTTATAGTAATCCAATTTAGCGTACCTTAAGCCCAAAAGAGAACTTAGGGGGCTCATGTGGCTCATGTGGAAGAGTCAGAGGGAGACTAGCTTGGCTAGGTCCTGGGATTCAAATATGCTTTCTGGATTCTTTTTGCTTCTCTCCATCTCTCATCTCTGCTTGGTTTTTCTTCTCTTTGTATGTTGGCCTTACTTTCTCCTTCTGTAGATTGGTTTCTCCCTGCTATCAGGGAAGGTGGTCACAGCAGCTGTGTGGTCTTCACAGTTCAAGAGCTAAGAAAAAGGGAGAATCTCTGCCTCCAAGCTTCCATTTAAGAAACCCCAGGGAACAGTCCATTCATCTTTCCTTGATCCTTGGCCCAATTCTGATAGCCAGGATCCCAATCCCATATTGGGATCTATAGTTTATGCCAATCTCTGTGGCTCTAGGATTATCTATTTAACCAGTACTACATGAAATGAGAGGCTAAGTTCCCAAAGGAAGAGAAGCTGGCAGACACAGAATGCACATTGTGTTAGTTAGATTCAGTTGTCAACTTGGCCAGGTGAGCATACCTAGTTCTGTTGCTGCAGACACAAGCCAATGGTACGTGAACCTCATCTGTTGCTAATTACATCTGCAGTCGGCTAGGAGGCGTGTCTGCTGCAATGAGTGACATTTGACTTAATTGGCTGGTACTTAAATGAGAGATCACAATGTAGCACAGCTAAGCAGCTTGGCATTCCTCATCTCAGCACTCACAGCTCAGCCCAGGCCTTTGGAGATGCAGAAAGAAGTCACCCCGGGGAAAGTTGTTGGAACCCAGGGGCCTGGAGAGAAGACCAGCAGAAACCATCCTGTGCCTTCCACGTAAGAAAGAACCTCAGTGGAAAGTTAGCTGCCTTTCCTCTGAAGAACTAACAAAATAAATCCCCTTTTATTAAAAGCCAATCCGTCTCTGGTGTGTTGCATTCTGGCAGCTAGCAAACTAGAACACACATTTATAACAGATGGTCAAATGTATTACACATGGCCCAGAACTTCTCTAAGTCTGAAAACTTAAGTTAAAATTGCCCATAATCTCTTATCATCCAAGACTTTTCCCTGTTACCCCCAAATAGCTATTTTTTTGAGCCTTGGAATTTCTTTAGACCTCATATTTTCTCCCTGCTAGCCATGAGAATTGTCATGCCACCTGAAGCTAGCCTAGATGTTATGGTCCATTCTTTTCATCATTTTCTTCCTAGCACCATTAACTCCTTGCTCTTTTGTTCTTCTGTTCCCAACTTTGAATCAATCCCAGCTACTTACATTTCTGCTACTTTTCCTGCCCCTAAAGAATGTGAATGGAGAAGGTTGTATAAAATCACAGCCAGATGCCACCCCAAATTCTTGCCCTTTGATTGCATTTGAGCTTCTGTGGGCCATTTTTCAAAATGTCTCTTTCAAATATTCGTTTCTCCCTCTTTCCTATCTTTTTCCTCTGTGCTCTCAGCAAATGATCTCTTCTCTTTCATCCAGAAAATAGAAGTCATTACAAGAAACACCTTCAATATCATGTACTGACATATAGCCTTAGGTATGTTCTTCCATACCCATCCTTGCCTCTTTCCCTCTTCCTGTTTCAGCTTATCCCTCTACCTGAGTTTTTGCAATCATCAGTCTCATCACTTGTTTGCTTCTATATTTTCAACCTTATCTTTGTTATTGGCTTATTTTAATAAGCATTTAAATATTGTATGCTTCAGTCTCTTTTCTATTTAAAGGCTCTCTTTCTCCTCTTCTTCACAGTTGAGCCACGTGAAAGTGTGGTTGACCTTTCTGTTTCTATTTCTACTCTCCTCTCCCCTCATGTCATCATCCTTGGCAGCCTGACCTGTGTCTCTGCTCACCTGGCTCCCACGATTTGTTAGGAGATCTTTGTTACACTTTAAAGTGCTCCTTCCATTTGATCTTTCTGTAACATTTTATATATTTGACCATTTCCTTCTTAAAACTTTCCCTTTTATTCATTGACTTCCATGTTTGAACATTTAGCTGGTTATCCTCCATCAAAAGGAGATCCTGATGGGCTTATTCAGTCACTTTCCAGTGGGTCATACATTTGTACCAGGTCACTTTGTAGGACAGTGATAAACCTGTAGATTGGTGATACTTGGCTCAGGTACCCATTTCTGGTCTCTGTGATCACATGGCGGGAGAAGGCAGTCCTCGTAGTACACACATAGATCTCTTTGTGTAAGGAATAATCTTCACTTTCCACTGGAGGATCCTCTTCCCCTATCTGTTTCTTGGATGTCAGCCTTCCATAGTGGCCTCACCCTTTATACACTCTTCAGTCACTTAGGCAAGTTGCTTATTTCCCTGAACCTTGGTTTCCTCATGTGTACGATAGTGGTAACAGTAATACCTACCTCATAAGCTTGTTGTATGATTGCATAATGTAAAGCTTTTAGAAGATATCCCAGCACATTGTGTGCACTCAATGGATTTTAACCAATGTTATTATTGTTGTAAATAGTACCAACCAATCCCAGCTATTCCTGTGCCTTTAAAGATCATCTGTGTGATGTTCGTGCCATATTTACCTCTCTAGATTGGAATCTTCCTCTGATGTTCACACCCGTATATGAAGTAGTGTAGTGGGGAAGGGACTCACTTGCAAACTGAACAAAATAGACTTGGGCTCCAACACAGACTCTACCAAATGACTTGGGCTACTTAACTAACCTCTTTGAACCTCAGCTACTTCAGGATTACAACAGGAATGACAAGCATAGTTTCCTTTCAGAGAACTTGTGAGGATTTAGTGAGTTAACTCATATAAGGTGCTCAGCTTAGAACCTGGGACACCGCAAGTGCTGGGTGAGTATGGTTATGTCCTACAGGCATCTCTAGGTCAACATATCCAACACTGAAGTTATAATTTCTGTCTGTACAATCTTTTTCTTCTCCCGATTCCCCACTCCAATAATCCGCTTTTCTCCTAGACCCTCTGCTTCAGCGAGTGGCTTGCTATGTACTCAGCTGTCCAAGGCAGAATGTCTGGGGGTGGTGGTGGTGCTGGCAAGTGTGACTTCTCCCTCTCCTCATCCCCATGTCTCCTTCACCACCACAAGGCCATGTCTGCCCGCCACTTTCCTTCTCCTTCATCCATCTACCTCTTTCCTTCCACATTAAAGCCACCTTAGCACACCCCCCATTATTTCTCACCTGGATACTGAACAGTCTCCACTTGGGTGTCCCTTGCACAGGAATCACCCCTTCTCTTCTCCTTTATGGGCAGAGTAATCATCTATTAAAAATGCAAATGTGAGCTTATGACTCCCTTCTTTATGTCCTTTATTTGTGCCTATTATTCTCAGGATAAAGTCTGCTTTGCTAGCATGACCCATGGGGCTGTCTCCTCCCCTTATTCTCTATGAATACTACACTTTATAGAAAACAGTGTTTCTTCAGTGGTTTCTCCCCTACAGGTCTTTGCAACTGCTGAGCTTTGGCCTGGACTATCTATCTTTCTCCTCTCATTTGACTAATTCCTGCTTATTCTTAGGCACTCCTTGCTCTTGCTAAGGAGTGTTCCCTGGTATGCTAAAGCTGGGTTAGGTAACCCATCAGTGTATTCGCATGGCATCTTATGTGTAAATCTATTAGTTCATATTTACAACAAGAGATGATAAGGTTATAGCCACTGAGCATAGACTCAAATCTAGGCTAATCTTGCTTCAAAGTCCATGTTGTTCCCATTCATTCATGCTATCTTCTGCAGGGTTGCTCATTAGACTATCCAGTGCTTGGCTCATAGTTGATGCTCAATAGGCACTTATTGACCATGTGACTTAATCAGCTACTGAGACGGAATTTGAATATTCAGATGGGTTGGCTCTTCCCATTTTTGATGTACCCAGACTTCCAAATGTATGTAGATTAGGCTGGACTCTGAATGCAGAATGATTTGGATGAGTAATGATAAAGTACGCAGATAATTGATAATGAAAATGGCTTGCAGATATATCACAATTCCTACTTACCATATGTTTTCATATACCCTATTCTTTTTGATCTACACAATAATTCTGATAGGATACGCATGTTTATTCCTAGGAAATAGAGGCAGGGAGAAGGATGGTGGGAAGGAAAAGGAAGATAGAGGAAAGGGAGGGAAAGGTAGAGGGAGATAGAAGGAGAGAAATAGAGGCAAAAGGAGACAGAGGGAGAGACAGAGAGAGAGTATTGACAGAACTGAAGACAGACCCCAGTTTTTTTGACTCCAGGTTCCATGGGTTTCCTTTCACAAAGCTGCCTCTTTGCACTCCTTCATGTGACCTTGTGGTTAATTCTTGACCTAGCAGAAGGTAGGGAAGAGAGCAGTATAAAAGAAATGCTACTGCTCTAAGCGTTTATGGCCAAAAAATAAAAATGGAGAGGGTGGTCTTGTTGTTGATCTGGAAATAGCAGATAGGGGCAGAGCTTAGATTCAAGCTTCCTGTCTCCAGACTTATGATGTTCTATTTGTGAAACATGTTTAGGTGGATTTATTGCTAATTATTGCTCAGTAGGAAATGGACTTTTTGCTGTTACTCTCATGTTGAAATTCACCTGCATACTCAGAACATAACTCTGTAGAGACTGGGCCACATGTCTTCATGATGTGTTTAGGAAACTAAGGATGTGATAAAGGTGAATGCTTCTTTGGGATCTGTACCAGATGCTTGGTAGACACTAAATCCCCCTTTTAGTACTGGATGCTCATTTTTCAGCTGCCCAGAGTGTTGACAGCCCAGAGCTGGGCCCCTTCTCAAGAATTGCCCTTGACTGAAGGGTGCTAGTTTATCCTAGGTTACAGTCCTTTACCAAGTGTGGCTTGCATCCATTGCCTAGTCAGTATGGAATACAAGGACTTGGTCTTCTTCCTTCGATTCAGGACAAAGACCTCCCAAGCTTGAGGGTTCCTCTGTGGGATTCACTGAGGTCTCTGTTGGAGGTCCACCACCGTTCCACTGCTCATTCTGCCTGATGCCATTTTCTTACTTTCTTACAGGTGTTCCTGAGTATGCAGTTTAACAAACCTCCTGCACCCAAATCTCCATCTCAGAGTCTTTCCAGGAAACCCAGCCTAGGGCAGGTTCATTTGTTCTCCTCATCAGTCTTTATGAAGATCCTGAGCCATTCTGATATTTTCTTTCATGTCGTTTTATCAACCAATAAATCAGTCTATTGATCACTTGGTGCTACAACACCAACAAAAAAACAGAAAGAACAACAAAACCAAAATAAAACAAAAAGATATCTTTCATATTTTTACAAGTTACTGGAAAGGTTTACTTTTTTTTCAGAATTCTTCATGGTGATTCATAACTAGGTTCCACTATAATGGTGAGTATAGAAAAAGGATTTTATTCTATTTATTTTTCCATTCCTTGTCAGTTTCCATATGGTACAGAATAGATTACTCCAAGTAGGTTAAGCTAGATGGGATTTGTTATAGTGTATTAAATGGCTTACTGAATCATAAGAAGCTCCAAGAAATTGACTTGAGATTGCGCTTCCACTGTGCTTCCAAGGTACAGCACAGAGCTAGACCCACTGATTATGCTGTGTTATTCAGAATCAGGAAGTCCGTGGATCCAGAATGGACATTACCATGATCCCAAAGCTTCCCCTCTTGCTGCTAACTCCAGAACCTCACTGCATCTGCCTCCATCTGCATCTCAGGACCTGTGAGTCTTGCTGTGCCCTGGAAAGACCACCAGTGTCAACTGCCAAGCTTGCAAGCAGAAAGAGCTGTCATAGTAGAGCTGGGGCCCCTTCCACATCTGGAATCTTTCCAGAAGGGATTCCAGGAAATATAGTATTTAACTTCCCAATATTGGAGGTATAGATAGGCCCATCAGAAAAGTGTTTCTCAAACTGATTCTCAAATTTTACAATTCCATTGTAAAATTCATTTTGCTCCCACATACACACACTCACATACACATCTACTCGAAATAAAAGATTCACAAAGCAATGCTATGCATTCAGATATCTTCTATTCTATTCTATTCTTTGCAATGCTATGCTATTGTATGCGATTCCATTTCCATTCAAAAATGCTGTTGTTGATGCACTATGTTGATTTCATGACCCACTAATGGATGGCAACTGGCAGTTTGAAAAAATTGCTGCATTACAAAAAGGGAGAAATGGACGTTGAATGCCAATTCGCAATATCCACTATGCCATTACCTCTCTTGCCTCCCTGAATTAACAAAAAGATTGAAGGCTGCTCACAGAAGGGGCTTGGTAATAGGATGTGGCATATAGGAAACAGGGAATCAGGAGTGAGTTCCAGTCCCAGCTCAGCCTGATGATCACAGAGTTTCTCTGGGTGCAGTTTCTCCATTTGTAAGCAACACCGTTGCAATATCTCTTGGTTTTTATGACTTGAACCACGTGTACATATTAATTTTGAGTAGAGGATGGATTAAGGTCACAGGTGCTCTTGATGGCTAGTGCACTTAAGCATCAACTGTTGTACTCCTGAAAAAAAATGTTAGTCACTTTAGCCAAGTTCCTGGTTTTGCATGTAGGTGTAAAACCTAAAGTGTAATTCTAAGAACATGACATTGAAATGTAAAATGCATTGAATGGGAAATGTATGATTAGCTCAACTGCTGCATGTTTGGAATGGTGATTGTTAATTTCACCGTTAAGGTTTATAAAGAATGTAATCCGTTAATGTAGAGCTTTTAGGTGAAGGGTGGTATTTGCCAATGATTAAGTCTTTCAGTAGAACTTTTTCCCCTCTAATGTGGTGTAGGCTTGAAGGTGATTTGTTTTGAAAAGAAAATCGTGTTGAGAAAGTTGGAACAAACAAACCTTTACAAATGCTTATTCTGTGCCAGGTGGTGGACCAAGCATTTTCATATACTCATGTAATCATCACAACAATTCTTAAAGAAGGGATTAGGATTCTTATGTTTATAGATGAGGAGAAAAGGACTACAGTGATTAAAAGGAACTCACCCAAGGTCATTAAAGGACAGTGTGGAAGAATGAGGAATTAGCGCTCCATTCCATCACACTCCAGACAGCACAGGCTTCTCCTACTGTATCACAATGTCTCTATTGCTTTTATGATCTCTTTAAAGTGAATCAGAGTGAAAAGTACTCAAAACAGACTTTCTTAGGAAGACTGAATTTTCATTGCTTTAGAAGAAAGAGCCATTCAAATGGGTACTGTCTTAGTTTCCTTGGGCTACTGTAACAAAGTAGTACAGAGTGGGGTGTTTGAAACAACAGAAGTTTATTGTTTCATGGTTCTGGAGGCCAAAAGCTCAAAATTAAGTGAACAGAAGCGACTTGCTTCCTCTGAAGTCCATTGGGGAGCATCCTTCCCTGCCTTTCTCCCGGTTTCTGGTAGTCACTGACAATCCTCGGTTTCCTTAGCTTGTCATATAACTCAATCCATGCCTCTGTTATCACATGGGCATCTTCTCACTCTGTGTTTGTCTGTGTCTTTTCTCCCTTCTTGTAAGGACACCAGTCAGATTGGATTAAGGGCCCATCCTTCTCCAGTGTGACCTCATCTCAAATTGCCTAATTACATCCCTAATGAACCTATTTCTAAATAAGGCCACAAGCGGAGGCACTCAGGATTAAGACTTCCATATATCTTTCTTTCTTTTTTTTTTTTTTGTTTCTTTTTGAGGACGGGGGAACAATTCAACCTGTAGCAGATATTTAAGAGGCATATTTTATCTAAAAGCTTCTTAAGTGACACTTTTTTTCTTAAAACGACCTAGATATCTGGGAGTAATAAAAGGAATTGAAAAACTACCTGAAAGCATATTTTAGTTTCATATCTTTTATGGTTTCTTTAAAGGAACTGGAAGAAAGTGTGTATAAAATAAACTACTATGATAACTACTATTAACACAGTGGCCTGTCTCACATGAGCACTTTCATGGTGTATAGTTGTAGCAACGTGAAGAATGCTAAGCTTGTAAAATACATATTAGAAAAATCTACAAAGTATTTATGCCTCTTTAAACATTTGACCCTTAACTCAATATTTGTTTTCAAGCATTACTGTTCACAAAAACACATAATCTTAAGTCAGGCATTTGATTAAAAAGAGAACAATTCCATGTGTTTGCTTCACCTATGCAATTTCATTTCATGACCCTCAGTACAGAGGTTGAGTTGACATAGAAACTGTTAGGATATATAATATATTACTCTGGGGGACATGTCTCACATACTTTTGAGAGTCAAGTTGCTTTTTTTCTTTAGGCTAAGTCAAGTAGTTTATTCTAACTCTTTGATTATTTCTTACAAATACAATAACATATCATCTACCTGGTTCTGCCCAAAGTCCTCTGCAGCTAGCAATGATGTCATACTGTCACAATGTCCCAGGGCTGATAAAATCTCAAGTATGCTTTCTTCGGGCTGTATATGAGATGAGTTGCAAGGAAATAGCTTCCAAAGGAGTTCTGAAAACCACTAAAATACTAATCTTAATAATAACAATAGCTACCATTTATTTATTTGCCATAGACTATGTTAAGCACTTTGCAAACTTGGTCTGATTTAATCTTCCACCAAACTCTAGGAGGCAGATACTGTGCTTAGCCTCTTCTTAAAGATGCAGAAACAGAGTCACAGAGAGGTTAAGTGACTGTGTAAGATGACCCACTCAGGTGTGGTCTAACTCCAGCCCTGCTACTTGGAGATTAATTATTTCACCTCTTCTCATCTCATATATCATAGCTTTATGTTATATATTAGCAGATGATTCAGAATTCTGAATGAGTTAGATAAGGAGAAAAAAAATCTACTCAGCAGCAACCTTTGTGTTTGTAGGAGCCTACTCTGACTCACTGGTTGGGAAATCATGTTGATTGACTTCAATGCATTGTGTGAGGTTAATTTTTAAAAGACAAGCCACTTTCCCCACGAAGGGAACCTGTATCCCATTCTATTCAGGGATCTGAGAACATGGTGCCAGGGAATGTTTTTTGGCATTGTACTCATAGGCTCCAACCTGAATGCCACCATTTGCAGTTTGCTTACATTGCTAGACCTCAGCTCCCTGGTCTGTTAGGTGAGGATGAGCGATTGTACCAATCTCCTAAAGCCAGTATGAGGGCTAAGTGAAATAATAGCTATGAAGCATTAAGCACAGTGCCTGGACACAATTGTCATATTAGTTATAACTATTCATTCCTTAAGATGCCCAATCATCCTGCTTCCATATTTAAAGGATTTGTTCCTAGACTAAACCACTTCAGTGGTATAACTAATATTTGTCTTTCCTCAGGGATGGACTGTTATATTTATGGCTCCCAAAGAGTTACACCTCCTGGCGTCCATTCCTTTGTGTGATCCTTCCCTGCTCAACACTGACTCTGGGCTTGGCCATGTGACTTGCTCTGGACAATGGAACCTCAGTAAGTGCAATGCGAACAAAAGTTTGATAAGCCCTTGGCACTGGGGCTTGCCCTCTTGGAACCCATTTGCCATGCAAGAAGACCAAGATTGGCTAAGTTTTTAAAGAGAGAGTCCCCACCAGCCCAGCCCCACCATCAAGTCTAACTTTGAGCAAATTTTCCACATGCCTATGAACAAGAGAAGAACTGTTCGATCAAGCCACAGAATCATGAGAAATAATGAATTATTATTGTTGCAAGCCCCTGATTTTTGCAGTGGCTTGTTATGTAGCGATAGATGATGGAAACACCTTCCATGGGCTCTGCATGCTATCATGAGACATAACCTTGTATCTGAGTTAGGAAAATTAGCATATTGATGCTACAATCCCAATAGTAAATGGACAACTGTGGGGAAAGAGAAGAATTTTCAAAGAGCCCCAAGTAGCACATCTTCCTTGTGCCTCATGAATCACTCCCTAAGGGTCCATAAGAAGGCAACTTAGGATTTTAGAACTTTACCTACCCTTTGAGACCAGAGGGAAAAAAAAGGTTTATTTTGTTCAGAATCTAAATTTTCTGTAGCACGTAATCTAACTCAACCTGCTTGGATAGATTATTGAAACAATTCTAACACAGGGAGCCCAGAATAAGAACAAGGGCCTTTAATCCTGTATAGCTTAATGTAATATCTGGATACATCCAAGGATATATTAAGCAGATAATCAAAAATATTGGTAAAGTCCCTTGAGGGATAGGAGAAAAAAATATGGAACTGTTAAACTTTGCCACTGGGGAAACCCTGATACTGTGTCAAACATTAGGGAAACTCAAATCAATAGGCCAAGCCCTTGACCTTGAAGCTTGCTCTTGTGAAGCTTATTTATATAGTTGAGTAGCTTATCTTACCTATAGGCATACCTAAGAGTTACTTCCAGAGGACCTCTTTTGTTGCTCAAATGTGGCCTCTCTCTCTCTGAGCCCAACTCTTCAAATGAAGTAATTTCTCTCCCTTCCATATGGGACATGACATCCAGGAGTCTCCTTGGCAGCATGGGAGAGGACTTCCAAGGATGAGCCTGACATTGGCACCGTGTGATCAACTATGCCATCCTGACCAAAAGGGGGAAAAGAAGTGTAACAAATAAGGTATCAGTGGCTGAGAGAATTCGAACAGTCAAGAGGCTACTCTGGATGTCACTCTTATACAAGCTTCAGTGAGACATCACTACCTATCATAGCTTTCCAAATCCCAACCAAAACCATTCCAGCCAATCCTAAAGAATATCTAGGGCATTATATAGCACTATATAAGGTTCTATAAACCACTTGTTAAAATGTACTTGGAAATTTACTGCTTTTTCGTATATATATTTCACAGTTTAAAATATGTAAAAAAAAAAAAAAAAATAAGAAGGCACCTTGGGAAGAGCCAAGACTCCAATCAGATGGGAAAGTGAGCACTGTGGCCGCCGTCCAGTGGAAATAAAAAAAAAAAAAAAAAACAACCACGAAAACAACACAGACAAGCACTCCCATGGCCCAACCGCAATATTTACAATGCACATTCCATTCACCAAGAAAACCAGTGTTTACAACAGAAAAGCCAGATGATTTATATTTTCAGAAACAAATGATTTGTTTGGAAAATAGCCATGCCAACTGTACTCTAATGAGATTTCTTAAAACATGAGGTTAGAAAGGAGAGCAGGGGCTAAGGTTGCTTTAGGAGAGCTATAAGAAGTTGACTCAATAACCCTGGAAGTTATTGGATTTGCATAGATGAGGCCTGTTTGCATTTTGGCTGCTGAGTAGATGCGCCATGAAAACATGCTACTGATGCATTGCCTGACTTAACTACATGCTCTCAACCCAGCTGCATCTCAGGACTCAGCCCTCCTTTCTTGAACTGCATTTTACTTTATTCATTGCATAAGATGAACTTCAGTGAATGATCTGGAATCTGGAGAGGATTATAAATCTTCAGGGGAAAACACATTTAAACCATAAGTAAGATAGAATAAATAACTCAAAATAAATTTCAAACCCACAACTGTTATTTAAGGTAATAATGTTTGGAAAGTTTAAACTAAACTTAGCATTGTGTAGCCAAAATACATTTATAAAGAACAGATAGAAACCCATATTAGCTATAGGGATTGAAAATTTGAGAAAGCATTATTAAATTGTCAATTATTTAACAAATCTGATCATTTTGTATGAAGGAGAGAATACAATAAAGTTTCTTTGGGAATTGCCAAAAAGGTAGTTGTGAAAATTATCAGTTATAGGTAATGTAATGAAGGCTGAGAAACAGGGGGAATCTATAGAGAAGAGAAGAACTTGTCAATGTATTGTGGATTTGTCTTTATCTCCTTGTATGGTGATTATTTGTGTCTGTCTCCCCACTAGAATGTAAGTACCTGAGATATAACATTTTGTTAATATTTGAATCTTGGCTGTATCTGGGATAGGACAGAGTAGACCCTTTGATCAATATTTGTTGAATGAATAAATGTATGAACGAATGTATACTAATTAAAACATATTCTAAATCTTACCTTGAAATTGGATTTATCAGAAACAGTATTAAATGCTATTTTATGACCAGCTTGTGGCACTAATACATTTGGGGGCTGGGTTAGATAATGATCAAGGGTTTAGGCTTTGAAATGAGAGAGACCTGGTTCTGAGACCTGACTCTGCCACTTTCATGTTGTGAAAGTCATGGGCAAAGTATCTTTCTCTTTGTTTCCTCTACTGCAAAGTGGGCCCAAGAGTGGGGTGGTGGTGAAAATTAAAGAAGAACATGGGTGCAAAGTGCCTCTCATGTGTTAGGTGTGCAACAGATGTTAACCTCTTTTATGTTAAACAAGTAGACTAACATGAAGCATGCACCATGACAAAGCAGTGTTTGCACACCCTAAGAGAGAAAGACCAGGTCTCACTGGTCCAGACAAGAGAAGTTCTGGAATCTGGAGTTAGAATAACTAAGCCTTACCTTGATCCAGGGGTGTGTTGGCCCAGCGTCTCTTCCTGCTGTGTTCTTTTTGGAAATAGAGCCAAGCTTATGGTCCAGCTTCAATGCCAGCTGGGCAGTCGGCAGGCTAGTGAACCCACTAATCCTTATAGACTCCACCCAAGACTTCTATACTACCTGAGCTCCCCCATTCCTGGAATTCAGATGGATTCATAATGACCAATGATCTCTTAGTTTGCTACCAACAGCCATGGACATTAAGAGATTACTGTTGGTTGCATGCTTATTAAAACCTCCCCCGCTGTTTGCTCTATGGTCTGATGTGGAAGAGAGTTCTAAGAGTAACAAGAAATTAACTATGGGAATGATGAATGTTTTGCAAAGGAAGTTGATACATGTGCTCTTTCTGCTATTAGGGTTTGATGTGCAGCTTTTACAGTATTAAAAGGTTTCACTGGAGTGATATTAAGAGCAGATGGATAATTACGGGCAGATAAATAAATTATCTCATCTTCCCTGCATGAGCCCCATGAAAGTGAGTCTGCTTGAGTGAAAAACAAATAAATAAATAAACCAGCATATGGCCTCGGCAAGATTCTTTGGTTCCAGGCTTGGCCTTCACAGAATGTTTTATTTCGTAATGAATCTGAAGGACAGAAGCTTCTACTACTTTCAAAGGACAGCTTTCTCTTCATACAAGCTCCTTCTACAACACAGCAGTATTTTCTATATAATGCTTAGCCTGAGTCACACTGTCTGAAAGTTACAAATCATGGCATAATGTAATCTGATGCATTGAGAAAAATTTTAAATATATGTATGTGTATTTTTCTTTATCTATCTATCTATCTATCTATCTATCTATCTATCTATCTATCTATCTATCTATCTATCTATCTATCTATCTATCTATCCATCTATCTATCCATCTATCTATCCTATCATCTATCCTAAATGAGTCCTCTCTTATTTATTAGAAAGTTCACCAGAAGTAGGAGCTTTATGGATTCTTCTCTGTTAATCATACAGTTTTCTGCTGTTGATTTAGTAGAATCAGAACCCCCAGACAATGTGATTTAATTTTGACCTTGATCTTTGAAGAAGTTTCTAGTGCCTACATTTGTAAGTACTATATACATGCCATTATAAGAAGTGTTTGTGGAGACTCAAGAAAAGAAATTGCTACTATTTGAATTAAATAGTGTGTGTGTGTGTGTAGTTTATGTAAATAATATTTGAATAGATTCTCTTTGTGTTCGTTAACAAAAAATCAGATAAAGCTAAAATTCACTTCAGCACTGAAACTCCATTTTCTTCACTCCAATGAAATCACTATTATTAGCTTTCTAATTTTATGTAAGTACGTTTGTGTGTGTGTTCATGTAGACAGATGGAGGTAGTTTTTTTGTAGATGTACTTTAATCACAAACAGCATTTTACTTTATGCCTTACTCTACACCTTGCTTTTTTTTTTTCTTTTTTACTTAATAGGATATCTGGGAGATCTTTCAGTCTGTATAGAGTCACCTTTTCTTTTCTTCTTTCTGGTACTATCCTGTTTAGTACTTTATAGAATGAATATTTCATAACTTATTTAACCATTCCCACACTATTGGACAGTTTTTCACTATTATAAGCAACGTTGCAGTGAAATACCTTATATATACTTAGCTGTACTTATTTCAAGTATTTCTCCAGGCAGTTAAAGAGATGTAGAGCTGCTAAGTTAAAGTGTGCACTCATTTATCAAATTGCTTTCCCACAAGGCTGAATCAATTTGCATTCAGGAAAAGGCAAGAAAATCAGCTTCTCCATAATGTCACCAACAACTGATATTATACAACCTTAAATTGTTGCTAATCTTATTTGCATGAAATATATTATGTAGTCAGCCGTTTTAATTTGCATTTCCCTGACACAAGTTGGCCACGATTACCAAGTTTTAAATGTGGTGTTAATTCAGGTCCTCTGAGGAGCGGAAATCAAGATTAGATTAGCTGGGCAAGAGATTTGTTAGGAAAAATGCTTCTGAAGGAAGCAAAGAGGGGAGGGAGGTGCAGGAGGCAGCAGAGGTGGTCAGAGGGAGAAGGGAGGGGGCTGAGAAGGCAGAAGTGGAGACTGTAGGTAGCACAGTCTAAAAATCTCTCAGACAAGCCAGGCTGATGGGGAGTCCTTGGAGTCAGAGAAGGCCCAGGGATGGAGAGAATGAATCACACCAGTGGCCGTCCCATGCTCAGTTACAGGCTTGAAGCAGCCCGTGGGAAGTGCGGCCTTGGAGTGAACAGGGCTAAAGAGTCAGACCAGACGGTGACTTCCAGGGACTAGGTCAATTACTGCTTCCCACAGGGGAAGCTCTGAGCAGCGCATTTTCGTGACTGCCACATATGTCTGATCATTTGGACTTCTTCTTTTAGGAGAGGGGTTGGCAAATTTTTTCTTCTGTGAAGGGAGAGATAGTAAATAGGTTAGGCTTTAAAGGCCATTTGCAGCTACTTAATTCTGCCTTTGTGGCGGGAAAGCAGCCATATACAATTTGAAATGTAACTGAATGGCTTGTGCTCCAATAAAACTTTATTTACAATACCAGGCATTGGGCCAGCACAGGTTGTAGTTTCCTAACCTCTGGTCAGGAAACACTTGTTTCTTGACAGTTTTGTAGAATTTACCTATACAATTATTTGGGCCAGGTGTCTTTCTTAGGCAGTAGATTCCGATTGATTCCGATTAACTTTTAAAATGATTTTGTGGTTACTGATAGATTCAAGTTTATTTAGTCCCATGCCAATATTGATAATCATACTGATAAGAAGTTCAAGCATCTTATATAAATTCCACATTTCTTGCTGCCAAATCTTACTTACCATGCCTTACTTTCAAAATCTCTGTGTTTATTACCATTTTCATATGTTTTATTTTGGATAACCTACATGAAATATTTAAAAAAAAATAAATCACTACTTCAGATAAATCAAGATCAAAATAAATGTTTAGGACTCAAGATGCTATCAGTTCTTTTATCAAAATTTTGACATCTCTGGGTGAGTAAAAGAAATAGCCAATTGTGATGACATTCAATTAATCTAAAGTTGTAGGTCAAATTTGTTGATATTTTTCTTTTTTTAAACTATCTATAAATAAAAAGTAATTTATAGAGTTAAAGCACCCTAATGCCATCAGGATTTTTTTTGTTTTTCTTTTCTTTTCTTTCTTTTTTTTTTTAATATACTTGGGTGTTTATAGTGGTTAAGAGCATAGGTGCGGGAGCTGGAAGGTCTGTATGTTCGAATTCTGGCTCTACCACTCATTAGCAGTGTTAACCAGGGTAAATTAACCAACTGCTCTGCTTGGGAAAATGCATGTAGTAATAGTACCTACCTTGCAGTATTATTATAAAGTTAAATGAGGGGATGCAAGGGTAGTTCAGTGGTAGAATTCTTGCCTGTCATGCAGGAGACCGGGTTCAGCTCCTGGCCCATGCGCTTCCCAAAAAACAAACAAACAAGCAAAGCAAGCAAGCAAGCAAACAAACAAAACTTCAACAAATGGTGCTACAATAACAGGATACCCATATGGAAAAGGAATGAAATGTGACCCTGGCCATACAGCATACAAAAAAAAATTGTTAAATGAGTTAACATATGTAAAGAACTCAAGCATTGTCTCTTACATATGAAAGTATCAGCTATGGTTAGCATAAGTCGTGTTAGAATCAGGTGCTTGTGTCCTTGATTTGTTCTGCATCTCAGGTTGTAAAGGTTCACCTCTTCAAGGTTTAGTTGCCTTGAGTTTGTCTTTGATTTTATATCATCTTTCATGTACTTCTTATAGGATTCTTTTGTGAAGTTCATTTCCAGCAAATAATGGTTCATGATAATGTTCGCACAGGAGATTACTGGGGCATTGGTTGCTTCACCTCAGAACCTCGGCAGAGGCTGTTTAGAAGTGCTGATCTGAAAGTATTATATACCCCAGAAATTAATTCTGATTTAACACTGTAGGTTGGAAACTTTGATAAGTTATCTCCACGAGATGTGACACACCCAATTGTGGGTGTGACCTTTGATGAGATGGAGATGTAACTCCATCCATTCCTGGGGGGTCTTGGTTTGTTTACTGGAATCCTTTAAAAGAGGAAACATTTTGGATCAAGCCAGAAATGACAGAAACGAAATGACAGAGATGACAGAAACTTCAGAACAAAGCTGACACAGATGCCGACACTTGGAGAACAGAGATGGATGCTTGGAGCCCAGCAGACGTTGCCATGAAATATTAAGCAAGCCAGAACCTGGAGAGAGCCAAAGAAAGCCAAGGGGTGAAAGCCAGCCTCAGACAAGCAAAGTAAGGAGCCCCCACAGGAACAGAGGCTGAAAGCAATAGGGCCCAGGAGCAAGGGACCAGCAGATGCCATGTAACTACCCAGCTGATAGAGGTATTCCTGACCAATTGGTCTTTCTTGAGTGAAGGTAACCTCTTGTTGGTGCCTTAATTTGGACACTTTCACGTCCTTAGACCTGTAAACTTGTAACTTATTAAATCCCCTTTATAAAAGCCATTTCAGTTCTGATATATCACATTCCAACAGCCTGCAAACTAACACAGATATTGAGGGAATTGTTGATAGTCCCAGCCATTCCACTGGCTGTCTTTGGTTTCACCTCTGGACACTGCCCTTTGTCAGCACTCAAGACATCACAACACTGGAGAACTTCCCCTATGGCAGAGGCAGTCTCCAAGGAGCAGCAGAGAAGGCGGTGAAAGCAGACGGAGTGAGGCTACTGTGATACTAGTTTTGAGTGAGAGAATAGAAAATACCAAGTCGGAGAAAAAGCACCCTTTATATTACTGTCTCTTTTATTTAAAGAAATAAACATTTTATTGATCAACAATTTTTTAATTCTGCATTTGGTTGCTTTTTTTCTTCAAATATATGGATTTCTGCATTTGTATTTATTCATCCTTTTTTCCAGTTTTGGGAGGGTTGGTTATTATTTTATGTTCTCTAATTTCTTGGGCTGAAAGTTTATCTCATTTTATTTTCAGTCTTTTTAAAATTTTCTTTTAAGCTTTTAAATTTTTTGGTTTTCATTTCAGGCTCTGCATTTTTCTCTGAATGTTGAATAAATGGTATCTCATTCATTTGTTTTATTCACTTTTCATGATGTATTTCTTTCCACATATTTAAATGCTGATAAAACAAACCATGTAGTCTTAAAAAAAAGCTTTATTGATATATAATTCCCATAACACTCAATTCAGAATTTTAAAATGTACAATTCAATGTTCTTTGGTATATTCACAGGGTTGTATAACCATCAACACAATTAATTTTAGAATATTTTTGTCCCCCCACCCTGTTCCACACTCCCCTTAGCAATAAGCCACAACTATTCTACTTTTTGTTTATATGTATTTGCCTATTCTAGACATTTCATATATATAGAATCATATAATATGTGACTCTTTCTTTGACTGGCTTCTTTCACTTAGCGCAATGTTTCAAGAGTCATCCACATTGCAGCGTACGTCAGTACTTCATTCTTTTCATGATTGAATAATATTCCATTGCATGGGTAGAGCATATTTTATTTATTCATTTGCCAGTTGATGGATGACTGCTGGGTTGTTTCCACCTTCTATTATTATGAACAATGCTGCTATGAACACATCTGAATGCAGTTTTTTTGTGTACACATGTTTCCATTTCTCTTGGGTATGGACCCAGGACTGGAAAATTGCTGGAGCAAATGGTGCCTCTATGTTTACATGTTGAGAGACTGCCAAACTGTTTTCCAAAGCAGTTACCCCATTTCATATTCCCACCAGCAGCATATGAAAATTTCAATTTCTCCACATCTTTCCCAATCCATTGCTTTTTAAAAATAACATATTTTATTGAATCCAATATATCCAAAATATTTTTATTTCAGCATGCCATCAGTATGTTGACAGGCTAAGATTTGATGGTGTACAAATTTACATATCTGTTAGAGTTGGTTAAATATGGAACAACTAAAATCAACAACCATATGCTCTCAATTGATTTGCTTAAGCTTTAAATTACAGAGAAAATGTGGACCTGCTATATAATTAAAAAGTGTATTACTAATTATAACACTACAAACAATATTTGCCAACTCGTTGCTTTTGATATACATTTTCCATTAAATCATTTGTGATTTACTGTTTAACACAAGAAGTATTTAAAGTATGTTTTAAAATTTCAAGATGAATAGAAATGCTGATAATTTCTACTTCATGGCATTGAAATGAGAAATGTGGCTTTTTCTGAAATTAATTAAAATTTCTTTTGTGAGCCAATACACAATTGAATATTGTGCTTATTGTGGTGATTGGACCAAATACTTAAATTATTAAGATTTTGTATGTCTTTTCAAATTTTGACCTATTTGAGTTGTTGTTTTGTTAGAGAGGTCTGTTAAAGTCTCTTGCTAAGGTGGTGACTTTGTCAATTTCTTCTTCCATTTTAATCTGCCAGCTTTTGCTTTATATATTTAGAAGTTACATTGCTAGGTACATCAAGATTAACGACTCAAGTCTTCTTAGTGAGATGTGCATTTTATCAATGGAAATATCCTTTTCCCTTCTTAATTATTATTTTTTTGCCTCGAATTCTATTTAGTAGGCCTCTAATATATCAAGCTTCTTTTTGTTAGCATTTCTCTGCTATACCTCTTTATTCCCTTTACTTTGAATCATTCTGAAAAGTTTTTTCAGATGTCTATTTTGAAAATCATTTACAGATTTGTTGTTTAAAAAAAAAAACTGTTCAATCTGAAATTCTCCGTGCTTTAAGATAAACTTAACTCATTTACATATACTGCAATTACTGAGAGATCTGCACTCATTCCAGCCATCTTCTTTTTTATTTTCCATGGTTTTTGTTCATCTATGTATGTTAAATTATTTTTCTTCCCTTTGCTGGAGAAACTGAATTTCTTTGTTTTATTTCTTTTCTCTAATGGATGATAAAAAGGGACCATATATATTTCATATATTTTTTCAAGTGATTACCTTCAGTTTTTATTAAACATTTTTATTTAGGAAGACTTTCACGGATATACAAATAACAGAATATTACAATGAACCTTTACGCACCCATCACTTAGCTTCAACAAGTTCTATCAGTTGCCATTCTTGTTTCATCTATCCCTCCATCCACTCTTGACCCTTCCACTTGATGGTGATGGATTGTTTTTTAGGTAAAATGTGAATATATCGATATGCAGAAGTCTTATCTATACAACTTTGACAAATACAATCCATATGCAATCCTATATAAACTACATTCCTATCAATGTAGAACTTTGCCGTCAGTCCAGTCCAGACCTTACATATTCTTTTACTTTTTGGATGTGGAGTAAGCAGAGGAGCTCAGTCTGCCATCCTGCTTCCCTCTACCTCATTTTAACCTATGACATACAAACTTGTCCTCATGGCTATAGAGACTTTCCTTGAGGATCAAAAGCAGAATCATTGGAGAATTACCCAATACTGTGAATTATGGAAACAAAGTTTTTTCTATTTCATTCTAACCACATCATTTCAAAAAAAAGCATACAGTTTAATGAATATTTGTTGAGCAGCTTCTATATGTCAGCACTGTGATGGGTTTTGAGAATACAATAGTGAATAAGGCAGTCTTGACCTTGAAGGACCTTTCAGAGGAAATCAGCAGTTTGAGACAATAGTAAGAACTTTTTATCACTCTGCATTCCATTAGTAATAACTAATATCTGTGTGGTAATCTACAGTTTACAAAAGTCTGTTAACTCAATACAGATCTTATTTGGATTTTTGTCAATTTTTACCCACACTCTACAATAAGAATTTTTATGTGAACAAGTATTTGTACATATATATAAAGATAATTTAAATCATTTGTAAGCCTGTTGTGAAAGTTAATTTTTTTAATGTATAAGTATATGAGGATTAGTTTTTTTCATCTAGTTTGCTTTTCTATAATATAGCCTAATGTCTACATTGTATTCCATCCATGGAGGTATCAGCTCCATTTATTAAAAACCTTATAACGGATCTTTTAAAAAGTTTCAATGCTATAAAAAAATCCCGTGATGGACATTTCTATACATAAAATTTTCTAAAGTTCAGGGTTGTACATGCTGAACTAGTAGAGATGACTGGCTGTAATCTTTCATTTCAAACTGGAGAAATTACAGAAGGAAAACATCAAAATCCAGAAGACAGTAAGAGGATCATTTAGAGCTGGTGTGTGTGTGTGTGTGTGTGTGTGTGTGTGTGCGTGTGTATGATGTGTCTTGGAGGTCGTGACTGTGGCCTTGGGGAAAGCCTAGGAAGTGTGGTTGTAAGGTGATAGAATAAATACATTGTGTGAACCCACTGTAAATAAGATCTCTTCAAGATGTTACTTCAGTTAAGGTGTGGCCGCCCTCAGTCAGAATGGGTCTTAATTCTATTACTGGAGTCCTTATAAGCAGAATGAAATTCAGACAGACAGAAAGAATGCCTCTGGAAGCAAGGTGCTGAAGGCCAGGGGAACCCAGAAGAGAAGGGAGAGGCCATGAGAGGCTGCCATGTACCTTGCCATGTGACAGAAAAACTAGGCGCAAGGATTTCTGGCAAAGAGTCCAAAAATGTCACACAGTAATCTGGGAGAAAGCATCAACTTGACAGTGCCTTAATTTTGGACTTCTCCTAGCCTCAAAACTATAAGCCAATAAATTCTCATTGTTTAACACAACCCATTGCATTGTATTTGCTTTGGAATCCAGGATACTATAACAATTACCCAGACTTATAATTCTAGGTAATATTAACATTAAGAGGGTTGACGAAAATGTGGGAGAAGACCAAAGGATGTTGAATTATGCTTAATTATTGATTTATTAGGAGGAAGATATAGACATAAAAGTTAAAAAAGAAAGTGTTAAAAAGAAGCAGAAAAGTTGAATCAAATTGAAAGATGATAGAAAGATGTCCAAATCTATCACTAATTATAATAACTGCAAATGGATTTACTTTTCCAATTGAAAGGAAGGAATTATCAAATTAGATTGCTAAAAATCAAGATATATGCTTTTTATCAGATCATACCGAAAGCATACAGACATACAAAAACAGAAAATAAAAGTCTGAAAAAATTATGCAAATATTAACTAAAGACAGCTTGTGTAGCTATATTAATATCAGACAAAATCCATTATTAGTAATAGAGAAATTCAATACATAAGGTTAAAGTTTCAATTCATCCAGAAGATATAGCAATTCTAAACATGTACATATCCAATTAATATGTCAAAATATATAAAGAAAAAACTGAAATAACTATAGAGCTAGGCATACATTATTGGAAAGGAAGAAATAAAACCATCATTATTTCACACAATATGTTCTTTTTTTTTTTTTTTGCATGGGCAGGCACTGGGAATCGAACTTAGATCTCTGGCATGGCAGGCAAGAATTCTGACACTGAGCCACCATTGCACTGCCCCAGATAATATGTTATTTTATGTAGAAAACAATAAAGAACATTTAGAAAAATATTAGAAATGATAGGAGTGATCAGCAAAATGGCTGTATATAAAATTAGTAAACAAATATCAATTTCATTTAATTGCACTAACAAAAAAGGATTGAAAAAAAGGGCACTGTTTACAATAACATCAAAAACTATCAAGAACCTACAAATAGCACTAAGTGAGGAAAAACTTCATTGGAGAATAATTGTAAAGGTTTATTAAGAGGTATTAAAGAAGATCTAAATAGAGTCATCATATTCTGTTATAAGAATACTTACCATTTTCAAGATATCAGTTATCCCCAAATTGATTTATAATTTTAATGCATGTGAAAATACCAGGAAGGTTTTTCATGACACTTGACAAATTGAATCTTAAGTTAACTTGGAAAAGTAAAGGGTTAAGAGTAGTTAGACTACATTTAAAGAAGAAAAATAAAGAAGGTATCTTGCCCTACCAGACTTTATAACTTATTCTGAACCTGTCATAATATGTGGCCCTGACATAGAAATAAACAAATTGACCAAAAGAACAAGTTTGAGAGCCCATAAACCAACCCATACAAGAATCAAAGTTTGTTATATGACAGAGGTGGCATGCTAGAGTAAACTTATCAATCCTTCTTGGATTCTGCTTAGAAACACCCTCTGTCATGGTCAGGTTCATGTGCCAACTTGGCCAGATGGTGGTGCCCAGTTGTCTGGTTGGGCAAGGGATGGCCTGTCTGTTGTTATGAAGACAATTCATGAACTTAAATCATGATCATGCTGGCTGCATCCACAGCTGATTGTATTTCCAATCAGCTAAAGGGAATGTCTTCTGCAATGAGTGACACTTAGTCTAATCACCAGAAGGCTTTTAATGAGAATTCAGAAGAAACAATCACTCTTCTTGCTTCAGCCAACCAGCCTCTCCTGAGAGTTCATTAAGGACCTTCACTGTAACTGCCAGTTTACGGACTGTCCTACAGACCTTGGACTCTGCATCCCCACAGTTATGTGAGACACTTTTATAAATTTTGTATGTACAGATATCTTCTGCTGATTCTGTTTCTCTAGAGAACCCTAGCTAACACACCCTTCTTTCCCTCAAGGTTACCATTATTTTTCTTCTATTATTGTAATAATTTTTTTCTTTAAAAATTAATACTACCTTGATTTTATTTGTTTATGCTCAGAAATATAGAGTTGAAACTGCTATGTACCCCATAAAAGTCATGTTCTTTTAATCCAATCTTGTGGGGGGCAGACATAATGTTAGGTAGGCCCCTTTGATTAGGTTGTTTTCATGGAGATGTGGCCCAGGGTGTCTTCCTCCATTTACTGGAGTCCTTTAAAAGGAAGACATTTTGGAGAAAGCACAACCACTTGTAGACAGAAAAGAAAACACCCCAGGAGATGCTAAGCTCAGAGATAAAATCCACAGTTAGTCCCAGAAAAGCTAAGAGAGGACCCACAGATGCTTAGAGGGAAAAATACCCCAGAGATGCTAAGAGAAGACCCACAGGACACAGAGAGAAAGCCACTAGAATCAGCAGCTGAAAGCAATGAACCAGGATCAAGGGCCAGCAGACAGCAGCCAAGTGCCTTCCCATGTGACAAGGGAACCCCAAACATTGGTTGCCTTTCCTTCAAGAAGCTCTAGCAAACCAAAACAGATTTTGGTACCAGAGAAGTGAGCTGCTGCTGAGTTTGCAAATACCGAACATTTGAAGTGGTTTTTTAAATGGTTAAAGGGAAGATTCCTAAAGTATGAGAAGCATAAAAGGAAAGACCTAGAAGGTTTTGAAGAGCATGTTGGTAGAAATATGGACACTAAAGATACTTCTGATGAGGCCTTAGACAGAAATGATGAATGCGTTACTGCAAACTGGAAGAAAGGTGACCATTGTTTTCAAGTGGCAGAGAATTTAGCAATATTGAGTTCGGGTGTTGGATGGGAGGTAGAATTTGAAAGAGATGAGCTGGTATATTTAGCTGAAGAGATTTCCAAACTAAATGTGGAAAATTCAGCTGACTTCTCCTTGCAGCTTGTAGGCTTTTTGAAAATAAGACTCCATAAGCTAGTGCCCCACATGAGGATTTAGCCAAACATAGAAACAGTAAGCCATTTCAGCACAAGCCAGAATTAAAAATGGAGTTATCTGAAAGGATTTGTCGAGAGTCCTATTGTCTAGTTGTCATGGGCCCTGTATGTTGCATGCCAAGATTTTTTGCAAGATCTGTATAAATGGAGCCACTCCCGGTCTGGACTAAAAGGGATAGAAAAGGGACAAATTGAAGGAAAAATGACTTCAAAGGCAGAATCATGGAAGCCAAGGTATGGAGCCAGGAAACCTCAAGCCAGAAGAGTGGATCCACTCATGCACAAGAAGAGGGTGTGTTTATAGCAGGTAGAACACATTCCCTGAAGACTGGGGAATGTCTGACCACCACCACTCCATTCTGAAGGGGTTGAGTGTGTGCCTCAGAGGTGGCAGAGAGTCTGGGTGCCACCCATATGCTTGGAGAGAGTGGAGCTGAGAATAGGATGGTCTCCCCTATGCTCCTCAATGTTGCAACCCTCTCATCCCAGTGTTTGGACAGAGTAAGGCTGCTGCATAAACTCTTGGAAAAGGTGGGACTGCCAATCTCTCAAAGCCCTGAGGATAAAATGTCAATCTATAAATGATCCTCAGAAATTAAAATCTAATGGAGCTAATTCTGCAGGTTTTCAGAAGTGTTTGGGTCTGATGACCCTTGTTTTCCTTCCAATTTCTCCCTATGGAAATGGGAAAATTTATCCTATGAATGTCCCTCCTTTGTATATTGGAAGAAGATAATTTGTTCTGAGTTTCACAAGTCCTCAGCCAGAGGAGAATTTTCCCCTAAGACAGACCATGCCTGTAACTGATTTTGATGAGACTTTGTATTGTTTATGACCTTGTATTATATTTGTACTGTTACTAAAATGGTTTAAGGCTTTTGTAAAATTGTGATGGAATGAATGCATTTTGTATATGGAAAGAACATGTCTTTTTGTGGTCCAGAGGGTGTAATATGTTGGTTTGAAACTGTTATGTACCCCAGAAAAGTCACGTTCTTTTAATCCGATCTTGTAGGGGCAGATCTATTGTTGGGTGGGTCCCTTTAATTAGGTTGTTTCCATGGGAATGTGACCCTGCCCATTCAAGGTGTGTCTTAATTTGCTTATATGAGCCCTTTAAGAGGGAGGTGTTTTAGAAAAGTACAGATGCTTGGAGAAAGAAAAGAAAATACCCTGGGAGATGCTAAGCTAAGAGATGAAATCCAGAGTTTGCCCCAGAGAAGCTAAGAAAGGATGCACAGATGCTTAGACAGAGAAATGCCCCAGAGACATTAAGAGAAGACCTGCAAGACACAGAGAGAAAATCTCTGGAATCAGAAGCTGAAAGCAATGAATCAGGAGCAAGGACCAGCAGATGCCAGCATGTGCCCTGCCAACTGTCAGGGGTGTTCCAGATGCCAGTGGCAGACTTCCCTCAGTGTCCAGGTATTATCTTGTTGATTCCTTAATTTGGACACTTTCATGGCCTTAGAACTGTGAAATTGAAGCCAATTAAATCCTTTTGCAAAAGGTAACCCATTTCTGGCACATTGCATCCTGGCAGCTTTAACAAGCTGAAACAAGAGTCAACTTCATTATTCCAAAATAATTCATTTTCCAAATATATTATTTCAAAATAATTTGTCAAACAATCTTTTCCCCCCCTGAATTAAAATGCCACCATCCATCGTATACTAAGTTATTATATAGACTTAGTCCTTCTTCAAGCTCATCATTCAGTTGCATTAATGAACTATTTCTGCATCAGTCTTAGGCCTGTAATGCTTAACAATAAGTTGTGGGGAAACTCTCCTCACCTTACTTATTTCCAAATATATCTAGGCCATCTCATATGTTATCTTTCCAGAAGGCCTCAATTTATAGACTAAGTCTGGTAATCTGATTACTTTTCAAATATAAATTTTTCCGAGTCTGTAATATCCTATATACTTTTAGGTCCTTTATCTATCTATCGATCATCTATCCATCTATATCTATTTATCATTTAATGCCTATTCTAAGTACACACACATGGTGACATTTTATATTTTTAGTTTTATTGAGTGGGATTTTTTTACAATTATGTTATTCTGAACTAGAGATGAGACAATAGGAAAACGTGTTTTTTTCTCAAGCATTTTGCCATTTTGAAATGAAGTTGAATTGCTCTCTAGGAAAGCTGTAACAATTTATATTTTCATCAGCAGTGTTCAAGAATGCTTATTTCTTGCACCCTTCCTTTCATACATATTATTTATAGATGGAGTGTACAATCTTTAAAATTTGTAGTTATTTGATTACCAGTTGGGTTGAACTTCTAAAAAAAATTACGTTTACTGACCATGCATATTTTTTCTTTTCAAAAATTTTTTCTAATTCTTCTACTCCAATGTCCTATTTTAAAAATAGATTTCTTAGGTGGAGGGGACTTTGCTGGGAAGATGGAGGAGTGGGGAGCTCCAGGACCCACTCCTCCTTCAATAGCTGGTGGACAGGCTGCAACTGTCGGAAACAACCCTTCTGGGCTTTGGGGGCCAAGGGAACACGATACAGCATCCAGGGAAGAGCGGAGGAAGAAGTTGAGAATCTGTGGCAAAGAACTTGAGTAGCTTGCTCTGCGGCAGATACAGAAGAAGGAAAGGGGACCTCTATCTCACACGTCATACAAAAATTAACTCAAAATGGATCGAAGACCTAGACATAAGAACTAGTATCATAAAACTGTTAGAAGAAAATATAGGAAAGCATCTTTAAGACCTTGTGGTAAGCAATAGTTTCTTACCTGTAAATGGACTTTACACCCAAAACACAAGCAGTGAAAGAAAAAATAGATAAATGGGAATGCCTCACATTTAAAAAGTTTTATGCTTCATCAATGGACATTATCACAAAAGTGAAAAGGCAACCTGCTTAATGGGAGAAAAAATTTGGAGACCACGTATCTGATAAGGGACTAATATCTAGAATATGTAAAGAAATCCCATAACTCAACAATAAAGACAAACAACCCAATTAAAAATGGGCAAAAGATTTGAATAGACATTTTTCTAAAGAGGAAATACAAATGGCTAAAAAGCACTTGAAAAGATGCCCACCATCACTAGCTATTAAGGAAATGCCAATCAAAACCACAATGAGATATCATTTCACACACACTAGAAGGGCCACTATTAAAAAACGAAACAAAACAGAAAATGACAAGTGTTGGAGAGGATGCGTAGAAAGAAGAACACTCGTTCTATGCTGATGGGAATGTAAAATGGTGCAGCTGCTGTAGAAGCCAGTTTGGTAGTTTCTCAGGAAACTAAGTACAGAATTGCCATAAGATCTGGCAATCCTGTTACTAGGTATATACCCAGAAGAACTGAAAGCAGGGACTTGAACATGTACACACTGGTGTTCACAGTGGCATTATTCGCAATTGCCAAAAGGTGGAAGCAACTCAAGTGTCCATCAGCTGATGAGTGGGTAAACAAAATGTGGCATTTATATAAGATGGAATATTCAACTGTAGGAAGGGATGATGTCCTGGTGCATGCAACAATGTGGATGGACCTTGAGCACATTATGCTGAGTGAAATAAGTGACACAAAAGGACAAATATTATATGATCTTACTGTTATGAACTAATTATAATAAGCAAATTCATAGAGTGAGAATCTAGAATATAGGTGACCAGGAAATAGAGGGAAGGAGAATGGGGAGCTGATGCTAGTTTGTACAGAATTTCTCTTTAGGTTGATTGTAAATATTTGGAAATGGATGGTGGAGATGGTAGCACATTATTGAGAGTGTAATTAACAGTGCTGAATTATGTATGTGACTGTGGTTGAAAGGGGAAGTTTAGAGTCGTGTACGTCACCAGAATGAAAGTTAGAAGATAAAAATGGGACTGTATATTGCAGTGAACCCTGTTGTGTCGATGGACTCTGGTTAATAGTCAAGTACAAGAATGTTTGTTCATGAATTATAACAAACGCATGACACTATTATAAAGTATTAATAATAAGGTGGTATTTGGGAAAATACACCTAACGTAAACTATGGACTATAGTTAACTGTAATATTTTAACATTCTTTCATTAACTGTAACAAAGGTACCACACTAAAGCAAAGTGTCAAGAATAGGGGGTATATGGGAGCGCTGTATTTTTTACATGACTCTTTGGCAAACTACACTTCTCTAATTAAAAAAATCATAACTTTGAAAAACTTTATACTAAGTGAAAGGAAACAGACATCAAGAGTTACACATTACATAATTCCATTTATATCAAATGTAAATATAAAAAACCGATAGAGACAGAATTGTATTAGTAGTTGTGTAGGATTGGAAAGAATAAAAGGATTGAGAGGTGACAGCTAAGGGGTATGGGGCTTTTCTTTTGGGGGTAATGAAAATGTTTTCAAATTGATTGAGGTATTGACTGTACAGCTCTGTGATGATATTAAAAGCTATTGATTGTACACTTTGGATGGATTGTATGATATGTTAATATGCATCAGTACAGGTGCTTTAGGGGGTGCAGGGGTAATTCAGTGGTAGAATTCTCACCTGCCATGTGGGAGACCCGGGTTCGACTCCCAACCCATGCACTTCCCAAGCAAACAAATGAAAAACCAAATAAGCAAAAATTCAACAAATGGTGCTGCAATAAGGGGATACTCATATAGAAAAAGAATGCAATGTGACCCTACCATACAACATACAAAAAAACCCTGCTTTAAAATAGATAAAAATCTTTATGTAGAGAGTATTAACTCTTTGCCTATTATTGTTAATATTTTGAAAACACTCCTTTCTAAATACAGTGTTTTGGCTCTAAAATTTGGAATACAAGATTGTTACATACTACATATGCTAGTTTGGTCACTGCTGGAATGTGATATACCAGAACTGGAACAGCCCTTTTACAAAAGGGGAATTTATCCCACTTGATTGACTTCATAAAATAGAAATTAAACAAGCAAATGAAACTTCTATAAAAAATAAAATTCCGAGTCTAATTGTTATGTTTTGCCAGTAGAAGTTTATAAGGTAAACAAATTTAATTAGCACACCAACAATTCTGAACCAAGATTTAAACTCTTTGGATATAGCCACCCTGAAACAATTATTGCAAATAAATGCATACTTACATGATGGGTTGTTTGGAGTTTTTCTATCAATAAATTCATTGACGTTTAAAAGAAAAAAAAGGGGGGGGGGAATTTAATAAGTTGCAAGTTTAGAGTGCTAAGGCCTTGAAAATGTCCACATTAAGGTATCCAGGAAACCATACCTTGGTTCAAGAAGGTTCAGGGTTTCTCTCTCAGCTGGAAAAGGCACATGGCGATGTCTGTTAGTTTCTTTCCAGTCTTCTTCAACGGCTTCCCCAGGGCTCTGTCTGTTCTGTTGTCTCTGTCAGTTCTGGTGGCTCCTCCAGGTTCTGTCTTTTTTAACATCTCATGATAATGGCTGTTGGGCTGCAAGCATCTCCAAACACCTATGTGTCTCTTCTCCATGTGTCCACATCTGCGTCAACTCTGCTATGAAGTTACTGCCAGCTCTGAGGGTTCTATCATTTTTGTAGGCTCTGACTCTCTCCAAAATGTTTCCTCTGTTAAAGGATTCCAGTAAACAAATCAAGACCTACCTGGCATGGCTAGAGTCACATCTCCCTCTAATCAAAAGTTAATACCCACAATTGGGTGTGTCACATCTCCACGGAGATAATCTAATCAAAAGATTCCAACCTATACTGTTGAATCAGATGGAATCAAGATTAAAACCTGCCTTTTCTGGGATACATAATAGATTCAAACTGTCTCAATATCCCTTTTCCACTAGCTTGTGATGTGTCTGCCATTAACACCAGGGTCAGTTAGCAATTTTCCTCTCTGTGAATGGCACACTTGCCATCATCTGGAAAAATTATTGGTGGTGTTTGAAACAGTTGTTCTGTGCTTTTTTCCATAAACAATATTTATTTGAATGTAGAAATGACTCTCCACGCCATGCTGTCAATTCCTGAACAGACTGTGTGAGCTTGGTCTAGACAAAATATTTGGCTAATTGATTTTATTTTGGTGGTTCTAAGGTTCTAACAATTCAGATAAGTGAACACGTAGCTTCAAATAGCTTTAGACTCTTGATACCAACCCTTTTGATTAGGAATTATATTCTCTAGCTTTGAATATACCTTCTGAAGAAGATACATTTAAAATCTTCCTACTCCATTGAATTGACATCAGATCGAGCTATTTTAATTGTAGGAAAAGACCTAACCAGACCAAGGTCTCATATTTCAGGCTAATGTCACACAGGGCAGAAAGTTCATTTGTGTCTTGTGGTGATGCCAAGACACAAAGGATGGGATCCATAGAGACACAATGGTCAATGTCTTCAAAGAATTGATCCAAGGTTCATAGTTCTTCAGAGCTTCCACATTACTGAAGACAATCAGTATTTCAGTTAGGATAAGTGTTAGATTAAAAAGTGATTGCCACACAGTTCTTCAATGGTATTAAATTAGTCTATATCTTGGACATAAGGAAAACTGTTTTGTTTGCTTGTTTGTTTTAATTTTTCTTTATCTTTTCAGGTAACATTGTCACATATCTTCTTTAAAAACTCAGATTTTTAGATACAGTTGTTAGTAAGTTTAATGTTGTGTGGGAATTTAAAATTGTTTTGAAATTATGTAGCAAAATATGAATGAATTTCAAACTTTAAGATCCCCTGCACCACTGGAAGGGAGGAAATTAGTCAAAGGGAACATCATTTAAAGATATAATCTGTTCTAGTTTGCTAGTTGCCAGAATGCAACACACCAGAGACGTTTTGGTTTTTAATAAAAGAGGATTTATTTCATTAGTTCTTCAGAGGAAAGGCAGCTAACTTTCAACTGAGGTTCTTTCTTATGCGGGAAGGTACAGGGCGATCTCTGCTGGGCTTCTCTCTAGGCCTCTGGGTTCCAACAACTTTCCCCGGCGTGATTCCTTTCTGCATCTCCAAAGGCCTGGGCTGCAAGTGCTGAAATGAGGTTTGCTGAGCTGCTTGGGCTGTGCTACGTTGAGCTTTCTCGTTTAAGCACCGGCCAATTAAATCAAACATCATTCATTGCAGCAGGCACACCTCTTAGCCGACTGCAGATGTAACGCGAGCAACAGATGAGGTTCACGTACCATTGGCTCATGTCCACAGCAACAGAACTAGGTGACTTCACCTGGCCAAGTTGACAACTGAATCTAACTACCACATTAACCTTTAAAAAAAAAGTATAAGCTGTAGAAAATTACCTGAGTTTGACATAATGTTAAATCTGTTATAAGGTTAAATACCTTTGGCGACAATTCTATTCCATGTGTGTTCATAATCTGCACAGTCTTCTAAACAAAACTAGTCCCCTTTGGAAAAATTATTCTTCAATTTTATTGTCAAATAATATCAGTGCATTGACACAGTAACTGAGGTGGATGTACAACTTGCATTTAAGCTTTCATTATTTATGAAATGTGTTGCTGGAAATTTCCAGCATCACTGATTAACTATTTGTGTTAAATTTTCAACCTCTGAATTTAAACATTTAAACATTCCCTACTGATTTTACCTTGAATCTGGAAATGTCCCTGAATGATTTAGCGTAAGTTCAGAGTAGTTGGAACAGAAGTGTTATACATAAACCGATAGGTATTCAACTTTAAAATTTGGTTCACTGAACATTAGATAGAATTGTATACAATGGGTGCTTCTGTATGCAAAAAAAATGGTTGAATGTTGACATTTTCATATCATTCAATCTAACATCTTTCTGTAATGACTAGAGGTGTTTACTCTTTTCCCTAATCTTAAGCCTTATGCTTTAAATAATTTTCATTGCTAAAGTAATAGAGGCACATTATTTTAAAAATTGGAAAATTTTGGAGACTTTTTTTTCCCCAGATTTATTTTTAGTCTATGTTCTATCTTTCCCACTAGTTTTTAATCATCCAAGCCAGGTACCTTTTTGTATACTGCTTTGTAATTCTCCATATCTCCTAAACATAGACATAGCCCACACCAGAGTCTTAAGGGAAGCAGCACCCAGTAAATATTTGGTGATGATCCTGATTCCAGTGTGATGAAATATGCTAAAGGTAACTTAAACTCTTGTCAATAAAATTGGGTTTCAGGTTAGGATGACCTTTTTAGTTTCTCTAAATATTTTTTTTCACATAGACAAAATGGCCCATGAAAGTGTTATTGATTCTGATATCCCTTTCCCCTCCTGTACTTCTGAGTTCTGCATTTTAAGAAGTGTTTTATATGCACTTGTGCACAAACTACACACTGTGCTGTTGTTGGCTGCTTTTGTTGAAATTGTGTTCCTGATGCATAGAAGATTCCCAGTCTACCCGAAACATTATCCTAAGGACTGGTGTGTGTTTCACTGAGTCCATAATACTGCTTTAGTTTCCCCTCCATGTATAAGATAGGTTCCAATATTAAATAAAATGATATGTGTTTTTAACATTGTCACTTAAAAAATAATAATTAGGCACCTATTATGTGCTAGGAACTGTTCTTGGTGAATTACAGTTATTGTCTCATTTCATCCTTACACAATCCTGAATGAGAGAGTATTATTCTTGCTTTACAGATAAGAAAACCGAGGTACAGAGAAATTATGTGTTTAGTTATGATCACAAACTAGTGAAGCAGCCAAGACTAGATTAAACCCAGGTTTTAAACATGTAAGTAGCTTAAATAGTATGGATGTGTATTAAGAAGCTAGACAGATACACCTGAAGATGGCCAGCCTTGAAGCTGAGTTAAAGGAATTCTAAACCATAAAAGAGAGATACCCAGACAAGCTGTGGTCAATAGTGGGTGGTGGTGACTTGAACCTCCAGCTCATTCTATACCATGGCCAAGTCTGAGAATCAGCAAGCAACTCCCCCTTTCTCTACATCCATTTTCATCCTACAAACTTCCACTTGCAAAGTGGTTTCCTATTTGTTGATCCAAGGATACATGTGTCCTAGCCTTTTTTTTTTACTATTGAGTTTCTCAGGGCTAATAGATAACTTGACATTCAGGTTTATCTACAGGACTCTGAGCTGGCCTTTGAAAGAAGGCTCTATTCTCCAGCTGTAGGCAAGATCTGGGAACCGGACCCTGAAAGGAGCAATTCATTAAGGCAAGTGGCTTCCCTGACAACACTGTAACCTCACCAAGAGTGTGACCCTCAACTAGGATAAGGGTCTATTCTATGAATAGAAACAGAATGTATGGGATGTTCACATCATCTCACCGTGTCCACCCTAAGATTAAGAGCAGATTACGGCTGATATTTAAAAGCAAATGAATGAGGCAAAAGTTGTAGAAACAAAAAGAACTATAAGGTATACTTTGTCTATAACATAATACTTTTCTTCTTCTTCTTCTTTTTTTTTTTTTTTGCATGGGTGAGCACCGGGAATCGAATTCGGGTCCTCTGGCATGGCAGGCGAGCGTTCTTGTCTGCTGAGCCACTGTGGCCCACCTAAAATAACACATTTTCAATGAGAGTTGCTTATGTGAAGGACCTATCTTGATCTAATTTGGCAAAAGAAAGAAAAAAAAGGGAACTGGTAGTATTTACCTAGATGCAATATGCCCACTTCTAATAGACGTGTCTGCATTGTCCTTAGATTAACACTTCTGGACATCAACCATGTAAAAACATCAGAATAAACAAGCCGGAGGTCTACACACACTTCTGGTGGATGAGATTAACAAATCAAATTTTATAGGAAAATGTAAAATTCCCAATAGACTCCATAGGACTTTAAGATTTGCTGCAGCAACCTCAGTGAAGCTATGGCTAAGGCATGGCAAAAATGGCAAAATTTGTGTTCCTAAACTCCAAATTGTTACCCAATGACTTTATTTTTTCACATTCTTTATGATTTTGTTATGAGTTCAGTATAGTGGGTAAGGGTTTTGACTGCACTTCTGCCCTGTTAGAATGTGTCTTTGGTCAAATTATTTGGCCTTTTGAGCCTCTGTTTCATGTGCAAAATATCATGGATGAGATGACGATTAAATGAAAATGATGTAAAATTCAGGACCTGGGCACATGGTAAGCACTCAATAAGCAGTGACTACTACAGGATCATTGCGGGTACAAGGTAAGTACTTAATAAATGACAGCTACAATTATTGGCAATGACCACTGGTGAGCTTGTGAATATTGTAAAGAGTTCAATGATTTAAGATGCAAGATTCAGTCATAAGGTTATTTGCTGCCGTGAGGTTTTTGCTTTGTTTTCTTTTTTGAGTTTGACACGTTTATTGATATTTTAGTAAAAATATTCATCTCCACCTTTGGTGAATATTTCACTTTGGCTAAGGAAAGAATATAAGGGAGAGAGATAGTCATTATTTTAACATAAACAATAAAATGGATGAAAATGGGAAGTTTGTCTACATTAAAGTAAGTTAAATCCATATATCTTGATATTAGATCGTATAAGAACTAATTGCTCTATACACATCTCCATTGTTTTACTTGGGGCCTAGTCTAAACTTAAATGTAAGTGAACAAAGTGTTAGCAATATACAACAAGCAGTCTGCTTCTCTAAAGTTATTTATTAAGTATTAAAAAGCACAGCAAGCAGGTACCACCAATTAAATAGTCTGAATCTGCCTCCAAACTTAACAATATAAGAATTTTCAAGGAGACCATTAAATTGAATATTTCTTTTATTTGTTGACTGTGCTTTCAAAGATGCATTTAACTGTCCCATTAAAAAAAATTTCATGTAGAATACAAAAATATCAAGACCAACCAACTAACCATCCAAATAAAACCCTACAGCACAGAGAACTAACAAAGTATACGTGGCCCGAGATTTCATAAAATATGTTTGAAGATGCATTTCTTTCTTTCTATTTCACTAAAATGTGCTTTTGAGAGGCCATTGGCCCATATATAAACACTTAAACTATATTATTCTTTAATAAGAAAGTTCAATTCAAATTGCCTTTTACAAATTAGTAACTTAAATGCTTTGACAAAGGACAGAGAGTGCATCTTCTCATTTTCTATCTCATACAAGGTTAATTTTTTTGGTGTTCATATCTTTTAAATAAAAGTAACCAAATATTTAAGCAATATATATGATATATTTTATAGTATATTTATACAAATATAAATGATATTTATATTTTCTTGGTGGTGGTTTGTATTTTAAGAGAAGCCTTATCCTTACGATTTGCCTCAAGTTCTAGAAGACATGCTTGTAGGAACTAACTAATAACAAAAACCAAGAGGAGCCCATTCAAAATACTGATTTACTTTGGTAGCAGATGGTCATTCTTTGAAGACTAATGAAGGTAGACAAGACCCTTTAAAGTAAGTGGTCTATTTCAAGTGTGAGTTTACGTAAAATTTCAAAAATTGTTATTTTTGAAAAGCTAAGCATCATATCCACTGATGGCGGTGCAATACCTGTTTTATGATGACTTGACACAAAACGAACGTCCATAAGGAAAAAAAGCTGTATTTTAATTTTACCTAAATTTACTTTCAGTCAATAGTCTAGTAATATTCTCCTCACAATATTATACTTCCTTTCTCTAAGGCTATTCCCAGGAGCCGGGGAATTTAAGTAACAAGGGAGTTAAGAGAGCAATTGCTTGCATTTTGAACTGGGTTAAATGGACGATTTGGTTTTGCTTCCCCCCTTAATGTGCTAATAATTGTGTCTAAAAAAATTGCAATTCTTTAAAAGGTACCACTTCTGATTTCTTTATTATCTGTAATATTTTTAAACTAATCACATGAAACTACAAAATTAACAAATGCCTTCATGTATATAAAACATAATGACCTCTATTTTCAAGATCTCATTTCTTAGTATATCAGTAAATTGTAAAATAAAAAATAGGCGGCTCTAAAGATAGTCTTGTGACATTCTTAAAAGGGAAATAATTTCTTTTAACCTCCAAGCCCCCAATCTTAAACTCATCTTTTAATTGTCTTGGTCATGGACATTTCTAAGATGAGATTTTATATTTCTCTCCCATGGCTTTTTTTAAAATCAGGAAACCCCTGCTTGGTAGAGAGAGTTTCTCCAGCTGATGTTGGTGCTTCATTTCTATACTGTTCATCCTCATCTCTGCTTCTGGAGGCATTTCCTTTCATTCACCACCTTCATCTTTATTAAAAGCTGCTGCTACTGAAGGGGTTTTTGGAATAAGCTTTGGAACTATTTATTTAGGTTGACTTGATCCAAGTTTGATGGGTAAGGCTGGTGCCTTCTTTGTCATCTGACTGCCTGTGGCAAACCCAAACTTGGAGATCTTTGCAGGCTCTGCTAGGAGGCATCCAGCTTCTTCAGTGCTGTGATTGGAACTTTCCCATCCATGATTGGAAGAAACTGTCTTAGTTTTCACAGATATTTTGGTTTGCTAAAGCTGCTGAGATGCAGTATACCAGAAATGGATTGGTTTTTATAAAGGGGATTTATTAGGTTACAAATTGACAGTTCTAAATCCTTGAAAATTTCCAAATTAAGGCATTAACAAGAGGATACGTTCACTCAAGGAAGGCTGATTGCATCCTGTGTTTCTCTGCCACATGGGGAAGCATATGGAAACACCTTCTCTCCTGGGTTGTTTTCAAAATGACCCTTTAAGCTCCTGTGGGTCCCTCTGGCATCTGCTGGGGTGTTGTCTTCTTCCACACATCTGTGGGTCCCCTCTTGGTGTCTCTTGGGTCAAACTCTGGATTTCATCTCTTAGTTAGTTTAGCATCTCCCAGGGCATTTTCTGTCTTCAAGTGTCTGTCATTGCTTTCTGCATCGGCTCTGAGCACTCTCTATGTTTTCTACCTTTTATTCTCTTTAGGAGGATGTCAGTGAAAGGATTAAAACTCACATTGAATTGGATGGGTCGCATCTCACGGAAACGACCTAATCTGAAGGTCCCACCCATAGGACTGGATTAGAAGAAGAGGTTTACCTGGGGTATATAACAGTTTCAAACAAGCACAACAGGTTTTTCTGCTTCTTCTTCAGATCTTGGGGAAATTGAAACAATTTATCAAGATGAGCTATTTTTTACTGATCTGAGGGATGACAGCAGCAATCTCAAAAAGTATTGTTATAAGGAAGATTCCTCTGTAGTTGTCATCTACTGACCCATCTCTTCCACTATTTAGCAGGAAATGAAATTGGGTGGCAACAGAAGAGGTTCCCATGAATGAACTCCAATGCTTCCAGCTCGCTGCAGCCTCTCTGGCTTCTTAAAAGGATTTTAATAGTGAAAAAAAAAAAGAATAGTTAGCCATTAAAATGATTTTTTATTTATTGACATAGAAAGACATTCATTACATTTACTTCACAGTAAAGTGAAAAAAACAACTCTAACTTATTACAGCCTAAGTCCGCTTTTGTAGAGAGATATGCTTAATGTACAGATAAAAGGTCTGAAAAATAAACATGGAAGTATATATCATGATGGTAGTTTTATGGGAATTTAAGCTTCTTAGATTTTTCTCATCTGTGGTTTTAAAAAATGTGTAATGGATTTTTTCTGTGAAAAAAATTATAAGAATTAATATTTTATTTAAAAAATATGACACAAAAACTTAAAAATTAACTTTCTTGCATGATTTTAAGTAGTTCTTCTGTGGATGAATTATTTTTTTTTGAAATCAATCTTATTTTTTTTTCACCTCACCTTTATTTGGTAAAGACCTTCTCACAAGATAAGCAGAAAACTAAAAAATTAGGCAGAAGACATGAAAAAGCATTTTTCTGAAGAGGAGCCCGAGCGTCTAACTGAAATATGAAAAGATAGTCATCCTTCTTAATACTCAGGAAATGCTTATGGAAACCATGATGAGAAACCATTTCACACCCACCAAGATATCAAAGATTAAAATGTCTGACAATACCAACTGAAAGTGAGCGGTGGAGCAGCCAGTCCACTGCTGGTAGAATTAAAACTGGTACGATTTTGGAAAGCAATATGATATTTCACAGTGCAGTTGAGTATGTGTATACCTTATGACCAAAGAATTATTCTGAGGTATACACCCTAAAGAAATTTTTACGTGTATAACCCCAAAGAAATGCACAAAAAGTTCTTAGCAGCATTAATTACATTAGCAAAACAATGAAAACAACCCACATATACAACTGAAATCCAAAATAATTGTGAAATGGCATATGACGGTCACTATACAACGTGGAAATAAATGAGGCCCAGTCCATGGATTACCATGTGCACACATCATATGCTGAGTGAACAAAGCTGGTCTTGGAAGAAAACAAACTGTAGGACTCTATTCATAAAAATTTGAAAGCAGGCAGGAGCAAACAATACTTTATTTAGAAAGACATACATCCATGGAAACAAAAAAGAAAAAGAAGGGACGGATAAAAGCAAAATTCTGGGTAGTGGGTCAGGGGAAAAACAGGGTACTGCAAAAGGGAGCAAAAAACAAGCTTCAGATATTTCCCGAAATGTTCTAGTTCTGTAGTCAGGGAAGAATACATTTGGGTGTTCTTTTTCCTGTTGTTATATTTAAAAATATTGCATGTTAAGTAGACTTTTTTGTATGTATATTTCACAATAGATATTTGTAAATAACTGAGAGGGAAATCGCACGCACTCTCACACACACACCCAATATGTTATCACAAATTTCTAAATGGTATTTCATGTGGCTTATGGGGTTAGATTTGCATCTTTCCTGGATTAAGCAGCAGGACAGTGGTTTTAAACCTTGGTCATATACATATTTAAAATATATACTGAGGTTCAGCCTCTCATGGTCTGAAGCTGCACGTACCCTAGAAAAGATCATGTTCTCAGAGCTAATCCATTCCTGTGGCTGTGGACCTGTTGTAAGTAGGACCTTTTGGTGAGAAGGATCTGAAGTTGAGATGGGACCGATCTCATTTAGTGTGGGTTTCAATCCTATTGCAGTTACTGGAGTTAAGAGGATGAAAGACAGAGAAAAGACGCAGGAAAAAAAAAAAAAAAGTCCCAGAGAAACTGAAAGAGGAAGTCACTGAATCCAGAAGCTTGAAGCAACAAAATTTGGGGGAGACCAGCAGCATCACCATGTGCCTTGCTATCTGACAGAGGAGCCCAGGATCACAAGTAGCCAGTCTTCAGGGAGAAAGCATCATCCGTTGGTGTCTTGATTTGGACATTTTAACAGCTTCATAAGTGTCAGCTAGTAAGTTAATAAATTTGCATTGTAAGGGCCAAACCCATTTCTGCTCTAATGCATTTTGTCAGCTTCCACATACTAAAACAGCCTTCCTGGACATTTTGATTTCATTAATTTGGGGTGGGGCCCAGGCAACAGCATTTTTAATGAAGACTTCCAAGCTCAATTCTAATGTGAATTTAAAATTGGCCAATACTGGTTTTTACTTTATAACAGTTAGTACAATCGGTACTAAGTAAAATGGGTGGGTGATCAAAAGTAGTAACATTATTAAAATAGCTTGGTGTTTTATATTCTTTTAAAAACACTGACATAGACTCCTAGGAAAAACCAGAACTTTGTTGGATTTCTTTACAAAGATTCTGCAGCACTTAGTATGGTTTCTATTTTGAAGCAAATAGGTAGGGGCCTAGGGGAGGAAGCAGGGAGCTGCTGCATAAGGTCATACCTTTCAGATACCTCAAAAGAGCATCTAGATGAAAGGTGAGTAGAGACCAAAGTCCAGCCCATGTTCTACTCAGGTGTGTCTCCTGGGAAAGAATAGGACCCGGTGAGAGGGAGTGTCTTTTCCTAATCAGCACAAAGCTTATCTAAGTGGGCACATTGATTCCATGGGCCTGGTGTCATTTTAGTGTTAAGACTGCTGAGTGTCACAAAATGTTTTTTCCAAACACACACAAATATGCAAAATAGTTATGGGCACAGCTTGCATAGTATGGGCACAAACCATTTAGAAGAGATGCTGGTCAGTGGCACTCAAGAAGGATCCTGCATGTGTCCTCCCCAACTCCATATACCACTTGCCAGGTGACAAACCTTTGCTTGTCGGATGGAGGGAGATGGGAGGAGGCAGTCCTGGGGGAGGGGCCCAGGCAGCTGGAGTGGGGTGGGATGCCCTGAAAAGTGGTGTTATTTCATTGTTATTATGATCAAGATGCCTTACTGGGATGTACAGCCTAGTCATTAGCTGTACCTGCCACCCATCCCAGAATCAAAATCTCATGAAGTCTTTCTCCATTTCTTTAGCTGTCAGCATGTAGTTGATGGGCAAGAGCACTGTTTAACCTTAATACTAATGGTTAATTTGTGTTGAGTCCTGATCATTTCAATCTTCATATCTACTCTTGGGGTAGGTACCATTATTATGAAACAAGAAGATTACATTTTTTTGCCCCCAGTCAACAGCTGGGATATAGAACAAGCAGACTTCAAGCCCAGACTTGCTCCAAGTCTGTGCACTATTGCTTAGACTCCCTCTGACTATTCTCCCTGCCCCCATCCCAGCTCCTGCACCTGCAGATTCATGGGCCTGAGAGACAAAGCAGAGAGAACCACCAGGGAAGGGACCGGCCGCAGCCACAGAAGATGGACCACGAGGCAGGACTAAGAGATGCTGCTCCCCCTTCAGTCCCAGAATGCAGGAAAGAGAGAAATGCAGTAACAATGTGCCATATCCCAATTTCTGTTTGAAATTAGTTGCAAAGAATGATTTTGAAAGTCTTTAGCACGTATTTGGAAAACTAAGAGTTTTGTTTATAAGAAAAAAAATGTCGAGTGTTCTGTGTTTCTCTGGAAAGGTCTTGTTAAACTTTAGCGCAGCTAGTAAATTACATCATTGTTTATTCTGTGTAATGGAAAGCATAACTACATGTGACTGGGAGATATGAAGGATGGTTTAGCCCTAAACTCACTATAAGGTTGGTTACATCTCTTCAACTATTTGATTCCTGCTATTCTCATCTATTAAACAGAGGATTTGGGCTGGTCTGAGGTAGGTGTAACTTGACTGCATGCTCTTAGATTTATTTCTTCACCTCTTGGAACCTCAGTTCCTTTGGTTTCTTTTTGGTGATTTATGAAGTTATAGGTGGTAACAAAAGTGGAGCTTTTCCCCTGGTGCCCAGCAGACGTGGTGTCTGAGATAAGTCTCTGCCATTGGAAGGAGATGCTTCAGAAATTAGTTAATCATTTAATTGATGCTTTGTAGATATTAATGTGGGTTGGATCCTTCAAAATCCCATTCGTATGCATCTATTCATCACTTTTATTTCAAGACTTTTTCTTCTGTTGGGATGAAGGGAGATTTCACATTGTTGGCACATTGTTGGCATTTTGCCTAGTATGTTTAGTAAGAACTTCATCAGTATAAGCTCAGACTCAGTTTCCCCAAAAGGGTTGGTGCCTTTGGGTTAAATTAAAAAAAAAACACCCCAAAACATTAATAGCCCATAATAATTGAAACATTAGTGCAGTTTCATTGGATTATTAAATAATTACTGACTGATTTGTTTAACTTGATTCATTCCCAATGGGAGATTTTGCTCCCCATAATTGTGCTAAAAGTCCCCCACCTTCAGCACAGTTTTATATTCAAGGAGATGACAATCTTGTTAGAAATAAAAGCCTCTTCCATGGAATAGTTGGTGAACAATTGTTAGAACTAGATTAAAAGAGGCTTTGGTATTTGTTTTATGGTAATGGCCTCAAACAATGCACCAATTGTTCAAGCTAATGGGGAGATAAAAGCATAAAAGAACAGGCAACGGAAAGTTGAAATGATTTAACTTAGAAGAGGACATTGAGGATGTAATTTTCCAGTTGGAATAAATCTGTTGGGTGGCTGCTGGGTCGGATCACTCCATCTCAGACCCTGGCCTGTGCAGATGTCCTCTCCATGAAGGATACCGGACATGTTTTAGCTGCTTCCTCACTGCTCTTTGGTTTATATATTTTGAAACCATACCAGGTTTCTCACTCTTATTATGTGAGTAAAGGTTAACATAATTTGAAGTTAAAAAAGGAATGAAGTGGTAACTTAGAAGTGAGGAAGTATAGATTCCATGGAGAAAACCATACTTAGCTTATAGGATATACTGCAGATTCACATTACCACCAGACAGAAGAGAGCACTGATTTTTTGGACCACTAGGAGAAGGCCAACCTTCTGAGAGATTAAATAAACAAGGACATCATTGTGATATTTTCAACTACTTTAAATTTGGCAACGTAGGTAACACTGATATGGGCATAATGTATAAATTATTATCTATTAAACCCAGTAGCTTATTGAGAAGCTATCCCTTGAAGAAATAACTATTAAAAATATATGAGGTTATGATAAAGATGAAGTCTTAGATAACATGAGAAGAGTATTTCTCTTTAGGTAGAAAAATAATGGGAACAGATTTATCTTTGATGGAGTGACCTGCCAAAATCCCTGCTCTCCAGCCCATCTGATAAAGGTCAACGATTGAACACCCAGACAAGTTGATACACACAGCACCTGTCTGATGAAAACAGTTAAATTGTTTTTCTCAACCCAAATGGCACTGATTTCTTAAAGTTCAAAAACAAATTCTATTTTCCAATCCCGTGTGCAAAAGTTCCCCTGTCTCTATTTCACACCAGAGACCAATCTGTGCTGTTGCTGAATGCCAGTTAAGTTAAATGTGATTTGGGGTTGCTTTTAAACACCCCTAGCAATATGCTGCCACTTATGAACTGGATGGAAACAGCAAGGGCAGACCGCAAATTGTCTTGGTCTTAGAGAAAGACAGCTGATACGCATGATCATTTTATTACTATGAAGAGTTTGGTTTTACAAAGCAATGAGCATTTTCCAAATTACTGCCTTCAACTATTAAGTAGGTAGAAAACATGCCAAATCCAACTGCCAGAAACTTGTAGCCCTGAAAATAGTTTTTGTAGTATTTCTCTTATTATGTGCACAGAAATAGTAGTGATCAAATCAAATCAAGTTTTAGGAACATGAAACATTCCATTGGTGGTGGGTAGTTTGGACTTCGTAGAATTAATGCTCTCTTCCTGTCCTACGCTGTGATGGGCATGGTTACCTTGGTGCTAGGAGCCTGCTTTAATTTTCCTGGCTTGCAACACCCTCCATTAAATAAGAAAATGAGGTAGGAAGGGTCAGAGAAATAGCAGGGATCAGGGAGTTGGATCCAGACCCAGACTTCATCCAGTCCAATGGCTCTTATAAGTGGTTTGTTTTTCAAAGTGTCCGCTATGACATATAAATCATTGTTAATTTTGCCATGAAACTGGCCTCCAAGAGATTTTGCTTTGAAGAGCCAATGCAGCTAGAGGATCTCCATCCTGAACTCAGAAGCAGAGACCTGCAGAGCTCAACCCTGGCTCTCCCCACGTTAGTGAGGCTGGTTTTGACTGCTGCATTTCCCTTCTGCTCATGGGTTACTAGGAACCGTGCTCTCCTCTCCCCATTTCTTCCCAGGCTCCCTGAGCTCAGCGAGAGTGAATGTCAGTGGTTTGCATGAAATGCAGGATGGAATTTGGGTTGGCAAATATTAAGCTAGTGTTCCCCTCCTTTTATCCATACTTTAACTGAAAGCCAAGAGGTCTGGGGGCTACCCCAGGACCTCCAGCTAGCCCAAGAGAGAGAGGCACCAGCTCCGTCATCTTGGCCAGCGCTCTTCCTCTCATCATCCCATGCAGCTGCATCCTTGTTTTAAAATACATCTTCCCTCCCTTTTCCCATACCAAGACTTAAAAGGTTGCAAATACTTAAAAAATAAATGATTTCTAAATCACCTCAAATGGCTAACATATAAGGTTTCATCATATCTCCCCAAAGCAGAGTGGCATATTAAGAAATGATTATGTTCTTCCCCATATCCTCTTTTAGGGATGTAGAGATATTATCTCAAATGATTACTCCAAGGACACAGAGGCAAGAAATTTTGTACTATTCCAGTTTTCAAATCATTTTAGTTATTTTATTTCATTTCTCCTAAATCTCTTAGATAGTTATTTCCTTCTCTATTTTTTCCTATCACTTAAAAATTACATTTACTGTGTGAAGGTCTAAGAATTACATTGAAAAACTAAGAGATTATATAAAAAAAATTCCATTAGTATAACCGTAATGATCAGAAGAAATTGGCTACTTTCAGTGTCTTTCTTTTGGCTCTTGGGAGAAAATTGTTGAGATGCTTCTGCCAAAAGTAACTGGCATTCTGAAATTGATTTGAAACTGTAGTGGGGAAGAAAAACTACCCTGAAAAAGAAATAAAGCTAAGATTTGGAGATATTATAAAGAGCAACTTCTATACCCAGCGGCTCCTTGATTTTGACCCTCTTTTTCAGCTGTTGGAATAAGGAAGGAAGGGAAGTTACAGGGCTGGCGTGTAGGGAGGGAGAGACAAGTGATTCCTTTAGCTCTTATCACACTGAAATTTTCAAAGTGTTTTTGTTTTTTTTAAATCCCATTCTGTCTCTAAGGTGACAACTGCATGTTCCTGTTCTCCTGTGTCAGGACTATCTGAGGAAATCGGGTTCTCGTGGGCAAGAACAATGGAGATAACCTTTGCTTCCGGACCACCAGCCTCGGCTACATGGCCAGCCCTGACCTGCCACCCCTCTTCTGCACTCCCTCTCCTTTCCAGGGCCAGGATCTCATGCTATGATCTCTCAGTTCCTGGAAAGTAATGGAGCTCCCGGACTTTGAGCAGTCTATTTCTAGGGCCAGGGTTCTTCCAAGGTGAAGCACGATCCGCATGCTCTTTCTACCCATTAGGGGTCTCCTCCTCCCCTAGTAGAGAACACTGGTTTGCAGCCAGTGTTTTCAGAATGAATGGATGTGTGAATGCACACACTGGAGGAAGAGGCCTCCATCATCACTCTCAATGCATCCCAACCCAGCAAGGTTAAACAGAGTCAGGGGTACCTAGTCCTTAAGTGAGTAGATTGGGACCAGGAGGCAAGCAAGTGGGGGAGGGCTACGTGGAGAGAGAGGAAAAGAGAAAGGGAGGGAAGCAGAGGAAGAGAGGGGAACATGGAAAATTAGTTGAAATTTTATAGGAATTAGAGTTAGAAGAGGAGAATATGAGCACAGGAAAGAGAGCTAGAATAGAAAACAGAATGAGGGAGACAAAGTTTCTGCATTTGCTATCTGACCCAGAGCTAACTAGTTAGTTAAAGCCTTCTTCCTTCCTTTTTGCTGACTCTTCTCTATCCATCCACTTGATTTTACTTCCACAGGGGGGTTATATTCTCCTATAGAAACCAGTACATTGCATATCAGAAATTTGTTGACATTTTATTAAAATTGCTTTTTGTTAGCTTCCCTTCTCACTATGCAATCACCTTCAGATAGGCAGGGCTCTTGGGTCTCTGTTATCACGGTTGGCCTGGCACCCGGCACAGTGACAGCTGTCCATAATAAATAACTTCCCCTGATAAGTCTCATCAGTTCCCTGCCCCCTAGGCTCCTCAAAGTAGTGGTCTGAGGTAGTGGGTCTAGTTGACTCCTATAGTGTCAGACCTCTCTAATTTTGTATCTATATGGCTTTCTGTCTCAGCCAGAAACAACATAGCCCACAAAGGCAGGGAGATGACCTGTGAAGGCCTTGAAGACAAGGAATGCAATCTGCGGTTACTTGGGAGAGGCTGTGTATGCAGGGCCTTGGGCAGGCTGGGGCTGGGGTAAGGGGTAGAGGGTTTGGGAATGGACAGGAGGCCAGGACTTGTACAGACGGAGGAAGACAGCAGCAAGCAACTTCCATGGAAAGAGGGAGCTGCCGATAAATCTACTATAGACATGAAGGTATATAAGTCATGGCAAGTTCATATAAAATTGTTTCAGAGACAAGCTTGCTGATTGACAGCCATGAGGAAGAATGATTCAGAAAAGGAGAGAGCCATGAATTATGTCTCTATGCATATATTGCTGTATAAATATATCCATTCCCCAGTCAGCAAATATTACTGAATGCATTCTTGTGCAAACTGCTAAGGGGATAAAACGATAAATCAGACCTTAAGAACCATGAGATTCTGGTTAAGGAGGACAGGCATATTCACAAAGAAGATATGAAGTAGGATAAAATAGGCATTCCCCTTCCCTGTCCGTCATTCTGTCTGGCTTTCCTACTGATTGAGGATTTAAAAGTAAAGAAATATCACTTCCTGTTGAATCACTGGGGACGTGGTGGAAGACCTGGGCATCCAGAGATTGGGTGTGCCATTCCAGGAGAGCAAAAGGGATGCTTGGCCCCCATGGTAACAGTAAGAGTCCAGCTCAAGTGCAGCAGATGACAAAACTGGTGGGGAGGTTGGTTTGGACAGGTGGGTTGTGGCCAGATGAAAGTCCCCTGGAGTTTGTTCCATAAGAAAATGGAATCGCAGTGGGTGTCTGCCCAAGGTGTTTGCCAGAGTTGGCTTCAGAGTGATTCAGGAGAGCAGTGAGTTAGTGCCTGGGGTCCAGGCTGAGGGGCTGATGAAGGGAATTGGTGTAGAGTCAGGGAGGGGAGGGGAGGGTCTAACAGCAGCTTCACCCTAGAGAAGGTGTTCAATAATATTCAATCTCTAGAGAGGTTGAAGAAGATCAAGGAACAAAAGGACAATGAGACCCTTCAAACTACTGTTTGAGGAACTTGAGAAGCCACAAGTCTGAAGGAGCAATAGTTTAGTCCATGGCCCAGGGTGCAGACAGGAGTGAAGGGCAGGGCTTTTGGCATTAGAATATTGGAAGTGGAATCTTACATTTGCCTCTTACTAGCTAGTGACAGTGGGAAAGTTATTAACAACTAATACCTGAATTTCTTCATCTATAAATTGAAGTTGATGATAGTGACTATCTTTATATGGGTGCTTTGAGAATTAAATGAGGTAATAAATATAAAGCTCCTAGAACAGATCCTGGCACGATCATGAGGATGCATTCTAAGACGTTTAGTGATGAGAAGGAAAAATGTGACAAGTTCGAGGCAGTGGTAGAATCCAGGAGCATTAGTCAGGATTCTCTACAGAAACAGAGCTGACATAGAAATTGGCTCATATATGACCATAGAAATTGACAAGTTCAAATTCCATAGAGGAGGCCACAAGCTGGAAACTTTGATGAGGGTGAGGTTGAATCCCTGAGGGGAAGCTGGTTGGCTGAAGAAAAGGGGAAAATTCTTCTTTCTGACTTCTGAAATCCTCAGCTGGTTGTTGAGACTTGTAATTGATCAGTTAAGTCGGCAATGTCTCTCATTGCTGAGGCAATCTCCTTCGTTGATTTTAGATGCAATCAACTAACCATAGATGCAAATCCAGCTCCAGGATACCCTCACAGCAACAGTAACAGTCAGGTCAGATCTTGCCTGACCAAACAACTGGGCACCATAACCTATCCAAGTTAACACATGAAAGAAACTATTAAATTAATGGGACATCGTTAAGCATGTTTAAAGTTGAGGGGAAGACTGAAGGGAAGAAATGGAAGATAGAGCAAAGAGTTTGTTGGAGGTAGATTTTGATCTGGGTGAAAGGAATGGGAGTAAGTATGTGGGGGAAACTTAGTCTCGGAGGGAGGGAAAATGGCCTTGTGTTGCAGTTGGTATAAAATCTAGGCTCAGGACCCAGGCCTCCAGGAACTGATTCCTGCCTGCCTCCCCAGCTGTAACAATTCCCACTCTTCCAACAGCCTTTTCATTTCAGCCCAACTCACCTTCTTGTGTGTTCTCTCAAGGTTGCTGTGCCTAGGGCCTCTGCTTTTTTCCACTTCCTGCCATAGCTCCCCTCTGAGGCTAACCGGACTTGCTTTTTTGTATCATCTGGCTCTCACTTCAGATTCCAGAATGTTTTCCCTGACCATCCAATACAAGTTGCCACCAGGGTCTAGCACATTGACTGTTTTTCGATCTGTAAATAGCATTTATCACAACTGGATTCTTGTTTGTTTATTTGTTTACAGGTTTCCTGTCTGCCTCTCTTAAATGGCACATAAACATCTACAAGGCAGGGACTTCTGCTTCGTCATCAAACTATGTTTTTCTCTTGGCATGTGGTAGGAGCTCAGTAAAGTACTTGATGAAAGAATGAATGAATGAAATCATCTTTTTCTGATATGTGAGCAAAATGGGAGGTAAGTCTAAGTGAAGAAGACAAGTTTTGAAGTGAAGAGGAAAGAGGTGGAAGAAATTGAATCACGTTACCTTTACTTTCTCTGTAAATCATGAAGGAAAATAATATGTAGCAAGTGAAGGGATAGGACAGGGTTCTGGGCTCAGAATAGGTCTCCAAGAAATGTCTTAAGGAGTCTCAAAAGGTAAGTGGAAGTGTGAAAGGATAGGAAGCTACCTTTCGGTGTTTCAACCTTTAGCTTCTTGGAGGCAGAACAATGGGGCTGAAAGATGAGGCCTGTACATCTGGGTTCCCAGGGTATGGGGAAACAGTATAGCTGGAGAAGCAGGAGTGAGAGGTTCTCATCCCTCTGGGTCACTTTTCTGTTTTGCTGGTGTACTTTTCTTGGGCTGATTGAAATAATGTCAATAGCTAATACCCTGAATGTCCTCTTGTAGCTAGTGTAACCCATCAGTAGCTCCATTTGCTAGCTGAGGAAATTGAGGCTTGGAGTGCTTAAATAAATAAATAAAATAGAGTTGGGGTGGGGGGGGTTGGACAAAAAAGTGGGGCACAGAAGGGTATAGGAAAATGGTATTTGTATTTGTAGGTTATTGAAGTTAAGTTGATATCAAATTCCGACATGATTATTACAGATTTAGAATGTTCATGGTAACTGCAAGAAAATATGTGAAAAATATATCCAGAAAGAAGTGAGAAGGGACTGAAAATGGTAAGGTACAAAAAACAAAAAACAAAGAAAAAAAACCCAAATAAATATGATAGTAAGCATTAATAGGAGAACTGAGGAACAAAATAACAAAATGAACAAATAACAAAATAGCAGAAGAAATTCTTGCATTATCAGTAGTTTATTTTTATCAGTAGTATGTAAATAGATTAACTTCTTCAGTCAAAAGGCAGAGATTGGCAGAATGGATTTTAAAAGCATGACCCAACTGTATGCTGTTTACAAGAGACTCACCTTAAATTCAAAGACACAAGTAGGTTGAAAGTGAAAGGATGGAAAAAATGCCATGCATATAGTAACTAAAAGAGAGCTAAAGTAGCTATACTATAGTATGTATACTAATATCAGATAAAATCAACTTTAATTCAAAAATTGTTACAAAGGTTAAAGTTCACTATCTACTAATAAAGGGGTTAATTCAACATGAAGACATAACAATTAAAATATATATGTACCTAATGGCAGAGCCTCAAAACATTTGAAACAAATTCTGACAGATTTGAAGGTAGAAATTGATGGTTCTACAGTAATAGTAGGACACTTCAATAACTAACTTTCCATACCGGATAGAACATCTAGACAGAAGAAATAGGGAAATAGAAGTTTTGAACAATACTCTACACCAATTAGACCTAACAGACATATATAGAACACTTCACCCAACACAAACAGAATACATATTCTTCTCCAGTGCCCAAAGATCATTCTCCAGGATAGACCATGTTTTAGGTCACAAAACAAGTTTTAATAAATTGAAAAATATCAAAATCATAAAATATATCTTCTCTACTACAATGGAATGATGCTAGAAATCAGTAACAGCAGGCAAACTGGAAAATTTACAATATGTGGAATATATGGAAATTAAACAATGCCCTCTTAAAGAACCAATGGGTCAAAGAAGAAATCACAAGGGATATTAGGAAATATCATGAGGTAAATGGAAATGAAGACACAGCACATGAAAACTTTTGGATGCAGCACAGGTAGCACTGACAGGAAATTTATAGCTATAAATGCTTACTCTAAAAAAGAGAAAATACCTCAAATCAGAGACTTAACCTCTTGGTTAGAGCATCTGGAAAAAGAAGAGCACACTAAACCCAAATCAAGCAAAGGCAAGGAAATAATAAGGATTAGTGCAGAGATAAATGAAATAGAGAATACAGAACAATAGAGAGAATCAATGAATCCAAAAGTTGGTTCTTTGAAAAGATCAATAAAATTGACAAACCTTTAACTAGACTGACAAAGAAAAAGAGAGAGGATGCATTAACTAAAATCAGAGATGAAAGGGGGGACATTACTACTATCCAAACAGAACTAAAAAAGGCAATAAGAGAATACTATGAACAATTGTATACCAAATAAATTAGTTAACCTAGGTGAAACAGACAAATTGCTAAAAGCACACAAACTGCCGACACTGATACAAAGAGAAATAGATTTCAACAAATCAATACGAAGGAAAGAGATGGACTCAGTAATCAAAAAACTCCCAAGAAAGAAAAACCCAGAACCAGATTGCTTCATAGGTGAATTTTAGCAAACATTAACACCAAACCTTCTCAAACTCTTGCAAAAAATTATAGATGAGGAAATACTCCCTCACTCATTCTATAAAGCCAAGATCACCCCAATACCAAAGCCAGAGAAAGCTACTACAAGAAAAGAAAATTGTAGAACAATATTTCTTATGAACATAACTGTAAAAATCCACAACAAAATGCTAGCAAACTCAATCCAACAGCACATTTAAAGAAATATATCCCATGATTAGGTATGTAAGGACGGTTCAACATAAAAACAATCAATTAATGTAATATGCCATATTAGTAGAACAAAGAGGGAAAAACACAGGATCATCTCAACTGATGCAGTAAATGCATCTGACAAAATCCAGCAACCATCCTTGATTAAAAAAAACACTTTGAAAATGAGAAGGAAATTGCCTCAACATAATAAAGAGCATATGAAATCCCACAGCTAACATTGAACTCAATGATGAAAGGCTGAAAGCTTTTCTTCTAAGATCAGAAACAAGACAAGTATTTCCAGTGTCACTACTGTTATTCAACATTGAACTGGAAATTTAGCCAGAGCTACTAGGCAAAAAAAAAAAAGTTATCAAAATGGGAAGGGAAGAAGTACAACATTCTCTATTTGCCGATGACATGTGTTTTGATTTGCTAAAGCTGCCACGGTGCAACACACTAGGGATGGATCAGCTTCTATAAAGGGGATTTATTTAATTACAAATTTACAGTTCCTCAGAGGAAAGCCAGCTTTCCTCCAGGTTTCTCTGTCACATGGGAAAGCACGTGGCGATGTCTGCTGGCCTTCTCTCCTGGCTTTTGGGTTCAAACAGCTTTCCCTGAGGCATATCCTTTCTGCATCTCCAGACATCTGGGTCCGAGCTCTTGATCTCTATTCTGACTGCTCTCTTTTAAGCCTCCAGCAAATTAAATTAAATGTCACTCATTGTGAAGGCATACCCCTTAGCCTATTGCAGATGTAATCAGCCGTAGATGAATTTCACATGTTGCTGATTTAAGTCCACAGCAACAGAACAACCTGGCCAAGTTGACACTTGAACCTAATTAATACAACATGATATGGAAATCCTGAAAAAATCTACAACCAAGCTACAAGAGTGAATAATCAAATTCAGCAAAGTGGTGGGATAAAATAGCGACGCACAAAAATCAGTAGTGTTTCTGTACACAAGTAATAAGCAATGAGAAGAGGAAATCAAGAAATAATTATATTTACAATAGCAATTAAAAGAATCAAATACCTAGGGATAAATCTACCAAGGATGTAAAGGACTATACATAGAAAAGTTCAAAACACTGCTAAAAGAAATCAAAGATCTAAAAAAAGAAATAGAAGGGCATTCTGTTCATGGGCTGGAAGACTAAATATTGTTAAGAAGTGAGTTCTACCCAGGACAATTTACATATTAAACACAATCCTCATCAAATTTCCAAAAGCTTTCTTTGCAGAAACACAAAAGCCAACTATCACATTCACATGGAAGGCTAGAGGTCCTGAATAGCCAAAACCCAGAAGAATTGGAGGCTAGGACTTGAACAGTTATTTGCACACCAATATTCATTAGGTGTTATCCACAGTAGCCAAAAGATGGAAGTGACCCAATTATCCATTTACTGATGAACGGATAAACAAAATGTGATATATACCTGCAATAGAATATTATTCAGCCATAAAAAGGAATAAAATTCTGATATGTGTGACAACATGGATGAACCTTGAAGACAATATGTTGAGTGAAATAAGTCAGACACAGAAGGACAAATATTATGTGATCTCACTATTAAGAAATTATTAGACTAAGAAAATTCATTGAGTGAGAAACTAGAATACAGGTTTCCAGAGGCTGGGATTGTGAAGTTAATGCTCAGTTGGTACAGAATTTCTTTTTTCTTTTTTAACATGGGCAGGCATTGGGAATCGAACCCGGGTCCTCGGGCATGGCAGGCAAGCACTCTTACCTGCTGAGCCACCGTGGCCCGCCCAGTACAGAATTTCTGTTTGGGTTGGTAGAAAAGGAAAAGGAGCCTGAGGCCTGAACCTGAAGTACTCCAAGGCTTAGAGCCACAACAGTTTCTTCCTGAGTCTGGGATATTGCTAAACCTGCTGCCTTGGGTTGAAAAGTGCTGATTAAGACAGGAAGGAGGTGTTCTCAAGGAATACCTCAGAGGTCAGGATGCAAGTGAAGCAAGGACTAAAGTAGGACGCAGAACTGATGCAAGTCAGAGAGCTTGGTGGTACAATCTAAAGCAGCAGGAGAAATGGGAAGACAAGGATGGGTGGGAAGAGAGCAGGTGCCAGAGAGAAGCAGCTGCTTTACTAACAGTTCAGGGACCCTCTATAGCACAGTGGGCCAGTTCCCCCAACACTGGGGGTCAGGCTCTTCCAAACACAAGGGGCCAGGTCCCCTACTTGGTCCTGCCTTGTCTTACTAGGGCAGAAGCTCTGAATGAACTGAGAGAAGGGAGAAACCAGCCATATATCTCTCTTTGAACTGAGATCATAATGAAAGTGCTAATTTTACTGATAAATGTTGAAATGAATTGAGAAAACTTGGGCTTGTGTCACAGTGACCAGGGTGTGGCTGGGGGTTTTATCTGGCTTTTTGCTTCTGGTTACCCCAAAGAATTAACCCCCTTCCTGTCTTTTGGAAGATTTTCACGAGTAGCAAGGAAACACTGAAAGTTCAGTACTCCTATTTACTTAATGGTCTATTCCACTTGAAACATTAAGCTCTCCCTGGGTGGTCTTGTCTTAATTATGTTCAAAGGGTGCTGATTAACAGAGCTAGCACATAGATGCCTTCCCCCCACTGCCTTGCATCCTCAGACACTGCATCCCGCAGCTTCCTTATCTGCACCTTCTCCCACCAACTCCTTCTCACTTGTGCAAACTGCCTTACCAGGGTAAAACTGCAATAAAGAACATTACGGCAGCCCCGCAGATGAGGGATTATTTTAAGACACCAATTTCCCAGCAGAAAAAGACCCTTTTGGATAATTTCCTGCGAGCTAATTATAACAGCATTTCAACTGTTTTAAGGAAACTTGGAAATGGAGACGGATCATGGAGAAAGAGAACCCAAGGGAGGACGCATGAGACTTCTTTGAAAAGAATAAAAACATGAATTAGGCTGGAGGACATCAAACTATAGCCACTGATTTTTCTTAAGAGCAACGGATATATTTGAACATGGTTAATAGGGAAAGAATTTTAGGTTGTGTATCTGTTACAAGAAAAATTGGTTTAAAAAAACGATGGTATGACTGTCTAACACAAACAGGGAACCCTAAAGTTTACCATGGACTATAGTTAACAGGACCATTATAAAAACGTTCTTTCATCAATTGTAACGAATGTACTACAAAATATGTCGATAGGGCGGGCCATAGTGGCACAGCAGGCAGAGTTCTCGCCTGCCATGCCGGAGACCCGGGTTCGATTCCTGGTGCCTGCCCATGCAAAAAAAAAAAAAAAAAATATATATATATATATATATATATACACACACACACATATATGTTGATAATAGGGGAGGGTATATGGGAACTCTGAATTTCCTGCATGATTTTTCTGTAAACCTACAACTTCCCTAATTTAAAAAGAGAGAGAGAAAAGGAATGGGAGATTCTTATTCAGTGGTGAAAGCAGCAAACAATAGAAGGCTAGTTGCCACTTTTAGCTGTGCCTGAGGCAGCCCAACTGCCACTTGGTGATCAGATTACTTAACTGCTTCCTACCTTGATTTCCCTTTCTGTTAAATGGAAATTGAAGTGCTGGCTGGCAATGTTTTAAAGAGATTTTTTAAAGTAGAAATAAATGGTGAGGATAAAGAACATTACTGAGAGAGTAATAGTTCTCAAGGTTTACCCTGAATGAATGGAACCACACGGAGCATTTTATTAATGAAGTGCAGGGTGCCCAGCTTTTCTTTGCAGAGTAAACATACACCCAGTGGTAAGGACTCCGTTTGCATTGTTCAGTCGTGTTGTTTGTAAATCCTTGGCGTGATTACACAGTATTTGTTCTCTATTGTTTGAAAAACTCTTTAAAAAGCTTAATATAGAACCCAATCCCTGCTGGTTTTGTTCTTTTCACTTGGCAAAGGTTGATTGATTTTATTTTTCTTTTGGCCTGTGCTTCTTAGCGGCTTGAAATGAGCAGGACTTTTTGTTTATCTCTTTACCACATTGTCAATAATAGACTGGCTCTGGGAACTGGCTGCACAGGGTAACTTCTGCAGCAGGACTTGCAAAGAGAAGGGGGCTTGGTATAAATGTGGAGTATTGTATTGTATTGTATCACTTTAACTCTCTTTTCTCAGGTGTTGGAACCATTTCTCAGGAGTTACTCTTTTCCACTAGTGAAAATTCACACAATTGTCTTAAATGGTGCTGCTAAATCTGTAAAAAAAAAAACAAAAAACAAAACAGCAACAACAAATTTAATGAAAAAAATGTTAAAACACATTTAGTGAAAAAGGAGAAAGGGAGTATATAGAAATGATAACATGAGAAATTGGCTATACTGTGATCTGGTTTGATTATGTCTGTATGGGATATATGAATGAGGTTGAATGGAAGAGATTTCTCAAAATGACAAGGAAAGATAAATCCAACCCAGTGGTTCTTAACTTTAGCTGCACATTGGAATCACTTGGAAATTTTAGACAAAAGGATGCCCAGTCTTCTCCCCTGAAATCAGAACACCTGTAGGTTTAGATACATTCATCTTCCCGTTCTCTTCAGTCGCACAGGGTCAAGAGCTACTGATAACCAGTAAAAACGCTTCTTTTAGGTGACTCCAAGGCTCAGTGCTCTACACCTGTCTGGACCCAATACACAGTTGTGGATTTTATCTAATTCTGAATCGGCCTCCTCTTTTAGCACCGCTCCCACACTAGCCAGCTCTTCTTCGCTTTCAAAAAGTAAGCTTTATTTTTCTTCAGTTGAACTCATGGAGTCTTTAGGATGCTATGAAAATACCAAATGAGGGGGAATGACAGAGGTATTGATTGCCTTGGATTAAAGTGATGTGGAAATATTTCCTCAATGGCCCTGATGTTACTGTGGAAAGATAGTGTGTGTGTGTGTGTGTGTGTGTGTGTGTGTGTGTGTGTGTGTGTGTGTGTGTGTGTGTGTGTGTATGGTATTGATTTTCTATCTGCAAGGCAATGCTTTTCAGCTTGGGAGACAGATGCTTTCCCCAGGGCCATTCCAAGGACGCCATAGGGCCCCAATTTTTGACTCCTTTGACATGTTTCTTTCCTTTGACAGTAACTGAAAGGCTCCTGTTAAAGAGAACTCATGTTCGGTTGGAGAGGTAATAGAGAAACATATAGGCCTGTTGATTTAATTTCTGTCTGTTGGTATATTATATCCAGAGGAGAGTTCTCTGAGAGAATGGGGTTCAGAAAATGTAAAAGGATCACAATGAAGAGGGAAGAATCAGTGAAGAACAGGGGAAGCCAACCGGGGCAACCAGAGAATAGGGAAATTATGGGGCAGCTGGGGCTCTTGAAGGCTGGGGTGGAAGAAAAGAGAAGCCCTGATCCACTGCCTCAGACTGGAGTCTTTCTGTTTTAGTTGGCACTTTTCAACCCAAGGTAGCAGGTTTAGTAACACCCCAGGCTCAGAAAGAAACTGCTATGGCTCTAAGCCTCGGGGTTCTTCAGGCTCAGGCCTCAGGCTCCTTTTCCTCTTGCATACTCACTTCCTAGGTGATCTCATAGTTTTAAGTTATAATTCCACTCCAGCCCTTCCCAGTGAACTTCAATTGCAAACATCCCTTACCTACTTGGATGTCTAATTGGCATTTCAAATTAGACACACCTAATATTGCCCTCAGGACCCCTCTCTTCTCCCACACTTGCTCTTGCTGAGGTCTTCCATGTCTTAGAAAATGGCAGCTCCACACCAGCGTCCCTAAGGCCGAAAGCTTTGGAGGTATCTGGTCTCCTCTCTGTCTCATCCCTGGACATCTGGTATGCCAGTAAACATGTTGGCTCTACCTTTAAAATATGTGTGCTGGTTTGAAAATATCATGTACCCTAAAAAAGCCATGTTTTAATCATGATCCAATCTTGTGGGAGCAGCCATTTGTTTTAATCCCTGATTCAATACTTTAGGTTAGAAACTTCTAATTAGATTATCTCCATGGAGATGTGATGCACCCAATTCTGGGTGTGAAGTTTTGATTAGATGGAGATGAGACTCCACCCATTTCAGGTGGTTCTTGATTAGCTTACTGGAGTCTTTAAAAGGGGAAACATTTTGGAGAAACCTCAAAAATGGCAGAGCTGACAAACTTCACAGAAGAGCTGACACAGATGCTGACACTTGGAGAACAGAGACACAAATGTTTGGAGTAGCTTGGAGCGCAGCAGAGGTCCCCATGAGATGTTAAGAAAGCCAGAACCTGGAGAGAGCAAAGGGAAGCCATGAGGTGAAAGCCTGGCCTGGAGAAGCAAAGTGAGGAACCCCACAGGAACAGAGGCTGAAAGAAAGGGAACCCAGGAGCAAGGGACCAGCAGATGCCAGCCATGTGACTACCTAGCTGACAGAGGTGTTCCTGACCCATCGACTTTCCTTAAATTAAAGTATCTTTTCCTGGATGCCTTAGTTTGGACATTTTTATAAGCTTAGAACTGCAAACTTGCAACTTATTAAATTCTCCTTTTTAAAAGCAGTTCCAGTTCTGGTATGTTGCAAGTTTGCAATCTAAAATAATATGCCTAGAATGTAACTATTTCCTTGCACCATCTGCCATCTCCACCTAATCCAACCACTGTAGCTTCTCATTTGGTTTTTCCTGGAGCCTTCTAACTGTTCTCTGCCTTTCCCATCTCCCCAGCCTCCTCCCATCTATTCTATACATACCAGTGTAGTGATTCTTTTAAAACCAGAGCCAAAGTCCTCTCCTCAAAACCCTCCAATGGTTTCCCATCATACTCAGCATAAAAGATGAGTGAGGCCCTGCCAACTTGGGGCTCCTTTGGTCTCTCTTTCTTCTATCCATTTCTCTCCAATTCAGCCATACCAGCTTCTTCCCTGCTTCCCAAACATCCTTGGAAACTGGCCTCTGCACTTGCTTGGAATGATCTTCCCTCAGGGACCTGCTATCCTGTCACCATCTTCGGTAGTTGCCCAATGCTATCTGCTCATGTTGTCCTGTTGTGGAGTTCAACTGTGCCCTTGGCTTCCCTAACCATTCTCTGCTTAATCTTCACAATGGCATTGTCACCATTATTTGGTTGTTATTGCCTCCCCATGGAGTCTCTGAGCTCCATAAAGTCAGTGATTTTTGTCTGTTTTGTTCCCTGCTGTGTCCCCCAACATGTACAACAGTGTCTGGCAAATTGTAGGTGTTCGACAAATAATTATTGGATGAAAAAAAATAAACTGAAATCCTCAGTAATCTAAAACCCTAAATTAATGGGTTCACCTTGTCCCCCTGTGACCACATATTGGCCTCATACCCAAGCCTCCCAATGGTGGAACTTCCCACCTGTGAGACTGAGGCTCTCACTGCCTCACACTTGGCCTCTAACCTGGCCTGCTCATCTGGATCTTCCACCTACCTGGGACGGATGCTGGGCCCTTGCTCATCCCTGCTGAGTCTTGACTTGAACCCTTTGCACACAGCAGTCATTTCCAACTTCCCCTACCTCAGTGGATCCACCTCACTGGTTCATACTCCATTTAGCTCATGCTGCCTCTTTTCTCTAAAATGAACACCTCCTGGACTTCACTAAAGCTGTTGGCCTCCCAGAACTCTGATGCCTTGGTCAATTCCAGTCCTAGTGGAGCATCTGTTATAATAATTTTAAATTATTCTTCAGGTTGGCCCTACACACCAGACCGTAGAAATAGTGAGTCCTTTCTACGGTGGCAATGGTGCATGAGAAGGAGGGGAAAAGGCTTCTCGATGACCTCGATTTCAGGACTATGGTTGTTCTGAAGTGACTGGGGAAGCTGGCACAGCCACCGCTTCCGGAGCTCCCTGTGGGCTCTCATGGGGAGGAGTGGTGGCCTGGGGAGGGTGTCAGGCCCCATCCCACCACCAATCCTCATCTGGCTTCTTAGGCATGCAGCTGTGCCCAGAGTCCTGGCTGTTGATTTTTGAGATAGAAGTCCCTGGGGGCAAGAGCGAGCGTGGAAACTGTAGGCTGTTCCTGGACTATTTCACAACAGTTTCCTCAAGGAAAAAGAAAAAAAAAAAGCCTCATTCTCTTCATCACCAGAGTTACATAACCTGACATTTCCCTTGCTGGTTGAAATGAATTTCCTTACTTTGCCTGAATAAATAGACCACAAACTCTCTGGGACATGCTACTTTCCCACTCAAGCCCTTCCGAGGGATTGCCTACTCTTGTTTTCTCTATGGGAGCTGGAGCCCAGATCTGGGCCAGGTCTTCATTAACGACTTCGCCTCTGAGTGGGGCTTCTGTCCAGACACCTTTTAAATGTCTCACCAAGTAGAAAACAAAGCTCTACCTGCGGCAGCTGTGGCTGACTCAGGAAGTCCAGCTCACTGTGCAGTGCTCCTCTATGTTTCCAAGTTCAAACACCTGAGTACTTGAGAGAGCTTGAATATGATTGGCCCAGTGTGTCCTGTCACATTACTTCATGCCCTAGGTCATTGGCTGTTGTATGGTCAGGTGACCCAACAGGCCATAGTCTGATGTGGGGGATGGAGTAACAGGAAATTCACACGGTTGCTAGGCAACAGATGCTGAGGGCAGGGGTACTTTCCCTTAGAAAGGTGAGCCAGCTCACCTTGGTGGTCAGCTACTGACTGATATCTCTAGGCAAATAGTTTCAATTTTGGTTACTCTTCCCCAGGAAAGGCTAGAAGCTCAGAGCTGCTTTTATAGTGTGATCTAATTGAGACAGTATTTTAGCAATTCCCAATGGAAACATCCTTTCACATTAAGATAGATAAAGAATTTGGCCAATTAACTGTGAAAGTGATTCCATCCTCTGCCATCATCTGGGTCCTTAGACAAAAACACACGTGCCAAACCAAAAACCTGATTTTTAATTTTAGCCCGAATTACCAGGATCACAAGAGGCTGTTGCTTGAATGACCCAGACAGATTGCATCACTTTTCTTCTTTGCTTTGCTTGTGGAGACCAGTGGTCACCCCTGGGATGGGAGAATGTCTCAAAAATAAGTTAGAACTTGGAAAAATTTCATTTCCACAATTTCATTGTTCTGAGTTTCTTAACAAACAATATGGTACTATAAGCGTATATATGAGCTGACCCTCTTTTTAAAAATACGGTCTTGATGAAATATCAGGCTTTATTTTTCACTTGAAAAATGCATGTGTGGGAATCAGGCATAAAGGTGTGATGATGCTTTTCTTTGAATTATATTTATCAGATTGTGTTTTCCCTGTTTATTTCAATTACATTGTATTATACTGCCTCATTTGAAGTGCTCTTTTCTTATTATTTATGCTTTCACAATAATTCAGTTTGTCTAATAGTGGTGAATATAATTTAACTAAAAATTTTAACCCAGAGGCAATTTTTTTCTCTAAGAAAGCACAGAATATTGTAGAACAGTGTTAATCTAAGTACATGTTTTTATTTTTAGTGATTTCATTAGATGGGAAAATTTAAAAATCGTTCCTAATCACCTTCTTACAGCAATCTGATGAGATTGCTCTTTCCTATTTACTGATAAACCTCTCAACTTTTCATCGCAGGACACACCCATAGCTTGTGTGTTCCCATAGTGTGTCCTGTGTGTAATTCTTGTGAGCTGGCTCTCTCTGATTCTGCAGGAATGTGTTCAAAGTACAGGTTCTTGAGTTGGACCACCTGAGTTTGAATCTTGGCTCCCACTATGAAGTCTTGCTAGGGATACTAAATCTTGATTTCCACCATTTTCTCTTCTATAAAATAGGCTTTGATAGTCCCTACCTGTGATGGCTAGGTTCTAGTGTCAACTTGGCCAGGTGATGGTGGTCGGTGGTCTGGTCAGGTAAGTGCTGGCCTAACTATTGCTGCAAGGATATTTCATGGCTGGTTGATAAACTGGAAGGCTGGTGTATTAAATCATCAGTCAGTTGATTGCATCTGTGGTTGATTACATCTGTGATCAACTAAGAGTGTGTCTCCAGCAAATGAGATAACTCAATCAGTTGGTTTTGATCCAATCTTTGAAGACTTTTAAGGAAGAAGAGAGAATTTTTCACTGCTTCTTCAGCCAGCAAGCCTCTCCTGTGGAGTTCATCTAGACCATTCCTCAGAGTTGCCAGCCTCACAGCCTGCCTTATTGATTTGAGGCTCTTCCATTTCCACGGTTGCATGACATACTTTTGTAAATCTTATATTTACAGGTCTGTTTTTCTGGAGAACCCTTACTAATACACTACCCCACTGGGTTGCTGTGAACATACTTAGCACCTGATACCTCATACTCAGTAGAAAATATTATCATTTTTACTTTAATTATTATAATTTTTAATTTTTTCCCACTTGAGAAAGCCCATATTAAAATGCAAATAAATGACAGTAGTCTCTTGAGAGCAATTAATCTAATTAAAATTTTATATTGTACATTTAAATTTTCCTATAAAAGGAAAACGATCTATAACCTTTAGTTCAGAACCCAATGGATGTCCTGTTATGGCAAGTGTTGCCCCATGATTTTCTTCTCTGTATTCATGTCTATAATCGATTTTTGCAGGTTGCTAAATGCCATTTGGAAAACAGAATTCATCCACTCTGAAAAATAAAATAGTTGAGAGATTTAATTCATGTACATAAAAGCATTTTGTTTTTGAAAAGTTTAAACTATCCAAATGTTTATTAAATAACTTACTTTCTACCAGAAATCATAATAAAATAATAAAAGCAAATACCCCCCAATAGTGCATTAGTATACATGACTATTCCTTTTGTTAGCACATCTTGTGGAAAGTTTATGTTTGTTAAATTAAAATTAAAACTTCTTATGTTAGCTAAAATCTTTCTTGCTGTAAGCATGCTGGGGGACATTAATCTCAGGTAAATTTGCATATTCAAATTATTGTGTGGGCTAACTCATAAGTTTAGAGAGGATTGCTTAAAGGTCCTTAAGATCATTTCTTTTTAAATGTTCTTAGGTGTTAGAGTATGTTAAACAGATAATCAGAAAGTATTGGCAAAGTCATTTGAGGGATGGGAGAAAGAATATGGAACTATTAAACCTTACCATTAGGGAATTTCCTGATACTGTGTCAAACTTTAAGGACACCCAAATCAATAGGCCATGCCCTCGATCATGAGGCTTACTCTTGTGAAGTATATGCAGATAGAATAGAAACTTAGACTACCTATAGGCAGGCCTAAGAATTACTTCTGGAGGACCTCTTTTCTTGCTCAGATGTGGCCTTAGTCACTCTAAGCCCAACTCCGCAAGTGAAATCATTGCCTTTTCCCCTACATGGGACATGACATCCAGGGTTGAAAGTCTCCCTGGCGACATGGGAGATGACCCCCAGGGTCATATGAATCCAGACCTGCCACCCTGGAATCAACAATTCCATCCTGACCAAAAGGGAGAAAAGAAGTGTAATTAATAAAGTATCAGTGGCAGGAAGAGTTCAAATAGAGTCAAGAGGCTTCTCTGGAGGTTGCTCTTATGCAAGCTTCAGGTAGACATTGCTACCTATCATAACTTGCCAACCGTCAACCAGGCCCATTCCAGCTAATCCTAAAGAACACCTAGGGCAATATGTAAGATTCCACAAGCATTCCAGGCACTGGAGTAACTTTCCAGAAACCTACAACCTCCAGATGGTTCTCTGGTCCAGATAAGTCCTGACACCTAGCCCAGCTTCTCCAGAACATCAGAACATCTCCCTATCCCATATTAGTGACAGACCCTTCCAACATCAAAAATTTAGAATTGCCATAGCCCAAACACCCCTAAAGAGAGAAATGGAAAGATCAAAGGTGATGGTGGAATTATTCAGAGAAGATAGGATTTAATAAATGAATATGAATGCTGAGTCATTAAATTGATATCTCTTTCAGTCTCCAGTATTTTAGAGCAGCTAGAAGTAGAAACCTGAAATTGTGAAATTGTAATTCATGTCAAAGTCTGAAATATGTTTTACAACTAATTGTGGTGCTGTGCTTTGAAATTTATAGCTTTTTTGTATATATGTTATTTTTCACAAAAAAAGGAAGGAAAAATGTCGATTGTGATGATAAAAAAATTTAAGCCCTCTGGCCTCCTATACTCTGGAGCAGCTAGAAGGAAAAATAGGAGAGGATCGTATTGTAGCCCATAACAAACTCTGGGATCTGTCCTGTAACTATTTGTTGAAGAGGGCTTTGAAAACTATTACTTTTTTCTTTCTTTGCTTTGTATATGTGTTATACTATACAATAAAAAAAAGTTAAAAATTTTAAAAAAAGGCCCTAAAAATGTTCTTAGGTGTTGATTATGAGAGTTTTGTTTTTCTTTTGTAACCAAGCCAGTTTCTTTTAAAAATGCAATTTTTTTGAGTGATATTCACATACCATATAATCAACGTGTATAATCAGTGGTTCACAATATCATCATATAGTACTGCATTCATCAAAAAAATCAATTTTGAACATTTGCATTACTCAAAAAAATACATATAAGAATAAAAATGAAAACAAAACAAAACAAAACACCCCAAACATCCCATACCTCTTATCTCCTCCTATTTTTATATATTTTTGGTCCTTTAATTTTTTGCTCATCTGTCCATGAATGGAGTGTCATCGCAAGGTTTTCACAATCACCCGGTCATACTGTAACAACTTTATAGTTATACAATCATCTTCAAGAATCAAGGCTACTGGAATACAGCTCAACAGTTTGAGGTGTTTATTTTACCTTTTCTAATCCACTAAAAACTAAAAAAGGCTAACTATATAATGCATAAAAATAACCTCCAGAAAGACCTGTTGACTCTATTTGAAGTCTTTCAGCCACTGAAACTTTATTTTATCTCATTTCTCTCTTCCCCTTTTTGGTCAAGAAGGCTTTCTCAATCCCATGATGCTAAGTCCCAGTTCATCTCAGGAGTCCTGTCCCACATTTCCAGGAAAATTTACACCCCTGGGAGTCATGTCCCATATAGAAAGGAGGGCAGTGAATATACTTTGCTGAGTTGGCTTCCAGAGAAAGACTAAGCCAGTTTTGAGACACACCTCACCCAACAGATGGCAAAAGATTTTCTTCCTTCACCTTCTCGTCCTACCATTCTCATGTTCGGAAGACCAAGTCTAATTGATTAGAAAAGCTAATATCTAAAAAGCAAAACTAAACAAAACAAAAACCTTAAAAATATACGCTATATAAATCAGAAGCAGATTTTCCACTTTTTTTTTCCTGCACAGGCAGGCACCGGGAATGGAACCCAGGTCTCTAGCATGGCAGGTGAGAACTCTGCCACTGAACCACCATCGCACCTCACTATTCTTTTTTTTTTTTTAGCCCATTTTCTACTTCAGACAATGTCTCAGTGTAAAAAAGAAAAAACCAAACAAGCAAAAAAACAATCAATCAACACTTAAATTGCTGTAGGAAATGCCTGAAAAGTTTAGGGTAAGATCATCTGACAGAGGGAAGGGCTTCAGAGGCACGGAAAAGCTAAACCTGTACAGGTTAGTGCAGTAAAAAACCTAATTAATCAACGACCAGGAAGGCAGAGCATGTTGAGGTATCCACGGCTAAGCAAGAAAGTTAAAGAAATGCTCACAGAATATGTGTCCTCATTTCCACTTTTAGCTGTAACTAATTTTGGATTAAGCATTTATGTGCTGAATGAATGCTGTATATATATTTTCCAACTAGACACTCCTGTTTAGACTTCAAACCTTATTATAAGTAAAGAGAAAACCGACTGGATTGCATAAAAATTTCAATCGACCAGATTGCATAAAAATTTTACAAGCAGATGAACACATCACTTATCTTTTGTTAAATATCGATCTTAAAGGAAGTGCTGCGAAAGTTCATCAGGCCTAGCTGGCTGAAACCAAGGCCACCCCCTCCTCTATTTTTTTTCAAGGAGATTTTCCAGTCCTAGTCAAATGGTGGTGCTAGTTCTTTATTTTTGAGTTGCTGCATTTCCTAATTTCATGATCATAACGGCCCCCTGTCTACTGCCTCAGAACGGATTTCTCCAAAACTGAAAATGCAGGCTCCAGGCTCAGAAGCTCCCTAACGGCTCCAAAGATTAACACTCCTTCCTCCTGTCCATTCAGTAACACGAGAAGACAGCCTTCTCTTCAAGTAGGTACTCCTCTTTCTTCTCAGTTTAATTTTTTTTTTTTTTGGTTTTTGCTATATATATGCTACTGTTTACAAGCACAGTGTAACTTTAGAGCTTACCTCTCACGTTAAAAGGCGTTCATTTTTCTCTAAATGCTCCAGGGATATTTTTCAAAGCCTTTGCAAAGCAAAACGTCCCTGTAGGCAAGTCTGACTACGGTGTTAAAACGTTAAATCTAAACTTGGTACAGTGGAAATTCACTTTTGGAATAATATTCAGCTGAGTCAGAGGGCAAGGCGAGTCCTCTCTTCAGTTCTGCGCTGATAGGCTGCCTGGCTGCCCCAGATAAAGTATGTTTATTGGACTCCTCTCACTGTAAGGTTCTCTATTGTTAGTGTGTCGGAATCTTACCAGTTCTCGATCTGATCACTGACTAGCGTGAACATACTCCCTGTTTTCTTCATCTTTGGTGCTATAACTCACACGAATTTGAATGCAGCAATCTGAACAAGCCACTATTTGTTTCCTGGAGGCAGTAAAGTTTTCTGAAGAGCTACACAATCTAGCAATACCAGGATGAGCTACCCTCTGTTTCAATGACCCTATGGTTTCAGACAAGTTATTTTGAGTCCTGCTGCCTCAGTTTTCTCTTCTGTGGAAAAGATAGGCTAGTTTTTGTTTTGTAGCAGGGTGGTGCGTGCATTAGTGGCTCCATCGCGAACGATGTGATAGTCAAAAAAGCTGGGACAAAATACTTTCATTTTGATTAGAGGAATGTCCCACGTTTCAGGAAGTATTTGTTAAGTTTTAGGTTTCACGTTTTGTCAGTAAGGTCACCAGATTTTGTTCTGTCAGACGTGCCCATAGAAGCTGACATGATTTTTTTAAAAATACTTAACGCTGGATAAAGGCCTGGGCATTATAGGACTTAGAATTGTGGCACTAATTTCTCTTCAAAGGTCCTAGATTTCTAATAGCTTTATGGGCCAGATTGAATAGACTTACAGAATAGCTCTAAGCAAAAGGTTGCTGGAAACTTCTCCTGTTTTGAATGTATATATGCATTGATGTACACAGATACATATATTAGTATTGAGAGTGAAGTTGTGTTTAAGAGGTGAAGGTATTTGAACTGAATAGAGAACTAAAAGAAATGAAGTTGGTTGGGAACTTCTGAAAATTCGAAGCCCAATTTCCACTCTAGAACATTCTTTTGTACTTCTTTAAACCAAACGTTCACCCCAATTGATAATATTATACGAAGACCATCCATTGGGCCTTAAAATGCATGGATATAAAATCCTAAGAGTTGCTGTATTTTCAAAGACATTGGGAACAATAAAGGATTTGGGTTTTGGAAACAGGCAGATTTAGAGAAGCTAGATTTTGAATATAAAGGTCAGGGTATTTCTTAGTGGGATATATTTCTTAGACACTTGGAGATATTTGTTTTGTTTCATTGCTTATGACAGGTAAGGGAGGTATAAAGCACATAGGTCATAAACCTGAAGCAGAAACAAAGTCAAACAACTTTCTTATTTCATTTAACTCTGCATCTTTCATTTAGTTTAGGATCTGGAGCTTGCTACCTCCTCCAAATCCTCACTCTAAGCCTTTATACAAAATAAATTTACAAAGTAAATTTACTTTGGGTGCCTGCGAAACATTTTTACATGGTTCTTGGTAGATATTTACCTGTATTATTTAACCTAGTTAACCAGTACAATTGCCAGAGCTGAAGGTCTGGGAGATGGAGTGTCAGTTTGCTTTGCATAGAGAAATCTCTACTCTGCGGTTACAGATTGGTTGGCAGGAAAAATAGGCAGGAAAGAGGGTGACCCAGCTCAGAGTAGGTCATCCACACTGTAAAACACTCATAGCACATTCTTTATCAATGGTAGTTGAGACAAGGTCCTGCCATTGGCCTCTCTGTCATTAGTCCCTGAGAGACACCCTTAAGGCAGTAATCTAAGGGTGGCTTTTGATGAAGTTGATGGTGATGATGGTGAGTCTGCCTTCTTGGCAATCTCTCAGTAGCCTACCCTAGGTCATTCCTTCTGGACCACAGCAGCAAAACCTTACACAACAGTGTGTTCTGTGGTTCTTTCTAAGGGATGTAAGTTTTTTATTTATCAAAGTCTGTGACTCAGAGGATGCAGAGGATTGCACTATCCATTCCTTCCCCACTCCCACTCCAAATATTTCTCTAAAAAGCTTATACTTCTGATCAGGTTTTCCACAGAAGATAACTTTTTAGTGAGGATTCCATTCATGAGTGACAACTTAGCTTCAGAGCCCAGCTGAATTGAATCCATGCCATAGGTCCCCAACATTTTTCTAGCTGTGTGATTCTGACACAGAAGTGTTTTTTCAGACAATAAGAGTAGCTACCAGGCATAATTATATGGAATAAATGAGATTAAACTACCTGTGAAATAATTCTTACAGTCTTCGATATGTGGAAGTTGCTTTTATTCCAGTTCTGGTTTAGGATGAGATATACAATAAACATGGGTTGCATGGATGAATGAGTGAAACTCATGGAAGATTTGCATTCATCTGGCAATAATGGGTAGCTGATCTAAAAAAAAAAAAAGAACAGTGAATTCAGATAACTGAGTATTCCATGGGGTTGAAATGCTGCTGCTTTTGTAATGGACATGAAGTGCTGGAACAGAAAGTATGCAAACCTCCAACAACCTTCCCTCCATTCTTCCTCTCCCTGTGATTATAAGGATAGTCATATCCCTTTGGCATGAGAAAAGCAGCAGAACAGCAAAAAGGCAAAGTTTTTGCTATGATGAGCACATTAAAAGCTTATTAGAGATGCTTCATATTCATTTTCATATCAAAGAAAGCATTCTGCTCCATTGTTCCTCAGTTTCTTAGTCAATACCCATATGAGTTGGCTGCTAACTTTGCAACCTAACTTGATGTCAATGACCCACGGCCATCTCTTCTTCATTGTCCCCTTAACATGTAGTCGAGCCCATGAGGAGGTGATAATAGCAATTACATTGGCGTTTAACATGTAGGGAGCTCCTACTTTGTGCTGTGCTTTTTATTGGTATTATCACATCGAAACTTCAAGCATACCCAGGTCATACCCAGGTGGCAAGAAATCTTATTATTCTCACATTAACAATGAAGAAACTAAGGCTTTGTGAAGTTAAGTAACATGTTGAATATCATGCAGATTGTGGTAGTTTGGAGGTATGTACCCCAGAAAAACATGTTCTTATTTTTAATCTACAACTCTGAGGGTGAACCCATTGTAAGTAGGACCTTTTGATGAGTCCACTTTAATTAAGGTGTGACCCAACTGAATCAAGATGGGTCTTAATCCTACTGTTGAAGCCCTTATAGGGAAGGTCACAGAGAGAGAAAGCAAAAGGGAGAAGCTAGAAGCTGTAAGTCAGCAGAATCCCGAAGAAAAAAGAGAGACCAGAGGATGACATTGCCGCATGACAGAAAAGCCAAAATCCAAGGATCACTATAACCAGCCCCAGAATGCCATAGACTTCTGGGAGAATGTGTCACCTTCATGATGCCTTGTATTTAGGCTTTACCTAGCCTCAAAACCATGTTTAAGTCGGTTCATTGCATGGTATTTATTTTAGTAGTCAAGGAAACCACAAATGACAGCCTTAAGACTTAAGAGAAATCAATCTAATTCCAAAGCCCATGTTCACAATCATACTCGATACAGTATTAATTTCTCATGTTTTTGATAAATACAATTTTTGACTTGGAGAAGCAAGCCGAACATCTGGGGCTGATATAAGATTGTACCTTCAACGAGACTCAGTGTTTTCATCTGTAAAAAGTCGATGCCAATGATTTAACAGAGCTTTTGCAGATGTCAATGAGTGTTCATTGAAATAGTGTATTTAAAAGGGGTTTGTAAAAAGTTCAGCTTTGTAAAATGCAAATTATTATATGGACTGCATGAATTATTCCTTAGTTACATGTAAAATCTTGTCACCAAATGAGAAATGGTGTAGTACTCTGAAGTGAGCCGGGAATGGGTGATTGATTTATGGTTCTAAAAAACTGAGAGGTTCTGCAGTGGTTTGAGTGTGGATGGAGAGTTATGCCTCCCTGGCGTGTGGTAGAGTTTGAACCAGAAGATGGAAGGTGTTTTGGCGAGAAGGTGGTATAAGTTCTCAAAAAGAACCTGTTACCTCTCCCTGGGGCATCACTGAAGTCTTTGGTGAAGTTCTTTGACTTCTTTGAGAAGATAAGTTTCCAGGAGCTGCCCCAGCCTTTCTGTTGTAAAAACATAAAGATTCATCAGCAGAGGCTGCACACGGGGAACTGCAGGTGCATAGGAATCTAATCTGGCTTCACTCAATTATTCAAATCTTCAGGAACCTAATCTGGCTTCACTCAATTTTTCAAAGCTGTCCCCAACTCTCAGTTCTTCTAGGTTTCTGGCCAAGAATGGATGCAAATGGGGCAAAGTCTTTGAGCTTTCCTTCTCCTTAAAGACAAGAGCAGGCCCCGTGTGGTTGCTGCCCATCCCCAGGGGGAAGAGAAAAGTCACAACAAAAGGGCAATTCTGGGGATGTTCCCATGTCTGTGCAGTCATGTCTCCTGTTTTAGGACCCAGACCTTTGCTGAGGTCATGGAAGGCAGCTGGTTTTTTGACATTTCTTTTGGTGTGATCTCATCAAACTGTTCTGTCATCAAATGGCTGGTGGCCGAGCTCCCTAAATCTACCCTTTCCCCTAGGTTAGCTGAGAAGGAGCCAAAATGGGCAATCCGCATTTTGGAGAGCCTTCCATTTGGGGCACTCCTTCTGTTGTTCATAGAAACAGCCTCATTGGGGTTTTTTTTTTTCTCATAATTTCCATAAAGACACCAAGAAATCCATCATGACATTTTGAGTTTCTCTGATGGAAAGACATTTGCCTTTTGTACCTGCATTCTTATTGACAATAACCAATCATTCTTTAGAATCCATTTTCTTAAAATAATACAAAGGGGGTATTTAATAACAACTATCACATTATATGTGATCACCCATTTTAACATAGTTCGCTTTAAAACTATGCAACAACTACAGCTATAAATTTCTTTTTTTATGATATGGAATTTTGAAAATTCTACTTGTATTGAGTTTTACTGAAGAATATTTAGGAATTAGGGTTTCTCTGAATCCAATATAGTTCAATCCAACCAACACTGTTTAAACTCTCTTCATTTACGGGGGATCTGCTGTGGTTTGCCAAGGTCTGTCTCAGTGTCTGTATTCCCAACCCGACTCAGAGTGCTTCAAGTACAGAGAAAGAATTGGTTTATTTTTGACTAGTGCCTTGGGAGGGGCCTGAAATGCACATTTCATTTCAACACATATTGTTGTGTCTGATTGAATCTCAGGTGTTCCTTAATCCCAAGGTATTTTCTATTAGTTCTAATCAGTAAGGCACCTGCTATGATATATGATTATGACTTAATAAATATAGTATGTAAAAATTATGCTAATAAGGTTATCTAATATAATACAGGGAAAAGGGAGTGCTTTGAGAAGGATGAGGCTGTGGTATGGAAACACAGAGAGACAGGTGCTGGTTAAGGATGAATTCTCTTAAGAGATAACATTTACCAGATAGAAGGAAAAGGAAGAGCTATGAGCAAAGGTAGGGAGGCAAGATTTTACAGACCCCTTAGCAAGTTTTATGGGACCATAAGTAAGAAGAGAGTAGAGACATGTAGGAAATAATTTAGGAATGGAGAGTTAGATGATAAAGAGCTTGAAAGATTAAATATTTTGGAATAGAGTTGAATGAAATAAAACTTAATTTTAGGAAGTTTTCAGATGAAGAATAGGTACAGCAATTTGGAGGCTACTAGAATAGTTCAAGAGAAGTAAAACACCATTTTAAAAATCTTTTAGGACTTGCTATCTGAAATTCTGATTGGTTATGGTTGTTAAAGAAGATTTAGTTCCAAAAAATAGCTAGTGGTGAAAGAAGTGAGCTGGAAGTCAAAAGATTTCCAGTTACAAGTTATTTGTAACTTTGGCAAATAATTTGTGCACTCAGTGCTCTGTCTCCCAACTTATAAAATGGGCTTAATAACTACCAAATTCTCATCAAAAGGTTAATCTAGCGATATGTTGAACACTAAGTGATAGAACTTTGAAAAGCAACACACCTCATAAATGCACAAAGTGCTATTAACTTGGAATAATTTGGCTTTAATATTATTTTATTTGGAAAAGATATAGATTTGGGAGAAGATAGCTTATATCTCTGTTAGATTAGGTCAAATTAATTATAATTTGTTTATAGTTATCAAAGAGAGACTTTGTATTGGGTGCTGAACATGTCTTTTGACTTTTGGGACTTCGTTTCCCTCACCAATCGGATGAAGGTGTCGGATGTGTGGATGTACTATTTTAAGGTTCTACTGTTTTTGCCTACAGCAATCTCCAGTTAGAAGAGTGAGTTGAGATACTGGTGCCAGTCAAAAGCACAACCAAATCCATTGGCATCTATTCTGAGAATAAAAGGTAGACGTGCCATCATTCCATTGATTTAGGACTCTAGTTGGAAAAGAGAGTTGTGGTATCTCTTGCAGCTGCCTAAAATGCTCTGTGTTTATGGAAATGGGGAACTGAATCCAGAGATTGGAGGGCAGGGGGAAAGGAGAAAATTGTGCTTTCTATCTTCCTCTTTTTTTCTTCTCTTCTAAAGGGAAAGTAAAATGCAAGGAATATTGGGGATGGAGCTTGGGAGGGAAAGCCAGGCACACTAAATAATTTAATTTCAGTTACAATAAATCTCAAGTGATGATACTACAGTCCTGAGGATGTTCCACAGTGGACAGTGCTTGGGCTTTGTGTTTTGAGCAGGGAATTATAAGGACAGGGTGACATCACCATGGTCAATGTGAAGGACATTATCCATGTTGCTTTGATGGTGTGTCTCTAGGTCACTTGGGCTTCACAAATCAAGTGGACAAGGTTTACAATCTAGTGTGAGAAGGAAAAGATTCAGAGAAGCATTTTCTAGGAAAGAGAAAAGCAGAAAGCAAAGATCTCCTGCCTACTATGGTATTCACACTGCAGAAGCAATATTAACATAGCTGCCTGTTAACCATTAAGAAAAGCTCACATGTTGTTCATGTTCAAACTATGCAATGCCCTTGCTTTACCTCCTTCTCACCATCTGGATTCTATCCATTTGACTCCTCTCTCAGCACTTGGAATAAAACTGAAAATCCTAATGTGCCAATTTTCTACTTGTTGGCAGCCGTGGTATGTTCAGTAGATGTAGATTTCTACTGTTAAACAGAAGTTGGTTTGGGGTTATCTAAGGGTTTAGTTTGTTGATGGAATTCCTAACATCCATTCTCGTTGATATTCGAGAATCGGGTAGACAAGCTTGTAGGGTTACAAAAGTGTAGCTAACATGGGTTGCACTTGATTTCCTTATCCAGCTCTTTAGTCCTAAATTTGTTGTCAACTTTATTTATCAAATGTATTCTCAGAGGAGTGGTATTTGCTGTGGCCACAAGGAAACATCTGTGAGCTTAAACCTTAGAGGCAGATAGCCAGTTGGAACATTTGGCACAGGCGGCGTAGATTGCAGAAGAGAAAAATTAATCAAGGCAACTCTCAAAAATATCATGAAGGCAACTAAGAAAAATGTCTTATCACTGACAAACTGAAGTATTGAGTTCAGATTAATTAAGAAATAGCAGAATCCGTGATAAATCAACTAAGAGCGTCATATTATGGCAAATTTGGAAGTTGATTTCAATTCCTACTGCCAGGATTTATGGTACCTTATATAATGGAATCCTGAGTTCTAAAAGATCAAAGGCAAATGCTGGCTCTTTCTTCATCCATTCTCTTCGGTCAAGCCTACCCAGCAAGTAGCCAAGTGGAGAGTTGAGCAATTATCTGAAGTGGGCAGTGGAGATGGCCAAAACCAGATAATATATAACCAGAAAGTCACAGCGGAGGGAAAATGTGGACTGAAAAAGTTAGTGCCAGGGGCAGGGGTGGGGGTAGAATGTCATGCAATTTGGTCAGTGCCCTAGTTTAAACTCACTGGATAACAGCCAATTACTTGCTTCATGTGGTTATTTAGAATTAGCCTAAAAGACAGGGGTTAAAATAAAAAAGATGAGTTCATTACCAAGGCTGTTGCATGTTTGTGCAAAATATCCCAATATCTGTATTATTATCTATAACTTGTCTAAATCTGAGTGTTTCTGAGGGTTGGATTTCTCTATTTTAGATTGGTAGGTAGAGGTGGTTGAGGAAGCCACTATAAGTTGTAGCCTTATGTGGAGAAAAATCTTCTTTTATAGTTTAGTTGAATGTTATATTTAATTAGCCCTTTTTCCCTTCACAGCACATGCTTATGAATTTTCCACTGAAAACTCTAATACCATCTTATCTTTATCATTTTCTCATGTGTCTGGTTCCTTTATCTCCTTGACTTTAGTAAAAAATAGCAATGAAATATACAAATCCACCAGAACAGAATTTGCATTACTTTTGGCTAAAAAACAAATAAACAGATAAAAGCTACTAAAGTCTTAGAATAAGTGTGATGATTTTTTTTTCTTTGATATGCAAATCATAAAATACTTACTTGGAGCAGATGTTTCCCAGTCCTAAAATACAACTATAAGTCCATAGGTCCCTATAAATCTGACAGCGTATACCTGCTAATTCTGAAGACTCCTTAATTCAATGTTAAACTTTCCATTTGGCCTTTTATTGGGAAAAAGGTCATAAATTAGGTTCACTGCTGCTTGAAATTAGAAAAAACACAGACCTGCTAATGTTTCAGATGGAAAAACAAAGTTAAGAAGTTAAGCAAGGTTGTTTTTCTTTTTTCTGTCTTGTGCAAATGTCTTGTGTATTTGAAGCCCTTAAACAGCATTTTGGAAACAAAAATAACCCAGGGCCATTTTTTTTTTCAATAGCTTAGGCTAATGTTCGAAACCCATAGTAAAAAAATGTCCTATGGAATATACTCGAAGCACTCCAAAGGAGGCTAGAGAAATACCCAACAATAAAAATTCAAGGAGAATTTTACATGCAAATAAATTGTTTTATAAATGAAATTACTAACTTCCTGCTTGCCCTGAGCAGTGACTGCTTTTTCCAGTGACTTGTGGATCTTTGTGGTAGAGCCATACCACCCAGCCAGACAGGTGCCACTCTGCCACTGAAAACATACTTTGAGAGTCTCTGGGCCAGGACTTTTTGCCCTAACAACAAAATGGATCTCCAGAAATGGAAGGAATCTCATGGGCCCAAGATGACAGGGTGCTTGTGGATTGTGCATTCTGAATACGTGCTTATCAGTAATGTCGATGGTAAATAGCTTTATGCTCTACCTAGCTTTGTAAAAGAATATGATCAAAGAATGTGATCTGGACAGAGCAGCAAAACAGTGATACTTCAGTGCCTATTGACAAGCGAGACTACTTTTCCTTTTAAACAGTTTTAAGTGGGAAATCAAACCAGCTTTAATTAAGGAAATCTTTAGAAATTGCTCATACCATCCTTCCCCTCTCTGTTAAAAGAAAAACGAGACAAAAAAAAAAAAAAGAAGAAGAGAAAAACTAGAAAGACCTAAGCACAAAAACTTCTGAGCATTGTCCAGAGTCTCAGCACAAATCTTTTTATGCAGATTTCATCTGATTTTCTAACTACCGCTAAGGTCTGTATGAACATGCCAGTTTTCTCTTTCTCTTTCCTGACTTCTTCCATGATTACATGAGACTTAATTTGGTCATTAAGCTCAGGAAATGATTTTTCACTGAATTTCTTTGATCACTATGACACATGGTGACCACGCCATGCAGGCATCTTGACTGGAAGTCAAGAACAGGATCTATGAACTGCCATCATTTCAAAATCCCTTGCACACACTGTGTGGTTGAAGTTTCTTTACATCATCAAGGAGGTTAAAAAACTGTGTCGATAATGCTCAATACTTACAGAAAATCCAAACTTTTAAATAAACCTTTTTATTTCACTCTTTTTTCCCCAGAGCTTTACTATAGCTGCTAGGGAGTGAAAACATTTCCTGATGGGAATTTTACAACCTTCTTTTCCTCCAACGAGTTATATAGTGCTAATGAGGAGTGAAGAGTTAGTATAGGTTTATTTTACTCTAAAATAGAGGAAAAGCTTCATAATATAGGCCTTATATGTTCTGTTACTTACCTAAAAATAGAGACACGGCTCTTACATTCTCAGTCATTCAGAAATATTCTATTGGATTTAATCATTCAAAGGGATACTTGGCATTTTCATAAGAAAAACAAACCATTTATATGGACAAGCAGCCATTTCACTTATATTTGTGATTACCAAATAATCACATCAGCTTTTATTTAAAATATAAAATACCTTATTGAAATTTTATAAAATTTATATAAACTATAAAATACCCTACTGAAAATACCTTACTGAATTTCAAGTCCATTTCTCATTTCATCCATGGGACATTTTTAAATCTTGTTAAAGAACCTCTTGAAAAGCTGTGCATGTATTACAGTGAAAGTACAAATTGCCACTATGGCCTGGAAACTAACTGGAAAGGCTGTGCATCTGTTCAGCAGTTTGCAAATCCAATACCAGTTTGTGATATAAAATATTAAAAGCCCCTCTGATATATAACTACTATGTTATCCTTTAAAATGTTCAAAAGCACAGGAAGCATGAATCAACTGAGTCATGCATAAGGTTTATTTTTATGCACCCCGCACAAACTGCAAAGGAGGGGTGTAGTAAGGGACAGGGGTCTGTCTACCAACCAGCTACAGATGCCAGAGTAAACCTGATTTCACCAAATTGTCCAGACTGGAAACTTCCTGATTGTAGAACTGGGGTGTTCAGTGAAGCATTTCGGGAAAATTTTTGGTTGGACCTTGCCTATCTGCTACATAGGAAATGAAGGTTTCTGGACAAAGACTTTACTTAGGGACTTAACCAAAATGTTAAACACCACCCCCCATTCCGAGCTCAGCCACTGTCCTCTAAGGACTGGTCTGGCCAGTCTTCCAGGGTTGGAGGTCATAACTGATCCCTGGCCGTCAGGATGACAGAGTCTTGCCTGCCAGGGTTTCCCACACTGCAGGCTGCTTCGAAGCAACAGCAAAACCTCCTCTGGCTTAGGAATTTTAAACAGCTATAATTCTAATCTTGTAGTAAGAATCTGAGCAGCTGTGAATCGTGGAACTGCCCACGGGGTGAACTGCCCAAGCTTCTTCCTACCGAGCAGAAAGTGCCTGCGGCTGCCTGCCCACCCGATGCAGACGGCATGGTTGATTCCTCCTTTGGACAGCCAGGGGAAAGGCCATGAGGAAAGAGGAAGGAAAGAGGGTTAACCAGCAAGGGAGTCCTCCACCTGGGCGGAGATGAAGGATGTGGGAGACCTGAAGCAAACGGCTAGGAGTCTGGACCCCAGAGCTGTTGCCATGTCCCTTTCTTGCTTTTCGAGTTTCTGTGCATTTGTCACTATCTCCATAGTCCAACAATTCTCTTCGCATTTGAAGTCCTTGATCTGAAGCTGATTATTCCAGAAAGACCAAAGGCAGTGCGGTCGCTGGGACTCTGAAAGAGGTTCTGAAGCAAAATATGAGGATTCTAGGTGCCGTCGAACGCAGCACTAGCTATGGGTCTGTCTGAATCACTGTGTCGTTTAGGTAGCCACACCAGAGTAATTTTTCCTATTTTTGCTACCTTTCCAGATTATCAGCATTTTTCCCACTCTTGGAGAAATTTGACTCTAATAATATTAGTTGTTGTTCTTACATAGAAAGCGCTTTGGGGCTAAAGCATAAAATACATCGAATGCGTGTAAGCAGGTTGGTGTAGTGCCTACACACGCAGTGGCCCTTGTATCCCAACTGTTTTTTATTTCATGATCCAATTCTCAAGTTACAAGTAAATTCTTTGTTTCTTTTCTGATCTACTTCGCTTACTCCTGGAATCAACTGAGTGAAGATTGTCTAAGTAGCCAATATAAAGACAGTGATAATAGCGATCTATACATTTATTGATCACTATTTTCTGCTAGCCATAGATATAAAGCCAAAATAAAAAGCACATTTTGTGCTTTGCAAGACCAGCTCATTTAGTCCTTATGATAGCCTAGAAGTAGGCATTATTATTACACCCAGTTTTTAGGGAAGGAAACTAAGGCTTGGAAGGATCTAGTAATTTGTTCAAGACCACCCAATGAGGAAGCAGGATGACAAGATTTGAACTTAACAGTGAACTTGGTCATTACAAATGTGGGTTTCTGGATTATGGATGCAGGCAAAAGGGCTTAGATGCTAAAGGAAACACAGAAGCAGTATGAAAAGGCAAAGTCTCCTCCCTTGAAAAGCTTATGATCAATTGAAATGTGATAATCAAATCTCCATTGTGAAATGAGAATTATAATCTCCTTGTGTGGGACAAATTCCTTCAACTCGCAGTACATTTTCCTGCCAATAAATGGCACTTAATAGGCATTGACAGATTATATACAGATCAATTTTGCTTAGCAATAAAAGAACAGACAAGGGTGAGCTGACCAGTATCTCCATGCATCAAGTTCAGTTCCCATTTTTACTTCTCTCTCTTCACTTCTTTCACTTCACTACTGGAATTGTATCATGAGATTTGGTCCTAAACTAGAGCTTGCTTTCCTAATTAGGTTTGACACAGGTTAATGGTAAACATGATTTTGAGGTCCCTGGACACATAAATTAAAGAGAAAAAGAGATACTTCAGCTGTTTCAGGATTGCAGATGGAAGGAAAAATCCACAATATTGGTAAATCAAACATGAATTGTCAAGAACCGATGACAATATAATACTATGTGTTCATGTCCATTAATAAGCTTCCATTATTCTCTCTCTTCACTGTCTGAGACAAATTACTTTTCTGCCTTATTTTATTCTTACTGGTACCCATTTTTTTGCTTTAATCTTGTCTCTAAGTAAATTACAATCCAGTAAATATATTCCAGCATTATTTATTGTAATTCTTGCCATTTATTGATGCCTAGAGGAAGGGACTTCTTATATTAATTTATCTACTTAGATACGTGATAACAGGAGCTCTGATACAAACTTAGATAATGGTTGGTTGGGCCTAAAAGATTCAGTTTGGTTTTTTCAAAAATTTTTTTTCTTTTTAACAGTCACTGCCACAGAACCAATTATACTGTTTTGTTTTTTTTTCACTTGTATTGTTGCCCTGACACATGATAGCAAACAAGATGGACCAGAATATTCTATCTAGTCTGAACCTGCATGTTTTCAGCAACAAGACATTTACATAAGAAGTGCATCTTAGCCAGTCTTTGGGAAGTTTGGGTTTCCTGATGGCAGAGAGAACCAGGTGCTAGGACCTAGAATCAGCAGCGGATATGCATGCTACAAATCCTTGTCAGCATTTTCCCCCGTTATAGTACACGGCACTTATTTAACTAATTATCTGTTATTGCTCATCAAAGTGTAATAATAGTTTGCTTCCAGTTTGGAGTTGGACAACTTTTCGGAGCAGTTTAGTGATTCTTACTCAACTCAAGCACATAGAACACATTTCTTCAAATTCCTTTGGCAATAGGAGGGACTGGTTAGTGTGTTTTAAAGAACTCTGCCCATGTGTCTGCCCGCCTTTTCTCAAATCCCAATGGGCAATGGGAAACATGTGTCACAAAGACACATGTTTGCCTCACCCAGGTAGCGGAAGTCCTTGCCAGGATGATGTGGAAGTGAGAGGACGGAAGGGTCCTTAGAGGGTTGATGTTTATCTTGTTGGCCCATGGACCCTGGGAGGGAAGATTTGCTGGGATAAGAACTGAGCCTACTGGGTGTCGCTGCTGTGCTTGGATAGGATGTGTTTGCCTCCTCTCACCCATGTCCTGCACTGTCAGCCGAAATCCATTCCACCCTGGAGGAGAACCAAGAGAGGAAATGGAGGAGGGGTTGCAATTTTTTTTTTTTTTTGACGTCAGACGAAGCTATAGAAATCTGCTCTTACCGGAAATCTGAAGAAATAAATTTGAAGTCTTGTTCAGTGGAGTTAATAATGAAAAGCAGGCTTGCTGAGTTTGGATGAGCAGCCTAAGAGGCGAGCCTGGGGCATCCAGCTGGGAAACGTGGGTATTGTTCGCTCATGGGGTTTGCAGGACTCTGGAGGAGCAGCTTGTTAATCTAGGGGCTCTGGGCTTTTATCTTTATCCTGTGGATGGGAGACCCATGTTTAGGTTACTGAGAATCTTAGTTCTATTTTCTAATGTTGAAGGCGTCTTGGGCGCAGTGTATGCTCTGAAGATGAAGAATTGACCAGAACTGCCGTTTTTCAAATTTTTAATGAATTAGTTACCTTTCGTATGTTTTCATTTAAAAACAGCTATGTGCTTTTGCTTAATGTAGGGCGCAAGTTTAGAAAACAGAAAAAAATGTAAATAGAAATCACCTACATTTTCACCTGACGATAATCATTGATATTTTAGCATGTTTTCTTGAAGCCTTTTTCTTGGTGTATATGTGTATATATATATTTGTAGTTATATATATGTATATATAATAGCACAAAAAAATTCTCCAAAATAATGTTAATGAAGACCCAAAATGTGACACAATTCCCATTTGCAAAATACATATATAGATACATAAAATACACATATACATTGAAACAGTGTCTTTTGCAAATTGAAATTGTGTTGCGTCTTTGTTTTCACTAGCATTATATAGTGTACATACAGGTATTTTATGTATATATTGTGTGTATACATAAAAATACCTACATATATAGGTATGTATTTTGCAAATTGAAACTATGTTGTATCTTGTAGAATTTAGTTAATGTTAGAATGCATTTAACCATTAGAATTCATAGTATTACTGTGGTTTCTTAACGGGCATTTTTGTCCACATCTCTGCCTATTTCCTTAAGAATAATTCCTAAAAGTGAAAATACTTTGTCAAAGAGCAAAGCTATTCTTAAGATTCTTGAGGAACTATTCCCAGATCTCTTTTACCTTCTTTTAAAATACTTGTATATTGCAGAAACTCTCTTTAAAAATTCCATGGGAAAATTGTCCACAATCCCATCTAGAAATCAAATCACTAATTTATCTGGCCAAGTCCTTTCTGGTCCTTGTCTATGAACATATTCTATGAATATAATAGAATTTTATTTTCTACATTTTATTTTATTATTTGCCGTGCATAATTCCTATTATACTAGAGCCTTTCTTTCTCCTTCCTCCCTCTCTTTGTTCTTCCTTTATCCCTTCAAGGCAAACAGCAAGTACAGCTTGATGTGCATCCTTTCACCCCTTTCTCTATGCTTATACAATCCTACACAAATATGTACACCAATATAAGAGATTGGTCACTATCATAAAACATGGGATTAGACTATACGCACAGGATTTGCATATACAAGTCTGCATCTGTGTGTATCATTTTATCTCGCCTTTTTTCACTTTTCTGTTTATCTTGGAAATTCTGAGAAATATAGATCTATCTTCTTCTTTTCCATAGTTGTGTGAGGTCTGAATTTGCTAATTTATTGAATTTACTATCAATTAGCTAGCAATAAGAATTTTTTTGTTTTTGGGGGTTCAGCACAGAAAAAATGCTGCCACTATGGCATTTTTAGACATATATTTTTAGCTAATGACGGTTTTAGTTTTATGATGTACTTGTCTTAAGTGGGATTGCTGGTTCAAAGGGTATGTGTTTTAAAAAAATTTAATGGATTTTCTATATAATTTCCTAAATGTATTACAAAAGTGTTTGAGAGTATAATTTTTCTCACATTTGTACTAGCACTATTGTTTGGTTTTTTTTTTTTTTCTTTCTAATACTGGATATATTTCTAATTTCTAATATTTTCTAATTTTTGCTAGTCTGATGAGTGAGCATCGTTAATTTAATTTTCATTTTCTTGACTCCTAATGAGCGAGAACATCTTTCCATATTTTACGGTCCCTGTGGATTTCCTCTTCAGTGAATTAGATATATGTACTCTTGGTCTATTTCTCCCCTGCCCCTGTGTAGTTGGGTTTTTTGCTTAATTTTGTAGAACCTTTTTGAATGTATATTTTTTGGTCACATTAGATTTGCCACATATCTTTCCCCATAAATCATTTGTCCTTTAATTTCATTTTTGTAATTTTTAGCACAAAATTTGAAAAAAAATAATTTTATGATGTAAAAAATCTCCCTCTTTCTTTCTTTACAGATTCTGGGTTTCCTGTCTTACTTTACAAAGGTCCTCCCTACTTTTATTTTCTTCTAAAAATTCTATTTTCTACTTTTAACATTTTAGTATTTATTTAGCTTTATATACAGGTAGAGGGTTCCACTCTATTTTATTTTATATGGATAGCCGCTGTTTTAGTACCTCATATCAAATTAACTGTCTTTTCTCCAGTAAATTACATTCCTACACATAGTAGATCTACTTTTTTAAATTATTTTTTCTAGTCTACTGGTCTATTGATCAATTGCCATGCCTGGGAGATACTGATTTATATTATAGTAATTGCATGGTGTTTATACTCGGCAAGATAAATGTTGCTCATTGGTTATTATTCATAATTTTAGTCTAGTTTTCAACATTTGTTCTCCATATGAATTCTAAAAGAATTTTACCCAGTTTTAATTAAAAACAAAAATCTGTAAACAAGCAAGGAAGAGTGAGGCCTGCTAGGATTCTGGTTATGATTAACTTAAATATCCCACTTTTCGGAGAAACGACAGCTCTGTGATATTCTTCTTATCCAAGAACATGGTGTGTCTTTATATTCGTATAATCTTTGCGTTAGGCTCTTCCGCAGGATTAATTTTATTCATACTGGTTTATACGTTCCTTGTTACATTTCCTCTTAGAATAGAAATAATTCATAGGAGAAATAAAACTGGAAGGAAATGCACCAAATTATTGATAGCAGCTGACCTTCTTGTTAGGATTATGAATGAATTATTTTTGGTTCTTCCCCTTTTCGTTATTTTCCAACTTTTCCATATTGATCGCATGTGATTTTTATAATGGTTAGAAATGAATAAAGTTTTTTTTGATGTAAAATGGGGACAATAAAGTCTTGGAGGAATCATATATCCTATAGTTTCATGTGGTATTACATTGTTCTCATACTAGATCAGCCATTCTCAAGGAGGAAAGATGGCAGAGTTGGGGAGGAGCTCTCTGATTGGTGTTGTGCATACAATTTTCAAAAGCATTTTCCTTGTTATTCTCCATTTTAACCATAGCATTCATCTGGTATCTAGGAACACTCAGCCAAATGTTGACAGATGAATGACTCTTATAAAACATTATTTCTGGGAAAACAAACCAAAAATCTATTGTTTTCATAGTATTAAATGAGAAAGTATAACTCAGAAATATCTTGTCAGTTAGTGAGAATATAAAGAATATGCACCTTCTTGTCTATAAATCAATAATTATTAAGAAGTTGCACCAAGGAAGCCACTCTTCACCACAGAGTTCTATCAGGAGACGGAACATGAAATTTATCTTTTTATACACAGGTCCAGAAATACTGCACAAGAGAATGCGGCAAGAGTCACAACTTATCTTCTTAGTACTTCTGCACCTAGCACAGATCATACCACTTAGTGAGGGCTCAAGGAAGGTTGGTGAATTGATTAAATAGTATTGGATTAGTTTTCAGGACCAAAGAATTGGCTAAGAAATTTAGGATTTTCATTTTAAAGATATGCACTAGATTTCCATCTTTCTTCCTATTAAAATATTATACTAGTGAGAAAAACTATGCAAGTACTGGAAGAAGAAAATCCTATCTGTCTCTACCAATGGACTGAATGTGGAGGCAATGGAGTGGTTATACTATCTCAATGAGTGAAAAATAGGTTATGGTGCACCAGGCGAGTGAGTGTTGCCTACTGGCAATTAGTAGTGACTGTTTAAATCATGGAGTTTTATTGGGCCTTAAAAATATCTTGTAGTTAGTTTCAATTTTCACTAGGGTCATATGAGAGCTGGGAGAGTAAAATGGGCTCAGTCTCCAGTTGGAAGGTCTAATTACATTCTGTCGCTTTTCAGATGAGTGCCCTTTTCAGGGCAGCCTTTCTCCATCTCATATTACTATTTTATTCCCTTCTTCATTTTTATCTTAGCTCTTCTTTTCTTTCCTCTCCGTCTTTAGGGGTTGGAGAATTAGTTGGCCTTAACAGGAAGAAATGGGGGAGGTAGAAAAGAACCCCATTCTTGTTAGTTCTTCATTCTTCCTTCTTCTACCTCCTTTTCATTAAGCTCTGCTTCTTCATTCTACCTTTTCCCACCTCCTTTTCATTAAACTCAGTCTTCATCAGCAATAAGATGAATCCAGTTTGTAGGACCCATTCAAGAAATTTTGAGCTCCTCCTATATCAAGGTGATGCTCTAGATGTTTGGATCCATCAGTGAACAGACAAAAGTCTTGCCTTTGTGATGTTTATATGCTATGGAGGGGTAAGAGGGAGACAGATGTTAAGCCATAAATTCAACAAATAGAGATGTCAGATGGTGGTAAGTGCTATGAAAAAGAGCACAAGTAGAGCTATGTAAGGCGAATCAGCTGTGTGTGTGGAGGGAAGAGGCAATAAGATGACTGAGCTAAGCTTCCTGAGAAGGTAGCATTTGAGCAAGGACATGAAAGAGGGTAGGAAGTGAGATAGTGGACATTTGGGCAAGATGTGTTCAGGCAAAGGAAAGAACCGGATCTGAGCCTTGTGGTGGGAGAGTTGCTGTGAGTTTGGAGAATCAGGAAGCCACTGTGGCTGGAGGCCAGAAAGGGTGTGAGAAGTTGGAGAAAAGATGAGGGGGGACAGGAAGGGGAGATGGCACCTGGGCTGCTTTTCAAAGCAGTGTTCAAAGGGTAATGGCTCGAATAAATAGAAATGGCAACTTTCATAAACTTGCTTTCATATATCATCTATAAAATATCCATGTGGAATCTTGATTGACAAGCAGAATGCTATGTGGGGACCCTCTCTAGGGTCTCTAGGAACATTTTGTTTGGTAAAGTTTCTCTTCTCTCCCTTTTAACTCCTCGATAGAGAGAAGAGATGTGTAGAAGCCATGAAAATCAAAGCAGGTCCTCCCAGAGCCACTGAGGTAGAAATACATCCAAATTGCCACTGAATATATTTACGTATTTCTCTTCAGTGTTTGAAGGGACAGAAGTACTTGACTCAGGATTTGTGATTGCTTACAAATGTGACTCAACTAGTAGCTTTCTGAGAAAATGCAAGGTCAAAACTTAGCAGTTGATAATAGCAAAAAAGAGAACAGAGTGTTTTGAAATTAGATGATTCGGGTCAACCTTTGGCATTTTTTCCCTTTTGTCAACCTAAGGGTACAAGGTAATAATTGATATTACTAATAGTCTTACATCTAACATTTATTTTTCTTTTGTCCTATGCCTGGCAATATGATTCTATGATTTCATTCAAACTGATCAACAGGCCCATTGAAATAGGTCATTATTAACCCTGTTTCACAAAGTAAGGAAACTGAGGTCCAGAATGGGTAAATATCATACACATAGCTGGTGAGAGCAGACTTCAGTGTCCTCTCTTTTGCCTCCCTCCTTTGTTTGTCTTCTGATTATATATAATAAATGGGAAAACTTTCACTTATATTTCAACAGATATATACAAAGTAGTATTTCTCAAGTGAGTTCCTCAAGACGTTCCTTTGCTAAAGGCTTTCTTGGGCAAATAAGAACATGCTGCAGACTACGCATTTCCTCTTAAGAGATTTCAATGCAGATGAGCATATTAAGGGCTTTGAGGAATAAAGACACCTGATTAACTTACTTAACCCAATTTTCCCCAAAGTTTTTGATCATGCAACTCTCTCAAAAATTGGTGTAATAGCTTTTAATCTTCTTTGGGAAACACTTAGGGAAGAATTAATATGAAAAATATAATTGGACAAATTAAAAATAGAATTAACTTAAAATTACAATATTTTAGAATGAAATATTAATTTTGTTTCTGAGTTGGCTGACATATCCTTTGTAAGGACATAATGTATTTTTAGTGATTTACACTCTTTATTTTTCCTTTGAAGTTCATGTTAGTTTATAAAAGTAATTATTTAATTAACAAACCACTTCTTGAACATCAGAACACTGTGCTAGGTGCTGATAACATAAAGGTCAATGGAACACGCATCTTGGTATGGGATTGTGGTGTGGTGAGGGACACAGATATATAATTTACAGGATTGTTGTAAATCCTACATTGGACACTTCAATAAAGCCCTCTGGGGGAAGAAGGCACAAGAACTTAATTCTTCCTGAGGAGTCTTCTGGAAGGGCTGAACCTGAGGGCAGATAGACATTTATCAGGAGGACCAAGACAACACACTAGAGGTGAACATTCAAGAGAAAGGCAGTTTGAAAACTGTTATGGGTAACAAGATAGGTGTTGGCACCTTTGGGGAATTCCAAGTGGCTCATTGTGACTTCAGTGCAGGGTTTCAAGAAATTAGCAGATCACTTAAGGGCTTGCTATGACCTGATAGGCTGCTGGCAGAGAAAAAACAAGAACCAGATGTGAGTTTTAGAATGAGCCTTATGGTCGTAATGCAGAGTATGGGGTGGTGGTGGTGGTTAGATAAATGATGGAGATTTCTGGGGAGATAGAAGGGGACAGGGCAATGGAGGCATATCTGACAACATTTTAAAATTATGAGAAGAAATTTTAGGCAGCAAAATCTAGAAAGAACCACCAACTCTTCAGGAATCATGGAACCAGGATGCGTGGGAAAGAAGAGGCTACAGGTGTTCATTCATTTGTTAAGCATCTACTTCTTTTTTTGTGGGAAAAAATCAAATTTCAATATACAAACTCATTTCTATAATACAGAAATGGAGAACATTATAGTAGGCACATGATATAATTATTACTTGTGGATGACAATTTCTAGATACTCTCCTACTGTAAATGATTGTTGAAAACTCTTAAAAAGATTTTATATACATGTACACTCGTGTCCACCTTATTCCCCATACTGGCATCTAATTCTTGAGTGTCTTCTGGCCTCCAGCTAGTGTGTCTATTACTTGAATAAAACAGAGAGCAAGACACAGTGCTGGGGTCAGGTAATAGAAAGATCCTGGTGCCTCGTTACAGAGCCTTGGTTCAGCAGACTTTTGTTGGTTTACAGTTATAAACATCCTCATTGAAAGAATTCACTCTTTTTCAGAAACAACTCATTCATCCAACAATTATTTATTCAATAAATGTGTATAGCATTGTAGTCTGTACTCAGGAAGCTAGATGTCCATGTGAAGTGTATTTCATTTAATTGGAGTGACTCATGCTTGTAAGCCAGTCTAGTGATCCCAGATAGTGTGTGATTTGCTTTCTAAAAGATCAGTTTCCTAAGAGGCTGCCCTGCCCTGGAGGCATTGGAGAATCTTGTTAGGGAAGCAGATTAGAGTCAGGACCCTGGAAATTTAAGGGGCATTATTGAGCAGAGAGGAGTGGATGGGGGATAATTAGGAGGAAACATCTGAGCAGGGAATAGGAAGTTTTAGGGTGAAGACAACATGTTGAGGGGGTTTTGTGGGTCTGGGAGAAGTGAGAGCCCGAGCAGAAGTGGGTAGGTGGGCTAAGATTGTGGACACTTGGACAGGCCTGCCAAGAAACTTTTGGTTTCTGTCTGTAGGTGACAGACAGCCATTCGAGTTCTTGGAACAGGAAAGCAATAAGTGGAAAGCAAGATTCCTTTTGAGAAGTCCCATGTATAAGGAGATTAGATTGGAAAAGAGGGAGGAGGCAGTGACAATGGAGAGAAAAAGGCAGATATGGACAGAAGAAGAAAGAGGAAGAAGGAAAAGCCACTGAAGTCTTGTCCACATATGGGAGACCTGCAGCCTTTGGTGGAAGGAGACAGTGAGGACACGTGAGCCAACATGGCGGTGATGAAAAGCTGACAGTGTGTCCAGAGCAACCCAACTAGGGGCCCTGTGTTAATAGTCATTCTGGCACTAACTTGCCTGAGCACTCATAAATCCTGACATGTTTCTGGAATAAATTCACTGTCCTGTGTCAGTGAACACCTAAGCTTCTCTAAAAATCGTCTTCCTATAAAACGGCAATGATCACGAGTAATATGCATTTCGCAGAGAGCCACCAAGGTAAATCTTGTTTAAAGGGAATTCATTATCTGAGTGAGTTGTCACTTTATAGTGTGATGTAGAGGTTATTTTAGAGGCAGAATATGAACAGTTTTAGTGAACTATATTTCCTAACACTTATTATAGGTTTTTCTTTGTCCCTGGAAAGCACACATAAAATGTGACGAGAATGTAGGCTACAGGTCATGATTACAGAGAAACAACTTCTGCAAAATGCTAAAGGTTAGATAGGTTCAGGCTTATCTTTAAGTTCTTTAAAGATAAATGTTCATATCTTGCCAAACTTGGGTTTCAGGGTACATGAAGGCAGTATATCATAAGATTTTTACATTTTTTAAATTAATGAAATGTCTCAAATATAAAAGAAAAAGGATGAACATCAGTCTATCCATTTTTAACAAATCTCAACATATTGCTACAGTTGCTTTAAAAAATACAGATATAGTTTAAACTTCCTATGTATCTCTTCCTGATCCTGTTACCTTCCTTACACAGAGGTGAGAACTATGTTGAATTGGGTGTCCCTTACTTTTTTATCATAAGTTTCAATTTGTGGATTGGGAAGGGAATGGCCTTTGGGCATATGGAACTGTTTAGGTGAAAGACATTCTTTAGATTATGTGTAAAATATATCGAGGAGCTTCTGAGTAATGTAGAAGATGAATTTCCTTGAAAATCTCAAACACAAAAAAGGGATGAAAAAAAAGCATATAGCCATAAGAACAAAAAGTCAGAGTGATAGATGAGATTATGGAATGTGACAAACTGATGGATGCGTAGTAAGCAATTTAGCAGACCAACTCATGTGTAATCTAAACCTGGGCAGGGAGGTGGAGTGGGATAAGATGGGGGGAGCTGGTAAAGATAGAAAGTATTCTCTGTATACCACAGAACCCCAGAAAGGCTTGGGATTTGGAGGCAAAATTATCTCTGAAGGCTAGGGTTGGGTGAGGCTGATAAGAGAATTGACTGAAAGTCCTGAGAAGGAGCAGTCAGAGTCACAGAAACTCTCCCAGTAAGTGTACCCTCTACAGTTTAGTGGAGATGGATAACTATTTTCCTGAAAATAGGGAGATTACGTGAAGGTTGTCATGCTTGATGGTGAGATCTCCAACCATTTCCCCATCAATACTGGCAGCAAGGTTTGAGCCATGCCAGAGGGAGTTTGGAGGTGTGATCTCTGAGAAAAGTAGCCTGTCCAAGAGAAAGGACCTTTGGAAACTGGCATTTAAGGGTCTCCCAATGAAATGACTAGGTCCCTGACTGCTTGGCCTAGAGGTACACACACAGAAACATGATTGAGCAATCAAGGGGCATCAGCTAACCCTGGTGGCATGGAGGATAGACACCAAACAAATCTATACACATTCCAATTCCCTTGGAAGAATTACATGGGATGAAGAAAATTGTGTATCTTTCTTGAGCTATTATTTGCTAAAAGGAATGGGTTCATGTATTCGTTGTTTTACTACCTACACCCTGAAGACAGAACTTTCCAAGTCAAAGAAAATCTGCTCAGCGTTAGCAGCAGCAGTTGTTATCCTAGGTGTATCCTGATCTGTATCCCTGCTCTTTCTCATTTTTGGATTTAAATTCAGAGCAGATCACAGCACCAGGAGTAAATCTATGGATCTCTTTTCATACTTCATCTTCTAGGAATCTCAAGAAACATGTGAAATATGCATCCATTTTACAATTTTTTTTTTGAGTGCGTAGTCTGGGAGTCAAATCCCGGTCTCCCGCATGGAAGGTGAGCATTCTACCACTGAACCACCTGCGCACCTGAAATATGCATCCATTTTAACATTTTAAGAATTAAGGTCTTGAATTTTACTATTTGTATCCTATATGGTCATTCAATGAAATTAGGAAGTAAATTTGTTGCAGTTCTTGTCTTCTATATTATGACTCAAATTTAAATTCAGAATGAAGGTTTTAGAAGGATAACTTCTTTCATTTGTATCATCCATTGGAGGGTTTTCTGCCATAGATTTATTAAAATTCTCCGACCTCTGGTCTCTCATTGAGGAATCACATACTCCTCCATGACAATTCATCAAAGCCATATTCCATGCCGCACGCCTCCCTTCCCCCCAAAACAGCTGGTCTACTCTTTGTAAATTTTTTGCTGTTGATTGAAGCTCTAGCCATGTGTTTTGAGGTCATGTGGGGGTGGTATGTTTTATTGTGTCCCTCTAGCATTATAAAACTCCAAGAACATAGAATTTATTTGTAAGAGTCCTGAATTTTTTTGTTTGTTTGCTTTTTCCCCCAGGAAACCTTAAGGCTACGTTCTTTGATTTGGGACTCAACGGTTTCTGGGTAAAGTCTCCAATTCTTAGCTTTCTGGGTAAATTCTCAGGAATTCTTGGGAATTAGTATGACTCCCAAGATTATTGTCAGACTGTTCTAATTATTAGGAAAAAGCCATATAAATCTTAAATTTCTAAGGCCTTGTGCTATTGCATCTGCTTGGCTTGTAACCAGAGTATCATCTAGTTCTTATCCAGTCATCGTGACAACATATTGGTCATAAAACGAATCACATTTGTAAATGTTTATTGGGTATTTCCTATGTTAAAAGCCTTATGCAAGGAGGAACCAAAGAAATAGAAGGCATGAATTTTGTCCTCTTGGTGTGAGCGTTCTAGTTAGGAAGGTGAGTTGTGCAAAGGTAAATATTTAAATAGCAGACAATATAAGAGCTTATAAACATTATTAAAACTAATAACGTTTTTAAATTATGATAGAACTCAAGGCAAGAGAAATTAATTGAAACCGAGCTGCTCAAGGAAGAACTATCCTGGATGAGTGGATTTGGACAAATGAAGAGAAAAAGGTAGTAACAGGACTAACAAAAAGAGGTGGAAGATGACATAGTGTACTTGATGGTCAGAGGCAAGGAAATCAGTTATATGGGGGAGTGAGTGAATTCAAACTCTTGGGATTAGCCTGGGTGTTTGGAGAAGCGGAAACCAATTCAGGTTCACTTCGGCAGAAAAGGAATTCGCAATATTCGGGCTTCCAATCCATGAGCATGATCTCCACCCAACCCCTTATTTAAGCCCAGTATAATTTCTCTTTTCTTCTTGTCGTAGTGTTTCTAGTTTTCTATATGGGCTTGCACACCTTTTATTATATTTGTTCCTAGAGAGTTGATTTTTTTTTGTTACTGCAAAAGAGATTTTTAAAAATATTTCAATTTCTAACTTTGCCACTACATAAACCTGATAGATTTTTGTACGGCTCTGTATCCAGCAAACTTGCTGATTTCACTTATTAACGATTATAACTTTATAGAGTCCTGTGAATTAATGACATTTTTATTTCTTCTTCCTGGTTTTATTATTTTATTCCTTCTTCTTGCCCTATTACACTGTCTAGAACTTCCAGTACAAGTTCAATAGAAAATTATGGCAGACATCCTTTCCTCTTTTCTGATGTCAGAAGGAAAGTTTTTTAAAAATTCACCATTATGAGTGGTGCCTGATTTATGGTTTTTGTAGATACCTTTTATCAAACTAAGGTAATTAATTGTAACTAGTTTATGACAGTTTTTCAAAATAATGAATGGATATAGAATTTTATCACAGGCTTTTTCTGCATCTATTGAGGTGAACAAGTGAATATTTTCCTTCATTTCGTTAATGTGGTGAAATATATTAATTTTCAAGCAAATTTTTCATTTCTGGACTAAATCCATCCTCATTTTGACGTATTATCTCTTATCAAAGCAGAAGTTGACTAATAAGAATCAGAAAGAAGAGGAGGCAGGATAACAACTGTGGCAAGGGAAGGCAGGGCGTCCTCCTTTCCTCCAGAGGGAGAGAAAAGTTTCTCCAAAGCCAAATCAGGATGTTCCTGCAAGACAGGAGGCTGCACAGTTTGTTGCTTAAACACGGGGCTTCTGGACCCAAGTACCTGGCTTGAAATGCCATTTCCCATCCTACTTGGCAGATTAATTCTGCACCAATTTCCCACCTCTACAACGTGGGGATGATTGTCCTCATAGGTTTATACCGAGGCTAAAACTGGCACAATACACTGAAGTACATAGTCCACTCCCACCTACAGTAAGTGATGACAATTTTGTCTGTTATCATTGCCATTAGTGAATACTAGACAGCAAAAACAGGACCCACTCTAACATGGTACAAATGGAAAGTTCAATTGGATAATGACAAAAATTTCAACCCATTTATCAGAAAGATTTTCACTAACCAAAAACATTGGTTAGAAAACCTATAATCTCCAGATGGGTCCCTGAACCAGATAAGTCCTGAAGTACATAAGGGTCAGCTTCTCCAAAACATCAACTAGATGCCTCTCCCTACCCTTTATTATTATTATTATTATTATTATTTGTTTTGTTTTTATTTTTATTAATAAAACCAATCAACATACAGTATGAACATTCTTTTTTAATCACATAGTTGCATATTCATCATCATGATCATTTCTTAGAACATTTGCACCAATTCAGAAAAAGAAATAAAAAGAGAACAGAAAAAAATACTCATACATACGATACCCCTTACCCTTCCCATTCATTGATCACTAGCATTTCAATCTACTAAATTTATTTTGACATTTGTTCCCATTATTATTTATTTATTTTTAATCCATATGTTTTACTCATCTGTCCCTTAGGTAGGTAGATAAAAGAAGCATCAGACACAAGGTTTTCACAATCACACAGTCACATTGTGATTATACAGTCATTATAATTATCATTATACAGTCATCTTCAAGAAACATGGCTACTGGAACACAGCTCTACATTTTTAGGCAGTTCCCTCCAGTCTCTCTGTTATGCCTTAACTAAAAAGGTGATATCTATTTAATGCGTAAGAATAACCTCCAGGATAATCTCTCTACTCGGTTAGGAATCTCTCAGCCATTGACACTTTATTTTGACTCATTTCTCTCTTCCCCCTCTCAGTAGTGAAGGTTTCCTCAGTCCTTTGGTGCTGAGTCCCAGCTCATTCTAGGATTTTTGTCCCATGTCGCCAGGAAGGTCCACACCCCTGGGCGTCATGTCACATGTAGAGAAGGGGGGGGGGCAGTGAGTTTGCTTGTCATGTTGGCTGAGAGAGAGAGGCCACATCTGAACAACAGAAGAGGTTCTCTTGGGGTGACTCTTAAGCCTAATTTTAAGTAGGCCTCCCTCTATCATTGTCACATTCAGCTTCATTTAGTGTTCTAACATTATTGTATTATCGTTAGGTAGTATTGTGCTATCCATTTCTGAATTTTTGAAATCAGTCCCATTGTACAATCTGTATCCCTTCAGTTACAATTACTTAATATCTACCCTATTCCTATCTCCTGATGACCTCTGCTCGCAACTGAAATTATCCAAGTTCATTCATTAATGTCAGCTCATATCAGTGAGACCATACAGTAGTTGTCCTTTTGTTTCTGGCTAATCTCACTCAGCATAGTGTCCTTAAGGTCCATCCATGTTGTTACATTCTTCATAACTTTATTCTGTCTTACAGCTGCATAATATTCCATTGTATGTATATACCACAGCTTGTTTAGCCATTTGCCTATTGATGGGCATTTGGGCTGTTTTCATCTCTTGGCAATTGTAAATAATGCTGCTATAAACATTGGTGTGCAAATGTCCATTTGTGTCTTTTTCCTCTTGTCCTCTGAGTAGATAACTAGCAATGGTATTGTTGGGTCATATGGCAATTTTATACTGAGCTTCCTGAGGAACCACCAAACTGCCTTCCACAGTGGTTGTACCATTTGACATTCCCACTAACAGTGGATAAGTGTGCCTCTTTCTCCACATCCTCTCCAGCACTTGTCGTTTTCTGTTTTATTGATAATGGCCATTCTTGTGGGTGTGAGATGATATCTCATTGTAGTTTTAATGTGCATTTCTCTAATGGACAGGGACATTGAGCATCTCTTCATGTGCCTTTTTGGCCATTTGTATTTCCTCTTCTGAGAAGTGTTTGTTCAAGTCTTTTGCCCATTTTGTAATTGGGTTGTCTGTCTTTTTGTTGTTGAATTGAATAATCTCTTTATATATTCTAGATCATAGACCTTTATTTGATATATCATTTCCAAATACTGTCTCCCATTGTGTAACTGTCTTTTACTTTCTTGATGAAGTTCTTTGATGCACAAAAGTGTTTACTTTTGTGGAGTTCCCATTTATTTCTTTCTCTCTTCAATGCTCATGCTTTGGGTGTAAGGCCTAGGAAACTGCCTCCTATTATAAGATTTATAAGATATTTCCCTACATTTTCTTCTAACAGTTTTATGGTCTTAGATCTTTGTTTAGGTCTTTGATCCATTTTGAGTTAATTTTTTATAGGGTGTGAGATATGGATCCTCTTTCATTCTTTTGCATGCAGATATTCAGTTCTCTAGGTACCACTAACTGAAGAGACTGCTCTGTCCCAGGTGAGTTGACTTGATTGCCTTATCAAAGATCAATTGTCCATAGATGAGAGGGTCTATATCTGAACACTCTGTCTGATTCCATTGGTCAGTATATCTATTTTTATGCCAGTATCATGCTGTTTTGACCACGGTAGCTTCGTAATATGCCTTAAAGTCAGGTAGCATGAGACCTCCGACTTCATTTTTCTTTCTCAGGATACTTTTAGCTATTTGGGGCACCTTGCCCTTCCAGATAAATTTGGTTATTGGTTTTCTATTTCTGAAAAGTAAGTTTTTGGGATTTCAATTGGTATTGCATTGAATCTGTAAATCAATTTAGGTGAAATTGACATCTTAACTATATCTAGTCTTCTAATCCATGAACACAGTATGCCCTTCCATTTACTTAGGTCTTCTGTGATTGCTTTGAACAATTTCTTATAGTTTTCTCTGTATAGGTCCTTTGTCTCTTTAGTTAAATTTATTCCTAAATATTTTATTCTTTTGGTTGCAATTGTAAATGGATTTTTTTCATAATTTCCCCCTTAGATTGTTCATTACTAGTGTATAGAAACACTACAGATTTTTGAGTGTTGATCTTGTAACCTGCCACTTTGCTGTACTCATTTATTAGCTCTAGTAGTTTTGCTGTGGATTTTTTTGGGGGTTTTGACATATAGTATCATATCATCTGCAAACAGTGAGAGTTTTACTTCTTCCTTTCCAATTTTGATGCCTTGTATTTCTTTTTCTTGTCTAATTGCTCTGGCTAGAACTTCCAATACAAAATTGAATAACAGTGGTGATAGTGGACATCCTTGTCTTATTCCTGATCTTAGGGGGAAAGCTTTCAGTTTTTCCCCATTGAGGATTATGTTAGCTGTAGGTTTTTCATATATTTCCTTTATTATGCTGAAGACGTTCCCTTCTATTCCTATCCTTTGAAGTGTTTTCAACAGGAAAGAATGTTGAATTTTGTCAAATCCCTTTTCTGCATCAATTGAGGTGATCATGTAGTTTTTCTGCTGTGATTTATTGATGTGGTATATTACATTAATTGATTTTCTTATGTTGAACCATCCTTGGATACCTGGCCTGAATCCTACTTGGTCATGGTGTATAATTCTTTTAATGTGCTGCTGGATTCAATTTGCAAGAATTTTGTTAAGAATTTTTGTATCTATATTCATGAGAGAGATTTGTCTGTAGTTTTCTTTTTTTGTATTATCTCTGTCTGGCTTTGGTATGAGGGTGATGTTGGCTTCATAGAATGAGTTAGGTAGCTTTCCTTCCTCTTCAATTTTTTTGAAGAGTTTGAGCAGGATTGATACTAATTCTTTCTTGGATGTTTCGTAGAATTCACATGTGAAGGCATCTAGTTCTGGACTTTTCTTTTTGGGGAGTTTCTTAATGACTGATTCAATTTCTTTACTTGTGATTGGTTTGTTGAAATTGTCTATTTCTTCCTGAGTCAATGTTAGTTGTTCATGCCTTTCTAGGAAGTTGTCCATTTCGTCTACATTGTCAAGTTTATTAGCATAAAGTTGTTCATAGTACCCTCTCATTACTTCCTTTATTTCTGTGGGGTCAGTTGTTATATCTCCTCTTCCACTTCTGATTTTATTTACTTGCTTCTTCTCTCTTCTTCTTTACCCTTTATTATTGACAACCCCTTCCAATATGAAAAAGTTAGAATGGGCATAGCTCAAACACCCCTAAAGAATAGGAGAAAGGTCAAAGGTGATAGAGTTGTTATACAGAGAAGTTGGGTTTAACAAATGAATAGGATTGCTGAATTGTTATATTGATATTTCTTTTAGTCTCCAGTACCTTAGAGCAGCTAGAAATAAAAACCTTAAATTGTAACCCATACCAAACTTTGAAATCTGTACTGCAAATAATTGTTGTGAAGTACTTTGAAATTTATTGCTTTTATGTATATATGTTATTTAAAGAGAAGGAGGAGCATAACAGAAAAGGTAGGATTTAACAAATGAGTATGACTGCTGAATTATTATATAGATATTTCTGTTGGTCTCCAATGTCTTGGAGCAGCTAGAAGAAAAAACGAAAAAACATGGAATGATTTTTCCAAACTTTAAAATCTGCTCTATAAGTACTTATTAAAATGTACTTAGGAATTTTCAGGGTTTTTTGTGTATATGTTATATTTCACAATTTAAAAAATGTTTAAAAGCAAACAAACAAAAAGACATTGGTTAGCTGTTCGACGTTTTGGTTTGATTCAAACTCCTGAATAATATTCAAACGTCGTTTATGTTACCTGAGCTGTTGTTCGATGACTTCCAGCCTGCCCATTTTTAGCAGCTTTATTGAGGTATAGTTGACATGCAATACACTGCACATATTTTAAATGAATAATTTATAAGTTTCCTCACATGTATATACCTGTGAAATCATTACCACAATCAAGATAAGGCACATTATCTGTCCCCCCCAAAGGTTTCCCTGGCTGTCTGCCCCTTTAATCTCTCTTTCTCTCCTCCCTTCCACCCCACTGGAAATATCTAATATTCTTCTGAGGCCACCTGACCCTGGAAAACATTGCAGGGCCAGACAGGGGAAGTACCTCTTCACCCTGGGACTTTACTGGACTTAAATGAATGAGAGGTCATTTGAGGAACATAAACCCAGCACTCAAATACAACGTTGAGGCCTGTGGCGGGGGCTTGTCTCCTTGTCTTCTTGTTGCCATAGACTCCTGATGCTGACACCTGCTGGTCCTGTCCCCACTTCCTGCCTGCTTCCGCATACCCCCCATCTTCAACTCTGCTTGCCCCTCCCCCTGGGTGGGAACTCCCCCCCATGATGCCTTCACCCTTTGGCCTGGTTTGGTCTGTTCACTGGTCCCCACCTTCTCTGGTCTTGTCATGTCCCCCAGCTTCCACAGCTGATCTGTCCTCAAGGCTCTGCTTCTCTTTGGAGGGCCTCAAGCTCCAGCTCCTCCAGGGTTGGCCAGTCTGGGGACCAGCACCTGCCCTCACCTGTCTCATCGGACCTCAGCACTAGCTCATTTTTATAGTTTTTTTTTCTCTCTCTCTCTCTTTTTTACTCAGACTTTGGCCTTCCTGCATGAACCATTAACAAACACCTCTGTGCCTTTGACATGTGATTGCTCCAAGTGTGGTACCCACCTGAGTGCTCAGAAGTCCAGTAGTTAAGGAGAAGCAGTGCATCATATTGGGTGATGTGGCATCACTGGTGATTATATGATGGGATGCATTATCAGCACAAAGGGTGGCACTGAAGATATTGCTGCTAGTCTCCTTTGGTGAAACATTCATCCTAACTTTTCTTTTTTATCTCTGAGACCACTTTCACACAAATTTTAATAGGTCATTATATTATTTCTCTGTCTCGCCAAATGCAGTTAGAAGGATCTTTGTCTATAACTAACTATAAAAAGACATCTTAGTTGCCTCTGCTATCTAGAAAGGAGCTTAAGGTTCATTTAAGGGTGAAGGACACTCTAGTTCTTTTATACCTTCTTCATCTGCTCCAGAGAAATTGATTAATGGAGAGAAACGTGGGCACAGATACGGGTTTCAGGTTTTTTTGTTTTGTGTTGAAAATCCTTGGAAGGATTGGTTTGTCTGGCTGTGTACCTCGAGCAGTGGAGAAGACAGGCCCTGCTAGGAACCTCCTGATGGAGGCCTCGGGAGGGGCTGGTACAGAGGATGCCGCATCCACCACTGCCGTTTGGGCCAGCTCTTGCATGAATCTATGTACTCGATGTCTATAAACCCTTTGAGAGTTCATACCAAGTCATGTCCTGCGCCATGGCTTAGCAGGGGCAGAATCCTGATCACATTTTATCCTGACCTCATAGAGTAATAGCCACGTGATCAGTGTGAGATGGAGTGGCAGGATCTGGTTTGTAACAAACCTCCTCATTTTCTTTCCTCTCTCATCAGGGTGTCTACATCATCCCTTTCATTATGCACGCGCAAGAGCAGGATAGAGGTTAAATCCACAGTTGCATCTTGATAGACTAGAGAAGCTTAATAACATCAGTAGAAAGTTCTGTTTTCCCACTAATCAGAAAAAGAAATTGCTAGTCATAATGAAGTGGGCCCACTGTGAAACAGGAGACAAGAAATAGAGCAGGTACATGGAATTATGTGCAATGATAGAAGGTGCCTGGAATTGCCCTTTCCACCCCGTGCATCAGATCATTGTGATTAACTGGCTGCTGTTTACTCTGGAAGTACTTTTATAATCTTTTGAGAAAGAGAGAGATAAAATCTGAAAATACAGTTTCTTCAAATTACAATTGGTGATTATTTTTAGAATAGAGCTTTACAAAGCTTCTTTTCTTCTTTGGAGACAACATTTTCATTTCAATTATAAAATCACCACTATAAATAGCCAACTCAAGTTCATAGAGCATCTCATCAGGCAGTTAATTTACTTTGTAAAATAAAGTATGAGTCATTAAACAAAAATAAAAAATGTAACATATCTTGTTGTCACATACTTTATGTGATCCCTTTTGTCAGAAAAATAAAGAGTGATTTTGTAACCTTGCCAATTTAATCCCAAAGAACTAAAGACTTGTTTGTATCTGTGAATTTATGTGCTTTTCTGGTTGTGAGCCAGAAAACATGGCTGGTTTTCTGATGAAAATAAAAATGACCTTGCACTTCTAGGCTATGCATGATTGTAAATAGGTTTCCCTTCATTTTTTTTAGCATGTGTATGTGGTTGTGTGGGATTCATATAACTCATCCTTCTCTGCTAAGGGGGGGGGGGTAATTCAATGTTAGTCTTCTCAGATGACCTATTGCACTGTAAGAGAATTTCTTTGGATGTGGTGCCTTAACCCAGAAGATTATCTCCAATGATGAAAAGACTTTTGGCTTCTCATATAGGTGAGTGGGAGACACCGGTGGGGGTGGAAGGTCCTTATGTCAGCCATCAGACCCCAATTTTGTGGACTATGGTTATTCTAATCATGACCCATGAAGATAGCACAGGCCGTGATATGAGATTGATAAAGTTGAGATCGCCTTTTGGACAAGAGAGGAGACAAAGGTTCTGGACTTTGAATCTCAAGGTCCACATGTTAGGTATGTGCCTACAATCTTATGAGGTCCACGTTACCTCATATTATAGTTGAAAAGGCCTTGCCTTTAAGGAGTGGTAGAATGAAGACTTGAGTCCACTCCATTCAGTTCTAGAACACTTACTTAACCACTGCACAGGCATATGCTCAACGAATTAAGAGAAAAGGAGCTGGATGGATGAGACAAAACACTGAAATGATGAGTCTTGTTTCCCCAGGTGTTAGGATTTCTTTCTCCCTCATGCTACACTTTTGCACGCCCAGATAGTGTGTAGTTGTCTCTTAGAAATTTATCTTGGTTTTCCTGGTGTCACAAAAGTAGTTCTGCCCTTCCCCAGAGGCCTCCACCTTAAACAATTATTTTGTCCCACTTATTCTATTGAACATATGTTCATTTATGACAACTAGGTTCGCCCTCCTATTTAAATCCGTGAGACTTGGAATGAAGCTCTTGAATCTGATTGTTTTGCTTTGAGCACTTCAGGTCCTGCCAGTGCAGAGACAGGAGTTTTAATTGGTTGTAAGTTTGAGGGGTTGTATTGGAGCATGGGGGTACTTTAAGAAAGGACAATGTGATGATATTGTGAGCCATGGATTGTAACCATGTCAAGAATGTTTGAATGTTTGTTTGTTGTTTATGATAAAAAAAATTTATATATATATAAAAGAAAGGGCAAACTTGTCTCGAAGGAATGAAGCATTTCCCTGGGCTTCCTTGGACAGCCAGCGGGTGGAATGAGAGACCCAGCTGCGTGGGATGGGTTGACGAGGGGTTAACATGCTCAGGAGAGATGCAGAAAGAGTAGCCACAGTTCGAAGCCAAGTTCCATAATCTTTGTTATTTTTGCAAGACCAGGGTGGCAGCCACAACTCACAGGTCTCTGAAGGGTATTTTCCTCTGAGCTGCCTTTGGAGAATGCCACTGGCCTCCAGTGCCAAGTCTTAGCCACCTGAACTGCTGTTGCAAGATTAATTCAGAAGAGCTTCAGAGGCCCTCCCCTGCTTCCATCTGGCAAAGCCCCTGTGGCTTGCTATTCTCCCAGCTGAGTGCTGTGGTGAGGAGGGGACTTGCCACCTGGGTGGAATGCCCAGGGCCTCTTGCTGCACTTCTCAGCAGGCTCCCAGAGACAAACCACCATCCCCAGCAGCATAAATGGAAAGGAAGTCTAGATCCAAATTGGATGATTTGATAAAATCTTTGTAAAACAGACTGTGAGCAAATCATACTCTTTGGCCGTTCCTTCATCTGACAAGGATCCTATCTTTCATGATCACGTTATTTTGAGAATGGACGATAACTAAGGGAACCAATGCAACATCAACAGATTGTTTTTCTTCATTCTGTGCTAGGTTTCTTAGCATAATGCATTGCTGTGGTCCTCATGGCCTGAGATTCCTTTGCCAAGTTTACCTCATCAGTCCCCTGTTGTCCTTCGGGTTTGCAAGGCATTGGAATCCTAGCAACAGATTTCTCCTTTAAGCAGGATCCACCTGATCATGACCAGTCTCCCACGGGTTTCTAGAAGTTTGATGCTTCTTCTTATCACCCACAGAACATCTCCAGAGCATTTTTGTTGAACCTGCCCTTCCACTGATTTATTTTAAAAATATTAGAAAATCTATCTTGCCTATGAGGCTACACTCAGGTTTCCAAATGCGATGCCTCCTCCTATAAGATATATAAGCGGTATGTCTTACCTCATTGGTGAGGTGGTTTTTTCAGTGTTGCTTGCTTGTTTTTGCATATGAAGGAGAGTAATGGGAAGGGACTGGAAGGCCAAACTGATAGCAGTCCATTACAAGAATCTCCTGATTAAACATTTTTTTTAAATTCAATGTCCCCCCGAATCATATATATGGGTGCTTTTTGAATCTTAGTAACATGCAATAAAGTGAAAATTGAAGTTACATTACAGATCTAAACTTGGGAGTTTTAAAGATGTTTCCCTCTAATTCTAAAAGTAGTAACCAAAAAATAAAATATTTCTATAGCACTTACTATATTCTAGGTACTGTTCTAAGCAATATGTTTCTATTAGCTCATTGGCTTCAGGTTCTCTTTGAGCTAGTAACTATTATGATCCCCATTTTACTGACAGGAAAGGGAGGCTTGAAACTGAGGCACAGAGAGATTGTGTAACTTGCCCAAAGTCCCATTGTAGCAAATAGCGGGGGAGGCATTTGAGTCTGCGCAGTCTGGCACCTGAGGCCATTCTCCTAACAATAAGACTGTATTTGTTGAATGCAGAAAACTTGGAAAACACAAAAGAATGTGTAAGAGAACAATATCAGCCAAACATAACCGTTTGGTTACGTTTTATTGAATTAATTAATTAATTAATTAATTTCATTAAATGAAAACTTAGTTATGTGTACTTCGGAATTTTTATGCACACGTACATACTTTTAAAGTAAAAATAGTTTATTTGCACACGTGGAAAAAGAGTATAGCCCCTCTTTTTCACTTTCCCATGTCAAAAATCCTTCTTCAACATGTTTTTTTTTGGCTGCAATAAGGCTCCATTGTATGGACGAAAATATATTTGCTTATTTAAATTTCATATTAAAAGATACATGTTATTTCCGAAGCTGCAATAAATGCCATTGCCCATCATTGCCCATTATTTTTAGATGTATGTCTGGTTATTTCCTTAAGACAAATTCTTAGGATCACTTCTGAGTGAATGAGGCTGAGGCAAAGGATATGCACATTTTAGATCCTTTTTTTTCATTTTTTAAATTTTCCTGCAGAAGGATGGTGTCACGTGACAGTGCTAGCAGTGTACTGGAGTGCCTGGTTCCCTGGACACTGAATGCCCCTGGTTGTGATTCACTATACTATTCATTTATTTAATAGACAAAAATAAAAGCAAAATCTTTCTCCTTTCAATGTGTGTTTTTTTTTATTTGCAAGAAGTTTGAAAAATTAAAAAAAATTTGCATTTATTCCTTCATTAAATGAACATGGTTCAAAATTTTGAAGAAACAAACTACTATACCGTGAAAAATATGTGGACCTCCTGAACCAACCCCCAAGACATTCATCTGTCATTCTCTCAGGAGGTGACCACTGTTAGCATTTTTTTTTTTTTTTTGCGTAGACTTCCTAAAAAAAATTATGCATACACAAGGCAAGGGGTACATAAGTAAATACACATGCTTACACAACAGAAATATACTGTTTTGCCCTTGCTTTTTTCACTTAATATATCTTGGAGATTAATCCATATCAGTACACAAAGAATGATATTGTTCTTTTTAATGTCTATATACTATTCAGTATAAGGAAATGACTACAAATATTAGAATTAGTTTCTTGGCCATGAGCATTTCTTCTTTTGTAATTGCCTGTCAATTTTCTTTGAACACTTTTTAAATTGCAGTTTTAATTTTTTGATGTTGTTGATGATTCCTAAAACTTCATTATTTACCAAGGATATCAAGCCGCTTGTATTAAGTGATACAACTTGTACTTCACATTTCATTATTGGTCTTTTAATTTAGTTTTACAGTGGTGATTTTTGTTGTTGCTGTTTGTTTTGCTTTTTGTTTAGGTATACATAAAGGAGTCTTTTATGAAATCAAATCTATTGCTCTTTGGTTTGGCTTATTAATGATTTTCCCAGATGATTAAAGGCTATCACTGCCTTTTTTTTTTTTTTTTTCATGGGCATGCATCGGGAATTGAACCCGGGTCTCCAGCATGGCAGGCGAGAACTCTGCTTGCTGAGTTCCCGTGGCCCACTGTTCTAGTTTGCTAGCTGCTGGAATGCAATATACCAGAAATGAAATAGCTTTTAAAAAGGGGAATTTAATAAGTTGCTAGTTTACAGTTCTAAGGCCAAGAAAATGTCCCAATTAAAACAAGTCCATAGAAATGTCCAATCAAATGCGTCCAGGGAAAGATACCTTGGTTCAAGAAGGCCGATGAAGTTCACGGTTTCTTTCTCATCTGGAATGGCACATGGTGAACAAGGTCAGGGTTCCTCTCTCATCTGGAAGGGCACACAGTGAACACAGCATCATCTGCTAGCTTCTTCTCCTGGCTTCCCATTTCATGAAACTCCCCGGGAGGCATTTTCCTTCTTCATCTCCCAAGGTCACTGGCTGGTGGACTCTGCTTCTCATGGCTGTGTCATTCTGCTCTGCTCTCTCTGAATCTCTTTCTTTCTCCAAAATGTTTCCTCTTTTATAAGACTCCAGAAACTTATCAAGGTCTGCCCAAATGGGTGGAGACATGTTGTCACCTAATCCAGTTTAACAACCACTCTTGATTAAATCTCATCTCCAGGTAGATGATCTGATTACAGTTTCAAACATTACAGTATTGAACAGGGATTATTCTGCCTTTCTGAAATGGGATTTAGATTAAAATAGAGCTTTTCTAGGGGACATACATTCTTTCAAACCAGTGCACACCCCCCTTACCATTGCCTTTTAAAAGAATTTTTTTTTTTGTATGGGCAGGCACTGGGCATGGAACCCAGGTCTCCGGCATGGCAGGCAAGAACTCTGCCTGCTGAGCTACCATGGCCCGCTTTTTTTTATAAAGCAAATATTTTTTTTTTACCATTGACTTTTACTTTTTTTTAATTTTGGGTGCCTGGTTCTAGAATTGAACCTGGGTCTCCCTCATGGAAGGCGTGCATTCTGCCACTGAATCACCCATGCACCGTACCAGTGTCTTTTTAGATGCATTTAGCGTAGAGCCATGGGGTTTGGACTAGAAAGAACTTAAGCTAAAGGAGTCCTGTCTTTCACCCAGTGCAGAAGCCTAAATCATCCCTGGATGATACAGGTCCTCCTCTGCTTGAACGATTCAACAACCAGGAGCTCAGCCCTTAGCAAAGCTCATTCCATTGGCCAGCTCTAACTTCTCCCAAGTCATTTATTGAATAAAGCTTCAACATACTGCCTGGCATCTGCTGTCTAGTAGTGGTTTCTTCATAAACCACAAACAGATCTGTTTCCTCTCCTGCATACTGTCATCCAATCGCTTTGAATAGGATATTCCTGTCAATACATTTTTAAAAATTGTTCCCAAGTGACATTCTTCCAGCTTCACGTACTCTTTAAAAGCAACATCCTAAAGTAGAACAAGTCTGAGAGAATTTGTAGTTGGGAGACTTTGGTTTTCTGTGGATTAGCTTCGTTTAGGAAATCATTTCTAATGGGCATAAGCTGAAATTCAGTGGCTGTGGTTAAAATGGATTAATTTTGAATTGGAGTTGATTAAGATGAAATGACTGATGAGTTTTCCATTGACTTGGAGCTGATGGGGGCTGAAGTTCCTTTAAAGAAGGGCTGAGGGCAATGGTGGGTCCATGTGCTGGTTTGAAAGGATATATGCCCCCTAAGAAAGTCATGTTTTACTATAAATCCCATTTCGTAAAGGTAGAATAATCCCTACTCAGTACTGTATATTTGAAACTGTAATGAGATCATCTCCCTAGTTGATGTGATTTAGTTAAGAATGGTTGTTAAACTGGATTAGGGGATGACATGTCTCCACCCATTTGAGTGGGTCTTGATTAGTTTCTGAAGTCCTATAAAAGGAGAATGAGAGACTCAGAGAGGGCAGAGAATGCTGCAGCACCACGATGCAGAGTCCACGAGCCAGCAACCTTTGGAGATGAAGAAGAAAAGTGCCTCCCGGGGAGCTTCATGAAATAGGAAGCCAGGAGAGAAAGCTAGCAGATGATGCTGTATTTGCCATGTGCCCTTCCAGCTGAGAGAGGAGCCCTGACTGTGTTCACCATGTGCCTTTCCAGATGAGAGAGAAACCCTGAACTTCATCGGCCTTCTTGAACCAAGGTATCTTTCCCTGGATGCCTGTGACTGGACATTTCTATAGACTTGTTGTAATTGGGACTTTTCTCGGCCTTAGAACTGTAAACTAGCAACTCATTAAATTCCCCTTTTTAAAAGCCATTCCGTTTCTGGTATATTGCATTCCGGCAGCTAGCAAACCAGAACAGTCCATTCCTTACTTGTTGGCTTGGTCCATTAGTCCTGGATTCAGTGCACAGCAGGCATTGCTGAGGATCTGAAGGCAGCAGGACACCTACAGCCCTTTTTGAATCATAGACCATGGGCTATTGGAAGAGATGTCTCCACCCTTCATCTTTTCCGATATTTTATGCTTTATGCTTCATAAGAGGGGTTTTACCTTGTAGGACTGTCCTGGCGTGGCCAGTATGTGATTTGGGGTCAAGTTTCATCATCTTGGTAGTGGTCAGATTTCTACTGTTTAAAAGCAGAATAATAATACTAGTTCTTACCTCAAAGGACTGTTTTAGGACTAAATGAACTAAGGCATGAACAACATTTATGGCATTTGAGCACACAACAAATGTTGCTAGTGGTTATTGGTGTTGTTACATTCTGTAACCATATCATTGAGATCAGCCAGGTTTTTATTTATTATTCCAGACACTCAAGATATAAGTATAAAACCAGATTGTGGATATCTTTCTAGCAGAATTTTATTAGTATCAGAGATCTTTGGTATGGATGTCTTTTCTTTCTTTCTTCTCATCAGCCTGAAGGGATTCCAAGTCCAGTTCTGATTGCATATTGTCGAAGTGAAAAACAATTGTTGACAGCGGAGTCATGACTATAAATGAAGTCTTCGAAGCGCTGTTTGTCATATACTCCCAAGATTTGTTTTCACATAGGCCATTGTCCTTCACTCTCAAATGACAAGGAAATCCTTGCAGACTGAAACTCCAAATCCCTTTGATGCCATTTCCAAATATGGCCATGAACATCGATGTAGGTAAAATGTCAAATTTTACCTCATTGTCCCTGTTGTTCAAGCTCAGAGTTGATTTTCAACTTCTGCTTTTACTTATGGTTACCACCCCGCAATTTCTTTCTGGAGATAGACTGTCACCTTTTAGTTTCTTCCCTTAATATCCTACCTACCATTTTCTTTTTTAAAAAATATTTTTTATTGAGAAATCTCCACACACGTACAGTCCAATCATGTTATACTGTCAATGGCTCACAATAGCATCACATGGTTGGGTATTCATCACCATGATCATTTTTAGAACATTTGCATCACTCCAGAAAAAGAAAAAAAAGAACTCACGCATCTTATACCCCATACCCCTCCTTCTCATTGACCACCAGAATTTCAATCTGCCCAATATTTACCCTTTATCTCTGCCTATTATTTATTTTTTTATCTTTTTTTTTTTTTACTCATCTGTCCATACTCTGGATAAGAGGAGCATCAGACACAAGGTTTTCACAATTACACTGTCACATTGTAAAGACTATATATTTATACAGTCCTCTTCAAGAATCAAGGCTACTGGGACACAGTTCAACAGTCTCAGGTACTTCCCTCCAGTCATGCCAATATACCATAAATTAAAAAGGGTAAAAATTATCTCCAGATAACCTCTTGACTCTGCTTGAAATTTCTCAGCCACTGAGACTTTATTTTGTCTCATTCCTGTCTCCCCTTTTTGGTTAAGAAGGCTTTCTCAAACCCACGATGCCGAGTTCCAACTCAACCCTGGAGTCCTGTCTCATGTTGCCAGGGAGATTTACTCCCGTGGGACTCATGTCCCATGTGGCAGGAAAGAGCAGTGAATTCACCTGTCAAGTTATACCTACCATCTTCTGTTAAATGGTCCTCATATGCCATCTGTTCCTTCCCTCCCTCGTACCCAAAAATTGATTAAGAAACTTGCCATCTGTAAGTATTGCATTCCTTAAGATCTGGATCAGGATATTGTTTTTATTTGGCTCTCTCTGAAGACTTAACAGATCAGTGTAGACAGCAGCAGGGGCTCTCTGCATATATTGAAACAAATGTTTTCTAAGGGTCTTTCCATCTTCTGCCAGTTATGAATGAGCTGTGTTTTTGAACTGTCCAGCAGGCCCTTTAGCCTCTGTGCTACCCCATGACTGACAAAATATTACTAGAACTTATTTCTGGCATGTATGTTTGGGTTAATAGTTCTTTTAATGGGGTGTTCAAAGTTCTGTTTGGTTTACATTGAATATTCCTTTCTAGTCATTTATTTAGGATTTCTACCTCTTTTCCTCAAACTCTTAGCTTTTATTTGAAGAATATGGATGCTGATGTTCTGTCCATCAGGTGGGTAAATGTGGCTGGAAGGCAGCTGATGCTTATGCAGCAGTGTTTCCCACTTCCTGCCTGCCATGACCATCTGTGACTCCAGCTGGGGTGCTGTTTGCAGAGACAGCTGCCACGTGTAACTGTGTCTGCTTCCCAACCAGCCAAGACCTCTGTAGGAAGGATGTTGTTTCATTTCTGATTGGGCAGGAAAAATGGGTCTGTTGGTCCCTGCTGTTCCCTAGCAATCTCCAGCAATGCCAATTTACATTCTCTATGCCCTGATGGGAATCTTTCTAGTATCATGACTGTCTCCTAATCCTCTTCTTCTCTTCTTCTGCTTTTTTTACTCCTCTTTTTCTTTTATCAAGGCAGTTTGAATATTTCTTACTCTAAAGCCTTTCATATTAAAAATAATTCATTTACCCCTCCTCCATGTTTCATGCTGCAGTTTCTTTCTGGAAGAAGCTTATTACCTTTTAGCATTTGTCATTTCATATTATAGTTCTCTATCTTTCCTGTTAACTTGTGAACTTGTACAGATTATAAAGGACTAGGATTTCTTTTATATATTTATATAAAAGGCTATATATATACAAATATACTTTCATGGAAAATATTTTTCAGGCATTATTAATTATTTATTGAATTAATTTTTTGTCTGTCAATTGTTTGAAATGATCAGGCACAATAAATTGTCTTTCACTTTTTATTGTAGTAACATGTACAACTCAAAATTTCCCATTTTAACCACTTTCAGGTATACAATTCAATAATATTAATTGCAGTCACAATATTGTATTACTATCACTAATCATACAATATTTGTCCTTTGTGTCTGGCTTCTTTCACTCAACATGATATTTTCAAGGTTCATCCATGTGTGTAGCATGTATCAGAACTTCATTCCATATTAATCAATATCAGAACTGAATAATATTCCTTTGCATTTTTCCATTCATCAATTGGTGGACATTTGGATTGTTTCTACTTTTGGGATATTATAAATAATGAATGTTACAAATATTCTTTTGTATATTTGTTGGTCTATTTTTTCTTTGGTAGGTGGTGCCCTAGGTGTCGTATCTGAGAAAGTCTATGTTTAACTTTATGAGTAACTGCCAAACTGGTTTCCAAAGCAGTTGCACAATTTCACATTCTGACCAGCAACCTATAAAGGTTCAAAATTTATACACATCCTTGCAAACACTTGTTATTGTCTGTTTTTAAAATTTTATTTTTAGCTTTTTTTTTGTATGCTGTATGGTAAGGAGTCACATTTCATTCTTTTTCCATTGACTATTCTATTATTGCACCACTGTTTGTTAATTTTTTTTTTTAAGAGGGAAGTGCATGGGCTAGGAATCGAACCCAAGTCTCCTGCATGGCAGACGAGAATTCTACCATTGAACTACCCTTGCACCCTTATTTTTAGTTTTTTATAGTCATCCTCCTAGTGGGTATGAACTGGGATTTGATTTTGATTTTGATATGCATTTCAAATGGTTAACAATAGTGAGTATATTTTCATGCTCTTATTTAATATTTATATATGTTCTTTGGAAAAATGGTCTTTTTTTTGTTTTTGTTGAGATGCAAGTACTCTTTATATTTCTTTATATTTATATTTCTTGCATACTAAACCCCAATCATGTAAATGATTTGCAAATATTTTCTTCCATTTTCTGGGTTGTCTTTTCATTTTCTTGATAGTCTCCTCTGTTGCACAAAAATTTTTAATTCTGGAGTCCAGTTAGTCTATTTTTTCTTTGGTAGCTTGTGCCCTAGGTGTCATATCTAAGAAACTGTTGCCTAATCCAAGATCACAAAGATTTATGCTTGTGTTTTCCTCTGAGCTTTATGGTTTTGGCTGTTATATGTAAGTTTTTGATCCATTTTGAGTTAATTTTTGTATTTGGTGTGAGCTAAGGGTCCAACCACATTCTTTTACATGTAGCTGTCTCATTTTCCCAGCCCCATTTGTCCCATTCATTTGTTTACCTTCACTCCATCACATAAGACTATGGATACTGCCTCCTCACTATTCTCCCTGCCTCTAGCCTTTCTCCACCGGAGTCCATCCCCAACCTTGCTATGAGTTACTATTCTTATCCATAGACATGATTATGTTTTCTCCCATTAAAAAACACTGATTTGGGCGGGCCGCGGTGGCTCAGCGGGCAAAGTGCTTGCCTGCTATGCCTGAGGACCTCGGTTCGATTCCCGGCCCCAGCCCATGTAACAAAAAACGGAGAAACAGAATACAATAAAACAAGAAAATGTTTAAAAATGTTTCCCTTTCTTCCTTCCTTCCTTCCTTCTATCCTTCCTTCCTTCTCTCTGTCTTTCCTTAAAAAAAAAAAAAAAAAAAAAAACACTGATTTCCTCCCCATCCTCCATAAGTCAAATATTCAACATAAAATTCAAGATCCTTTACGGCCTGGCCTCAATGTACCTTTTAAGGATACTGCACTCTTTCTCCCATCCTCTCTGCCACCCCTTCCAGACATGCCACTACTCAGCCTGTCTCTTTCTGACCTAAGTGTGATGTATGGGTTAGGTCAGATATGTCAGAGCTTATGGGACATAGGTTTCCACTGACTTTAACACGGATGTTATCGGCATATTTATCCTATTGGAATGACTTATAGAAAACTGAAGAAATCAAAATTTTAGAGCTAGCTATCTATTTTGGAAGATTTGGGTGAGAAATGAATTTCGTTTTATGCATAGGGTAAAATTCACAAATGAATCTTACGTTCTAATTCAAATAATCAAAAACCACCCCACCACACCAACTCTATGTCTTGGTTGGTTAGTTTGTAAATTACAGGTCTGCAGTTTTCACATTCTGACACCTGCATTCACACTCTTGGGCTTTACTAAAAACTGTAGCTTTTGCCACGGAAATGAAAATAGAAGTCAATTTTTCAATTGCTTTCCCTTATGAGAATATTAGCTAGGTTTTTCTCTCTAGTCTTACCCGGGTACTTCCAATATCTTTATACTTTTAAAAGGCATTACTGATAGAAAATATTGAATCATGCTTTTTCACTTTTATACGTGTGTAAAGATTACATATGCTAAAATGACTGGCAAAGAAAATGGCTATTTTCTTGAGTTGAACTTTTGTAATGAACCATGTGGATAATTAAAATGAAGGTAATTTATTTCCTTCTGGATTTTCTGGATTGACTGTTGATATCTTCCTAAATTCACTGCATAGTCAAGTAATTCTCAGCCCCCAATTTTTATTACCTGATTTAGCTTTTCTGAACATTTCTCTCTACTTTGCTCCTTTTTAGACATATTTCATTAGGATAACTGTTTTAGTTTCTTCAGGCTGCAGGAGCAAATTACCACAAATTAAATGGCTCAGAACAACAGAAATGTATTGTTTCACAGTTCCTGGAGCCTAGAAGTTTGAAATCTGTAAGGGAGAATCCTTCATTGACTCTTCCCCTCTTCTAATGATTTGCTGGCAATCCTCAGGCTTCAATCTCTGCCTCCATCGAACATGGCCTTCTCTCTCTGTCTATCTCAGTTCTCCACTTCTTAAGGACACCAGTCATATTGGATCAGGGTCTAGTCCATTTTGGACTTGTCTTAACTAGTAACATCTTTAAAGATCTTATTTCCCAATAAGGTTATGTTCACAGAACTGGGGGGTTAGATTGTGAACATTTCTCTTAGGGGCAGGGGACACAACCCTAAGTACTATGTGAATTCCACCTGCCTTGTATGTAAATGGAAATAAATGGAAGTGTTTGAAGTTCATCGGACTTGGGGACCTTAAAATACACGTAGATTGGTCACCATTATTACTATTGGACTATTGGCTAGCCCTATATTATTCCATCTAAACATATTCAAATTTGGGAAAGATAAATCATCCCAGTAAAATAGGAAAAATAAATCCCCCTCCTTTTTGGAGGAGAACATAGGCCCAATATTTGCTTGATTTAACTGATGTTTGGGTTTTTTAAATTAATGGGTTTCATATCATTTTAGAAGTGACACATAAATAGGATCGTTATCTTAAATTGTCCTGACAACTCTAAGGGGTTTCAGTAACTTTCTTAGATCGTTCATGATCATCTTTGTGTTTTATAGCAAATCCTATGTATTTTAACACAGAAGTTAGGCTTTTTAATGAGTCAGTTTTATTTTGCATCAAAATAGAGAAGATAGATATTTATTAAAGCCCTCTAGCTAACATATAATAAGACTGTAATAACAATTGACTGACGTACAAATGCTAAATGCAATAAAAAGGTGATTCTTACTGAATGTGGTTGAAGAAGACAAAGGTGAAGAAAGCTACTTTTATTTGTGCCTTAATTGATGTCAAAATGAATTTGATTTTAGTTGTTACTTTGACTAAGAATATTATTAGGGAAAATACAACCCATTGCAGCTTTTTTACAGGTCAAACTGGAATTTTACAGGTCAAAAGTAGTTAGCATAGCAGTCAAGAGCTGGCATTCTGGAGTCGGAGAGTTTGGTGCCAATCCCAGCTCTGTTACTTATTATCCTTTTGACTCTGGGAAAGCCACTCAGAAACTCCAATCCCTCATCTGTAACCTACAGGTAATAATGGGATCTACCTATTAGGCTGTTGCTATGTTTAAATAAATTAATATATGTAACTTGCTAGAAGTAATGAGTCCATATATGCAACTTGCTAGAACAATGCCTACTATGGCATTAGTGCTGTATTAGATTGAACTCTTGATTTCTAAGATCAATAATGAATTCTTAGGAGATTCTATGTTCACTGCACAATCCCAGGCATCGGTGTTGTCATCTGCAAAAAAATTATACTTTTTTTCTTTTACTAAGTGGTTTTTAAATGTGGACAAATCAAAGGTCTAAAATCCGCTTTCCACTTAGTCAGTCAGTAGTACATTAATTGAAAGAGTGATGGATGGAACATTTTGTATTCCAAAAACTCTTAGCTCCTGAATGCCCAGGAAACATGGAAAAAGTCAGTGAGGGCATCACAAATACATTCTGCGTACATGTAAGGGTTTTTAATGAATGAATCATTGAATAGGCAGATGGGCTGTGGGAGGCAAACCTCTAGCATGTTTCTTCTTTTACTATAGAAACATTTCTGAGAGATAAATACCCAGACCACCATTCATGACTACAGGCTTTATTTAATTTGTAAAACCACTGCTGTTTTGCTTTTCTGTGTTTTGCCATCTGCATGTTCTCACCTGCTCTTCACAGCCACCATCCCTCAGGATGGGTGTGAAAATCCGATGAGTTAATGTATGTGATAGTCATTTTAAAACTATTTTTTAACAACCTTATGGAGATATGCTTTGCATTCCATAAAATCCATCCATTTTAAAGTATAAGCTCAGTGGTTTTCAGCACAAAGTTACTGAATGATCACTACAATCTGATTTTAGAAAATTTTCAACTCCCTAAAAAGAAACCCCATACTCATCAGTGGTCAATCCCCAAGCCCTTCCCTCCCCAGGCCCTGGCAAGCATTTCTCTGCTATTTTTGTCTTGATGGATTTGCCTATACTGGACATTTCGTATAAATGGGATCATACTTTGTGTGTTCCTTTGTGACAGCCTACTTTCACCCAGCAGGTTTTCAAGGTCCATTCACCTTGCGATATGTATCGGTACTTCATTCCTTTTTATTACCAAAGAATATTCCATTAAATGGATATATTACATTTTGTTCAATCATTCATCAGTTGATGGGCATTTGCGTCGTTCCCATGCTTTGACTATTATGAATAACACTGCTGTAAAAGGTTCTGTACAATCTTTGCACGGACACGTGTTTTCATTTCCCTTGAATATATACCTAGGAATGGAATTGATGGGTCATATGTAACTCTGTGTTTAAAATTTTGATGAACTGCCAAACTACTTTTCACTGTGGCTGCACCATTTTACATTTTCCACCGGCAATGTCCTAGGGTTACAATTTCTCACCATCCTCATCAACACTTATTACTTATTATTGTTTTTCCATTTGATTTTAGCCATCTTAATGAGTTTGAAGAGATTTGAAAAAAGTAATATATACATAGACTAAAAATAAAATTGAAAAAATACAGAGAGTGCTGACCAGGCCAGGATCCTCTCCCCAAAGTGATATGTTTTTTTCTATAGTCCTCTGTATCAGTCGAATTCTCCAGAGAAACATAACCAACAGGATACAATTCTGAATAAACATTTATATGCAAATATATATGAAGACATTTACTTCATTGCATTGGCTCACATGATTATGGAGACTGCAGAATCCAAAACCTGTAGGAGAGGCCTGCAGGCTAGGAATTTGGAGGGGAAGTTGGTGTTGCAGACTTGAAGCAGAATTTTTTCTTCTTTGCTTTTAAGGCCTTCAACTGTTGGGATGAGGCCCACTCTCATTGTGGAAGTTCATCTCCTTTACTTAAAGTCAGCCAATTACAGATCCTAATCCCATCGAAACATCTCCACAGCAACATTTAAGACAGCATTTAACCAAACAACTGGACTCCATAACTTAGCCAAGTTGATGCATAAAATTAGGCATATCCTCCCAAATTTTCTATGTATATACAAAAAATACACACGAGAGCACACTGTTTTGCATCTTTTTTCCCCCACTTAACAATATACATTAGAGTGATTTCTAGAGAAATCAGTGTAGAACATATGGACCTATGTCATTCTTTTTACTCTCAGCAAAGTATTCCTTTGTGAGGTTACACCATCACTTATATAAACAATTTTATGTAATTGCTGTTAAAAGAAGAGAGATTGGGAGATTATTTTCTTGGGAAGAGATCAAAAAAGACCTTATGGACTAGAGGAGTGAAACTGGTTGATGTTTTTGGAGAGACTGGTACTTCTGGGTTTCAGGACTTATCAGGTATAGGCAAGTCTGGTGGCCTTAAGTCTCTGAAAAAAATAAACTTACTAAAAAAAGACTTGTATAGAATCTTAGGTAGAGCCCAGGGTATTTTATAGGGTTTTCAGGAATATTGTTGGTTGGGGCTTGGCGTACTGTGGCAATTTGCAATATCTGGCTGAAACTTGCCAAAAAGTAACCTCCAGAATACCCTCCGGACTGTATTTGGAGTCTTTGCTACTGAAACTTTATTTTGTTTCATTTCTCTCCCCCTTTTTGGTCAAGAAGGCATTCTCAATTCTACAATTCCAAGGCAAGTTTCACCCCTGGAAATCATGTCCCATGTTACCTTGGAGACTTACAACCCTGGAAGTCACGTCCTACTTTGGGGAGATGGTAATGAGTTCATTTGCAGAGTTGGCTTAGACAGAGAGGCCAACCTGAGCAACAAAAAAGGTCCTCTGCGGGTGGCTCTTAGGCATAATTATAACTAGGCTTAGCTTTGCCATTACAGAGATAAGTTTCATAAAGGCAAGCCTCATGATTGAGAGCTTGCCTTGTTAAATGGAGAGTCTCTAGTGTTTGTGAAAATATCAGGAATTCTCCAGGTGGGGAAGTTTAATAGTTCCATACTTTTCTCTAGTTCTTCAAGGGGACTTTGCAAATATTCTTAATTTTCTGCTCAAACTACTTTGGAGTATATCAGAGTATTACCTTAACCTATATAGAATAGTAAGATCTCATGCCTTATTCTAAGTTCCATGTGATTTTGTTGTTTAAATAAACTGATGAGACACATTAAATTCGATAGTATGTTACAAAAAATTTATATTCTGGACCAAATAAATATCTCTTCCTTTAGTCTCACGCAGAAGTTGAAGTTTTAAAATATAGATGATATTATTTTTTACCTGGTGTTCTGGTTTACCTTAGTACTAACCACGTCCATTTCATTCATATCTTTAGTTGAGTCTGACCTCTTTTCTCAGCTTCTTTAACAGTTGCTATATGGAGTAATGCTGATCTTCAGAGCTGCAGAACCCTAACCTGAGACTCAGGTGCCACACAGATACCCGAAGTTCCCGGGAACTACCAAATTATACACAAAGAGCCCAGTATCTCAGAATTTAGAAATAACAGTAAAAACTCAGGAATAGATGTGACTGCTGCAAGATATTACATTCTGGGAACTTTTACAATGAGTCTTATTGAACATTCTCTACTCCTTAATCATCTATTGCCCAATCTCACCCACTTTCTATTCCCTGGTAACCTATACTCTGGATTCAATTCATAGAGTTTGCTCACTATAGTTCATTTATATTAGCAGACCATACCACATTTGCCCTTTCATTTCTTTCTTATTTCACTCAACATAATGTCCTCAAGGTCCATTCACCTAGTTGCATGCCTCATAGCTTCATTCCTTCCTGCAGCTGCTCAGATTCTGTCATAGGTATACCCCACAGTGTGCCTTTCTGTTCATCAGTCAATGTATCTTTAGGCACCTCTGGCAGTTGCAAATCGTGAATAATGCCACCATAAACACCAGTTTATGCACCAGTGTGCAAATGTCTATTTCTGTCCCTGCTTTCAGTTTTTCAGTATACCTAATAACAGGGTTGCAGGGTCATATGGCAACCCTATATTAGCCTCCTGTGGAACCATCACACTGACCTTCAGAGGTGCTGCACCATTCTACTTGCCTACCAATGGTGAATAGAAACATCTCTCTCTCCACATCTTCTCCAGCACTTGTATCTTTCAGTTTATTTCTTAAGCAGTTTTATTCACACACCATATAATCCATTCTAAGTGTTCAGTCAATGGCTCTCAGTGTAATAATAACATAGTTATGCCTTTACCGTCACAATCTCTATGAGAACTTTTCCATTTCTCCCACAAGAAAGAAGAAAAGGGGAAAAAAGCAAGCAGAAACAACACCTATACCAAGAATCCCATACCCCTCCCTTATATTCCCCTCTTATTGACATTTAGTTTTGGTGTATTGCATTTATTATAATTAGTGGAAGAATAGTACAACATTACTGTTAACTATGGACCTTAGTTTGCATTAATTGTGTTTTTTCCATCTATCATTCCATTTTTAATACCTTGCAGTGGTGACATTTACTTGTTTTCCCTCATGTAAAAACTTTCTTGTATTTGTACATTTAATCACCATCATTGCCCACTCTAGGTTTTGCTAGGTTATAAGTCCCAGTCTTCATCTTCTATCTTTCCTTCTTTTGTCCTACATGACCCTAGCCTTCCAATTTCAACCATACCCACACTCAGCTTCGTTTGTTAAACTTACAATATTGTGTTACCATCAGATGGTAGTGTGCTATTCACTTCTGAATGTTTACAATAAATCCTGTTAAACATTCTGTACTCCTTTCACATCAAATGCTCAATCTCTACCCTCTTTCTACCTCCTGATAAGCTGTGTTCTTAGCTTTAACTCAGAGTTTGCTCATTATAGTTAGTTTATATTTTATATTAGTGAAAGCATAGAGTATTTGTCCTTTTGTTTCTGGCTTATTTCACTCAACATAATGCCCTCAAGGTTCATCCACGTTGTTGCATGTGTCTTACAGCTCCATAATATTCTGTATTACAGCTCCATAATATTCCATTTTATGTGTATACCACAGTTTGTTTATCCATAAATCTGTGGATAGACATTTGGTCTCTTTCCATTTCTTGGCAATCATAAGTAACGCTGTTATAAACATCGGTGTGAAAATGTCAGTTTGTGTTCTTACTTTCAGTTCTTCCAAGTGTATACCTAATAATGGTATTGCTGGATCATACAGCAATTCTATACTTAGCTTCCTGAGGAACCACAAAACCACCTTCCAGAGTAGTCGCACCATTCTACATTCCCTTCAACTGTGAATAAGCGTATCTCTATCTCCACATTCTCTCCAGCACTTGTAGTTTTCTGGGTTTTGTTTTGTTTTGTTTTTACATGGATGGGCACTGGGAATCCAACCCTTTCACTGTGGTTTTGATTTGCATTTCCTTAATAGATAGTGGATCTGAGTATCTTTTTATGTGCTTTTGAGCCATTCGTACCTCCTCTATGGAAAAGCATTTTTCCATGTCTTTTGCCTGTTATTTAATTGTGTTGTTTGTCATTTATTGTTGAGTTTTAAGATCTCTTTTTATATTATCTGATATGTGGTTTCCAAATTTTATCTTTCATTATGTAGGCTGCCCTTTTACTTTCCTGACAAAGTCCTTTGATATGCAAAAATATTCCATTTTGAGGAGATCCCATTTATCTATTTCTTCTTTCAGTGTCTGCACTTTGGGTGTAAGATTTAGGGAACTACCTCCTACCACAAGATCTTTAAGATATTTCCCTACATTTTTCTTCTAAAAGTTTTATGGTCTTAGCTCTAATGTTTAGATCTTTGATCCATTTGAGCTATTTTTTTTGTGTAAGATGTGAGGTAGGGGTCCTCTTCTATTCTTTTGGATATGGTTATCCAGTTCTCTCTCCATTTGTTGAAGAGGCTGTTCTGTCCCAGTTGAGTCAACTTGACTGCCTTATCAAAGATCAGTAGTCCATATAAGAGGGTCTGTTATTTTTAACTTTTTAAATTGTATAATATAACATATATACAAAGCAAAGCAAAGAAAAAAGCAATAGTTTTCAAAGCACTCTTCAACGAGTAGTTACAGGACAGATCCCAGAGTTTGTCATGGGCTACCATACAATCCTCTCAGACTTTTCCATGTAGCTGCTCCAGAACATTGGAGGCTAGAGGAATATGTATATTTTTTATCATAACTTTTTTTCTTTTTTGTGAAAAATAACATGTATAAAAAAGGAATAAATTTCAATGCACAGCACAACATTTAGTTGTAGAACAGATTTTCAGAGTTTGGTATGGGTTTACAATTCCACAATTTTAGGTTTTGACTTCTAGCTGCTCTAAGAAACTGGAGACTAAAAGAAATATTGATATAATGATTCAGCAATCATACTTGTTTATTAAACCTTACCTACTCTGTATAACTCCACCATCACCTTTGATTTTTCTCCCACTTTTTAGAGGTTTTTGGGCTATGACCATTCTAACTTTTTTATGTTGAAAGGGCTGTCAATAATAAGGGGTAAGGAGATGAAATTAGCTGATTGTTCTGGAAAGGCTGGCCCCTCTAGGTTTCAGGACTTATCTAGTTCAGGGAATAGAGGGTCTATTTTTGAACACTCAATTCTATTCCATTGGTCAGTATATCTGTCTTTATGCCAGTACCATGCTGTTTTGACCACTGTAGATTTGTAATGTGCTTTAAAATCAGGTAGTGTGAGACCTCCCACTTCATTCCACTTTTTAAAGATATTTTTTAGCTATTCAGGGCACACTGACCTTCAAATGATTTGGTTATTTGTTTTTCTATTTCTCCAGAGGAAGTTGGGACTTTAATTGTTATTACATTGAATCTATAGATCAATTTGTGTAGAATGAACATCTTAACTGTATTTAGTCCTCCAATCTATGAACACAGTATGTCCTTCCATTTATTTAGGTCTTCCTTGATTTCTTGTAGCAATGTTTTGTAGTTTTCTTTTATGTCCTTCATTAAATTTATTCCTAATTATTTTATTCTTTTGGTTGCTATTGTAAGTGGAATGTTTCTCTTGATTTTCTCCTCAGTTTTCTCATTACCAGTGTGTAGCAACACTACTGAGTTTTACATATTGATCTTGTATCCTGCCACTTTGCTGTACTGGCTTATTAGCTCTAACAGCTCTGTTGTAGATTTTTTAGGATTTTGTACATATAGGATCATGTTATCTGCAAACAGTGAAGGTATCCACATTCCTTTCCAATGTGGATATCTTTTATTTCTTTTTCTTGCCTAATTTTTCTAACTAGAACTTCCAGCAAAATGTTGAATAACAGTGGCAACAGTGGGTGTGCTCGTCCTGTTCCTGATCTTAGAGGGGAAGATTTTGGTCATTCCCCATTGATTATGACATTAGCCGTGGGTTTTCATATATTCCTTTTATAACACCAAGGAAGTTTCCTTCTATTCCTACCCTTTGAAATGTTTTCATCAGGAAATGATGCTGCGTTTTGTCAAATGCTTTTCTACATCAATTGAGATGATCATATGTTTTCTCCCCTTTGATTTGTTTATGTGGCGTATTACATTAACTGATTTTCTTGTGTCGAACCACCGTTGCAAACCTGGAATAAAGCCAACTTGGTCGTGGTGTATAATTCTTTTAATGTGCTGCCAGATTTGACTTGTGAATATTTTGTTGAGGATTTTGCATCTATATTCATTAAAGAGATTGGTTTGTAAATTTTTTTCTTGTAGTAACTTTATCTGGTTTTGGTATTAGGGTGATGTTGGCTTCATCAAATGAGTTAGGTGAATTCCCCTCCTCTTCAATTTGTTTGAAGAGTTTGAGTAGGATTGGTACTAATTCTTTCTTGAATTGGTAGAATTCACATGTGAATCCCTCTGGTCCTAAACTTCTCTTTTTTGGAAGTTTTTTTTTTATTATTATTATTACTTAGTCAGTCTTTGTGATTGGTTTATTGAGGTCTTCTATTTCTTCTCCAGTCAGTGTTAGCTGCTCCTACTTTTGTAGGAAGTTGTCCATTTCTTCTAAGTTGCTGGTTTATTACTGTATAGTTGTTCATAATACCCTCTCATAATCTCCTTTATTTCTGTGGGAGCAGTAGTTATGTACCCCTTTCCCATTTCTGATTTTATTTATTTGCATCCTCTCTCTTTTTTTCTTTGAAAGACTAGTTAGGGTTTATCGATTTTCTCAAAAATCCAACTTCTGATTTGTTGATTCTCTCTACTGTTTTAGTGTTCTCAATTTCACTTATTTCTATTCTAGATGTTGTTATTTCTTTCCTTCTGTTGCTTTTTCTCTTTCTTTCTTTTATTTTTTGCTGTTCTTTCTCTAGTTCCTGCAAGTGAGCAGTTCAGTTAAGTCTTCATGTTTTCTCTTTCTTCTTCTTTAATATAAGTGTTTAGGGCAATAAATTTCCCTCTGAGTACTGCCTTTGCAGCATCCCATAAGTTTTGACATACTGTGGTCTAGTTTTCATTCATTTTGCAATATTTACTGATTTCACTTATAATTTCTTCCTTGCCCCACTGGTTGTTTAGGAGTATGTTGTTTAGCTCCATATATTTGTGAATTTTCCAGTGTTCCACCTGTTAATGCTTTCCAACTTCATGTCCTTATAATCTGAGAAAATGTTTTGTATAATTTCAATTTTTTAAATTTATTGAGATCTTTCCTGTAAATACTTGTTGAAGAGTGTTTTGAAAACTATTGCTTTTCTATTTCTTTGCTTTGTGTATATGTTATACTATACAGAAAAAAATTTTTTTTAAATTATTGAGTTGTGCTTTGTGACCCAAAATGGCATCTATCTTAGAGAATGATCTATAAGCACTTGAGAAAAATGAATATTCTATTGTTGTGGGTGCAACGGTCTGTAAAATATCTGTTATGTCTAGTTCATTTATCGTATTATTCAAAACCTGTTTTTCCTTATGATCTATTGTTTAGATGTTCTGTCCGTTGATGAAAGTGGTATATTGAAGTTTCCAACTATTATTGTAGAGGTGTCTACTTCTCCCTTCAGTGTTGTCAGCATTTGCTTCGTGTACCTTGGGGCTCTATGGCTCAGTGCACAAATATTTATGATTATTTTATCTTCTTGATGAATTGTTCCTTTTCTTAAAACATTATGCTCTTCTTTGTCTCTTTTCATTGCTTTACATTTGATGTCTAGCTTATCTAATATTAGTATAGATACCCCCACTCTTTCTTGATTGTTGTTTGTGTGAAATATCTTTTTCCAGCCTTTCACTTTCAGCATATATTTGTCCTTGGGTCTAAAGGAGTCTTTTGTAGAGCATATAGGTCGTTCTTGTTTTTTATCCATTCTGCTAGTCTATGTTTTTTTATTAGCATTTAATGTTATTATTTTAAAGGCAGCACTTTCATCAACCATTTTGTTTTTTTGATTTTATATGTCCCATCTGTTTTTCCCCCTCTTTTTACCCTTTTAGTTAACTTTGCCAATAGTCTTAATTACTATGCTCTTCTCCAAACTTCTCTCTCCTATTTTTTTCCTATCTGCTTATAGCACTCTCTTTTGTATATCTTGTAGACCAGGTGTCTTGTGCACAAACTCTTTCAGTGTCTGTTTATCTGTTAATATTTTAATCGCTCCCTCCCTCATTTTTGAGTGACAGTTTTTCCAGATACAGAATTCTTGGTTGGCAGTTTTTCTTTCAGTATCTTAAATATATCATATCACTGCTTTTCCACCTCCATAGCTTCTGCCGAGAGATTCACACTTAGTCTTATTGAGCTTCCCTTGTATGTGATGGATTCTTTTCTCTTGCTACTTTCGGAATTCTCTCTTTGTCTTTTGACATTTGACAATCTGATTAGTAAGTGTCTTGGAGTAGGTCTATTTGTATCTATTCTATTTGGGATACTCTGTGCTTCTTGGACCTGTAATTTTATGCCTTACATAAGACTTGGGAATTTTTCAATGAGTATGCCTCAATTATTATTTCTTCCCCTTCTACTTTCTCCTTTCCTTTTGGGGCACCTAAAACACATATATTCATGCGCTTCACGTTGTCATTCAGTTCTCTGAGACCCTGCTCATATTTTTCCATTCTTTTCCCTATCTTTTCTTTCATGTGTAGGATTTCAGTCATTCTGCCTCTTGAAATCTGCTGTTGCATGTCTCCATGGTGTTTTTTTATTTTTATTTCTATTTCTTTTTTTTTGTTTATTTTTTTGGGTGGGCCATGGTGGCACAGTGGCAGAATTCTCCATTGTATTTTTTATCTCTTCTGTTGTGCCTTTCATCCTTATAAATTCTGCCATTTGTTTTTTCACGTTTTTAAGTTCCTCTGTATGGTTATGCAATATCTTCTTTATATCCTTATTTTCTTTGTCCTGTTTCCTTCAACTTGTTGAAATGATTTAGAATATTTGTTCAAAAGTCCTTAATTGCTTCAACTACTGTATCTCATTTGAAATGTTAGCTTATTTCTTTGATTGGGCCATACGTATCTTCATGCTTCCTAGTCTGACGTGATTTTTTTTGCTGGTGTCTAGGCATCTGAGTTTCTTGATAAGTTTATTTTGGAGGTAGTTTCCCCACTTTTGCCTGGGGTCTCCTGGTTGGCTGCCTTTGCTCCCTATCTGTCCTTTGGTATTCAGCTTAACTTATTCTAGACAGAGCATGGCTTCTGTTTACCTGATCAGAATTTTTCAACTCTTATTTTTCTGATTCTTGCTTTGCCTATAAGGAAGTTTTTTGAGATTGTCCCTTTTTTTTGTTTGTGGGCAGTTGTTTCATCTCAAGGAAAAAGGTCTTTCTTCCCTCTTCCTCCTTAGGGATTGTTGATCTGCTATTTGTTTTGTTTTGTTTTATTTGCCTTTATATGTTTTTTTCCTAGAAATGAACCTTTTTAATGTCATAATTTAAATCTATGAGCACTTTCCTCCGCAGAGGTAAACAGATGACAGACACCTTTGTGGACAGTGAGCTTTCTGTCGGATTACTGTGTTTTCCTGCAGTCAACTGTTCATATTGGTTTGTATGGACTTAATTCATTCACACCATTCTTTTGGGGGGGTTACATTTTGATTTATTGAAATAATTTCATTTACAATAGTGTTCCATGTTCATCTTATAATATTTAGAAAGTATAGGTAAGGCACAAGAAGAAAATGAAAAATAAGCTAACATTCCGTGATCCAGAAATGAATCTTTTTGACGTTATGGTTTATATTCACTGAGCAATTTTCTTCACAGAAATGCACATGTGAGAGCCTCCTTTGCAGAAGGTATCACAACAATCACCATGTTTTATAAAAATATTTTTATTGAGAAATATGCCCACACGTAGAGTCCAATCATAATATAAAATCAGTGGCTCACAATATGTGTTAGTTAGATTCAGTTGTCAACTTGACCAGGTGAGCACACCTAGTCTTGTTGCTGCGGACATAAGCCAACGGTATGTGAACCTCATCTGTTGACAATTACATCTGCAGTCAGCTAGGAGGTGTGTCTGCTGCAATGAATGATGTTTGACTTAATTGGCTGGTGCTTAAATGAGAGATTGCAACGTAGCACTGCTAGCAGCTTGGCATTCCTCATCTCAGGACTTGCAGCTCAGCCCAGGCCCTTGGAGATGCAGAAAGAAGTCACCCCGGGGAAAGTTGTTGGAACCCAGGGGCCTGGAGAGAAGACCAGCAGAGACCATCCTGTGCCTTCCACGTAAGAAAGAACCTCAGTGGAAAGTTGGCTGCCTTTCCTCTGAAGAACCAACAAATAAATCCCCTTTTATTAAAAGCCAATCCGTCTCTGGTGTGTTGCATTCTGGCAGCTAGCAAACTAGAACACAATATCATTACATAATTGTGTATTCTTTACCATGATCATTTTTAAAACATTTGCATCACTCCAGAAAAAAAATTAAAAAAAGAAGAATTCACACATCCTATACTCCATACCCTTCCTTCTCACTGACCACCAGACTTCAATCTACCCAATGTTTACCCTTTATCTCTCCCTATTATTCATTTATTTAAAATATTTATTTATTTATTTATTTATTTATTTTTACTTATCTGTCCATACCCTGCATAAAAGGAGCATCAGACAAGGTTTTCACAATCACACAGTCACATTGTAAAAGTCATATAGTTATACAGTCCTCTTCAAGGTTCAAGCCTACTGGAACAAATTTCAACAGTTTTAGGTGTTTCCCTCCAGCCACTCCAATATACCATAAACTAAAAAAGTGATGTCTATGTAATGCATAAGAATAAATTCCAGGTAACCTCTCAATTCTGTTTGAAATCTCTCAGTCACTGAAACTTTATTTTGTTTCATTTCTCTCCTTCCCCTTTTAGTCAAGAAGTCTTTCTCATTCCCTTGATGTTGGGTCCTGGCTCATCCCCAGGAGTCACATCCCACATTGCCAGGGAGATTTACACCTCTGGGAGTCATGTTCCATGTAGGGAAGAAGGCAGTGAGTTCATCTGCCATGTTGGCTTAGGGAAAGAGGCCACATCTGAGCAACAGAAGAGGGTGACTGGAAGTGACTCTTAGGCATAATTATAAGTAGGCTTAGCTTCTCCTTTGCAGGAATAAGCTTCATAGGAGTGAGCCTCAAGTTCAAGGGCTCAGCCTATTGAATTGGTTGCACCCACTGCTTGTGAGTATATCAGGAATTTCCCAGATGAGGAAGTTGAATATTTCCTCCTTTCTCCCTAGTCCCCCAAGGGGACTTTGCATACTTTTTTATTCTTTGCCCAAATTAGTCTAGAATATATCAGAGCACCACATTTACCTGTACAAAGCAACAAGACCTCATGCCCTTTTCAAGATTCCATGTAATTATGGTGTTCAAGTAAACTGACCATACAGGTTATATTAGATAATGTGCTACCCAAAAATATAAATTCTGCACCAAATAAACATATCTCTCTCTGGTCTCACACAGAGATTGAAGTTTGAAAATATGGGCCATGTCATCCTTTACCCAGTATTCTGATTTACCTTTGTCCTATCCAGATCAGCTTCATTCATATATCTAGATGAAGTCTGATTACTTTTTCCACTTTTTAAACAGTTGCTGAACGGGGTACTGCTGACTTTCATAGCTTCAGTGCTCTAACTCTAAGTCTCAGGTGTCATATAAATAGCCGAGGTTTCAGGGAATGACCAGATTATATACAAACAGCTCAGTATCTCAGAATTCAGAAATATCAGTTATAACTCCTGAATATATGTGACTGCTGTAAGAGTTTACAATCTAGGACCCTTTACAAGAGGACCCAACCTGATAACCCTTGCGCTCAACTTCAATTCTCTGAATTTGTGTATTATAGTTAGTCCATATAAGTGAGGCATAATAATAGTTGTCTTTTTGGTTCTGACATTTCATTCAACATACTGTCCAGTGTGCAAATGTCCATTCGTGTCCCCACACTCAGCTCCTCCAAGGGCCTGCCCCTCTCAGCTTCCCTACCAACAGTGGACAGGTACATGTCTTTCTCCACAATTTCTCTAGCTCTTATTTATCTCTGTTCATTTTTTTCCCAGGTAATTCCTTTATTAAAACTCTCAGTTTACCATGAAATTTTACATACATGATGGAAAATGGAAGACACATACCAATTACCTATCAGGAAAAAATATTTTGATGGTGTTGTTATACAGAGTGTTGGCTAATTCCAGTGGAGCCTCTTACTGCTGATGTGATCTCCACTATTTGAATTATTTGGTAGGGTTCATATTTATCTTTCAAACAATATCCACCTTCCCAATTCTTTTTGGTAGGAAATGAAGTTTTTGTGCTTTTTGACCCAACCTGTGTACTTTCGACTCCATATCAATGCTCATCAGTCTCAGTCATTAATCTTTCACTAGGTATTGACTTTAAAACTTCCAAATTAGCTTCAATTTTCAGAGAGTATCTTCATTTTTAAACAACTTTATTTACGCATCATATAATCACACAATTTATAATCCATACAAAAAATAGACATGCCTTTGCAACCACAATCTATCTGAAGACATTTCCTTTTCTTCTGCAAAGAGTCCGTACCCCTTCCCCTATGCCCTCGTTTATTGATATTTAGTTTTGGCATAATGCCTTTGTCACATTCAGTGGAAGCATATTACAATGTTACTGTTGACTATAGACCCTAGTTTGTGTTGATTATACTTTTTCTTGTACACCATCCATTTTCAATACCTTGCAATGTTGACATTCATTTGTTCTCCGTCATGCAAAATACTTTTATATTTGTACGTTTAATCACCATCATTGTCCACTCTAGGCATTCCTAAGTTATACCATCTCGGTCTTTGTCCTCTTTCTTTCCTTCTGGTTTCATACATGCCCCCAGCCCTTCTCCCTCAACAATATTCACATTCAGCTTCATTCATTTGTACTTATATTATTATACTACAATCAGACAGCATTTTGCCTTTCATTTCTGAATTTCTACAATCAATATTCCTTCTGCACCAAATGCCTGATCTCTACCTTCTCTCCCTCTCCTGATAACCTGTATTCTTAACTTTAACTTTCAACATTCACCCATTTAAATTAGTTCATATTAGTGAGACCATACACTATTTGTCTTTTAGTTTCTGGCTAATTTCACTCAGCATAATGTCTTCAAGTTTCATCCATGTTGTTACATGCTTCATGATTTTATTCTGTCTTACAGCTGCATAATATTCCCTTATATGTATATACCACAACTTTTTTAGTCACCTTCCCCTTTGATGGATATTTGGGTTGTTTCTTTTTCTTGGCAATCATACATAATACTGCCATAAACACTGGTGTGCAAATGTCTGTTTGCGTCCTTGCCCTCAGGTCCTCTGAATATATACCTAGTAATGGGATTGCTGGATCATACAGCAATTCTATACTTAGTTTTCTGAGGAACTGCCAAACTGTCTTTCAGAGCAGTTGTAACATTTTCCATTCCCACCAACAGTGAATAAGTGTGCCTCTTTCTCTATATCCTCTCCAGCACTTGTTGCTTTCTGTTTTTTTTTTTTTTTTTTTGATAATGACTCTTCAGCTGAGGCTGAAGGCGAGCTTAAACTGTTTCTGTTTTCCAGGTCTTGGTGTCTGAATTCTGTAGATAACAATTACCATCTGCACTGTGCTTTGCACTGCTGCTTTTTTGGGGGCGAGGTGATGAGAAGCCACTCTTCAGGCCCCCATCCCCCCATTCCCTGTGAGTTAGAAACATTACAGGACCCTCAAGCAGCCTCTATTTCTTACCTCCTGGGAATGTGTTTGCAATAGGCTTGACTTTCCTTTTTGTAGGTTGGAACTGTTGCGTTTGAGACAGGCTGGGATGTGGTTTTTGAACGGAGTAGGGGAGGGCACTGTGCATCTTGACTAAGTCCCTGCTTCTGGGCGCGATGTGCCTGGTGATTCTCAGGCTCCTTTGTAAGACACCTTGGACTGTGGGGCTGAGAGTTTCAACTTCCCTAGCCAGCAGCTGGTCCAGGAGTGCTCTATTTTTACCAGCCAGCAAGACCTGGGTTTGTATTAGGACACTGCTTTGACAGTTGGGTCATCATATTTCTCAGCCAAAACAGGGCAAGGTATCTGTGCAAGGGATGTAAAGCAGCTCTGATGGGCCTGGGATAGGGTCTGGAGAGGCTCTGAAAAGTCCTGTAATTCCCTTGCATTTTCTGACCTTCCCAGCAGAGGGCACTGTTAAGTGATTTAATCATCCTCAGAAGCTGTTTACCTTATAGACCCTGGGAAGTGTGTGAGTGGCTGGGACTGAAACTGTGGATTTCCTGTGCCCTCACTTCACCAGCTGAAATCTGGCTCAACGTGGGTTTATGCCCCACACTTTACTTGCAGTGAAGGTTTCCTCCAGCTGCCCCAGTCTGTAGTCATCCCTCAGGCAAGGATCAGACTACCCATTTCCCTCAAGGAGAGGGAATGGGTGCCAGGATCCAGGGCTGGAAACAGTCTCTGACTATAGTTTTTCAGACTGTCTGTCCCTCACTGACCTGGACCTTGCATTTTCTTCCCCAGTCCCCCGGGTCCCGAACCAGTTGACTTGAGTATTTTCTGCCTCTGTACTTGCTGCTTTTAGGGGAGATTTTGCAATTTTGTTTCTCCCTACTCTTCCATTTTGGAAAATCTTCCTTGCTTCCCTTCTGAATTTGGCCCTCCCCTGTGGCTTAAGTACTTTTGCAGGTCCCTGTGGTCTTGTGTCTCTGTGTCTGGATGTAGGTGGGGATCTGCTTCACTGCTGTGAGAGATTTTATAGTGTGTTCCTAGAGGGAAGTGGGAGGGACTCTGACTGCTACTTCTGTGTACTTCCCAAGCTGTGTGAGACCGAGTGAGGGGGAGGGCAGAGGACCAGCCAGTTCAGGACAGAAGTTTCCTGATTTTTTCTCATGCTTTGATTCAGCTTTAGTAGGATCCTTTTCCAGTCTAGACCTTCCTCCAGAGTTCTGAATAAGTGAGAATTGTGCTTTTCTTCTCTGAATATCTAGGAAGAGATTTTCAGTAGCTTTTATGTCACCATGATGATGATATCACTCCTCCCACACCCTATTTTTTATCTTAGATTTTTATGTTTTATATACTCAGAACATTCCATGAAAAACAGAACTTACAGAACTTTAATATCCATATTTCTTAGGAGTTTAAATTTTCCTTTTATACATTTACTAGAATTTTTTTTCTTATGGCAAGGACTATTGATGCTGCTTAATAGTTCTAACATAGGCAGTTCAGATATATTTTCCTTGATGAACAATAATGTATAGAGTTTCTTTGAAGGGACAGCAGGTGAGAAGAGGTGGCTTGTTTTTTCTGACCCACCCCCTTCTCAGATTTGGGCCAGAATTCCTTCCTAACACTTTTGTCTTAGGAAGCAAGGAGCCTTAAGTTTTATACATAATGAGTGCCCTATTTTTAAGTATTTCCACAGGGATATTTTGTAGGGATCTTTTAGAACCCATGGAAGGATGTCCCTGATGAAGAAAATTTTCCAAGTGTTCAATGAAAAAATATTACATGACCAAGTACAATTTTCCAAGCTTTCCAAAGTGGTTTTCCTTCAGGCTGAGACCCTATCCTCTGACTTGGTCTCTTTTGTTGAAATGCTAACCCCAAAATAAGACCATTTCAGATAATTTACTTTTTTGCCATCTGTGCTGGTTTGCATCTATTATGTACCCAGAAAAGCCCTGTCTTAATCCTGATTCAATCTTGTGGAAGCAAATATTTCTCTTAATCTCTTTTCAGTACTGTAGGTTGGAATCTTTTGATTAGATTTTGTCCGGGGAGATGTGACACACCCAATTGTAGGCATTAACTTTGATTAGGTGGAGATGTGGCTCCACCCATTCCAAGGAGGTCCTGATTAGCTTAATGGAATCCTTTAAAAGAGGAAACATTTTGAAGAGAACAGACAGAGCCTACAGAAATGATGGAAGCCTCAGAATCAACAGAGAGAACAGATGGAGATGCTTGGAGAACACACAAATGTTTGGAGATGCTTGGAGCCCAGTAGACATCACCAAGAGATGTTAAGCAAGCCAGAACCTGTAGAGGGCTAAGGGAAGCCAAGAGATGAAAGCCAGCCCCAGAGAAGCAAAGTGAGGAACTGCTACATGGACAGAGACTGAAAGCTATGGAGCTCAGGAGGAAGGGACCAGCAGATGCCAGCCGCGTGCCTTCCCAGCTGACATAGATGTTTCAGACTCATCAGCCTTTCTTGAGTGATACTAACAGCTTACTGGTATCTTAATTTGGACACTTTCCCTTCCTTAGAACTGTAAACTTGTAACTTATAAAATTCCCCCTTTTAAAAGCCATTCTAGTTCTGGTATATCGCATTCCGGCAGTTTGCAAACTAACCATCTAATGCACAATTTCTGAGGATAGTGGATCTGAGAAGTCATTGCCAAGTAGGGCATATTGGTTCCTGCAATCAGGCCTAATTTTATGACTACGATTTAAAAGATAATAATAAAAATCGCATTCCCTAAACTGAAAATCAAAGGTCAGAAATCACACTGTTCATAACTGCTTCTCTCAGGTTTTGTTCCAGAATACGTTTTATTTGAGGAAAAGTCTGGAAATCTAACTCAAGGGGAGGAAAAAAAAATGGCCTTACCTGAAATCTGGTAAAAGGAGACAGTCTTAAAGAAATGCAGCTTGTAGTATAAAGAGCCTTAACCCCAGTCTTCAGAGCACTTAAAAACACAACATGAGATAAACATTTTAGGTATTTAAGGAAGTGTGAAAATTGACCAGGTGTTAGCACAGTGCGCTCAATTTTTGGCTGAGCCTCACTTTGTCATTTGCCCTTGGATGAATTTGCCTAAAGTGGGTGATGCTAACTTTAGGGGAAGGATGCCACAGGGATTTCCTGTGGGCCAAGACCCACAGGATCACCGTATAGGACGGGACATATCATATGCTCATTCGTATACTATTCCCACAGGTTTGTCCATAATCAGTCTGTTTGAGGTGGAAGGTTTGATTATGATAATGCCACTCTTGGATCTTTCCTTGCTTATTCTCCCTTGCAAGAACCCAGCTGACCTCACGGAATGCATCTAATGCTGACCACAAGACACAAAGGGTCTTGCACAATGAAAGAGAGCCACAGTGCTCAGAAGGCACGTTGGTCAGACTGTAAGCCATTCTATGAAACCTTTGTTGCAGAGCTTGGAGAGTATCTACTGAAGCTGAGAAAGAAAGAAAAAAAAAAGAATTGGAAGGAGCTAATATTCAAATCAGAAGACTTACCTAGTAAGTATGACCTAGCTGATAAAACGTGGTCCAATTTAAGCAAAGTGTATTTAGTTTTCTCAGAACATATGTCCTATGTAAACACAAATGATGATAGGAAAGAGAGCTATAACTTAGTTCACAATGTTTTCCAAAACCAGTCAACTGGCCCATCAGTGTGGCACATAGAGGGAGGAGATAATTGAGAAAGCATTAATAGCATTTCATTCTATAGCCTTCACCAGGTGGTACAGGGCCAGGAACAACGAGTTACAGTAGGGAGGTACTTTATCGAAATAATATTTTAATGGGAATAATATTTAATATACATTAAGAGGCCGGCACTTTGCTACAATGACCTTCTCAGTGGCTCTCTAAAATTTCTGCCTCTATGAGTTTCAGCCAAGGAGGTGGCTGTGTATTTTGATAAGCAAATCTGGCAGAAGCGTAGCTTTGGCAAAGGAAAGGTAATATAGTATTTGAGAGCCCTGTGCACTGGTGAGGCGGTACTACAGTAACAGTAGCTTTTAGCAGCTACCAGATTTGCTAAAAGCAACCTTATCCAATTAGCAGTAAGTGCCATGTACCTGCAGTTGCTAGGAATTCAACCTTTTTTGGAAGGCTGAATCTTAATGTAGCTATTTTTTTTTTTGTAAATAATGAATATCTCTCCATAATATACTCTGGGGAAATAAAGCAAAATTAGAAATGGCAGAATGGAAGCATTCTGAGATTTATTATTAATGTAGATTTAGAATATAGGGGGAATATATTTTAAAACTGCATAATTTTTAAATACTGTTTTTTTCACTTTTTATCTTCAAATTTTGAATTTAATTCTCATGTTAATAACGAAGATGTTTCTTTCAAAATATGCAAATGGACACAGATTCTTTTTATGTTTCCATGATTTTGTACAAAATTTTTCCATTAAGATAATAAAAAGGAACAGTTCCAAATTGTAAAGACATAGGGGGAAAAAGTTCTCTTCAATTTCCTTTCAAGGTAGTCAAATTCATTACAATAGAAAGGATGGACTATGGTATACTATTAATTATTTCAAACAAATCGTCCTTGTTTTCAAGTGTCTTCAGCATGTTATTCCTTAAATACTTGATACTCTTTTCCTAAAGATATTTACATTCAGAAAAATTTTGGAGAGGTCCTGGGCAACATGGTGTTTTTTTCTTATATTTTACTGCATATTTTTTCTTTTAGAGGCTGCAGTAGGTGAGAGACACCTGTTGAGTTAAACTTTTTCTGGAGTTGCTTGGTTATTTAATTTTAAAAAGACTAAGAGACCAATAAAATAATTTCATTGCTACTGGAAGGAGTTCCTTCCCTTTATTCTCTAGTCATATTATTTTTAAAAAATCAAAGAATGCCAAAATAATCAAATCTAATGTAGAACATATAGTAACTTTTATTTGCTGATTACATATTGAGATCCACCATAATGAATAGATCATAAATATTAAAATTGCTGTCTTTTTAATATACTCTGGAACTATTTGACAGCTTGAACTGTTCAATGGGCTTTAGAGTTAGGACTGGCATAGCATGCTGAAAAGATTCCAGAAACATCACTGTTTTAATTTGAACTGCCCACATTGAGAATTAGGCAGATCAGTTTCGAAAAATTGTGTGAATAGGAATTTATTTTCAATACTGGTTCTTTGATTGGATTTTCATAGGTTGGTACTCAACCAATACATACCATTAGTTTGGGTACATAGTTATTGCCATGGTGTTTATTTATTAAACACATAAAATTATTTAGGTAAAAGTCCAGTGAGCGTTCATCAACTTGGAATTTCTAAATTCTGGAGCTTCTGGTTTAACCTATTTATATGGGAATAAAGGACGCTCCTGGCCAACTAAATCCCGCCTCCTTTCCATTTTCTCTTACCTCTTTGTGCTCTTGCCTGTCTTTCTTCTTTCTTGTTTGTTCTGTAACTCCATTATGTTCTGTGAGTGATGACTTTGCTGCTGTGGAAATAGGTAGAACATCAAATTCATTATGATAGTTCAGAGTGAAGATGTGGGAGAGAGTCAAGGATGATGGGAAGAGAGAAATTTGAGAAGCTTACACAAAAAGAGAAAACCAGCAGAAGGAAAAATAAAATGGAAAACCAAAACTCAAACCAAGATAGCAAAAATAAATATGATTAATGTAAGTGTTAATATTAAGTCTATCATTGCAGAGTAAATAAAAGCATACATCCGTAATTATTATTATTTTGCTAAGAGGTGGGGAAAATGTTTATTCTCTTCAGCCTTTGGCTTGTAAAGTAAGAGTATGAAACAAAGATGACTGAAAACTGATGGATCTTTTTTCCTGTGTTAGCATTATTTAGCCAAAAACTGGATTGATTTGTTTCACTCAGGTCAATGGCCATATTTCAGCAACAGTCTGTCTTCATCGACCTTACTAAGGATAATCACTAAATCCAAGGTCAGTTTTCAGTCCTTATCTTATTGTCATGCCAGATGTACTTGACCAATTGACCACTCTGTCCATCTTGAGACCTGGCTTTACTTTGCTCTCTACACTCTGCTCTCCTGGATTTCTGCTTTCTTGCCTGATTGCTCCTTCTCAGTCTCCTGTGCTAGTTTCTCCTCATGTCCATAAACTTTCCAAATTTTCCATAAACTTTCCAAACTGGAGCTCCCCAGAATTAAGCCTTTGGACTCCTCACACTTGATGTTGTGGCTTTGAAAACTTTCTAAAGACATCCTCTCTGCGCTTGAACTCTACCCAACTGCGACTCAACTTGGTTTCTCAAATTTGACATGACTAAATCCAAACTCCTAACCACCACCACTCCCCCCCCCCCCCCAATAAACTTACCCATCTTACAGTATATCTTATTTTGATTTATGGCAAAGTCTTCCTTCTCATTCTCAGGCCAAAAACTTTGTAGACATTATTTTCTTCTCTGTCACACTGCTTTTCTCAATGCCAGAGGCTCCTGTTGGCTCTACAACAAATATACACCTGGAATTTAATCACTTCCTATCCCTTCCATTCCTACCCCCCACCCTGTCCTAGCGACCACCATTTCTGGTCTGGAATGTTCTAATAACCTTGCAACTGGTTTCCCTTTCCTGCCCATAAGAAGTAAATTCTATCTTTAAAAAATGAAAGTCAGATCATATCCTGACTGCTCAAAACCTCCCAATACTGTGTCTACTTTCACTCAGTAAATCTATTTCTGCAGCCTTACCTTTTTGACTTTATCACTAACTCTTACTCATTCTGCTTCAGAACACTAGCCTCTTGCTGTCCCTCAAGCTCACTGGACATGGTTCTGGTCCAGCATCTTTGCATTTTCCCTTTGCTCAGACACATGGCTTGCACTTTCATTGTCTTCACGTTGATATTCAGATGCTACATTCTCCACAAGACTTTCCTTGATGACCTATTTAAAACTGCCACCCTTCCCATCTCGTGGCCTCGTTCTTCCACACACTGTACTATCTCCCTTACTTCATTTTCTCCCTAGCACTTATCACCTTCTAACCTGCTGAATACCTTACATTCCTCTGTGTCTGGCTCCCTGCCCTAGATTATAAGTTCTATGAGGCAGGGGTCTTTGTTTTGTCCATTGCTGGGTCCTTAGTACTTAGAGTAGTGCCTGGCAAGTAGTGAGCAGTCAATGAATTATTTTAATGAATTAAAATTGTTTTGAATAATTGGTCAAAATAAATTAGATGACATCACAATATATCATTCTTGGATTGGATGAGAAGGGAAAAATGTACATGGATGAGGATGACAGCCTTATTTGGCATTAGTGTGGGAGTTCACATCTGAATTAACTACCCTTCCTACTGGGTGGATCATACATTGCCCACCTTTTACGAGTCAAAAAATAAAAAATCAAACCTCTGTCTTAGATGATGGAAAAGTTTGGGTATGGATGATGGTGGTGGTGGTGGCACAACGTTGTGAATGCAATTAGCAGCACTGAACTATATACTTGAAAGTGGTTACAATGGAAAATTTTAGCTTGTGTATATGTTATCACAATACAATTTTTTAAAAATGTGCCGTAGAACTGGATAAAATAAAGAGTGAACCCTTACGTGAACTAGGGACTATAGCTAATTATATAATTATAATAATTTTAGTTCATAAGTTGTAGCAAAATATTACATTAATGCAAAATGATAGTAACAGAGAAAATTGTGTGAATGAAGTGGGGGGGGGTGAAGAACCTATGGAAACTCTACTTTCTGTATTATTTCTCTCTAAATTTAACAACTGCTGTAATAATAATTAAAAACAAAACAAAGCTTTATCATTGAGCATACCTTCTACTAGTATTAAGGCTATTTTAACGTTCCATTAAAAATCACTTAAAATACAAAAACAGGGCTGTATTTCTTTAACTCTGACCTTAGAAGACTCTCGGTTTTATTACTCTTTAGAGAAAATGTGGAAAGGTTGAATATGTTTTCTGGCCCTGATCTTTTCATTACTCATCTCTATAAAGAGGCTTTTAAGGACATTTTTAAAAGTTTCCATCTCTCTTGTCTCTTGCCTTTCTTCTCTTCATCCTTCCTTGCATCCCAAATGGTCAGAAGCAAGACCCCGACTTCTGGAGGAAATGTGCTAGGGCTAGAGCAGATGGGAGGAGCTGCCCTAGAACCTTAGATCCTGACCTCAGAATTACCCCTCAAATTATTGCTCCCTAAAAAAGTGAACTCATGTGCCTTCCCCATTACCAAGGACTCATTTAGCTGTTGTATCACCCAGAAGTTAGAATTCCCACTTGGACCCTTTGCTTGTCTGTGCTGGCTTGGATGTGTTCCCTTGTGTCTGGGTAGAACTAAGATGAAACCCCCAGTTCTGAGAACAGGTGCCACAATTAAGGAAGCAAAAAGGACATATAGTGGAAAGCAGTGTGTTAAACTGAGAAAGCAAGCGAATGCCAGGAGTGACCCCATCCATTGCCTGCAATGAGGCAGTAGGCTAACCTTGAGGAAACCATTCTAGCGTGCTTCCAATCACAGAGGCCGTTCCTAGGGCTAGATGTAGAATGGGATTTATCTTCAATAGCAATCTGAAACAGGGAATATTCTTTTAGAAATATAAAGTTCTGCAAAATCTTCAAGTTGTGGGGAGGGAGCTTTGGATTTCAAAGTTCTTGCTATGTGTACTGTGTAGTTCCATATCTTGTCTATTTAGTAGTCTTTAGAGTCACCTGCATGATGGAGATTTAGCAGGAATTTGTGTGCAATTCTGTCCTTATGGGATGATTTGTTTGTTTTTCCTCATCGATGTAGCAAAATAGATGCTAAGAAGCAAAATATTTAATTTCTCAGATGCTAAAACAAATACCGGTACAATGGGTTGGCTTAATAAACAGGAATTTATCTTCTCATGGTTTTGAGGCCAGGAGAAGTCCAAAATGGAGGTGTCAGCAAGGTGATGGTCTCTTTTGGAAAACTATGGCACTTTGGAGTTGGTTGCCAATGATCTTTTGTTTCTTAATTTTCCCGTGACATGCCAATGCATTTAACAGCGCATTCTCCTTTCCCTTCTGAGTTCCAATGACTTCCAGCTTCTGGCTGATCCCTGTGGCTTCTCTGGCCATCTGACTTTCACTCTGCTTATAAAGGCTCCAGTAATCTGGATTAAAGTCCAAACTGATTCAGTCGGGCCACACCTTAATGAAGTAACATCTTGGAGAGATTTTATTTATAATATATGGACCAAGGCCAAGACCACGTCCAAACTGGTGCACAGTTCATTCCATCACAATGTCTCCAAGGGCTTTTTTGTCAATGAAAGACTTACCCCTTCAGTTCCCTTTTATGCATTTATTTTATAGTCTTCAACTGATGTGTTATTCATAAGCTGTTCTCCAATTACTCCAGATAAGCACCAATAATGGCACATTTAAAGTCATAAAATTATAGTGTGCTTGACCTCCAGGGGACTTAAGAGCATCTTGCCCAACTCCTTGTGAGATGAGCAGTGACTTGTTCAAGGTGTCACATTGAATTGCTGATGAACTCAGCTTTATAAGCTGCTTCACCTAATCTCTTTCTGGTAGTCATGCCGTTAAATCACAACTAGGTCACAAAAAATAACATGAAATTATTCTCCAAATTGGTCTTTCTGTATTTTCTGGTTATATACCATAAACTTTGGAGTAACAACAATGACAAAACAAGAACAAACTCATCAAAATCTACTATATGGTCTAAAGAACCAAAAATAAAACTAGAATATTGCTTCTATTGCATAAGACAACATGGGCCTGTTGATATATTAAAAAGTGCTGATATATTATTTTTACTACATTTAAAATGTTCAGGGAATTTAAGTTATGCTAATGTTTCCTTGGCACGCATGCTCTGCCATGCCATGGAGTCTTTATCCTGTAAAATACCACCTGCTGGCCAATATCTAGAAGGTGGAAATCTTAGGACACATTTGCATTATTGATTAATTGATTGATTAAAAGAATACCATCACATCATACAAATATTTTTTGCTGATGTCAGTCAAGTAGCATGTCCAAGTTGCTTGAATTACATATTCTTCTTTAAAGCCAGTAGGCAATTTTCTAAGCAAAGAAAATTCCCTCTCTCTGAGGTGCCACTTGTCAATATTTTCTAAATAAATGCATAAATATGCTATTACACATGCACACTTAACTACAATTAATATCTATCTCCAATAGCATCATGTTTCTGATGCAAATTACAGCCCTTCTTTATTCAAGGAATCGCGATCACTTTAGCCCCAGGTGCCTAAGGGAAAATAGCTTGCTGTATTTTAAAATCTGGTCCTCTTCTTTTTATTGTCTTAGTTCTACATCTTCAATCAGTCTTCTCTTGGGTTTCATCAATCTCAGACAAGGTTTTCCTTATATGTGTGCTACTCTACTAAACACATAGAAAATTAATTTGTTTACAATTGCTTAAAATTATAGCTACAGTGTACAGTCTTTGCTGTGGTTCCATAGTTTTAGCTATTTCTTTTGCCTCTACCATCCAGTTTCATGCAAATGATGGAGGTACAGCTCTTCTAAGCATTTTCTACTTATCTAGCAACATTTCCCTCTGAGTTACCCAGCAGCCATGGCAAGAGATGTTTTGTTTTAGCTTCCCTGGATTTGGAGTAGAAGAAACAACTTCCAGATCGAATGTTCTTCAAATCTTCAGCCATCACTAAGATACTATGTCTGGTTGCTTTCTGTTTTGTCCTACTCAATGTGGTCTCTGCAACAGCTGGGTACTTCTATTCGATTTTCTCTTATTGTGTGGAGGCTACATCACACTGGATGGGCTGTGATTGGAATGGGTTGGTGGGTGGGTGGAAATACCCCAAATGACAGTTATTACCTGAGTATCAAAATAAACCACCAACAAAAGTCCACCTGCTCTATGCCTTATGCCATCTAATGAGAAATTGTCAGATATATGCTTTTAGGTGCAAAATATTTCATCTGTGAGGAAAATGGGATCCTGTTAATGGCAGGCAAACATTTGAATATTTTACTTCTTTCTGAGAAGGTAGCCAGAATGTCAAGATTGACTTAAATAGAGACCAATATGGAAGTACAGTGCAGTTAGTCATTTCATTGATGCTATTTCTCCAGAGTCAAACAATGTAACTCTTCTATGCCACCTATAAAGCTGAGGACAGATATCAGAAAGCGTGGTTAGTTAAAATACTCTTTTTTGTCCTTCCTTTAGAAAAATGATCATACTCCCAAGATAGTTAACTATCTTGGAATAGTTAACTATTTCTACTCTACTTAATAGAGTAGAAATATCAACATATCCATGAATTCATTATGGTAAATGTGGCATACCTAGATAGCTTCCTCGCCGTTCCCCCCTCCACATCTCCAACCTGCTTCCCAATGCTTCCTTGCAGGAAGCCTACCCAAGGCTACCTCTTTTGTCTCTTTTCCCCTGTATCTTCTCCACCTCCATCCCATTGCCAGTTAGTAAACTCACTGTGCATACCTTTCCCATAGATTAACCACTCTTCCCGGAGTGGTAACCAGAACTCAGTGTCTTAAAGTTCTCCAGTTGCTTCCAACATGCAGCCACATTTGAAATCACTCCGAAGGTCCCTTCCAGTTCAAAAATAGCTATAATTCTAACTTAAGAAAAGGATTAATTGAACCTGTTATTCAAGCCTTATTATCTTCTTTCCATGTCTGGGCTTATTCCATGAAACATAAGCATTTCTTTATGAAGTTGTTCTGCATAGTTTTGGAACATCCTTGGGGTTCTTAAGGATTGGCCCAAGTCAGCTTGGTGTGTTATGGAATTTTACTTTGGACTACAGATGATTTTTATAAATTTGTTTTGCTGATCTGTTATTTGTTTATTGAAGAGTAGTATAAGCATTTTTCTTTGTGTCCCAGGGGATTACTATTTAAGGGATCTGTAAATCCCAGATCTTCCCTTTATAAATTTGACGGACATACATGTTTTCTCACCTCTCTCTTCTCCAGATCTCTCTGTAAAATGGGAAGAAGTAAAATGGGAATCTACTTCATAAGGCTTTGAGACTCATAAAGATAAAGGTATTTGACAAAATTAGCACTCAAAAGAATCATTAATAATTTAACTTTTTAAAATATATTCTAAATTTTAAACATTTTGAATATATTTCCATGTTTTTAAGTATAAATATACTTACATTTTTTTTTTTTTTAAACATTTTCTTGTTTTATTATATTTTGTTTGTTTGTTTGTTTTTTACATGGGCTGGGGCCGGGAATCGAACCGGGGTCCTCCGGCACGGCAGGCAAGCACTCTTGCCCGCTGAGCCACCGCGGCCCGCCATATACTTACATTTTATTTAAGTATATTAAAATGGGTAAGTTTAAAATTCATAAAGTAAGTATGTAAAATTAATACATCTTAATGCTTAATGTGTATTTTAAATTTTCTTTGTATTTCTAGAAGTAATCTATTTCCTTATGTATTATGTGATATTTATGAAACATTTATATACTTTCCAAATTATAATCACTGTAGTTCCTGGAGAAGGAAGACTATGTCTCATACTCTCACATCCTCCTCAGTACCCACCTCTTCCAGAACTACATTGTCACTGTCCAGTATACAGTAATCTCTAAAGACACTTCTTCCATCCCAGTTAGGTGAGCTGGGAGAAGGCCAATGGAGCAACCCAGAGCTCAGCACCTTTCTAAACACGCTGACCTTTGTGGACTCACAAATTCAACTAATACATATTGCTAAGCACGGATGTCCATACCAAGAGTCCAAAAATGAATGGTAAGTCTCCTGAATTTCAGGAGCTCACAGCTGATGGGTGGCTAGGGACATCTTTAGTCAACCTGGAGTTGTGGATAAAGGATGGGAAAGGGAAGATGTCTGAAAGATTCATGTATGGCAGGCAAGTTAAGGGGTGCCAAGGGAGAGGCGATGCATGTAGAGCCACAGAGGTAAAGGGAAGGAGGCAAACACAGTCCATTTGGGATTGCTCGAGAACCCAGTGTGAATGTCCTCTCTCTTGCTTTACTGTCAACAGGTCCTTTGACAAATAAGGTGACCAACCATCCGTGTTTGCCAAGTAAGGAGGGGTTTCCCAAGGTATGGGAATTCCAGGGCTACAGCCAGGACAATCTTTGGCAAGCAGGAATGGTTGGTTACTCTGTGCTTGGGTTGGAAAATACCAATTGAATCATGGGCCTGTCTTGCATTCTTCTTTTCTTTTTTCATCTGAATGACGGAAGAACATATTAAACTTGGAATATGAAAAAGAAGTCTTGGAAGAAGGGGTTATTTTTGTTTCCTAGACTGCATAAGCAAAACCATGATCTGTGTTAGGTTAAATAACGGGAATTTATTTGCTCATGGTTTGAGGCTGAGAAAAAGTCCAATCAAGGCAACATCAAGGTAATGCTTTTTCTCCCGAAGACTGTGGTATTCTGGGACAGTTTGCTGGTGATCTTTGGTCCTTAGCACATGGCAAGGCACATGGGGCATCTCCTGATCTCTCACTTCTCTGGGCTCCACTGATGTTCACCTTCTAGCTTCCTGTGGCTTTCTCTCTGTGTGTCTGCATTTCATTCTGCTTATAAAGGCTTCCAACAAGAGGCTGAAGACCCATCCTGACTGAGGTGGGCCACACCTGAATTGAGCTAACCTCATCAAAAGGTCCTATGGCTTCACACCCACAGGAATGGATTACGTTTAAGAACAGGCTTTTCTGGGGCACTTACAACTCTAAGCCACCACAGGAGGTATGATTTTTTTTTTTTTGGATGGGAGGAAACAGCATCCTCGATGAAGGAAATATTTAAACTGTGAGGGAGGATTGCTTTAGCAACCAAAGATATAGGGTAGAACCACAAGGCTGGCGACCATGTATGCAGAGCAGAGGGAGATGCGGGGCGGGCGGGGGGAGGGAGGCACTGAGGTACATACGTGGTTTGCAGAAGCAGTGTTGGGAGATGATGGAGGATATGGAACAGGATGTAAGCTTACTGGGATTGTTATAAAATGTGTGATTCATGTCATCACTTCATCAACCGTGACAGAGATGATTTGTGCTTACATTTATCAGAATCCATGCTCTATAACATCTTCATCTATTCCTCAGTCACAACGATGATTGTTGAGGAAGGGCTTAATCGTGCCCATTAAAAATTGTAACACGTAAAAGTAACACGTAAATGCTTACTTTATTTTTTTTTAAATTAATCTTGGGATCAGATAGGAACTAAGAACATTTTAAAATATAACATTCCATGTATTCTGTAAATATTGAACACATTTGCTGCTTCTTTTTTTTTCCTTTAAATCAACTAGAAGAGGAGTTGTTTGTGAGCTTCAAGTACCATTTAAATTTTTCCCATAAAAAAATAACAAGAAACCAATGAAGTCAATTTTAATAACATATTTTATTTAGCAAAATATATCCAAAATATTATCGTTGCAACATGCAATCAATATAAAAATACTAAGAATATTTTATTTTATTTTTTGGTACTGTCTTCAAAATTCACTGTATGTTTTACACTTACAACACCTCTCAATTCAGATGCTAAATTTTCATCAGAGATTTATTTGATCTGTATTTTGATTTCTTGAAATCGACAGTAAAAAGGTAGATTCTCATATCTAAGTTGTTCTGAACATAGTTAGATTTTTCCAATGACTGAACTGAGTATCAGTTTTGAAATATAAATCAATGCAATTAATTGAAATTAAACGAAATTTGAGATTCCATTCCTGTCTCACTAGCCATATTTCAAGTGTTTCATAGCCACATGTGGCTAATGATTACCATGTGATTAGACAAGACCGCATTAGAATACATTTGGTATAAGAATTTTGAAGTGAACACATTTTATTACTCTCCTTTGTCATGCTATTGCTAATATTTTTCCCCTTTGGCTGACTACAACCTGAAACGCCTGTAGACTCCACGTTTCTGTAGGCATTACTTTCAGATGCTCCCTGTAGATGGCAGCGCTTTCTTCCTGTAACTATGAGGGGGAGAAGCTGCTAGCAAGTGCCTCTTACATTCTGGAATTCTTCATAGAAAGGGTCTTCGTTCTCTGGAAAATTCTTTGGTAGCATAGGTCAGAATTTTTTCTGCTCTATCGTCAGTTTGCACAGATGGCTGTTACGTTCAAAAACAATCTCTCGGCCTCTAGTCTAGATAATTGACCATCGTTCAGTTTGGGGTACAAGAAAAGAAACTCTAGGACAAGACCAGAGAGACATAGTTAAAGAACTGTATTAAGATGCTTTCACTTCTTCACATACACACTCCGGGAATGGTGCTTCTAAGGGCCCCTTAATATAACTTTTCAATGTAGATCACGGCAGTTTTTATTTCATGTACTATGGCGATATTAATCTATTTTTTCACTTTCCACTAGACTTTTTAATTAATGTTTTTAGAATGCACACAGGGTTTCAGGGTTTCAGATTGCTTTTATATGTAAACATCCATTTCCTACGTTGAAAGAGGAATTCACATTGTTCTTGTGATTTGGCCGGAAGAGGTGAGGAATAGACTCAGAAGAGAAGATGCAGAGGTTTAGACTTGGGTTTCCTTGCGCCAATCAATGCACATCTTTTTAAAGCACATGACATCCCTTGGTACTAACCTCCACCAAATTATGGTTTAGTTTCTTGATTCTCCTTGACTGATATTTTAAAAATCACAGCCTCTCTTTTTATTTGATTCAATATGCATCTGCAATAGAATTTCAAGGTTCTGTGTGAATTTTAATCATGTTTTTGTTTATCTCAGTTTTATGACTATAGCAATCCTACTGTAGCTAGCATAGTAAGTCTAAAATCAATGCTTTCGATATAAGAAAAAGTTTACATTTTTCTTATTGCACTCTTTAATTCTTACTTAAACTCTAACCTATTCTGGGAAATAGATTGTTATTTATTGGGATGGAGGAGAGGTTCAATACTGGGGCATTGCACTGGGTTCTTTTTTGCATGCATTTTTCTTATACTATCACCTTTCATTTTATGTTTAAAGTCAATGGCAGATGTAGTTCAGAAAAATCACTGTGATGGTTTTGGTCCTTATTTTTTGAGCAGAGACTACCTATATGCACATTCCAAATGAAAGTATCTTAGAATTTAAAATATGGTGCTGGATTTATGTAGTCTTTTGTACCATATATTCTGGTTCTCTTTCTGCTTCCTTAACCACTTTTTGCCTTCCTTTGTAAAGTGTGGCAGTTTTTCAAGGTTCAGTATTTGCTTTTATGTTTTTCTTTCCCTTCTTCAATGATTGCATGCAACCACATGACTTCAAACATCTCCCCATGCACAAAGCTTCCAAATTTATGACTGTTATCAGAATAGGATGAGTGCTGAGCAAACAACACCCCAAATATCAGTGGATTAAAAAAGTATAAGTTTTAATATGGATATTCCTGGCCTGCTTTCCTAAGTGTGTCCCTTTCATATGGTGACTCAGAGATCAGCTTCCCCATCTTACTGATTTTGTGCTTTGGATAGCTCTGGCAGTTGGATGTACCTCCTCTCAGAATAATGTTTCTAAAGGTAAACAAAAACAAAAGCAAGAATAAATATAGTGGCAGAGTAACCAAATCTCAAACTTAATTTCAAGTTAATGATAGTAAATACATTATTTCAAGCTTTCTGCTTTACGTGTAATGTGTTATGAAACAGCTGTGATTCCTATTGATGACACAGTCACATTCTTGCTAACACCATTGTAGTTAATTGCTCACCTTCCTAAATGATTTCAGTTAAAATTGGCTAAGTTTCAACGAAAGGTGTATTTCCTTCACCCAAGTTCAGGATTCCCTGAATTTCATAGACCTGGAGGTTCAAGTGGCTTTCCAATTTCCAAAGGCTTTTAAAGTCCTCTGTGCGTGTGTATCCAATTGACTGATAAGCAGAAGTCTTGCAGGATAAGTTAAGATACTTGGGAGACCAAGCTGGAAATGGGCATATGCCACTTCAATCAGTTCTGTTCATTGGACAGGATTAGTTACATGGTTTCTATTAGATATCAGAGGACTGAAGATTGTAATGCAGTTGTGTGTCCAGGAAGAAGGTAAGGTGTGAGCAGTATGACCCAGACTTGTGACACTGACTGCAGTAACTTCTCAATCTCCTGCTTTGTGGTTCCAACTGCTCACTGTGATCTTGTCCTACACGTCATGTGTCCAGAACCAAGTTTTTGGATTTAACCGTAGGTAGGTTACCAAGGGCTTCTCTTCATAGCATCTCTCCAAAAAGTACACAGAGCTCCCTTAATGTACAAATATTCTCCTCAGTGTTGAGACCTAGGTCTTCCTTTCACAGCTGCTCTTTGACATTCTTCTCATGATAAACATTCTCAGTCTCTCTGTTCCTCAGTCTAGTTCTCAGGTAAGCTCAAATATGGCTTAGTTGAGCTAGACTGAGGCAATTTTCTAGAGAACTGACATATAGTAACTATGGCATTACATTATCATAACCCTCTAAGGAAATGGATACTTCCTTTTATCCCTTAAGAGTTGTTAATCACAGTTTGCAAGGGATAACAAGTGTAAATATCCAAGACACCTAATAATTTCAACATATTTTCTTGTTAAATGATCTATTATTAAAAGATCAGATGTTCAGATTCCCACCGTTGGAAGATGGAGTTACAAATAAGGAAAGGGGGAAGGAGGGTTAGAATAAACTCTGTGGTATTGAACTGGCATCAGAAATATCGGTGCAAACTCTTTTTTTAATAGCTACAGTTAGATATAAAATTATATATACACATACATGTACCTCTATATATACACCTGTATGCATAGCTCTATATATACACGTACATATATACCCATATCCATATGTATATACCTATATGTATTTCTCAGCTCTGTCCATTAAGCGGACCTAGAAACAAAGATACCTCATGTCAGTGAAAACCCCTAGTTCATAGATCTTGGCTTCTAAATTCCATTCTCAAACAAAAAGAATCTGGGCTCCTTGGAGAAATGCTTGATTCCAGGGCTGGAGCAGGAAAAGTCCAAGATAGTCTTGGAATATCTGGTAGTTCAAAAAGTGAGGATACGCTCAAAGAAGAAATAATTGACGGCATTATGTCTAAAGGACACAGGAGCCAACTTGAACAGACTCACACTGCTGGATCTGGGACAATTAGAACAATAAAATAAATTAAATGAACAAACAAACAAAATAATGGTTAAAACCTATAGAATAAAATAAATATCCATGCCAATAGAGAGGAATGTATGAATAAATAAATGGAAAGAAGGAATGTTCTTATTTATAGCAGGATTACAACCAATAAACGTAAAATGCACGATGGAACTATAAAATCACTCTGTGATTTTGTTTCAGGCAAAGATTGTCTATGGATGCTAAAATTAGTGAGGGAACGTATGATTTGAAACAGGGTACTTTAATGATCTGAAAGTAGCTCCCCAGTTGTGAATTCCATGTGGAAAATAGTAACTTTACAGAGAAGAAGAAATCTGGGATATACTACGTTAAGCAAGTGTTCAAATTAGCATCATGCAACAAATTAGCAACATGTGCTTCTCTGTATAATGTTCAAAGAAGACAACAACTCAGTTTCTGTCCCATTCCTGCCCAAAATACATAACTTGAATCTAGTTAAAAGAAACACTAGACAGACCCAAACTGAAGGACATTTTACAAAACACCTGGGTATTTGAAGAATTGCGAAGTCATGAACTGTTCCAAATTAGAGATTAAAGAGACTTGACAACTAAGTGTGAGTGTAATCGTGGATTGGATCCTAGAAAATGAAAGTGGACATTAAGGGGACAATTGGAAAAACCTGGATTAGGTCTGTAGATTATGTAATAGCATTATACTGTATAATAGTAATTTCCTGAATTTGATAAGGGCAATTTGTTTTTGGAAACACGTACTGATGTATTTAGAGATTAAGTAATATTTTGTCTCCAACTTATTCCCAAACAGCTCAAGAAAAAATTAAAATAGGTGAGTATATAGACATATAGATAGAAGACACATAAAATGATAGTAGATAGATAGAATGGTAAAAGTGAGGCAAAATGTTAACATTTGGGGAATAAAAATGGAATTGTAATCTTTTTGTGACTTTTTATTTGTCTGAAATTATTTTAAAAAACATGAAATTTCTTTTTTTTAAACTTGGCTTTCATAAAACAGTAAAATATGCCTTGTGCTTTCCATTTTATCAAAGAAACCCACATTGGGTCCTTGATATGTGAGATGATAAATTTACTTATTGTCTAAACCAGTTTAAGTTTTCTGCTAAAACACATTCGGGGTTGATCATTGGTATTTTACTTAACATCAGAATATCAAAGAGCCCAGGAATTCCTTGGCCATGAAGAGAGAATACAGTTCTTCACGTTTTGATCCATTTTTTTGATAAGAAGAACTGGATGTGCTTTGCTGTATGGATACTGCCCAATTTGCACACTAATCCTGCAGATTCTGGAACATTGTATTATCTTGATGTCATCTTACACATACAGGCAGATTTGAGTGTGAGAATTGTCAATGGTTTTGCCAAGTCTATGTTAGGAAATCTGGACTGGGAAGTCTTCTTCCCCAATACATCTCTCCAAGTATGGCTTCTTGGATCAGAGAGGAAAAGAGCTGATCAAACTCATTTATCAACAAAAGCTTATAATACTGAATAGCAGCTTCTGGGAAACTATGGAAACTAAGGAACAAACATTCAAGTCTTTTTACATGCTCTGCAGGTGATCATTTACTATTGAGCTTATTCTGATCCTGAATATCCCTGGTCCTGACTCTGCAGTGTGTGTGCATCCATTGCATTCACATGAACATGTGTGTGCACACACACCCACCAGTGAGATTCTGGAGATGGAGTTAAAGTGGAGTAAAAATTTCTATAATTTTAATTAACCTTCTGATCACAGTTAAGTCACTACTGATAGCATTTTGATAGCCATATTTTAGGAAAAGTTCTCTTTTTCACAAATGTCTTCAGATGTTAGATTTGTCACAACCAGTCAGTCACTTGCCTTAGAAATCAGATACTGTTACTGAGTAGAAAAAAGATATCCCATAATCAAAAGATCCTGATATATCTTTTAAGAGTTCACAACATATAAAATCCAGTTCAGACTACTCAAAACTTATTAAGAGTAAATTCTTATGTTAATAGTTTATTAGTTCCAAACATGTATTAAGATAGATAGTGTAAAGTTTGGGGCTATCTCTCAGGGACAGTGCTGATGCTTGTGTTTTAGTAAAGTTTTGCTTAGGTATTGCTCTGGCTAGAGGAACGATAAAGGTATAAATATCTATTGATGACAAAATTACTTTGCTGAATTACATCGTTCTATGTGGCCTCTTTACTCAATCTCTTAACTTCCTCAGTTAGAAGGTGTTCTAGTTTGCTAGCTGCCAGAATGCAATATACCAGGAATGGAATGGCTTTTTAAAAGGGGAATTTAATAAGTTGCTAGTTTATAGTTCTAAGGCCGAGAAAATGTCCCAATTAAAACAAGTCTCTAGAAATGTCCAATCAAAGGCATCCAGAGAAAGATACCTTGATTCAAGAAGGCTGATGAAGTTCAGGGTTTCTCTCTCAAGTGAGAAGACACGTGGCAAACACAGTTAAGGCTTTTCTCTCTCAGCTGGAAGGGCACACGGCGAACACAACATCATCTGCTAGCTGGTTCTTCTGGCTTCCTGTTTCATGAAGCTCCCTGGGAGGCGTTTTCCTTCTTCATCTCCAAAGGTTGCTGGCTGGTGGACTCTCTGCTTCGTGGTGCTGCAGCATTCACTGCTGTCTCTGAATCTCCTGGCTTTCTCTTTTGTCATTCTCTTTTACAGGATTCCAGTAAACTAATCAAGACCCACCTGACATGTCTCCACCTAATCCAGTTTAACAATCACTCTTGATTAAATCACATCTCCAGGGGGATGCTCTAATTACAGTTTCAAACACACAGTACTGAATAGGGATTAGAAGGAACAGCTGCCTTTACAAAATGGGATTAGGATTAAAACATGGCTTTTCCCTACTTAAAATTAGGCCTAAGAGTCACCCCCAGAGAACCTCTTTTGTTTGCTCAGATGTGGCCTCTCTCTCTCTCAGCCAACATGACAAGCAAACTCACTGTCCTCCCCTTCTCTAAGTGGGACATGACTCCCAAGAGTGTGGATATTCTTTGCAACATGGGACAGAAATCCTAGAATGAGCTGGGACTCAGCATTAAGGAATTGAGAAAAACTTCTCAACCAAAATGGGGAAGAGAGAAATGAGACAAAATAAAGTGTTAATGGCTGAGAGATTCTAAACAGAGTCAAAAGGTTATCCTGGAGTTTATTCTTATGCATTATATAGATATTACCTTTTTAGTTAAGGTATATTGGAGAAACTGGAGGGAAGTGCCTGAAAATCTATAGCTGTGTTTCATTAGCCATGTTTCTTGAAGATGGGTGTAAAATGATATAGCTTTTGCAATGTGACTGTGTGATTGTGTAACCTTGTGTCTGATGCTCCTTTATATCTACGGTATGGACAGATGAGTAAGACATGTGGATTGAAAATAAATAAATAATAAGGGGAACAAATGTTAAAATAAATGTAGTAGATTGAAATGCTAGTGATCAATGAGAGGGAGTAGTAAGGGGTATAGAAAAAAATAGGGGAAACAAAGGCTAAAATATTAGCAATCAATGAGAGGGAGGGGTAAGGGGTATGGTATGTATGAGTTTTTTTCTTTTTCTTTTTATTTCTTTTTCTGAATTGGTGCAAATGTTCTAAGAAATGATCATGGTAATGAATAAACAACTATGTGATGATATTGTGGGTTATTGATTATATACCAAGAATAAAATGATTATATGGTAAAATGTTCATGTTTGTATGTTGTTATGTTTAAAAAAATCTTTTTTAATTAAAAAGAAAAGAAGGAAGCTCTTTGTCTCAACAACGAACTCAGAAGGTTTGTGAACTTATGTGGTGACATTCTAGTAGATCCAGGATAAGTTACTTCAGTATTATGTTCTCTTAAGTTTTCATTTATAAATTAGAAAATATCGTGCAACACTTACCACACTTTTCCAAAGGGCTGAACCAAGAATGTTAATGAAATTAAAATGGAAAAACTCTTTATTTTGCTTGGAAAATATTTCATTATGAATATTTATTGAATTAGGGTAAATCACTCTAGAAATATTTATTATGGAGCATTAAAAAATAGCCATAACTAACAAAGCCAGGTATAATTTCAACTACCGTCTCATAATATTCAGTTATTAAATATAATGGTTAAATACTGGAAAAGGTTAAAATCAAACAAGCTGAAGAACTAGCTTAAAATTAGTCACCTCTTTCAAAGAAGGAATGGTGATATGGGATGGGGTCTATATATTAAAAAACAAAAAAAAAGAGTATTAAGCCAATACTGAAAGTGCCAGACAAAAGTGTTTTGGGTATAATTAACTAATTATGGACATAATTCTGCTATTCTAAATGTTATCTAGTCTATTTTTAAATGAAGGTTCTGTTACAGTGGGAGGCAAAAAAAAAAAAAAAAGACCAGGCAGATGAAAGTCTCTTTCTAGAAATCTATCTGCACCTCAAACTGGATTTGAAGTTGATTAGTTTGATTCTTTCACTTGTTTCTGAGCCAAAAAAGAAGAAAGAAAAAGTATATAGATTAGAAAGAAAAGGTTTGAAAAAGAGAGAAGGAAAGGGCAAAAAGAAAAAAAGCAAAGTACAAAGGAAGCCTTTAAACGGTCAAATACTCCAGCCACACAGCAGCACCATGGGTTATACTAGAGTTTTCCATAGAAGTATTGCAAATCACTGCAAAATAGTGTACAACTTATTTGCTTAAAATTTCCAGTTAATGTGCTTCAGTAGCATTTTGTGGATAATGACTCTCACTCTCCACCGTATTACGGAGGCAGAACTGCTTCTCTCTGTCCCGTTCTCCACCCTGTGATATACTTTTTATTGCTCAAGAGCTATAAAACCGTGTCCATGCCTATTGTTATCTGCCTGATGGGAATTCATGTAATTGAAAGCGTTTATCCTCTCTTAGTAGAAAAATTGGGCACTTGGAAGTAATGAAATCCCCCCACCTTTGTCCGTGGCGCAGGAAATACTGTTCAGTCAGCTTTGTTCTAAAGTTTCCACTTTTGCCAGTGTAACCTGTTGAGAATTTAGTCCTGCACAAGAAATAAAGCTGGAATTCCTTGTGGTCACCTAGCTATCCCTGTTCATGTAGTTACATCTTTGGTGGCTATTTTATCACCAGTCAAAAAAAATAAAATAGAATTGTACTCTTTAAAAAGGAACCTGGAATGACATGAGGAAAACCTATAATATATTATGGAGTAAAAAAAGGTAAGCTCCTGTGCAATATGTCAAACGAATCTTACTTTTTAATAAGCAGCTGTAGGTATATGCCATTTAAGTATATATGTTAAAATATCAAAAATACCTTTAGAGAGAGAGATTAGGAAGAGACTTTCACTTTTTTACATTACACCTTTTAATTTATGCACTTCTGTATTGTTCACATTTTTAAACAATGAGCAAGAGTTATTTTGTAATTACAGAAAAACAACTGACAAAAATCTACACACAGTAAGAAATTGCTTGGAATGGAATACATTTAAATAACTAGTCTATACGCTGCTTGACTGTGTTTTCCTTTTGCTCAGTCAAAACTCCCCTGCTTTGCTCAGGAGGCTGCTTTGAAAAGGAAGGGTAAATGTTTCTAATGAAGCGAACAGCTCGACCTTCGCACTCCAACCTAAATTCCTCATTTTGGGTTTGCTCGTAACAAATGCGACAAGCAGAGCTTGAAGGGAAATCAAGGCATGTGGGTGGTTAACTGGGTGGAGCACACCACCATAGTAAATGGGAAACCAGGCTTTTTTTTTTTTTCAATCAGTTGGTTTATCAAATTGGAGCAAAAAGGGAGATTTGGTGTGGTTCCGACAGGGTCTCACCTGTGCTGGGCACTGTGACATGGAGATGGAAAATGTCACTAAGGCGTGGCACTTCGAACTTAAGCACCAAGCTGAATCTCTTTGAACTTGCTTTATTTCACTACAATCAAGGTAATAGGGGAAAAGAAAGTTGCTAAGAACTTTTGTAAGTTATCCCATCATGTTGCAAAGGGTGGGTTGCCCTTTGTGTAGCTGCAGGTGTGTGAAAAAAAATAAAAACTAGACGCAGATATTCTTTTGGTTTTAATGTTTTAGGTAGGGCTTGGTAAAATATGTAGTAGATTCTTCAAGTACTACCAAATAGATGTTGTCCAGTTTTCAGGGGATTTATAGTGGAAATTCTCTCTGGGGGAGCTTTGAGTGCAAGATGGCCAGAAAGATAAAAGTGCTGAGAGTGATGATTGCTGTACGACAACCTACCTGAGAGTGGACAGTTCAAAACTGAGTTCCACTGGCTGGAAAACCCAGATTGGCAAATCAACATCACAAACTTTGTAGTCTTATAGACTTCTAGTAAAAAAACGTACACATAGGTGCTCAAAGACTGCTCAACAAGGAGTTTACAGCAATAAAAGGTCTGCATGGTTGTAAAGGGGGCAAATTGTAGAGCATTACTTGTAGGCTTGCTCTTTCTCTCATCCGCTCATCTAGAATATCCTCTCCTTCATTTGATTTTACCTCAGATCTGTTGCTACTTGGAAACATCCTTTCCTCCAGGATCTTAAAACCTCTCTTTCTCATCTGTGATAACACAAATGTTCTGGAACAATACTTAGTCATTATTCTGTAGGAACTGAAAGTCTACTGATGAAGAATAATGATCTTTGATAGAGTAGGTGTTTGAAGGCAGAAGCTGGAATGCAACTGGAGGCTTTTGTACTTGTCCTAGTTGAAAAGTCTGGGGTGGAGCCAGGTAGCCTTCTTGGCAGGTAACCCAATGACTCATGAAAGCTAGGATTGCTTCCTTGCTTATTGGGTCTTTGTGCAAGTGGGAGCTGTGGCATCTCCTTTTGACTGATTTGTGGGGGAATCCTGCTCATTGTAGAGTCAAAGGCAGGGCCTTGAGACAGAGTCTAATTACTTAAAAAAAAAAAAAAGCTTTTGTTTCCTCTGTTAGCAAATAATTGTCTGTGGAGGTTCTGGTGGGAAAATTGATCCCTAGGTCAAGTTCAGTGGGTGAGCTGGTTTTTTTGGACTGTTATCAGTAATGTTATGGTGTCAGATGGCTTTCAACTAGATAAACCTACATGACATCTTCAGTAAAGAGAAAGCTTTCTAAAATAAAAGCACTGATATACAATGATTTACATGAAGTCAGTGTCCAATAAATATCTGTAGAGTTGGAATAGGTTAGATGTTATAAGGAACTTTGTCATTAAAGAATCATAGAAGGCCTCTGGAAGAGTTCAGTCAGTTTTGAGTCCTGTTGCAATGAATTTGGACAGAAATCATTTCACTTAGCTGGTGAAATTTATTAGCAACCAGATATAGAGATTGTCACTAATTGCACTTGTTGCTTCACTTCCAGAAGCTTGCTTTGGTCACACCGAATGGTGCCATTTTGGGAAATATACTATCTCATGGGAAATAGTGAAGTGGGGGAAAGGGGAGACAAAGGGTTGTTCTGTAATAATGAATAACTTTGCCTTGTTGTCGGAGGTTAAGTTAGGTCATTTGAACTTTTCTGTCCCTGAACCAGGCATCATATGCCAAGAATGGGCGAGAGTTTATGGATCACTGGTGACCAATTGGGCATGCATAGGTTGTAGCATTGCATTCAGTTTCTGAAACTATAAGTAGCTTGTGACAGGTTTTTAACGTGGCTTTTACACAGTATTGGGAGGGCTGGGTCACCATTGCTTTTTTTCTTTTCTTTCTTTCTCTTTTTGCATGGGCAGGTACCAGGAATCAGGGTCTCTGGCATGGCAGGTGAGAATTATGCCACTGAGCCACCATCGCACCACCATCATACTGCTTTTTAACTCCAACTTTCATCTGCAGAAGTCTGTCCTTTGTTATAGTTCCCAGTGATTAGAGATGACCAGTCTATATTTAGAAAATATGGGATATTTGCATGTAAAACTGAAGGGAGCCAAGACTTTTCTAGGCCTTTATTAGTACATTATTAGAATTAGTCAGTAAGGTGTGTAGAGAAAACCTGAGACTAAATGAAGCATTCCTCAACCCGCTAAGTAGCTATTTGGTTATTCAAACTGCCTTTCTCTTGGTTTGACACAGACTTCATTTGCAGTGTCCTTGTAACAGAGGTATCCCTTGACTTACCATAAGGGGAATATGGAATAATAGAATTAGGATGGACCTTGAACCAACATCTAGTCTAATATGGCCCTTTGATTTTGGAAAAGGTCAAGCTTGAAAATGTTATCTGCATGACCACTCTCCAGGCAGCCAGTTCCATCACTGGGCCAAGACTGAAGTGGTAGGAGAGTTGAAAGGATGATCAGGACAAAAGGTAGACATTAAAAGGAAAGTAATCTATCACACAAGACAGACATACCCCAAACATTGAAGAGCTCATTGATGGCGATAAATACTAACCAATGAAAATTAATATAGTCCTGGAAGTTCCAGCTGAGAGCAGCAGAAGATGATGTCAAAGACCTGCTCACGCAAGGTCTCAGGCAGCATCAGGACATGAGGGGATTTAAGAGAGGCCAGGCCAACCCTCTCTGGTCAAACGACAAGGTGAGCTGAACTTTTACGATCTGGACAGCAAAAATATGGTCAGGAAATCAGTTATTATAATAATGGACTTGTGAGGACACTACAACCCAGAGGACAACAAGCAGAGTGAAGAATGTAATGGATGGATGGGCAAGTTCTGCAAGTAGAAAGGTTCAGGACCTCAGAGGCAAGAGAATCCGCTAACACCAATTCAAGGAAAGAGACTAAGCCAGAGGGGCAATGCAAACTGCCGCAATTGCACGAGGAGAGATACCAAAGCAGAGGCTATCTGTTTCTGATCTTAGCGTGAACAGACAAGGGTTGACAGGATGGTTTGGCAGCCAAAAAGAACCGTAGACCTGAGGATGCTGGGGGAGGGAGAAACAGCAATGAGCTCTCAGGTCTGCAGAGCTAGGGATAAACAAGTTGGTGTTCAGGAGACAGGCTGCCGATTGGCCTGGTTGGAGAAGAAATTTTGGATAGGGGATAAATAAGAAGCTGGATTGATGGGAGGGGCTAGCAAGAGGGTATTCAAGTTTTATGCTCTGCTTAAAGAGATCCAGAGTGGTTTTATGAGGATGAAAATGGCATCTGAGAAAGGTCAGTATAGGCTTGTGTAGCAGCTCACTTTGAGTATGAAAAGGAGGGGATGTTCAGCTCCGAAGTTTTGGCTTTTGTTTCTTTACCAGTCCTAAATAAAGGTATTAGCTAGGATAGAGGCTGTGGAATTTGGGAAGATGAGGTGAATTAGCAATTAGGTAATTCACTGGAGGCGAATACTGAATTTTGATGATCTCAAGAGCAAAGGATTGTGGTTGGAAAGGTATTAATGTAAGAATGTGTGTGGAGAGACCAGCAGTCATCAAAGTCCAGACTGATGAGCTCAGAGGAAACAGACAGCGGTGGGTGAGTCACGTGTACCCTGGATGGTGGGACACCAGCAACTCCACATCTTGACCTTCAACTGCCCAAGACAGAATTCACTGTAGAAACTCACTGACAACCCTTTTTTCTTAAGTTCTTCCTTTTTGTTCATGCAGGCTCTCGTGGTTAAGTCCATTTCTTCTTGTGTTGTGCACAGCAGGGTGGGGCGCGGCAAACCAACCTTGTGCATCTGTGCCCTGCGCACTGCTAAGGAAGACCTGTCTGCTTTTCTTCAGGCTTCGGCATTTCTTACTTTTTTCTGTTCCTCACAGGTTTTATTATTTAGCCTGATGGTTCTCAACCCAGCAGCATATCAGAATCACTCTGGGAATGTAAAAAGATTCCGATGGCAACTCGCCCCACCCTTCCAGTGTTTCTAATTTCTTTGCAGGGTTGAGGCCTGGACGTGGGTTATTATTTAAAAGATCTTTCATGGTTCTAAAGCATGGGTTTTCAGCTAGGGTTGAAAACTGGATTTTCAAGGCTTTTTATGGACTTTCCAAAAGGGGAAATCTAGACTTAAGCAGACTTCAGATGAGGATTAGGCTTACGTTTCACATCATTGGTTCTTAATGCTCAGTCCATTCAGCATATCCCAGGAAAAGTAAATGGTATCAAAATCCCCCCATAAAGCTGCCTGCCCGAGTTCAGCCTATACTTCCCTACTGACCTGAGAGTGAATTTTTGCTGCCTTGTCCGTACAAACATAGTGTAGTAGAAATTTCCAGCTAGATGTCTCAAAAATCTTTTTTTAGTAAAAATGCAGCAGAGAGTTATGAAACATAGCGGCTCCAAATATAAAGTTCAGACTTTGGACATCATTGTTGCAGGATGGGGATGCTAACAACGTGAAATCTTTTATTTTTAAAACATACATTTGTTTTAGAACTTCCTTCAAAGTCGTATTGAATAAGCGAATGGATCCTTAAAGATTATTTTAATAAAAACCTTTAATTTTATGAATGAGGAAACCAACCAAAGAGGTTAAGTCTAAAGCTATTTACGAACATAGCAAGGGTGGCTAGAAGCCTGGTTTGCTGATTTGCGGCCCAACATTATTTTTCCTCCATCCTGCCTCTTCCCAGTCACCTCCCTTTTATGTTTTCATTTATTTTCAATATACCCAAATTTGTGTACCGGACAGGTCACACTGACTTTAACTTTTCATTTAATGAGTGAAATAAAATATCTTTCTAATAAACAATGATAAATATTTGTAAAAAGAAATACTGTGCAAAAGATACATTTCCAGGTTAGGATATATTTGCTAAATTATATTTTTAATATGAACTAAAATATTCTTAAGAGTACCTGGTATAATTGATCTTATCGTTACACTGACTTTCTTTAAAAAACTAGTGTGTGAAGCACAGGAAAATAGCACTGAAGAAATAACAGTTAAAGGATGATGTACTAATGAGATACATGTGGTCAGAATTCTTTTGGGCTGTAATAGAGACCCGCTCTACGTGTGGGGTCTCATATAAATAAGGGAACTATGGAAAGGTGGGAACTTGGATCATTCAGTTCTATTCCTTTGTTTTAAAAATGAGAATGTTAAAATTTGCTTGGCTGAAGGTGAGCCAATTACCAGACAGAGCTGAGAACGGATTCTTTTTTTTTCTTCTTCTTTTTTTTTTTGAGAGAGCTGATTCTGAGTCTTCATCTTTCCTGACTGAGAAGGAAAGAGAGAGAGAGAGAGAGAGGGATAGGGAAGGAGGGAGGGAAGAAGAAATTAATATATCAGTTGTTTTTTTTCCATTTATTAGTGTCTGTTCATATAGAAATATGGACGGTGTAGGAAATGTTAAGGATTATAAAGAAGCAAGCATTGCATATATACTTGTAACCTGGCTTCTTCACTTTACATAAGATGATGATTCTTTTCTTGTGTTATTAACCAGTTTTGAAGAAATTATTTTTAAGAAGTGTGTTATAATTCATTGTTAGAGTTAGAGAATGACCTGCCTAGCTATTTTCCCGTGATGATACTAATTTTTTAGTTCACTTCCAAGTTTTTCCCCAGCGATGCTACAATGAGTACCTTTGCTACCTTAATATGAATCTTGTATTTGTTCCTTAAGATAAATATATTAAAAGGCATAAAAGGCAAATGTGGAAAACTCTTGATACATAGTTGCAAAATTTCCCTCCAGTAATGTTACACCTAGCAGTTGTGTGCTCAAAGTGTGTCCATTTCACTGCCCCCTACGATTCTGGCCGCCTTCTGTATCTCTCAGGGTGTCCTGGTGTCACGGCTCTCCTCCAGAAATCAATCATTTAAACACAGAAGCTGGGTCTGTGCATAGACAATTAAGACCTGATAAATGTGGAAAACCATTAAGGCTACATGGAAATCAACTGGAATACAAAATGTACTTCCAAACCCTCCTTCCCCGCCTTGTCCATGCTCTTTCCAGTACCCCACAATCACATGGCAAAATTTGAAATAACACATTCTTAATTTGTGTGACACTTGAGACATCTGAACTAGTGGCTTGTGTAGGTGAGTTTTGGGCAGCGTAGACATGGCTGTGCCCTTCCAGGACCCCTGTCAACAAGAGTCTTGTGAGCTGCACGCCGCCCTGCGTTCCCGGGTGCACACACTGCAAGGCTGTGTGTGCTGAAAGAAGGAGCACGTCTTGCCAATTCCCAGGAGGCTCCAGAGGGGGGCCTCTCCCAGTGAGGTGTCTTCTGTTGTACTGGCTGGGAAGGATGCGCATTTGGGAGGGAGAGTTGTTCCTGTATTACTGTCCTTTTCACCCTCTAGTTTTCTTAAATGGGAGGAAAATCATGGGGGAGTGCAGAGACAGTGGAGTAGGATAGAGGGAAGAGTGGGGATCCGTTATATTCAATGACCTCTGAAGTCCTCTCCAGCCCTCTCATCCTATGGTCATCTGGCTGGGACTCACTGACAAAATTTAACACTGAGGTCACGATTGCTCGAGACATGGCTGGTGGTGGGCTCTATTTCTGGAGAGATTTCCTGATTCTAGCTGGGCCGGGATCAAGACCCAAAGTCAGACGATCTTTCCCCATCCTGCGTGCCCCACCCTCCAGCCCCCTCTCCAGCCCAAGGCTGCCTTTCCTGCCCCAACACAGCTCCAGGTGAGCTGTAGCGCCGGGGGCTGTGCACAAAAATGCTGTGCCAAGGATCCGGAGATTGAACTGAACGTACATTTTTCTTTCTTTCTTTCTTTTTTTAATTTCATCTTCACAGGGCTTGGTTTAGAGAGCAATTCACAAAAAAGAGCAAGCCCATTTTCTCCAAAGTTTGCATGTTCAAACAGCCAGCACCACCATTTATATACACGGATTTTGCCAAAGGAGATATTTGGCTTTATGCAAAGTTAAGAACTGAGCCTCTCACAGTGTCTTACGTTGGCTAACTTTGGAAGCTTGGCTTCTGCCATATGTAGAATTACTGAGAAATTCATTCTGGTAGGCACTGAGTGCTCCCTTGGAAAGAAATAGGAGATATGTTGACTTGCCTGGCTCAGCAGATATCACTCCCATCAGTCTAAACTATCAGTTATGGCATCGAGTTGTTCTATTTTTGAAGGCTGCTCTGTGTGTGTGTGTTCACAAGAATTCCTTGAAGGAATATAAATGTGGCCATTATGCTAAAAAGCAGGACTCAGCATATGAAAAACAAGTATTCATGATGCTTCTACATCTGCATTTATTTTGTGAGCCAATTATTTCCCCAGATGAACTGTTAAGCACATTTCAAGACTTTCTGATAACTTCCCAGTAATAAAGGCCCACTAGTCACTAAGTAATATATCCAATCTAATGGAGATGTTAAGATGCATATGTTTCATTCAACATGGCATCACTTCCTAGTTCAGGCTAATGTAGCTGGCTGCCTATGGTGGTAAGGTGATACAACTGACCTCTTCTTTCCTCCCTCTCATTTACTCCTCTGTGTGCATTTTACAAGCCCAAATTTCTGATCCCTATAAGATTGAGGGGGGAGGGGTGGCAGGGAAGGAACTCCTATGAAGAGCTGGTGACCTGCTCTCTGAGTCCGGCAGGTGTAGAAGCTGCCTCATTCTCTCTCAGGGACTCATTTGTGGATTCTTTGGGTCACCCCCATCCTGAACTCCAGCTCTGGAGATTGTTCTCTTGAAGATCCTTCTGTGCAGGTAAAACCACATCTTCTGGTTGGTTACCTGTTTTCTCTCTTCAGCCTTTGGGAATCAGGTAATGCACCTCCTGGGGATGTCACCTCCAGGCAGTCCTCTTGGACTGGATCAAAATTAAACCTATGCTGGGTCTCTCTTTCTTGTGATCCACATTAGAGCCATCCTTTGCTTGTGCAACCTTTGGGAGCACAGCTCCCTTTTCTTGCTTACCATCAGGAGTGGGCCAGTGTTCTCTTGTCCTTAGGATTTCCAGTTGAGTCACACATACCAGGCCACTGTGTCTGCCCAATCTTAGCAGACACTTAACAAGTTCTCTGGGGTTTTGCTGAGGTTCCTTTCCCCAGGCTTGAGAGGAAGACAGGCATTCCCCACCTCCTCTAGATGGGGGGGTGGGGAGGGACTCACAGCCAACAGTTTTTTCCAAAAATCACCCTCTACTTCCCAAACTCCTGATCATTCTATATTCTTGATGCATATGAGAGAAGAACGAACCCTCTTCTTTTTAAAATTGTGCCTGGAGGCCTTGGGCTTCACTTTGGAATGTGGCATCTAATATTTTGGAGTCCTAGGGACTAAATGTTTCCTTTTTAACAGCCTGTTTGTATTCATTTGTATGCATTTGACCAAACAAATATGCTCCAGCTTTTTCAACTCATTGATCCTCAAATCATTTAGCTCAGTTCATAAAAAGGCTGAAATAATGAGATCAATTTTCCTACAACTCAAGAGTCCCCATTGCAAAGTCCTGAATTGGTTCCTGAGTTTAATCTCCACCTTCGAATAGTTTATAATGTCATCTGGCAACTTGATCTTGTAATATAAGTTTCTGAAAATCAATAAAGACTTTTTACAAAGTTGGATTGCATCAGTTTTCGCCTAAGCCCCAGTGTAAGCAGTAAAGGCTATAAATGACCATGAAGAATTTATGATGGTTGAGAATTGTCTCATGTGGGTATGAACAGAGGGAGCCCCTAAGGTGACCCTGTTGGGGTGTGCAGGGTTGGGGATCTCAACTTCATTCTATTCGGACCTCTTGACTTTGTCAGCAAGGTTGGATCTGGGGTCACTGGGCTTCAGAGGTGCCAAAGGTCATTAAGAGGAGAAGTCCATGCTCTGGACTGATCTGGGACACAAAAATCTCAGAGGAAACTCAGTTTAAATAACACAAAAAGCCAATCTTGAGTCCTTAGGACAGGATTGGGACATCTGGAAGCACAGGACATTCAGGCATCCACCCACAGAACATGTCTTCTGCATTGATTCTTCTTAAGAATGGATGTTGTTCCATATATCAGATTTTATCCACAGCTGGTAAATGCTATTTGACCCCTCAAAACAGGTAGAGCTTTTTTTTTTTTACATGGGCAGGCACCAAGAATTGAACCCGGGTCCTCTGGCATGGCAGGCAAGCATTCTTGCCTGCTGAGTCACCATGGCCTGCCCCAGGTAGAGCTTTGAAAGAAACTTTTAGCCACATGAAGCTAGACAAGTTTGAGTAATTTCATGCATTTATTCATTCTCTTCCAATATATTTATTGACCATAAATATACTGACCATGCACCAGGTAATGTGTTAGGGACTACAGAATCTCACAGTCTAGTAAGCTTAGAACTAAAACAATACCTGGAACTCATAGTGATAAGCCCTGCCATAGCAGGTTGTCTATCCACTCCCCTTGGAGAAGATAACGCTACTCTAATTTTATATCCATGTACTTGTAATATTTAAAAAAAACCCCACATTTTAAAAAAAATTAGAGGGAATAGAATGCTATCTTTAATGATATGAAGCTATTTAATTTTCTCTTCATGATTTCTAAAAAAGATGGGATACAGCATATTTCATTGTGGAAAAAGTCTTAGCGTAAAGTCTACTCTGATTTTTGTGCTATGGATCAGAATACTGATAAATACATAACAGTTGGGCTTTCTTCTAATATCAAGACAACTAGGTTTCTTCTGAAAAAAAATCCTTTTCTTCTCATTAAAAATACTTTAATGGTCACAATCATCGTTTCCTATCTCTTATTGGAGCCAGGTGAGTTTCTACAATAACCAAATACTGTGGCTTATTCATTATACAAATGGAAATGCTAAAGATATGGTTAAGGAAAATTACATGATTTATAATTTGACTTTATAGAAAATTTTGCACATAAGGATTCTATATTATACTGTAGATGCATTTGCCATTTGAGCTCCAAGGTATTTTAACCATATAACAAAGAATTTTCATGTCTGATATTTGACAGTCTGCTTCAACGTATTTCTTTTATTTTTGTGAAACCCATAGACCTTTTTCCTGACATGACAGCCAGAAATTTGGTAACAATCTATCACTTAATTTAGAGGCTTAAACTCTAATGATGGATATTTACTTGTACTGTACAATGGCTCAGTGGGGGCAAAAAGAAGGTAGTTTGCACTGGGTAAAAGAGAACATTATAAAATAGTAAAAACTGGCATTTCAACAATTCACTTCCAAAAACACAGTGGAGTCATAAGTGGGTTACTGTTTTTCAAGTTTACATAGCTTGCTTCTGGTGCTGCTGTTCCATTCCACCTAAGATGCCTCTGTGCATGGTTATTACTAATTTTTTTTTTATCCCTGGGGAAACAGTCATGATTTGTACTAAATTTCAGTATAAATTATCATTTTGGAGTGGTAGTAAACTTACTTCCAACAATAGCTCTTTATTTCATCTAAAATCTCCAGCCAAAGGACTCTGATTTTTACCTATCACAGTTCCCATCACCTATAACACATTATTAGTTTGTGCTTCTGGGGCAGCAGCAGTTGTTAACTATTGGAAAATAATGGCACAAACCAGCAAGAACTTGCATTTCTTATATTATTGCATTTAATTCTTGCAACAACTCTCTTGAGACTGGCATTGTCCCAATTTTACAGATTCATCTCAAATAATTTTTCTTCATTATGCATGGGATGTTTCTGGAAGGATACGTTTAAAAACTGGTAATAATTGGTTGCCTCCAAAAAAGGAGAAATGGGTGGGTAACAGACGGAGGTGGGAGGAGGTTTCCCCAGCAGAATTTGGGGCATATCTTTTGAATTTTTAAATACAATTGGAAAGAAAAGATTCCAAAATGGATGATAATGTTCATACTGTATGGTGGTTTGAAGTTGTATGTACCCCCAGAAAACATGTTCTTAACTTAATCTATTCCTGAGGGTGTGAATCCATCATAAGTAGGACCTTTTGATGAGGCTACTCAAGTTACGGTGTCTGTCTTAATCGTACCACTAAAGTCCCTTATAAGCAGAATGAAACTCACACAGAAAGCAAGAAGCTGAAACTCAACAGAACTTGGAATAGAAGGGAGAGGCCAAGAGGGGCCACCAAGAGAGGCCACCATGTGCATTGCCATGTGACAAAGGAACCCAAGCTCAGGGCTCACTGTCAGCCAGACCTAGAACATCAGTCATTGGGAAGAAAGATTGCCTTAATTTGGACTTTCTCTTAGCCTCAAAACCACGAGCTAACAAATTTCCATTGCCTAAGCTCACGCCTTGTATGATATTTGCTTGAGTAGTCCAGGAAAACTAAAACACCACGTTAGCTCAGAGTGAATAAAAAACCTCCCCAATAACCCAGCTCACACAGAGGCTGAGAAGATCTGGTTCCTTTGTCACCCTTCTTCCTCTCCACATACAGATTGGGGAGCTAGAGGTCCACTGTCTCAATTATATGCATAATGCTGCCACTATCCTCTTGAGTAAAGGAGGTTACGGATCAGAGTTTCAACTGAAATTCCTTTAAACAAATTCCTTTAAGCTCAGTGTTACTAAGCACTCAACAAACACTGGATTACCCAAAACAGAGGGAGAGTTTGAGGGAGGGCAGAGATGGGAAAGTATGCAAAATATAGAGTCAAGGATAAACATGAGGCTATTGGAAAACATGCATTTGAATGAATGTAGCACTTACTTTAAAAAATAAGCATGTCCAGACTGATTAAACAGATTGATTAGTTCAGTCCTTCTCATGCTCATTCTGAGAAAAGTTAAATCATCACGTCAAAAGGAGACAAAGATCACATTTTGCATGAAAGGAAAGCCAGTGGACTGTTAGACTTAATTTTTGGATATTTTATACCAGCACTTAGAAAATGACTTCATTGCGCTTGTGTTTTTCTGTCTCTAGCATCACAATGTAATAAAGGAGTACATTTGAACTATTTGGAATAATTTCACCTTCCGTTTCCTTCAAGAAAATCATTTGCACTTCTGATATGACTGATGTGGAGTATGCACTGAAAAACATACCTGCCCCCAGGCACTGCTGTGCTTGTTTATTCTCTATCATTAATTGCTTGTGCAAGAACAGAGAGATTGAGAACCACTTCCCCTTACGGAGATGTGAAAAATCCCAGGATTAACCAGGGCTCCAGGTTGACAGAGCTCCTTCCCCTTCTGAACTTTCAAACCTCCTGAGAAAGAAAAGAGCAGCTTTACCTGCAGACACCTCTCCCCTGAATTATAGGCTTTCCTTTTCTTACTTTTGCTCTTGTTTCAGTAGAAAGAGTTCACTAATTTAATCAGATTTCCCTTATTAAAATTCAGATGCCTGCCTGTGAGGTAGGAATGGAAATTAGCCCAAACAGATATGTTTCTATAAACTTCAGTCTGGAAGGAAGACTGAGCCAACCGGAATTTTGATGGAATCTGGGACTGGGTGGGGAAGGGTGGGCAGTTTTGCAGCTGGAACACCAGCGTTCCCCAGAAAGAAGGTTGTGTTGAGGAAGGAATGTCGGCAAATAGGTCGCCTCCAAAAGGAGAGTTCAGGACACAGAAGTAAGAGCATATTAGCCAGCTGGGCAAGCATTTTTTTTTTTTTTTCTGGCTGTGAGTTTAGATTAGAATTCTGCTTCTCGGTGGGGTGACTCACGTTGATTAAGGCTGCCCTGGAAAGGCTTCACAGGAGAGGCAGACTTGACAAGAAGGAAGTAATCCGACCATGAAGGTAAAGATGAAATAAATACAGGAAGTGGAGAAGAGGGATAGGGTGGAGAAGAGAGGGGAAAAAACCTGCAGTTTCCACAATTTAGCCATTTATTGGTATTTAGCCTAAAAGTTTATGGAATTATTTTTTATCTCTGTGTTTATGGCACAAAAAGCTGCTGGCAAGTGTCTCTAAAATTAAGGTCTTTTTTCAAGAATCAACCGAAGTTTGCCATTCAATTCTTCTGAGTCTTTGAGAGTTTATTTCCAGTTATCTTTCCAGCTGTTTTAAGAAGCTAACGATTTTTAGGAAGGCTATCACTTTTTGATCATAAAATGCTTTCTTTGATGAGCAGGACAGCAAAATGGAAAGGAGGTTTACTGTCTTTCAGATAAGAGTTTCTTAAAGAATGAAATGTATCAAATAAGTCAGACAATTGATCTTTCTTTGTTAAAGGCATCATGTTTGCAAGCTTGGACAATAGACAAGAGATGTAAAGTTTTTTTGTTTTTTTTAAACCATAGCTATAAAGTTTGAATCAAATTATATGGCTATTTGAAAGAGACCTTAATTAACTCTCATATGAGGGCTAATAAACGGGAGGTTGATAACTTATTTCCTCATAACTTATTTCTTCATGTCCTATAAGGCAATTCATTCCCCTCAACACAAATTGCTTCAATGTTTTAAACGTGTTCTCAAACTCTCTTCCCCTTTTCTTTACCTAGGACTCCGGAATGTGGAAGCAGTTGTGTTGTATTTCCCAAAGAATTGGTGATTTTTAAGATTCTAAGATTAGCCCATTGAGGCCCTAGAATTATATTTTAATTTGATTTGTGCTGAGCAAAGCGCACCCTAGAAGAGAAAAAAAGGCAGTGTCCAGGGTGGGGTGGGGAGGGGAGATGGGGTGGGTATGTGGGAAATCATGATGTCCTGTAAGTTTGGAGACCCAGATCCAGTCCAGGTCATCTAGCCATGTGACCAATCCCCTCTCTGAGCCCTCACAATGAAGTACTTTACAAAGCTTAGTGAGGAGATCGGACACACCAACCCACCCTTAAAGGGACTACCAATTGTAATAGTCTACAATGTAATCAGAAGTCTGAATTGTTCTAGAAAATATGAATCCAAAGTTTCCTCCAAGCCCTGGTCCCAAATTCCAGCCATTAGAGCTACTCCTTTGAGTTAAATTGTTGAGGAAGTCAGTTAGAAATGCAAACGTGATATCTAAGAGCAACTTAACAGTCATTATTTAATATTTAATATTTGTTGGAGGCAACTATGCATCAGGCAATGGACTCATGACTTTGAAAAAGATGGTCTCTGGGGGATATTTTTGGCTTTATGGTCCATTACAACACTGCGAAAAAAGTTATAGCTGCGAATGTTTAGGGAGCTATGGGCATTCTTAATAGAGCATCCAATGGGAAATCAAGGAGGGCTTCCTGGTGGCTGTGATGTCTAAAGTAGATTTGAAGGATGGGTAGGAGTAAGATGAAAATGGGTAAGAGGGGGATTCCAGGCAGAGTAATGGTGTATGTGAGTGTTTAGACTCACAGAGGGTCTAGAGGGTTTCAGGAACTTGAAAGTAATTGATATGGCAGGAGCACAGTATCCATGGGAGAGTGGGTGGGGACTCTTGAAAAATGAGAGTGACCCAAGTGCTTTTGCTCTTGAGATAGATTACATTTCCTGCAGCACAGACAATGGATAGTGGAAGAAAGAGACTGAGAGCAGTGATGTTGGGAGAAAAGATGGAGGCCTCATTATAATAGAGCACAAGAGAAAGAGAGTAGACACAAAGGAGTTCAAGGAGATAGAAACAAAAAGATTTAGTGAAAGAGCAAGCATATGGAGTGACAAAGAGGGTCCAGGTGAAGGGCTGGGTTGTTTTAGCTTGCACAATGAATAATAAATCCACCGCTGAAATAGGAAATAGGAGAGAGAGACACACCTGGGGACAAGGTAAGTTAATTTGGAGCAAATTGAGCTTTAAATGTCTAAGGCATTTTAGGTGCTCAATAAATATTTGTTTGATTGAAAGAGCAAACCAAAAAAAAATGTTCAAGAAGTACCCAGAAATGAGGATCTCCTATGCAGAAAAGTGATCTTGGTTGGAGATTTCTATTTTGAAGCCTTTAAAAATGAAACTTAAAACTTTTAAGGTGGTTGGGATCCTCTGCGGGAAAATGAACAGCGAAGAGGAGAGGGCCTGGGGGCTGAACCCTGAGGAATACCCACCAGAAGGCAGACCCAGGAAGAGGAGCTTCCAACGAGGTCATTGTAATAGGAGACAATCCCAGCGAGGGTTTTGTATTGTTTGTTTGTTTACTGGGGAAGCTATTCTGGTACATAGTAGGCAATCACTATTTTTTGAATGAACTGAATTCATGAGTCATTCATTGGCATGCTCGTGTCTGTAGCCAGAACGGGTGAGATTCAGGACAGAGGTCTGATGGTAATTGAGGAGTTGAGAGAAAGGAGATGCACTGGGATTCCTGGGTGCTTAGGGAGAAGGGAAGAGAGCCTGTTCCCCAGATGTGTGCAGTAACAAAAGAGGAAGAGAGAACTGAAGGGGGTCAACATGCATGAATCTTTCCTTTCATCACTGTGAAAGGCCTGTTCCTGAGCTAAGGGTTGGTTCTTGACCCATAGTGTACGTGGTACCGAGTGTGGGTGAGTATGTGCGTAGAAAGACCCTCCTCAATATGACCGGACTGACTATTTGAATAAGAGTGAATTTAGGCACGGTCTGGATATTGCCCTCCATTGAGAAATAGCACCCCAAGTTGGCAATGAGACCTCAAACAAATAACAGACAAGGAGAGGGAGAGGGACACCGTGTGACAATAGTTGGAGCAATTGGAATTCTTTTATCACTCATGGCACGTACGGAAAAAGTACTTTCTAAATTGTCTTTTACCACATAACATCTAGATTCATTACATAAGGAGATCCTAAGGATTTTTTAAAATATATTTCAAAGAGAATGTAAGATGAAAATGACTAAATTGTGTTAAGCGTGCAAATAGAATTTGAGTTATTCATAAATTCATAATAAAGAGCAGCCATACTGCCAGACAACGCAAAATTCAAACTATGTTCATTGACTTGCGGTTAGGAAGCCACAAGATACCACAAGGTAGTCCCAGGGTTTGCAGGAGTAAGGATCTTGGACTTTATTTTCGGTTTCTAAATCATGCCTTTTTTCCTTTTCTTTCTTGTTTTGGGAGTGGCAGTAGAGAAGAAAAAGCTGTTTATAAATATGTTAAAGAATATTGATTCTGTGCGGCTTCTCGTTATCTTGCAGGCTTATGTAACAACTGGTCACATTAAAAGCCTGTTGTACTTAAAAAAATGTCCTTTACTAGTAAAGTTCTGTGGCTTTGGAGGGACCCTCTCCCAGGGTCATTGAGGAAGGATGGCCCGGCCAAGCCACATACCCAGGCCTGACGGGCCATGCTTCGGTTGGAGATGCAGGATAAGCACTCAGATCTGTGACAGATCACACTCCATATTCCGGACCTGATGGCTAAACAAATCTATAGTGATAGAAATCCGGACAGTGGCTGCTTGTAGGAGAGGAGAATTGGCTGACTGATAGGGCACAGAAGGAACTTTCTGGGGTGGTAATTTTCTGTATTTTCACTGGGATAGTCCTTGCATGAGAATATTGTATACATTTATCCAAACTCATCAAGTTGTAAGATACGTGCATTTCACTGTATATGAATTTTACCTCCAAAACAAAACAAAAATCCAAAACCAGGTGAAAAAAAAGTCTACTTGCTACATGAAAGCTCTTAAAACAAATGCCCAAGCTATTTTAAAAATGAGCAGAAATTTAAAAGCATTTTGAAGGAAATTCTTCATTATTCTTTGATTTTAGAGGAAAACTGATGGTGTCAAATTAACGTTCAAAACCCAAATCCCAATCAAAGCATTTATATTCAGTATAATGATCAATTTGAACATGGCCAAGCCTCCATGTCTGAGAGGTCCTTTCCTCGTAGTCTGTTTTGGAGATATTTTGAAATTCATTTTCTCTTGTGTTTCTGTTGGATGGATAATGTTTCAGTAAATGTAAAAAGCTTTTAATGGAGCCAGAGTAGGAACCATGTTTGGTCATAGTATTATCTGGTTCAGAACTAAAAATTCAGAGCTCTCTTGGGAATCATGCTGCCAAGAATTGCAGGCTTAATCTTGAAGATTGTATGTATTTTAATTTTAACTTTATGGCCTCACAAAGATAATCTTTTAGCAAAAACAGTTGTGAAAACAGTAGAATTTTACGTGGAAAGTTAGCTCTTAGAGGCAGGTATTGAGATAGATGCAATCTGATTTTGTCCTTTTAAGTATCTGGATTCATAATTCAGCACACAGTCGATGACCTGAAACGATCATCGCACTGCGTTCGACACCCAGAGAATTCCAAAATAACTCTCTCCAGATCCTGTCCTCAAAGAGCTTCAGAGTATAAAAATATATACAAGTAACTTTAGTTCAAGGAAGAATGTTATAAATGCATGAGAGGTAAAAACAAAACGCAGGAGTTCGGAAGATAGGAAATTCTCTTTGAGTAGGGGATAAAGGAAGACATCATACATGACACTGGGTTGGCCCTTGAAAAATGCAAATAGGTGTGATTTCCCCTGACAAGCCAGGGTGGGATGGGGTGGTGGTTCTAGGCATAGGGAAAACCACAAAAGGAAAGATCTGACTGCTGGACCGGGATCAAGTGTTGGTTTGGCTGAAGCATCAGCTCAACATCGGAGGAGACAGACTAGGGAGAGTAGTTAGGAGCACTAAGGGAGGCCTGAGCTCCTGGGGGAGCTATGCATGACCTGGATTAAAGATTGAGCTGGGTCTTGGACAGATGGATCCTGGAGCAGTAAAACCAATGTACGGGCAGCAGGATAGAGGAAGAGGTGTGTGGGGTGGGGGGAGGAAGAGAGGCCCAGCCCTCATTAGAAAGCTCACAGAGCAGTAAGGGAGAAAGTAAAGAAGGAGCTGAAAGAGGGTGATGAGGTGGAAAGGGAAGGAGGGTTGGAGGGAGAGATTGCAAAGTTAGAATGTTCAGGAATTGGTCTCTCCTCAGGTATGGGCAGTAAGGAAGAAGAAACATCACAGAAGACCTTGAGATGTTAATCCAGGCCTCACAGAAACAGAGAATCTGCGAGGAGCACCACATTTGGGGAGAGAGAACAGGGACCCATACTTTGAACCAGCCAGCACGCCTAAGCTAGAATACCCAGGAGGTTCTTGGAAACACGGGCCTGGAGATACATTCGGAGGTGGGGCTAGAGAGATGGACTTTGCCCTTCTCCACCTGGGGGGGCCAGTTGAAGTCACTGGCAGGGATGAATGTGTCAAGCTCGAGAGTATAGGGAAGGAAGAGGAGAAGGCTGAGGGCCCAGCTATGAGGTCCCTTGAAGAGGCTGGAGCAGAAAACTCAGGGTTGTGTAGTATCTACCCTTTCTCACCAGCTCTCCCCACACTTCCGGGAGGAGCACTAACAAGGAGAGGAAAGAGTGCTGGGCAGAAAGTGGTAGAGCAAATCGATTTAGTGGGCATCTTGGACTCACTTTGATTAGTTATCCCAGAATAATCAAAATCTGCAAAGAGCCAGTTAGGCTTTTATTCCATGTTATAGGTGAATAAAAATTTCCCTTCCTTTCTCCCTCTCTTCTCTCTTTCTAACACCTTCCTTCTTCTTCCCCTCTCTTTCCTTCCTCCTTCCTTCACTTCTCTTTCCCCTCCCCTCCCTTCTCTTCTCCTCTCCTCCCCTTTTCTCCCTCTTGTCTCTTTTCCTCCCTTCCCACTTCCCTGCCCTCCCCTCCTTTCCCTTCCCCTTTTCCTCCCATCTTGTTTGCTTTGAGACTGGTCTCATGCATTGGTGCTCATGACCGACCTAAAGGAGGAGCCAGGATTGACCAATGAAGGAATGCAGTCTTCATTTTCAACAATTTATCTCTATTGCTGATTGGGCAGGAAGTTCTTCTGTGCTTCAATACTGCAATATTTTGAGTCTTTCAAAGCAGAGAATATATACTTGCATTATGACATCAACAACATTTTTTGGTAGCTTTTTACTTTGTGTGTGTGTGTGTGTGTGTGTGTGTGTGTATGTGTGTGTGCTGCCCTCAAGAGCCACTCATAAATCTCTTGGTAACAGCATAAGGTCCCGGGGCCAGATTCCGGCCACTCCTGGCATTGTGACTGGGGTAATTTAATACCTAAGACGGGGACTATTGTCTGGCAGTCCAAGGCTACTGGGCGACCCATGTTCTGGAGCTTAGGCGCGGGTCCACCAGGAGCACTTTATGACCTGGTGTCAGTACCACAGGTAGGAGAAAAGCCCAAGGCCAGGTCGACCCACGCAGGCACCATTGGAAAGGAGAGACCCCTCCCCAGGACCAGTGCCAGGTCAGCCTGAAAATCTTCCATCATTTTAAAAACAAAGGTGCTCACCTTTGTCTTATCTTCATACTCTGGGCTTTTAATATATATATGTATTTTCATATGTTTACAGAAAGCAGTCATCTGAGCTATTTGTGGAAGGGTTTGTGGGTTTGGTTAACGAGGTGGAGGAGTATTGCATTACAGCTGGAAACACATCCCTAGAATGCCAAAACATTTATTCCAAAGTCTGGTTTCCTAGTGCGATGGAGGCATGGCAATAGTGTGTCTGTTCCGAGACTGGGGGGCTAGGGCCAGCAAGGCAATCCATACAAGTATATTCCAGAAGGCTTTTATTGTTAAATTATATTCTTTAGGAAAAACCACCCATTTCACATTTTGTAAACTTGATATTCATACACTTTTAACTAGCATTCTATTTTAGCTGTAAGCCTATGACTTATAGCCAGTCCTGCTTTTCCCTCTTTCTTAGCATGGTAAGCGAAAACATGGGGGCATTTTCCTGGCTCTGAAGCTTAGAGCTCCGGGGTTGGAGCAAAGGGGGTTGGAGTTTTGATTCTCCCCAGGAGCATTTACTCTAGCTATGCCACACTGCTCTCCACTGGCAGAAAGCAACCTTCTCTTCACTCCCCATAGCCATTCATCAGCTCCGTGCAGCAGCCCAGCTGCTCTGTCTGCCGGGAGGGGCTGCCAAGTGCCCTGCCTACTGCTGCTGCCCCAATCCCTGCCACTCCACACACAAACACATCCACGCGCTGTCGCTTACACACTGAGCCGTTCGCGCAAGGAAGCACATTGCTGCCTTCAGTCACTCCGTCTCGGCCCTTGACTTCTACAAGCCCATGGAACATTTCTGGAAAGACGCTTTTGATCCAGCAGGGTAGGATTGCTTTGATTTCTCCCTTTGTAGCTTTAGCATTTTGAGAAAGCAACTTACCTTTCTGGCCAGTGCTGTCAGTCTCCTCGTTGGGAGAAGACGATTTGCAGCTATTCTTGGGATCATGTCTGCGTGTCTCCTTTTTTCTTTCAGGACTTGTAAGATTCTTTGTGCAGTTTATATACAATTTGGTAGGTTCAGATTTTTAAGAGCTTTATAGAGTGCTTTTGCATGTGTTAAAAAAAAAGACATTGGAAAATTGAAAGTGTGATTTACCAAAACTAAATAACCTGTAAAGAAATTGCTTTGGAAAGTAATAGTTGATGGCCATTAAAAAAAATTCTGTGATCCACCTAGTGTGTTTTTAACCCTTTCTTTGCTTACAATCTATAATATTGGAGCTAAGGTAATTTTGGCTTAATATTAAATCAGCTACAATTTACATATAGTTAAAAAATGGCCTGGCTGTTTTTATATGAAATAGATAAAATATGTATTTATTGATATACAAACGTTCCAAATTGTTATTGTTATTAACTGCAAACTTGGCATTTCTACACACCATGAGCATTTTTTGCCAGATACTCTGTAGGGTGGTTTGAGATAGCAATTAAAGCAAAGCATTAATAGTCTCATTGGAGACTATTTGGACTGAACAAAGGGAGTTTATTAAAAAAATATAAATTATCCAAGATCAAAATTTCACGCATCATGTATTTATATCTTTTGTTTCATCAACAGGTATATACATGTTTGTATGTATATGTATGTACGTCTTTAGGTATTTGTGTATATGCACATATATATATGTGTATGTGTGTGCATGCTTAGCTTTAAATTCAGTTAAAAACTTTTTTCCATTTCTCTCTCATCTAATTATTTGCTTCTACATATCCCAATCTAGGATAACTCAGAAGGTTCAGTTTAGGATTAAAGAAGAGAAATGTATCATTGAATTTAAAAATTTCTTGGTTCGACCAGCAATGTAACGTATTTGCCAAATATCTGATCAATGATTGGGAGGTTGCAGTTAAGAAAAGGTCATATTTTGGATCCAGCTTTTGAAGTTTGGGTTGCACAACCTGTGGAAGGCATGAGCACCTGTGCTCGCCTAACTAGAGGTTTTTGTGAATCATCACTCAATGAGAATCCCTAATGGGAGCAACTACAGCACTGGCACCCAACACAAGCACTCCAGTTGTGCAGGGAGACTCAGGTGGTGGCTGGAGGGACCACTTGGAGAGCACTTTGGGGACAGGAGGCTGAGGTTTGACAGCAGACTTCCGATTGCAAAATGCCAACTCTACCTATATGTTCACTTTGACTACACACACACACACACACACACACACACACACACACACTTCCCTCCCAGAGGCCTCCTGCAGCTGCTAAATATAGCTGTCTATGGCTGGCGGTTTAGGCAAGCGCACGCTCATTCTATCTGCCATATCTCAGTTACACAGTGGTCCTCCCCAGGGTCATTTTATGTACGCACTACATATTTCTGGCCAACAGGGAAAGTGAATCAAACAGAAAGAGAGAAAACAGAGATAGACTGGAGTCTCTGGCACCGGACACATAAGGCAGCTACAAAGCTACTTACCGGGCGCAGTCAGCCCAGTTGGTTTTAAGCCGCGTTTCCCCTGAGCCACCTTTAGGAAAGCCCTCTGCGCCCCGCCCCTACCCCGCCGGGAGCGAAATGCAGCCTCCGTCCAACAATTACGACAAGTTAAGTAAAGTTTAGGGAAGCTGCTCTTTGGGATGGCTCCAAAACGCATTGTGCCTGGAGTGATGTTTAAGCCAATGTCAACGCGAGGCTACAGTCCTGGCCGGCCTCCAGCACCTTTGTGATGCATTTGAGCCCGGTACTTAAAAGTGCGAGACACGGGGCGCACGGAGGCCCAGCGCTCCCGGGCGGCACTCGCTGGTCCCGCCGCGCGGGGCAGGACCCGGCCCAGCCCGGGGCAGGGACGCGCGCCGCGCCGCTCCGCCTCTCACTCACAGCTCTGCTCTCTTTCCAGGTGGCCCGCCGGCTGCTGAGCCCTCCGCCGCTCCGGGAGACAGCCATGCGCGTCGCCCGCGGCCACTGACCATGACCATGACCTTCCACACCAAAGCGTCGGGCATGGCCCTGCTCCACCAGATCCAGGGCAACGAGTTGGAGCCCCTGAATCGTCCGCAGCTCAAGCTCCCGCTGGAGCGACCGCTGGGCGATGTGTACGTGGACAGCGGCAAGCCGACCGTGTACAGCTACTCCGAGGGCGCCGCGTACGACCTCAATGCCGCGGCCGCTGCCCCCGCGCCGGTCTACGGCCAGCCGGGCCTCGCTTACGGCCCCGGGCCCGACGCGGCCGCCGCCTTCGGCGCCAACGGCTTGGGGGGCTTTGCCCCGCTCAACAGCGTGTCGCCGAGCCCTCTGGTGCTGCTGCACCCTCCGCCGCCGCTCTCGCCCTTTCTGCACCCGCACAGCCAACAGGTGCCCTATTACCTGGACGGCGAGCAGGGCGCCTACGCCGTGCGCGAGGCCGGCGCCTCGGCGTACTACAGGTACCGTGCCCAGGTTCGGGATGGCCAGCGGACTCAGGGTGTGTGTGGGGTGGGGTGGGAAGCGGTTGGGGGATCGGCGGAGGTGGCGCGTACCGCCGGCCTGGGCATCCTGGGCAGCCGCGGGTTCCGAGGGCGCGTGCCGGGAGCTCGGGGTGCGCAGCTTAGTCCGAGGATTCCGATGGATCCCGCGTTCCGAAGTCAAGTTTTCGCGCTTGGCAGCTTCCAAAAAAAAAAAAAAAAAAAACCCAACCCAACCCAAAACAAAACAAAACGCGCTGCACCTCTGCTCTCCATACTCTTGCGACCGACAGAGAGGCTGATCCGAAACCCCGTGTGCTTCCTAACTAAACAAACCTGGGGGCACCGTACAAAGCAGTAGTCATTTGGGGCGGGGGATGGGGTGGGTCAACCCCCAAAGCGAATACACAGTGAGTCATTAGTCTGTGTCCGGTCTTGGTATTTAGGGCTGTAGGGTGTTTGGCGTTAGAACTGCTAAGGAGAATTATTATTATTGTTATTTTAAAAGTCGGTTTGAAAAATTTTCCCCTCCTCTAGAATGTCGGCTTGGGAAAATGCACGCGATCACTCTTAGGGTTGTTGTTTAGGAAGAAATTCTCCTTATCTCCACTTTTCTCTCCCGCCCATCCTACGTGGAGGGCTTTAGGATGGAATTGAGCTGCTCAGAAGAGCGCTAGATGAGTTGAATGGGTTTCAACAAGTTTCTGATTTCTGAGTGATCTGGCTGCAGCCGTGCAGGAGCAGCTTGCTGCCATGTGATTCTGACAGCTGGGAATGTATAGGTATTCCGTGCGTTCAAAACCCGCCGCCACGAAGCCAAAGCGCGCAGAGAGCTCCTGCTGGCTCGGCTGAATTTCTGGCCTAGCAGGTAGAGAATGCAGAATGGGTCGGCGGGGCCCGCGGGGCCTGCGCCTCCAGCTCCGGTGGACGGATCTCTGGCCGTCCAGGATACACAGACAGCTTTGTGACTTAATGGCGACTATATTGTGTCTTTGTTTTATTTTTCTAATGTAGTTTGACCTTTGTCCCCCATCTCCCACCCCTTTTGTTCCCCCTCTTCTCTGGAAGGTCCAGGTGGGTGCTTTGTGTGGATTCTTCTGCCCAGAGGCCGGGGTGGCATGGGGACACCTGCAGTGGGTTTAGAGGCCTCGGGGGGTCCACATGGCCGGGACCCGTTAGATGCTTCCCGCCTGTACATTCCGGCGCCTGGACTCGAGTTCTGCTCTCACCCCAGCCTCTTCTGCACTGCCCAGCATGGACCGTTTGCCCCTCAGGGTTCTGTTTCTAGAGAGTTTAGCAGAAGAGACAGGACCAAGGTGCAGGTCTGCCTGGATATCCTGAAGGTCACACTCTTGGGACATCTGAATACACAGCTCAGTCAGAGGAATTTAGAGTGCTCTGTAAACAACAGGTCCAACCTGAAGTATTGCTTGAAAGACAATAAACAAAGCTTGGAGAAGTTGGCATATTTTAGGTTAATTTCACTTGTTTTAATTCAGGGTTAAAATGGAAAGAGCGAAAGAAATTCTGCCCACTTTTTTTTTTTTTTAAGGAAGAACAAAATAGAGCGATTAAATTTAATTCACATAGAATTTTAAACTCCTTGATGGAAGGAAGGTATTGGTGTGATGTGAATTCCATAACCTCATGGTGGACTTCAGAAACTATTTTTTTCCATTTAATTTTCAGTTCTTTTATTGCAAATTAATGCCACTGAATTTCAATGGACACTAATGAGACTGCTCCTTGGTGGATTATTTTACTGCCTTACTAATAATTATAAAGTGAGCCTGGTCAAAGAGAGGGGGGAATCACATTTTGTTCAAAATTATTCATCATCCTGGTGGCAGATGTTACTATAATATGCCCCATCTTCAACTTTTTTAGATTAGATGATACTTAAATTGTTTTAGAATAATAATTTAAGAAACGACAAGAAACTTTAAATAAGTAAAGAACTCACAGCAATTGGAATATATGCAGAAGTTCAGCCTTCAAAAGAACCAGTTTTCCTTTGTCTTTTATTTCCCAGAACATTCTTCCTCTTTTGTTTGAATTCTGCCCCTCAAAACCTAGAGAGGAAGAGAGGGGCCTTTATTCAGATGGTGTTTCAAATGGACTGATAGTATTTAGTATTTTTTACCTCTTAATTTTCCTATTTGTATAACTCTGGGTAGAAATAAAAGCATTGATGAGATTCTTTTAGGAACCTTTAATTTTTCTAAGAGGTTATCAAACGTTTTGGGGGCTGAAAGCAGTGTTCTCAAAATGCTAGCCATGACCCAGTGGGTCCTGGAATCTATTTAGTGAGTCTAAAGTAGTTTTTTGTTGTTGTTGCTGCTTAAAAAGGAATAAAATAGAAAGAGATAGAAAATATCAGAGTGCATGATATAGAGTGAGGGGAAGTTTCATCTCATGAAAATTTTGTTTCGATTATACATGTTTGCCTCTGTTGACTATGATTTAAAATGATTTCTTACTGTGGGTTGCGGTCAGAGACGTTTGAATGCTATTGGCCTAAAATGCATCAGTAGAGAACGAAATGTTTAGTAGAAAAGGAAAAATTCGGGCAAATGGCTGGTTGCTTTATCTATGCAAACTGAAAAAAACTGTTTTGATTGTCTTTATTTTATTTTTTCCCAATAAACTCAGCTGGTGTTTTTAGATATGTTAGACTCAGCTTTGGTATTTCTGATTCTTAATTTCTGCATTTATACAATGGTACTATGTGTGGCTCATCCACCAGAAATGTCCCACTGAAATGTTCAGAGAATTTATGTGAAGTCCACACCATTTAGCATTAGGATGCTATAGGTACTTTTTTCTACCAGCCATAATATGCAGCTGTATTTATGTGTAAGAAGAAATGCAATGGAAATATAATATATAAAATTGCTCTGGACATATATTAAGGTGAGAAAGATTGTCACGGGGGAATCCTAAGCAGGGAATAAATTTGTTTATGGACACACTGATTTTGCAAGTTAGGCCTTACCTAAAATTTCATTAACCTTTAATGATGGCGGCATTTGCAAGTCATCCTAAGCTGGGATCCTTTTTAGACTTTGAACAATTTAGGAATTTTGAACGGAACTAAAAATGAAACAATAATATCCACCAAGTTTTAGAAAATTCAAATTCAGTATTTAATGCTGTACGGTTATTTTTGGTTTTATTAGTCAGTATTCTTAAAGGCTGAAGATCCACCACTTCTCAGAGAAAAGCTTGACAAATATACAAACCTTTTACATCAGATTCAGTGTCCTGGTAATTTGTGTATAGGTTGTATGTGCCTTTTGAATGACCAGTTTGTTCTTGCTGATAATTTACAACTATTTCTCAACTTTGAACAGAAGCTTATCTATAAGGAGAGATTCAAGTGGCTAATTTTCAAGTTTCCAATAATTCTTTCCTTGTATTTAGGTGATATTTTAGCACCTTTTCTCTCTAGTCTTTTTTCATTCATTTAAATTGTTACTGACTATCTCACTTTTTGTGCTGGCATAAGAATAGTCCCAAAAGCCACATATTATCTCAGGAATGAGTGTATTTTAGGATGAAAGCAGAATCACATCTTTAATCCCCATTTCATTTTCACCTGCACTGCATGGATTTGTACCTGTTTTTGGTAGAAAGACCTAGAAGAATAATTGCCACTTATTCTAATCGTCTTTCTCACACTTAATTTTGGTCTCTGGTGAGACTTGTAAATTATTTACTTTTGAGAATATGTTTAGGACATGACATTCATGATTTGGGAAAATCCAGTTTTAGATTTCGATTTCTTGTTGTTTTAAGGTTATAAATGGTAGGAGCAAGAAATTACCAAAGGCAGGAATGATAGAGCTCAAGAAAAACTATAAAAAGTGTTTAACTTTCCGCTTAACAATGAGACATTAGTAATTTTGGCAGGTGAGATTGTATATGTGAAGGTGTTATGAAAGCTTAGACATTACGTTATTTTATTTACTTATTAATATTTGTTCTGGTGTCTTTGAAAACTATAAAACAGTCAGTGAGGTGGAAGAGATTTAAGTGTTCTTATTGGATAATATAAAATCTTTTCTTGTGGAAGCAATATTTCGTAAAAACTTTCTCAGGATCTGCAACACTTATTTTGTAGCCTGGGTTATCAGAGAGAACATTTATTTGGCTACATTTATGAAAGAATGTCAAAACCCTGATTATGTGAAAATGATTTTACGTAAGGAAGTAAATGTGTTTTTATGATAGTTTTCCTTGGAATTAGTACCCAAGGCAAAAATAATATATCTAACTCCTCTTTATAGCATTGGTATTATTTTTAATGTAACTTTTGAAGAACTCAGTGGAGAGAGCCTTACTTTTCCAGGATGGATGGGAGCAAATTAGCCATTTAGTTTAATTCTATATCTTAAGTTGCTTATCTAACAAAAGGAAAAAAGAAGTTTCTTTTACATACTTCACAGAATGACTATAATTGTTTAGAACCACAGGATGCATCCTCTGGAGAAAGATGCTAATAACCCCCCAACCCTCCCCCCCCCCAAAAAAGCTGCTTGAATGCAAACCAACCGTCGCAAAAGTGTAAGGGATTTCATAGAAAGAAGGTAGTCCATCAAGGTCATTGAACATTTTTATTCATTATTTTAACCTTGGCTAATGAATTGACAGGAAATGCCATTAAAAAAAATGTGTGTGTGTGCTCTCCTTTCTTTTATACCTCAAAAATATCCTCACACTCCCCTCTAAAATCGGAGAGCTTAAGTGGACTGGAGGAAAGAATTAGGATATTCTTGATCTCATGAGGGAAGAAACCGTAATTTCTGTGCTTTGGAGAATATTGTTAGGAATGAGAAGGGAAGTTCTTCATTGATTTAAGTTATGGGTATATTTTAAAACCCTGTTAAAATATGAAGAATGGAAAGGACAACGTTTATGGCCTAACTGACAAAATTTTAAGTCGTTTAATAAAGTAATCATTTCAAGAAGGTTGGTCAACTAGGAACAGGCATGGCTACCACTTGGAAGTGATATATGATGGGATGGTGGTGGAATCCATGGTGATGATGATGGTGATGGCGAAAATGGTGATGATGATGGTGGTGATGATGGTGGTGGGATGGTGATGGCAATGTAGCACTGGTGTCAGTTGTGTTGGCTAGCATTTCTGGATGCCTATTAGATTAGCCTGGAGATATTTATCCTATACACAAATCAAATATTTTTAACGGGCTTGGCTAATTTGCATGTAGTTATAGTTTAAATTATTATTCTAAAAAATTCAAGAGTGACATTATCAATCATATTAGTACCATACATCTGATAAGTTCTCATAATTTCTACCCAGAAAAGAAAAAAGGAAACCTGAACAAACCTGCACTCTTTTGCTTCTCCTCTGAAGTGCATCTTAGGGTGACACTTTGTATCACGAGGCTGCTTCTGTAGCGTCTTCAACTTGAATCAAATGTGTCTTCTTTAATAAGATAGTAGCCTTCTTGAAGGAAAAAAATACCTTTTGTCCTGTAACTTTAAATTCTCTGAAGCTCTTCTGGATTACACTTGGGAAATTGTAGAAGCTCATTTTAAAATTGAACTAAGTGGAGAAAAAAAACTGCTTTAACATTTGGAAAAAAAAATGGAATTAAGTAATGTTCAGTCCAAGACCTTTCCAGATGAACTCTCAGTAAGCTGTGATGGGTTCTTCTTGAGAATTCCCCAAATGTTGTCAGCTTCTAGAGGCGAAGGGCTTCCCGCAGTTACCATTGCGAATCTCACCACCAGCCCTGAAGCTACTGACTAGCCTGTGGGTCCTGGCTCACTGCACATGTTCTCCAACGTGAGTGACTGCTGGGCACCGCTTCTTGGGCGATTTTCTTGACTCCTTGACTTGCTTTTCTCATTAATAGACTTGGGACTTTTTCGTACAGTCCTGAAAGTAAAAAGACAATTCTCTTTTGGTTTCCTGCAACTAAATGATGGTAGAAATAGTAATTTTTCGTTGGCACACTTGTGCTTTTTTCCTCTGATGTTTTTGTTTGTTTTTGTTTTTACTGGTCTGTTTTCACATTTTCTTGTTTCCTTTCTTTATTTTCTAATGTTCTTCCCTTTAAACTCCTTTTAGCCTCTTTTCTTCCATCAATTTTTTTCCTTTTTTCTTTTCTGTTTTAGTTGTTCCATCTCTGTGTCCCAAATTTTTCCTTCCAATTTTCTAGTTTATTTCTTTATTTGTTATTTTAATGAAATAGAGTTCCTAGCCAGTGTGGGAAATTCAAAAGTGTAAAAATGTGCCTTAATAATTCAGACTGGCATCAAATAGATTAAAAGTTTCAAAAACTTTTTTGTTGTACTTGTCTCTCGGTATAGAAGCTTTATACAAAATCAGAAAGAACTGTTCACTTTACAGAATTGCTTTAACATTCATTCATTCATTCATTTGGTTACCTTATTCTAAACTGTGTAGTTAACGAGGTCATGGATTGTATAAAATGCATTTTTTTATTCCCAACAATTCATGTAACAGTGAAAGCTTAGAGCAGTCAGGAAACTTATTGCATGGGTGTGTGAAATTCTAAAGTCACATTCTTCTGCATTTGTATTTGGTATAGAGATAACTACAAGGGCAGCCTTCTCCCAGGGGATAGGGTTTCAGAAGTTCTTAATCCATATGAACTTGTACAAGGCACTTAAGCTGGCTATAAATTCCCACCCTGTTAACCAAAATACTCATTTTTAAACATAGGTGCATCCATAATCTATTTTTTTTATGCCAGGAGGTATTCTTAAATGGCAGTTTTTTTGGTTAAAATTTTCATAATGCAAAATTGTCAGAAAAAAATTGATTTTAAGGTTACCTCATAGTGAACTTTGACGTTTGCTTTTTTTGAAAAAGAAAAGCATTTTGCACATGGTCATGTTTTATTTCTGCTAGAATATTTCAGGTAGTTCAGAGAGAGAGAGAGAGAGAGGAGGTACGTTCTGATTTGAGCATGAGGCACAATTTAGTTACATTAGTTATAGGATAACACTTGGGGAGACTTTGGAAACCATGCTGATTTCTAATCGGAGTTAATGCTGAGGACAGATCCGAGCAGACACTTTGCTTTCTCTGTCACTGTATTTCTCTCAGCCCTTAGCACCGTGCAAGGAACTTGAGAGCTTGGATGGATGGTGGTGTCAGGAAATGCCAGTTCCCCTGATTCTCCTGGACTCTTGACTGGGAAAAAGACCCTCATGCTAAAAGGGGTCTTCAGGTGTTCTTCAGCAATAGAAATAGAAAGGAGGACTCCACAGGACATCTGGGGTTTAATAGAGTGGTTGCAGCACAGGCAGTTTATTTCTGTCCTGGCCTGACTCCTTTCTCACTGTGGTCTTTGGCAAGTCACCGTGTGCCTCAGTTTACTCAGCTGGAAAGTGCTGGTCTTAACGGCACCTACATCTTTCAGTTGTTATGGGAAATGAATGAGTTAATAGATGTCAGGAGCTTAAAACACACCCAGCCCATAACCAGCCATTGTTTATTTTTTTACTTCTCCACGAGGGAATTGGGAACCACACACAGAAGAAGGTGAATGCAGGATCTGTATAGGTCTCTAGAGCTTCAGTAACTTCCCTTGTTTATTTTGCCTTCAAGGAACCAACTTTCATATCCCGTTGTGATTAGAAGCTCAGCTTTTCCAACCAAAAGGAAGGAGGAAGCTAATATTTCTTGTCATGCTTAAAATATGCCAGACACTGTGCTAGGAAAAAAGCCACACACACAAAAGCGGCTGTTATTAATAAACTACAAATAAGTAGAAACAAACAAACAAACAAATACAAAGTGTATGGGGCATTAAATATGGTGGGCTGAAGCAACCCCGGAGAGGTAAGTAGTTGAAATGGAGGCGAGCTGTTGGTCGAGAAGCTAGGACAGGCAGAGAGGCCTCGGAGGGAATTTGTCTGTGGTCTGGAAAACAGGAACACGATGAAAGCTAAAGTTGATCGAGTATCTTCAAGGATGTTTTTTCAACTCTGGTTGCACGTTAGAATCACACATGATTTAAGAATCACCAGGATGATTAAAAAACGACATGAGGGTGCCACCTCGGATACAGTTTTTTTTTTTTTTTTGATTGCTCTGGGTTGAAGCTAAAGGAGGCACTTTTTAAAAACTCCTGGGGTTCCCCTGTGTGGCTGGGGTTGAGACCTGCTGATTTGCTGTGTCCAGGCATTTCTCTGAGTGATGAGTGATGTCATCTGATCTTCCCACAACTTTGGAAGAACTTTTGGTTTTACAGAGGAGAAGGCAGTGGGAGGAGATTCCCTGTGTGGCATCGCTCTGAGTCAGGTGGCCTCACTTCCAGATCTTCATTTCACTGGGCCTCTTGGAAGCAGAGGATAGAAAGGAGCACTGAGGAAAAAGGCTCCTTTTTTTTCCTCCTACTTCCAAAATCAGATTTGTGGTAGGCAGTTGCTTTTGATATTGACTAGCTGCAAAGAAAGTCATTGGATTTAAAGACGAGATAAAGAAAAACCTAAGATGTGGATATGAAAATACACCTATGCCAATTAGCCTGTATGATTTAGAGTATTAATCCCACTTCACTCTGTTAGTGGTAGACATAACCTCTAGCATTGACTTTCCAACTTGATATTGTAATCCTCAGTGTAATGGATCGATTGCACAAAACTTCCAGTTGTGTGTTTGGGAAGTCCCCTAACTTCACATCCTTGGCCTTTAAGGTGGAGAATTTAAAGCTTTTATTGTTTACTCCTTTTTGTCATGTAGTCTTTGCAGAATTCTTTCTGCAAACAGAATATGTGCTATTTTTAATGCCCCCCCACCTCGTCCCAATTTTAGCATTTTGTAAAGACTTGTTTATTGATAAGGGAGATGGGCATTCAGGCACTCAAGCCTGACACCTAAGCTTGTGAGTGATCCTGTGAGGTCCTTTCCCACATTGCTCAATCCTCAAGGCTGCTGTTTTCCTCATGCGAATGCCCAGAATCGGCTGCTAAAAGCATGTCTTTGAAATCTTGGAAATATGTATCCCCCTCCTCAGGTCAGAAGTGTGCACAGTTTCCTCCAGTGCTCACATGACTTGAATAACAGGTTCTAGGCCACATACAATGGCCCAGAACTCTTCTTTATTCTTTGCTTTTGATGCTCAACTATAGTGGATGATGAACCCAAGTTGCTTTTCTACAGAGGCCAACACTCTCTTAAGAAGTCTGTGTTTGACCATAGGAAATGGCTACCAAAGTTGTCAGGTAACCTGTAGAAGCACTCACAGATTCTAGAGATTTTACACTGAAGAACTGTACCGCACAGAAATGAAGTACCAGGCATTTTCAGTAGATCTGAAAACCTCTCACAAGAAGTTTGTTCTCAAGAATCTAATGCCATTCTCTTCTTTCTCTACATATGACGATTCCTGATTTAGCAAGTTTCTCACTTGAATGCTAAGTCTTCACTTTGCTACCAGAGTAAAGTCTGCAAAGTTCATACATGATGACCCCATCTATTCCTCTGCTTAAAAGGAGTTTCTCATTGACTGTCCCAGAACTCAAGCACATTTGGAACGGGGCTTTCAAAGCCCTTGGCATCTGATTCCAACCAATCTCCTACTATCATTTCTTAAAGCTTTTATTCAAAGCCACATTTAAATGGCATTTTCCCCTTCTGTCCTTCATTGTCTTCTCACCTATAACAAGTACCTTTTTTCCTTCTGTCCCATCTTTGCCAGGCCAATTCTATCCTAGCTGAAATGCTGCCTCTATTGAGTTGTGTTTCCAGATCTACCAAGGCTGAATTTCTCTCTCTGTAGTGCTTGCTGTGTATGTGTACCACTATTTTTACCTCTGTTATTGAAATCACCATAGAATGTTTTTCATTATTTATTGGAATAGATTTGTCTCCCCCTTCTATTTAATAGGGTTTGGTAATTTTATGGATTGAATTAGATTAGACTAATATAACATATTATGTGATTTTATTAATAAATTTAGTAATTGTAGTAATTCATTTATATATACACTCGCTCAAGAAGCTTTACTGAATGTTGACTGGCTTCTGTTGTCAAGGAACTGATAGCCAGTGGGGGAGATGACAAGGACATCAATTAAAAACAGTGGGATAAGAACTGTGCTGGAGAAAGGGACCTCTAGGAGCACTTAACCAGATGGAGGGTCTGATCCACTGTAGAGGGAGTCAAAAAGGTTTAATGGAATAAACCACCCACTCATCTTGAGTTTTTTGGGAACAAAGAGTTAGCTAGGCAACAAGGAAGGGATGAAGTTATGTCTCCATCCTGGTGAACCCTAACAGTTCCAGTCCAGATCCTTGGAGAGTATAAATGCTTAATAAGTTAGAAAACTAAATAATTAATAAATGATAATTATTCTATTTATTCAAAAATTAATTTATATTAATTAATATGAATTAATAATTTATACAACTAAATAATTTTGAATTAACAAAATAAAGGAAGGTTGTTAAGAATCAGAGAAATAACTTTAATAATATCAATAGCTAATATTTTTTGAACACAGTGTACCAGGCACCTACGCTGCTGAAAACCTTGAATGGATGATCTTTAATCATCTCACAAACTTAAGGGGCTGGGGCTATTCTTAGTCTCGGTTTTTGGTTGATGAAACTAAGACTTGCAAAGGGGAAGTGACTTGCTCAAGGTCACACAGTTAACAATGGAGGATCAAGGCTCTAAACTAGAAGGTGGTCTTGGAGCTTAAGCTCTGAACACACTACGTTATGCAGAAAAATTGACAGGCTGTTTTTTGTTGTTATTCTTTTTTGTCACTGGTGATTTACTTAGCAGTTGGTTTGTTAGTTCTTTATAATGTCTTTATATCGTGTGACAGTGCTTTAATCTTTGTGTCCCGAGGCTGCTTCTTTTCATTTTATGGAAAGTGGCTATTTTTATGATGTTTGCTAAAAGCATGTTTAAACAATTTTCCATTAAGAAGGGGGATGTTTTCCCTTCTAATATCGAAGGAGCCATTAAATCAAATCTTACAGAAACTTGCTGAGAGCAACTTTCTGTATTTCCCTGCATGTGAAACCCATTAGAAAATTTTAGATCTGGATGCGATCCTAGTATTCATTTGTCCCAATCCCTTCTCTCAGTAGATAAAATCATAAGATCTCAACCTCTTAATCGAGAAGAGGGATCTCAGACATGATCTATTTTACTTTTTTTGTTGTACAGAGAAACTCATAAAAATCATGATATTTTTAATCTGGAAGGGGCATTAGACATGATCCCTTCTACTTCTTCCTTTTCAGTGGAAGAAGTTGAGGTCCAGAGAAGCGAGGTCACTCACGCCGAAAGTCAGAAAGTAGAGTCACAAAGTAAGGGAAAGAGCTAGAACCTCTACGTCTGATTCCTGTCCCCTTCTTCATAGGTATAGAGGGAGGTATCGCTGGCCTTCATTTGCTGAGAGTATCAAGACCATGATGTGTTCAACGTTGTAGTTTTAGCATTTATAGTGGAAGCTCAAGCTAAGTGATGCTGAGTACCACAAATGTACAATGATGGCCAAAGTCAATTCACTGCCATGCCTGTCTAGACAGGCTGTGCATTTAATTGGTATGTGGTTTATGCGAGGATTTTTATTCCCTACTTACCACTTCAGTTTTAAGTCTCTAGTGGGAACCTATTTCCTATCCATTTATTTAGCTTGTTTCCTCCCAGTTCTAATAACTCCCTTTTGTTTACTTCGCAATTGGAAATTTTCCCTCTTGTTTTCTTTTTTTGTGTGTGTTTCTGGGGCTTAAGGTTTATGAGTTACCTTGCCAGATTTCTCTGGAGACTTTGCTGATTTCTAAAGGAGCTGGCTGCTATTTTTATTCCACAATTACCAGTTGAAAAAGGAACTTGCGTTATTTTATCGTAATTGTTTCACATTAGTATTGGCAAAATTAGAGCATAATTCAATCCGTGCTTGGTCCAACAGCCAGGTTACAACAGAAATTTTTAGTAACACGGTCCCTGCATTGAAAATCCTGTGTCGTCTTTGACGCTAATTACTAAACCCAATGTTGATTACATACTGTTTACTATTAAATTTTTCCCCTTGTAGTTTAATATTGTTCCAGGAAATGAAATGTAAGTTTAATAAGAATAGCAACTGATGGAACCGTATGTTGTAAGTATAATTAGTGTTCCTGATTTAAATGTGTTGAGAAGAGTGTGACAAGATGGCTTATAACTGCACTAAACCAAGATGATTCAAAATAACTTATTCTGTAGAAATTCATCTTTATCAGGATAGGATTTATAATTAGACTATAATAGTTTTTTCCACTTTCAATTTTTAAATAAGTGTTTAAGACCTCTTTGAATTATCAATTAAAATGCTTGAAAAGGAGGCATTACTGATCTTAGCATTCAAAACACTACTAAGGGAGCATGTAGGAATTAAATACACTTTTCTTTTTTTTATTTTTTATTAATTAAAAAAAATTAACTAACAAGACATTTAGAAATCATTCTATTCTACATATGCAATCAGTAATTCTTAATAGCATCACATAGTTGCATATTCATCATTTCTTAGCACATTTGCATCGATTTAGAAAAAGAAATAAAAAGACAACAGAAAAAGAAATAAAATGATAATAGAAAGAAAAAAAGAAAAAAAACTATACCTCACATGCAGCTTCATTCAATGTTTTAACAAAATTACATTATAATTAGGTAGTATTGTGCTGTCCATTTCTGAGTTTTTGTATCCAGTCCTGTTGCACAGTCTGTATTCCTTCAGCTCCAATTACCTATTATCTTACCCTATTTCTATCTCCTGATGGTCTCTGTTACCAATGACATATTCCAAGTTTATTCACTAATGTCGGTTCATATCAGTGAGACCATACAGTATTTGTCCTTTAGTTTTTGGCTAGTCTCACTCAGCATAATGTTCTCTAGGTCTATCCATGTTATTATATGCTTCGTAAGTTTATTCTGTCTTAGAGCTGCATAATATTCCATTGTATGTATATACCACAGTTTGTTTAGCCACTCGTCTGTTGATGGACATTTTGGCTGTTTCCATCTCTTTGCAATTGTAAATAATGCTGCTATAAACATTGGTGTGCAAATGTCCGTTTGTGTCTTTGCCCTTAAGTCCTCTGAGTAGATACCTAGCAATGGTATTGCTGGGTCATATGGCAATTCTATATTCAGCTTTTTGAGGAACCGCCAAACTGCCTTCCACAGGGGTTGCACCATTTGACATTCCCACCAACAGTGGATAAGTGTGCCTCTTTCTCCACATCCTCTCCAGCACTTGTCATTTTCTGTTTTGTTGATAATGGCCATTCTGGGGGAGATGATATCTCATTATGGTTTTGATTTGCATTTCCCTAATGGCCAAATATACTTTTCTTAATATTTTCTGAGTTTTGCACATGTAAAAGAAAAACAGTTTGAGGTAGGAGCTCAAATAGACTTATTTAGGCTGTTTTTCATAGTTCTCTTCACTTTTAGTAAAAAATTGTAGCCCAAAATGTATTTTCTTCTACTTTCGAAGGAACTATCAATATCCTCTCAGCAAAAAGAAGTGGAAAACAAAACAACTACTGTGATATTTTGAGAGACTCCTTTTTTTCCCAAAATTTTGATTCTGGTGGTTCCTAGGAGATAAGCGATGATATACAGAGAGTGGAAGACTAGGTCCAGGGCAGCTTTTCCTAAATCAGTACATCTCCTTGGAAGACTATCATTTTAATCTTCTTGAAGTCTGGGCTAAAGCTTTCTAATTGGAACTACACACTGGTGAGCGGCAGCAGATGGACAGAAAGTGAGAAGGATAAATTAAGCAGTACGCATCATTACTCTGTGCCGGATATTTCTTTCCCTGTGAGTGAGCTTCTCTTTGGTGACCTAAGCTATATGAATTGGAAGGTACATTAATCTCTCTAACTCCTAGGTAATTTTAGTAAAGAGATGAACATTAACTTAATGTGCTATCCCAGTGACTGAAGAGTGAATGCACCTTCAAAATTGCTTAATCATGCTCCAAACAGACTTTTGCCTCTCAAGAAAGATATGGACGAGCATGTGATGATCAACCTTGCCATTGCCTTGAACTCAAAATTGTGACTGCTGCAGACTTTGCATCTCTATTGCCTTCTTGTTAATGTGTCACAGTTAGGGTTGCTGGATAAAAGATAGGATGCTCAGGTAAGTTGATATTTCAGATAAATAATAACTAATTTTTTTTTTTTTTTTTTTTTTTTAGAGAGAGGGAGGAAAGGAAGGAAAGACAGAGAAGGAAGGGAAACATTTTTAAACATTTTCTTGTTTTTATTATATTTTGTTTGTTTGTTTGGTTTTTACATGGGCTGGGGCCGGGAATCGAACCCAGGTCCTCCGGCACGGCAGGCAAGCACTTTGCCCGCTGAGCCACCGCGGCCCGCCCAATAACTAATTTTTAAAGTATATGTCCCAGGCAGTATGATAGTAGAACATTTATTCATTTTGATCCGAAATTCAGATTTAACTGGGTATCCTTTATTTGCATTTGCTAAACCTGAAAACCTTAGTCAAGTGGTCTGATGCTTAACGGGTTTAATTTTTGAAGCCAGAAAGGTAGACTTTTTGGCATCTCCTGGCTAATAAACACATGCTCACCCATCTCTTTCTATCAGGAAAGGAGGCATGTAGAATTTACCCATTTATGTTTGTCATTATTATTGATTGTCACCAAGGACGTGGCTTTAAATTAAGCATAGAATGATATGGTTGTTTATTTTATTACCCGGAGATAGTTAAAATAGAAGGGAAAATATTACAGTGCATGTAGGGAAAAATCATGGAGCAGGATCTTGTAAAAAGCTATACTTGGAGACCTGACTTCAGAACTCTTGAGCAGATAACTTTTGTGAGTGAGGAATATAGGATGTGTCCCATGGGAATTCTCTTATTGCTGCATTACTGGAATTCAGAAAATCGAAGTTCAAAAAAATAAATCCCTGAAATTCTTTCAAAAGTCTCACAGATTTAGAAGAAAAAGTATAACTACTCTCTAGAAAAATAGTAAAAGAGCCCTGTGCCCCTTCCCCTTTCAGTTGGGGGAGACTTTGGGGGAGCCCTCTCCATAGCAGGAGACTGAGAGCTTGGCCAGGATGGCCTGGGGAGCCGTGGCCACATGGGAGCTCTGATGCATGGCTACAAATGGGTTTGCAAGGAAATCAAGGCAGTAGTGTAAAAAGAAATAGATCTGGCAGTCAGTGGCATGAGAAAATGATCCAGTAATTGTTTGAGTATAGTTCCAATAACTGTACTAGTGTGATTTTCTGGTGGCCAATTCTCTGAAGTCTTTTTTGATGAGGCCGCTGCGGAAGGAGTGTGATGAGAATTCCCAAGCCCTCTGAAATACAAGAACATGGAAGAGCTCCAAGAGATAGGCTCTAAGGCATTGCTGGGGTTCAAGGGTAGAGCAAGGCTGCAGGCAGGTTGCAAGTATGTTCTTAGCCTTAGGAAACTTGCTTACTGCTGAGTGATTCTCCCCTCTTGGATGTGAGCTGGGTGTGAACAGAGCCTTGGGGATGGGGAAGGTAACATAGTCAATTGAAAGGATTTAGTTTTTGTTTGTTTGTGTGTGGGGGTCTTTGTGTGTTTTGCTTTGTTTGCTTGGCTTCATAACATCCTTGGGCAAACTATAACAGAAGAGTCAGGAAGATTCTTTTTGAGCTAAATTTGAAAAGTTATATACCGTTTACAAGAGTAACCAAGATCTATGCTGTTGAAATTCCTCTCACCAAGATCTTCTTGTAAGAAAATAAAGGCTGGGAATCCAAGCTCTTATCTCAGAGATTTCAGGTGACTCTTGACTCCACTTGTCTAGACGCAACAGTCCTCAGAGGGCTGTCTAGAAGCTGCAGGGAGCTCTAGAGGCTGATGTCCAGATATGAGAGGAGGTTCCTCAAATGCTGAGACTGAAAGATTCCAGTCACACCAGCGTTGAGGGGTCTGGGACACTGTGTTCCCCATGAGTGACTGGGGTAACTTTGTCTCCCAATGACCTGATACTTGGGTAACAGAACACTGCTGTATTAACTTTGTTGATTTCTTGGGCATCACCTTGGGCTCTTGATAGAGCAGTTTTATTAGAGTCACTGTTTGGTGATCTGGTTTTGGAGGTACCAGCATTGTGCTCCGTCAATGCTGTATAAACCTCTGGCTAGCTTAACTGATTGGCAGACCCAGTTTGCTCACCCATTCATCCATCCATCCATTCATCCAACAAATATTCATAGACTGTCTGTTTTATGCCTTGTAGATATTCCAGTGAACAAAACAAAATATGATAAATCACATGTTAAAAAGCAATAATGCTATGGAGAAAAAATGAAGTAGGGAAGGGAAGGTTTGGGGTATGTGTGTCAAATAGAGTGATTAGAAAAGGATCTACTTTGAGGATGATGTTTGAGCAAAGACTTGAATTAGAGGAGAAAACGGAGCCATGGAACATACCCAGTTGGTTATGAAGAACACTTTGGCTGAGGGCACAGCAGTGACAAGCCCTGGGGTGGGAGTCTGCCCAAAGTGCAGTAAGAAGTAGGAAATAAGAAGTAAGAAATAAAACAGTACAATGACACTTCATGAACCCATCACCTAGCTTCAACAATTACAAATCACAATCACAAATACTTTATTTGTAAATATTTCAGTATGTATTTATAAAGGATGAGAGCTATTTTAAAAACCATAATTAAAATATTGTGATATTTTAAAGGTTAACATTATTCTGACTCAGTACATGGGAGCGTGAGCTGATGGGAATTCTTGACAGATTGGAGGTGGCATGTGAGAGGAGTCAAGGATTGGGCAGCAACTAAAATGTTTTTCAGTGTCAGGCACTTACAGAAACACTACTATGTGCTTCAAAGTAGGTTTTAAAAATTAACGTTAAGCATCTGGCTTTATGGTTTTAAGTTCCTTTTCAGAATCATTATCCAATTTTGTAAATTCTCCAGGTAGAGAAAATGCTGTTATTCTTATTTTCAAATGAGAAAATAGCACAGACGGATAGTTAAGTAAGTTGTTCTGAAGTCCTTTGGCGAATAGTTTAACATATCCTGGTAGACTGGGAGGGTCTTATCCAATCTTGTAATTTCTCTTGCTCTGTTATGTATTCTTGCCTATGGGAAATGTGGGCAGGCAAGTAGGCACAAATCAGGGTAGATTTACTCACTTTTCAAGGTGTTTTTAATTATTTCAAGGGCTGTTATGGAATTCGTCTCATAGTATTCAACTCAGGTGGTTTCAGTTTAAAAACATTAAAAAAGATCCATTGGCTAGCTCCTTATACGTTAAATGTTGCTCACAAGGATTCTGTTATCTAACAGACATGGATCAATGTCATTGTTAATTGCAGTATATTGTGATGGGAGCAGAGAAGCTGTGTGTGCAAAGCATGGAAAGAAAGAGCAGACTGGAGAAACTGAACCTGAATGTATTTAGGATTTCTCCAAGCTCCCAGGGGCTGGGCAAGGGTATTCTTGGCAGGAAACAGCATGAGCAAAGGCGTGACAAGTTTGAAAACTGTGTGTAATTAGCTGATGCAGAAGAGTGCCTGGAAGGTGGGTGAATAAGCAATAGGGGATGAGTCCAGAGAAAGAGGTTAAGGCATTCCAGAGAGCACATTATGTATGTTACCCTCTGTCACAGAAATGGTAATAGTGTGTCAGAAACTCCAAAACCCCAAGTAAGTTCATGGAATCCCTGCCCTTGGTAGAGCACATCACAACCATTGGCTCATTTTTCTCTTGCTATATGATGCCTGTAGTCTGCAGCATCCCATATGTTCCTAGGGTGTCCAGCTGACACAGTCTGCACAGGTGTTATTGCTGCACAGCAGAGGATTCTACTACGTTTTTCTAACAATAGGCAAGATTTTTTCCTTGTTGCATCAATGACAAAAGAATGGGTTGCTCTTTGAGCTTGTTTATTGCAGGGGTTGTGAGAAAATTGAAGAGGAACCCTGAAGATTTAGTTTTAACTTCCATACCTAACAGAGCCCTTCCTACTGACACAGAGAGGTGGTAAAATTTCTGGTCTGCAATGAAGTCACTGATGAAGTCATTCTATGCCAAAGAATCTCTGTTCATTTTAAACCCTATCCAAACCAGCTCTTGTTCCAGGATCACTCCGTTGCTTTGGAATTCCATTCAGCCACGTGTGCTAACCGGGGTAGTGACAGCAGATGAACCACGTTTACCGTGTTTGTTTTTAATCTCAGTTGTTTTTCTTCCACTGAGGTTCCCACTTCAGTCATTGTTGATAGAGCTCAGTGAACTAGAACTATGCAAAGCAAAGAGAGTTGGTCCCCACTCCCCCTTTTCATTGTGTTCTCATGTCTTTTTCCTTCTGTTTTCTTCCCCTGTGTTCTCATGCCTTGGGCTAGAGATGTGATGTTTTTGTAGGGAAGTCATTGTAGCCATTAGAAATACGGTGCCATCACCTTCTGATGGAAGGAGTGTCTCTAATCATCCATGGGCCATGGGCGTGCCCAACTATCACCTCGTCTCAATCATCTTTTAGGCATTTTATTACTCTTGGGAACAAGTTTTTTAAGAACCAGCTATGCACTCTTGGGACCCATTGGAGAAATTCAAACTGGCTACAGATATTATTGCTGGCCAAAGGCATGGGGCTGAATTGTGGATATACAACTGAAAAGTGGGAAAAGAATCCAGCAAACACGTCATTGAAATTTCTCACTTTATGGAGGAAGAAATTGAGGGCCAGAAATGTTTGGTGAATTGCTTAAGCCACAGATGTTATTGGTAGTTTTTTGACTAAAAACCAGGAGCTCTGACTCAGTCTAGAACTTTTCACCACACCACCCTGCCTCCATTATTTTGTCCAAAAGTTTATTACATTCACAGCGATTCAATCCCTAACCAATTACTGGTGCTCAGATAGAGTTTGAAGCAAAACTTTCCATTGGCTATTCTGGCTAAGTTTGTGAGGACTTTTTATGTAATGACATATTGATCCTACCTCTTGAGTGGGATCATAAATTAAATGATTTGTGGATCACGCTCAAAAGCAGAGCAGAGGTCAGTGTTTGTGCAGAATTATCTTTGGTATTTGGAGTTCTGTGCCTTAATGTTAATTAGTAGGTCTAGGTTTCTTGCCTGTAGGGTCTTTTCTGAAAAGTCCAAGTTTTCCTCTTTCTGTTGAAGACGTTTTAAAGCTGGCCTTCTTCTTTCTGTTTACCATGCTTCTCCCTCTTTTTCACCCCCTTCCTTTTTCTTTTTTTTTTTTTTTTTGTATCTTTCTTTTGTCTTATCATCCCCTCTGGTTGATAGGTAGTAAGCAGATGCTCTAAATGCAGTTGAATGTTGAATGAATGAATGAATTTCTAAATAATTCTGCGTAGCAGTAAATTAATCATTCTCCTAAGGTAGTGCCATATTGTCTGTGGGAATTAGACTGGAAATCAGCCTTGGGTTTAAGAAGGTGTGGTGTCAAGTTACAGCTCTCACTGGATGCCCTCATAGGCCTTGCTTCTTGCATCTCACTTTGGATTCCTGGTCCCCATTATATTCATTAGCACTATCCATGGACTGGTGTGAGTGGAGAAAGGGAAGCCGAGGAAATGACAGTCAAGTTGCTGGATTACACATTAATAACTGTGAAAAGATGAAAAGACATTGACTAAATGGGGTTTTTAGGGAATTTCATGCCAAGCTATTCTTGTTTCCCATTAGCATGGAAAAAACAACACTTGCTTGTATTGGTGTGTGTGTGTGTGTGTGTGTGTGTGTGAAGATAGTTTTCTTAAGCGAGTGAGAAAACCTCTTGACATTTTATAGAAAGCCTTAACTTTTCAATGTCTCATGCTAATGTTCTTTGTGCATTAAGAATTTCAGCATTCTTCCATATGAACGTTAATAGTACACGATTTTCAATTTGTTTATGAGCTAAAGTAGATATTCTCTATACCCGTATTTTCAGGAACTATTCCAACTTGCATCAAGCCATTCTCCTGCGTGACTGGCAGATCCATTAGCTCTATTTTTCATAGAACTCAGCAGTTCTCAATCTTTGCACCAAAAACTGAATGAACGTTTTCCCTCAAAAAAGTTATTGGCTTTGTCAAAAGTAACCGTAGGCAGTTCCTAATGGGAGCTTATATTTATGAGTTTTGGAATGACATCTAAGGTAATGGCTTTGTGCCCAAATGTGGAGTACTCTGCTCTTGGCTTCCAATGCCTTTGGGTGGAGCTCCTAAGGACTCTCTCCTCTGAGGGGAGCCTGGGCTCAGAGCATAGACGGCTTGGGTCCTTGGTTCTCCTGTTTACTGACTGTAAGATTTTGGTGAGCTACTTAAGATCTCTCAACTTGGCTACCTCCCTGCTAGAACAATTGGGGTTAAGATAATACTGCTTAGGGTTGTTTGGAAGGTTAAATGACTTAGTATGTGTAATGCACTTAAAATAGGGCCTGACACAACCATGAATTTTGAGTGAAAATTCATTTGCCTCGTCTTACCAGCTCCTTTTATCCTATTAGACCAAAGGTCATGCCAGGTTTTCCAGAAGTCTGGGTGTGGTTTGGACTTTGGGCACAAGCTGAAATAGCAGCTTCCACCCTCCCCCTAGATAATTTCATGGAGCCACTTTGAGCTTCATGTATCATCAGTAGTTTCCTTGGAGAAGTTTTCTTCTAACCCCTTTAGGGAAGAACATTGTTTTCCTCTGTTAAATGAGGAAAAAACACAATAATAAAGATAGAAATTATATTCATTTCTTGGATAATATGAGGCAGGAGATAGAAATATAAAAGTTTTATATAATTAGTGTAAAGGAGCTAGAACCTTTCATTTCCAAAAGGGTTGAAAGGACCTACTTCTGCCATGCAGAAAATAACTTTTATCCTGCCTACCCCAGAATGTAACTACCACGCGGTTGGTAGGGGTTAGCCAGATCTGGCATATTTAACTTGAGCTCTTCTAAGAATGAGGTTCATGATTTTTCCTCTTTAAATGCTACCATTTTAGATCAACTTGTGCATTCATTTTGGAAACATCTGTTATACTGCCATGAAGAATAAATGAAGATGATATAAACATCCAAATATAAAATTACATAGAGATTAGAAATAGCCATATGTAGGTTTTTGTCACAGGCATGAGCCACCTCTAGCCTATTTCTGTAACACAGAGAGATCTACAAGAAAGTAAACTCTGATTTATATGTTGTTACACACAGGTACAACACACTTCCATTTCCTTGACCCATCATTTTGTGATAGCAACAGATTCAACTGTGCCTCTTGCCAAGCTCTTAATTCTTCATTGACTCATTCATTTAGTATTTATCAGACACCTTCCAAGTGCAGAGGGGCTTTGGAGTGATAAAAATTCTTACAGTATAGTATCTATACCCTTCTTACAGCCTCGCTGGGGATACAAAACAAAATGTGCTCCACATAATTAAACTCATTCCGCCATCATTTATCGAATGCCTGTTTTTGTCAAGACCATTCTGGAACCGGGGATACACAAGTGAGAACAGTAGTGTCTCTTTCCTGGAGACTCCCAATGACGACATAGTACATGCTGGAGAAAGGACTCCAGAACAGTTACTTATGCGATACTCTGAGAGTGCATGATGAATTCTGTGAGGAAGTCAGTGGCTGTTTACTGAAAAGGCTGCACTTTCACTCAGGAGATTTTTGCCTTTTGACAGAAATAGGAAACAGGGGGAAGAGGCCCATAGTTGTGGTATCTAGGTTGGGAAGGTGTATGGCTAGGGCTCGAGAGGGAGAGAGGGCCAGATCACGTTGGGCTGCTGATAGGGCATCTGCATTTTCCCCCTAGGCCAGGAGGTTGCTTGGAGTCACCTTGGTAGACCGTTCATGAACTTCAAGTTTATAAGCCATCAAGGCACCAAGAAGGCCAGGGTTTCTCCCCAAAGTCTGTAGCGTATTGGTGCTGGCTTGCCACAATCCTTGAGGTTCCTTGGCTTGCATCTCTGTCTCCCATCTCAAGGATCTCCCTTTCCTTGTGGTCTGCTCTTCTGGTTTTCTCTGACTCCTGGCTTTTGGCTCCTCTCTGTGGCTTTTTGTTTTTTAACTTCTGGCTTCTAGTTTGTTCTCTTTCTAAGGCCTTCAATAATATGGATTAATACCCATCATGACTCAGTTGGGCATCATTAGTTAACTAATAATAACATCTTCAAAAGGTCCTACTTGCAAATAAATTCATGCCAGCAGGATTGTGGCTTAAGATTAAGAACATGCTTTTCGAGAGTTTAATCTATTACAACGCTCCTACTGTAAATTCTTGCTAAGTGTCACCTCTTTGCCAAATTCAACTTCACTTTATTAGTCCTTGTTTTATTGGACCTCTCCACCCTATTTGATACTGTTAATCACTCCCTATAAGGTTTTATACTTCCGTAAAGTTTTTTACTTCCCTGTTCTCTTGGTTGTACTGTTCATTCTGTTTTCTTTCTGGCATATGCTTCCTCTGTGAAATCTTTGAAAGTTGGTGCACCCAGCTGTGTCCCTGTGCTTTCCTCATTCTACATATTCTTAGAGAGGAGGGTTGAGTATTGAAGGACAGTATCCTCAAATTATAGAGGACAAGTTACCAAAAATGATATCCAGGGTTACTTGGTAGCAGTGACTTAAAACTTGAATTGTCATTTTCCTACATTTGTTCTATGCCCTCCATGGGTTTGTGTGAAGTCCAAGCACTCCAGCTGTTTTATGTTTTGCCTCTGCCTTTTAAAGACTTTAGTGTGGCCCAGGATTAGAATGAGCATTGGTCTTTAATGGTTATGAATTAATTATGAATCCCTGAGAAATGAATGCCTTTTAGAAACCAGCTAATTTCATCTTGTCATTGAATAAATTCTGACTAATATATTCCAGTGGAGGGAGTATGCTTTTTAAGCAAGTTTGCTCTGAACAATTTCCCTGTAAGGTTAATATAATAGGCAAACACCTTTTTCTGCAACAGACAGTAAAAGGTAATGAAAGATTAACTCACATTTTGATTCATTATTTCAAAATGTCAGAATAAAGTGGATCTACCCCATCTCCCAAGTCTCTTCTTTCTTCTTTAGAGCAGAGTGCATGTTTGGGCTTTTCTAATGTTAATGCATTCACTGTTGCCTTTTTTTTTTTCCAGGCCAAATTCAGATAACCGGCGACAGAGTGGCAGAGAGAGGTTGACTGGTGCCAGTGACAAGGGGGGCGTGACCCTGGAGTCTGCCAAGGAGACGCGCTACTGTGCAGTGTGCAACGACTATGCCTCAGGCTACCACTACGGGGTCTGGTCCTGTGAGGGCTGCAAAGCCTTCTTCAAGAGAAGTATTCAAGGTAATAGTGTGTTCAAAATGGCTTGTTCCATTGCGAGCCTTAACGGCGGAAGGGCCCGAGGAAGGAAGACTCATTGTCAGCCATTTGTTCAAAGCGCTAATGCTTAGTAGGTCCACGAGTCTCCTGAGACAGCATCTCAGGGGACGGAGCTGACATACCAGAGGAGCTGTGAATGAGGAATTCTGCTTCCTCCGTTTGGCAAGAATCTACAAAGTCTTGAGCCCTCCTCCTACAAGAAGAGGAGTTCAGTAGCTGGGTCTCTGAGTAAAAAAGAGAGAGGTTGTCCATGCACCGATTGGAGGGTGGCAGGTGGGCATTTGTGTTTTGTTGGCAACTGCACTTTTATAATGTAGTGTGACGCTAGTTGCCCTCGCATAATTCTCTAAGTGCCTTGGCCTTCCCAGTTAAAGATTCTGTTCTGATCTTTGCTCCAGACTGATTCTCATTTGACTTGTTCTTCTCTTTCCACTCTTCCATCTCTCTGTTGTCTCAATGGGTGGCCTGACTTCTTGCTAAAATGAGTCACTGGCTGGTGACTTGCCACATAGGGGATATATCATGTGTACCAGACAGTTATTAAGTATCCGTCTATAACATTTCCTTCTCCACCTGTCTTCATCCTTTTTTACTGCCTAGTTTACCAAATGCGGCTTCCCTGATATGCTGCCAGTTACATTTTATTTCTGCCCCAGGAGTGTCTGTATCATTGCATTAAATATACTACCGTAGGGAAACATTATCTCTTAGCAACTTAAGATGTCTATGCTAAAAATTCTGTCTGACAAGAACTAGGCAGTTTAAACTGATTGAATTCATTTTTTTGTCTTAATAGTGTCATTTTACTTTATTCTTATTTATTCCTTTGCCATCTCAGGTTAAGTGAAATTTAGCATATAAACACTAAGATCTATCTGATGGAATTTTTGTCCCCTCTGTGGAAATTTAGACTGAAGTAAATTGTTGGAAATCAGAGTGTTCTAAATTAGTGGACACTGATTGGAGAAGTGACTTTTGTGAGGTTTCTACTGTAGCTTCTCATTACTTTGATGTGGAAAGAAAGCTGGATATTGGTACATATTGTTTATTTTTCCTTCCATTGACAGTGGGATTTTTTCCTTGTTCATATCTTATTAGAGTAGAATGGGAGGTCAACTCAGTCCATTTTGAAAGCGTTTTCTTTGACACTTACGACTTTCAACCTCTTTTAGAACTCCGCTGCAAGACTTGGACTTATTTGTTGGTATTACAAAAAATTGATGATATTCTCAGAATAAATTTTTGTTAAACTATATATGAAGCAGTAAAAGTATTTAAGTTACTAACATACTAGTTTAGTTCAGAAAAATGATGTTTATATTTTCATTTCTGATTAGCATACACCCTTAGAGGTCTTTAGACGACAGCCCTCATTTGTGGCTTTACTATTTAATCAGTTTTATATAAACTAAAATGTCATGATTACAAGCAAGCATTCAATCTGGTAGTAAAATTGCATCCGACAGAGGTAGATCAAGGGACAAGTTCAGCCACAAATGTGGACAAGTCATTTATCAGAAACTGAGTTCCCTCATCAATTAAAGTCATTTAGAAAGGTGGTTACCAAACCTTTTCTGTAAAGGGCCTATGTTAAATATTTTAGGGCTTTATAGGCAATAGAGTCATTGAATTTTCAACTCGAATATTGTACTCTGGAAGCAGCCATTAATAATATGTAAATGAATGGGTGTAGCTGTGAACCAATAAAACTTTATTTACAAAAGCAGGTGACTGACCAAATTTGGTCTGTGGCATAATTTGCTGCTCTCCAATTTAAAGTATGGAAAGGGAATAGATGGTCTGTGAATCTGAACTTTTGATTATTCATGCTTATTGAGCCCTTAATCTGTACTTGTGCTATGTGTTCTAAGAGGAATAAAAAGATGTTTAAGATACAATCCATAATTTCACAGAATTTAGAATTTATTTTGGGAATTTACTTGACGTGACCAGGTACTTGGACTCATGATACGATTAGAGAATGTCAGTGCAGATAAGGTGGTATTTACATGATAAAGATAAGGAAAACAATGGGTAGATTTTAAAAAAGACAATATTATCGGTCGTAAATATAGTATTATTGTGATTAAAAGTGGCACTAACCCTTTGCTGAGGAACAACAAAATATATTCTCAGAAATTATTTTTGTCATATTTGCTCAGTATTTAGGAGGGTACTACATAAACTCACATAAATTTTAGTGTCTAAGCATTCAACATCAGGGACAGAAAAAAGTAGAAAAAAGAAAAATACACTTGTAAAAAAAATCAATGAAGAAAATGTGAGCTTATAAAATAGGCATTTCATTGGTCATTATCTCAAGTTCAAATATTTTTTAAAATTTCTGCCTAACCTTTGATAGTTAACAAATATATCTCTTATCTCCATCTTGTGTATAGAGACTCAAGAGTGTGATTTCATTTTATATTGTACAATCAAATTGTGTGATATAAAAAATGAGATTTCTTTTTTAAAAAAATATTTTTATTGTACACCAAGAACAAACATACAAACATTCATGACATGCAAACTTTCTATACATGGTGTACAATCAGTGGCTCACAATATCATCACATAGTTGTGTATTCATCACCATGATCATAAAATACGAGATTTCTACATGGTTTCAGAAATTTTTTATATCAGAATGTGAAGTCACTGTATGAGGTTTCTTAAATGAGATGAATATTGAGTTCAGTGTTCTGAAAGAAGCCCAGAAACAAGGCAGAATTACCAGTTTTTAGAGAAGGGACCTTAAAAATCAATAAATTCACTAATCCATTCATTTACTAATTGAATACCTCTACTGGGCAAGCAATATCCAAGGTTCTGGAGGTGGTGATGGGAAAGGTGTGTCCCCACACTCATTAAGTTTATGATACAGTGCGAGAGACGGAGAAATAACAGTGTAACAAGCGCCATCGTGCAGGTGGTTGGGTTCCTACAGAAGTCCAGACCTTACTCAGTCCCAGAAGGTATACACTGGGGTCTAATGGGAGCACAGATGTCTCCCAAGCCCTGTGTCCATGGATTGGTGTCTCATGGGCATAGAGACCTCACCCTGTTCTGATGGGAGTGGGTCAGGGTCTCACAGGAGCACAGATGTCATCCAGGCCCAGTGTGTGTGGATTGGGATCTCATGGGGATAGAGACCTCACCCTGCTCTGATGGGGATGGGTCAGGGTCTCATGGGAGTGCAGATGTCACTCTGTCCTGGTCTGGGGCTGGGTTGGGGTCTCACAGGGGTACAAACTTCTCCTATTTTTGGTGTCTCATGGGAATGCAGACATCACCCAGAACTGGTGGGGGTGGGGTGGGTCTCACAGCAGATGTCACTCAGTTTTAGAGGGGAGCAGGTTAAGCTCTCAGAGAACGCTTCCTGACTTAATATTGTAATTGGAGTTAAGTGAAAAGATGAAGGAGGAGGGGGGGGATGTTCAGTTATACGAACAAGCATTTGTGAAGGCCAGGAGGTCAGGTAGAGTGTGGAGCATTGTGTGAATGAAAATTTACAAAGGAATTTACCATTATATAAAACAATTCATAATTCTGGGCCAAGTATTTCATCTTCGATTGTGTAAAACAAAATAATTCATATCTTGTCTAATTTAATGGCATTTCCATACATTTGATTTTCTTAAGCATACAAAAGAGACATTCTAATGGTTTTTTAGTCTCATTTTCTCATCCTAGTTTTGATAACTTGACACTAAAAAGTTTTACTGGACTTCTAAGACTCTTTATAAATCACATTGTCCCCTTAAACACATTTAAGGACAGTGAAGAATCTGATATGTAGGTGGAAAGTTCTGAAAATGCTGCAGTCTCCTTGGTTTTCTTGTCACTACAGAAGAGAGTGAGAAATGAGTATCCATCAGGTTATTCTAGTGCTCTAAGTTTTAATTGCTGAGGTAGTGTATGACTGAATAGCATACACATTTTCACCCACTATGTATTGTAGAAACGATTACTGAAGAAATTATAGTAATGACCTCCAGCTGAACATGGTTTTTTTTTTAAGGCAAAGTCAATAACACTATTTAAGGGAGAGAAGTGAAGATGGATATTATATGAATTTGTTAATCATTGCAAGTAAAGAATCAGCGTTCCTTAAGATGTGTTTTGGCAGAGATTCTGGGATGAGTTATGCAAGCAGAGTTGGTTATGGAGGCACAGGAATCAGGTATTACCTTTGAGTATTATTCTAAGGATAAAGGACTCTACTGAGCTTACTTTCCCTCCTTATATTATTATTTCAAGTGATTATGAGGCACAGAGGAGGCCTAAGCTTATCTATGCAGCACGACACTGCCACTCCATACTCTATTTATATGGTTTATCTAAAAGTTGCTCCACGTTAGACTGAACAGACAAGGTCCAGGGCAGGTGTCGACTTACAGGTCAGCTAAGATCAGGAGGACATAGTATCAGGGGTAGAGTTTGGTTAAGGTCAACACAGAAGGCGCCTTAGGTTCAACAAGAGTAATGGACAGTTTAATAACCAGGTCTTAGAAAGCATCTTGGTGAGTCAGTCCAGCACCCTGGATAGCTCCTTTGACAACAGCTGAGAATAAGCAGAGTTTAATTTCTCAAGAACCTCAGTCCCTATTTAGCTGTCTCCTTCTACATTGTAGACCTATAGTAAAAAATGATTGGTTCTTGTGGGTCTAGGAACTCACCCTTTCCCACCCAAGGTGGATTCATTTTCACATCAAGTGGAAAGTACACACTCTGGTCTGCCCAGATGTTTTAGCTGTGCACTCATGTCTGGAAAAGATCAACAGAATGGTGAGAAGGGATGAGCTGATGTGGACAGTGCTCTCTTCATCTACTCATCTATTTATTCTCTGGGGTCCTTTCAGAGATACGGTGCAAGGTTGAGATCCTAACAATATAGCCACACAAAAATATTCAATATTTGCCTACATATTTCCACACTTGGCCCTTGACAGCCTGGTCTCCATGCAATAGTGGTAGGAGTTTGTTAGAGAAGTTAATAAGATCATGTGGTCTTCTTCTGAAAAAGCCTCACTGCACTTGAAGTAACTTCTACCTTCCTTTCTGCGGCTTGATGTATCTTACATACTCTTATTTCTACTTATCTTTCCTCCCATTTCCTATAATCAACTTGGCCTTCCACTTCCTTCAACTCACCATGAATAGTCCTTCTTCAGAACTTCAGCACTTCTTTGCTCAGAACATCTGGATCTTCACTTGGCTGGCATCTTGTCATTCACATCTCTGCCCAATGTCACTTTCTCAGAGATGCCTTCCCCAAAAACCACACCAAGGGTAATCCTACACACTATTGGCCCTAGGCTTGCTACACTCCATTGCCCTGTCTTGTTTTCCTTTAAGGTCCTTAAACCCTAGTGAAGATTTCTATAGATACACTTGATTGATCATTGTCTATCTTCACCAACTCCCACCTCCTCTTAAAAATGCCCAAACTTGGCTGTAATCAGCCTAGATGAGGGCTGATTTCTTGTCTCCCTTGTTTATTGCTTTGTCTCCAGTGCTTTTAATAGTGTTGTGTACTTTTCTGATAAATAATAGAATAAGCTGAGAGGCCAAAAGACCAGTACATAATGACTAATAGAGGAACTCAGAGAAGGAAGGAAGTTCACTGGGTTTGGCTGTCAAAAGAAGCATTAATGAAAATGGTATATTTAATATAGGCTTGGAAAGAAATGTGTTTTTTTTTTCTAGGCAATAAAGAGTTTGGAAAAGAATTCCAGAAATGTGAATAATATGAAACAAGAAATGCTCAGGAGAAATGGAATAAGTCAGCCTTGGACCTTATTTTCTCCCATCAGCTCTGTAAAAATAGGCATTCCCCAGGGTCTGCAGTCTCTTCTCCTTTCTCCTCCTTGGCCTTTTCTTCACTCATTTGTTAAGCAGTCTTGTACATATTTTAGACCTACAGAATCACAGCTATGCAAGGAACTACTCAGCCTAGCTCCTGCCCTCACCTGCTTAACAAATGGGTGAAGAAGGGATGCTTCTTAGGGATGTCTGTGTGCCTCCATTGGACACCAGCCACCCTTAAGTGCTGGTAATATCAGGGCCATCACCATCCTTCGCATCCACACTTCAAATCCTTGGAGTTAGTTTTCTTCATCAGCTCACTTTTCAGTCCTTGTCCCTGACATTTCCCACTAGAACAGTCATGCACTTCTATTTGGTCTGTCTCTTAACTGTATATCCACCCAATTTCCATTACTCAGAATTAGCCCCATTACCTTTCACCAGGATCGTTGCAATAATCAAATTTTTCTTTTTGCCTGTGGCTTTTCCTTCATCCAAGTCATTCTGTACACTGCCACTCTATTATGTTCTTAAGGCAAATTAATCAGGCAAGTACTTTATACAGAATCCTTTAAACTCTTCTACGTCCCGTGGAATAATCCTTAGACTACCATTACAGATTTCTACAGTCTTGTTCTAATCTATCTTTCTAGTAATTTGCAAGCCCCTATTTCTACTTCTAGACTAGACATTCCAGAGAAACTGAACTACATACTGTTCCTCAAACGTGCCCATCCCATTTATTTGCTGGGAATTTCTCTCCTTATTCAGCTGCACAAATCCTTCTTGTCTTATTCAAAATTGGTCCTCAAATCGTCTCTGATGCAAGTGCAACCATTTTCTCTTCCATGGGCCTACACACCGTTTTTTCCAATTGCTGTTTGTTCAAGATATCTGTGTCCATGTGTCCTCTCCTTTACTAACTATGAGCACCTCAAAGGGAGGCTCAAAGGAAGGCTATGCATGTAAGAGTCACTCAATGAGTAAATAAAGGAAGGGAATGAAGGTTAAGATTAGTCTGTGGAGTGTAGTCCTGCAAAATCATTAAATTTTTCAATCATGAGAGAGAGATGATGAAAATTATCTTTAATGAAGATTAATCTTCCAGAGGCACACAGGATGAACCAGAGAGGGGAGAGAATGAAAGCATGAAGACTAATTGGCCTGATATTCAAATCGCCTAGACATACTGAAAATCTAGACTTTTTTGGTGTTAGCAAAATGAGAGTTGAATGAAAGAGCTTATAAAGAAAGAATATATATTGCTTTGCAAAGATTTAATATGGGGTATCTGGGAGAGAAAGGAGGTAAAGAGGATCGAAGAGAAGGAGAATGATGATATCATCAATAGAACTAGAAAAAGCAAGAAGAAGACTAGTTAGTGGTTGTTATGGTAAATTCAATCTCAACAGGCTGAGTTTGAGGAGACAGGTGAATATCCAGATGGAATTATCCAGTCATCAGAGAAAAAGAATCAACATTCTGCAGACGGTCCAGTGGTGGAGTTTGAGTCAATTTCCTCAATTAATTTTCAAGAAAATTGGTGGAAAAACAGTTTAAGTACTTCCTGAAGGTTTTACATTATTAATAATAGGGAAGTAATTCCAAAGACTTCCTCTTTATTCTCATAATAATATAAGAGCTCCCTGGATTTTACCCAAACCTTATAAGAAACACTCACCATCAAAAATGTTCATTCAAGGTCCTTCTAAACAGGAGAATCACCAGTGAGCTCAACAGGATCAGATGCTGCTCTCTGGGAGCTTACAATTTAGAAGAGACTAGGCTGGCATCAAGCTGTACAAATAGTAAACTGCAGGAACAAATGCAAGTGTTTTTATGATGGTCAAACAAAAACAAAGTGTTTTTTTTCCAAATTACTCATAAGCTCCTTTTCTGACCCAGAGCTTGCCTGTGCCATCCAATATTTCTACTTCTATTCTTTACTCTCCATCTTGTGGCAGCATGCATGTTGTACAACAAAGAAATAAAACAGTTGAGTTCAGAGGGCAAGAGAGTTTTAATGTGCACACATATGAGCTATCATGAAATTTTTTAAAATGCAAGCATTTGTAAAAGAAAGGCTTTACCCTCAGGTATTGATAAATTTGCCAGATGTTTGGCTTCTGGCTGTAATCAGAGGGAAAGAAAGACAGTTGTACAACTGTTAAGGCCAAGACCTGGAAACCTTCCATGTACAAATGCCATCCCCATCACCAGTTTTAAGTGCCTGCCACTCTTTAATAAACAGTCGGAAAGTTAGGTGTGTGCACATGCATTCGTACATGCTTTTAAAGAAGGGCCCAGAAGAGGAGAATCATGCTATTTCTACCTGTGAAATGGCAGTGGTTATTCTTTGAATTTTTTTTTTTTTTGGCCAAGTTATCTTTATCTTGGAGATAATTAAGACAAATGCATCTGACAAATAAAATCAGTATAGAACTACTATTTCTTGGCAGCGCTTGTGGACACAGCTGAAGCTTTCAGAGGTCTTTAAAAACCATGGCAACAAATGCCTTTGAAGGGTAAGCAAAGGTTCCACATGTTTTTAATCATTGGTGTTTTTAATGCTACCACTTCAGGCATCTTCTTCATTTTTTGTTCATCTGATCGAAATTAAATTTGCAATTTCCCTACTAAGTGGTTGTGTACCAGTCATGGTATTGACTATTTCCATTAAAATTGCAGACTTTGTCCACATGTCTATAGTGGTTAAGCTCATCAACGATTCCATTAGAAAGCCCCATTTATGAATGGCAATAATTTAGCACAAAAATTATAGTCTTTAATGGGCACATTTTCAAAGGGCATCAACTGGCCCTCAAAATTATGTGCAGACACTGTTATTATAAAATGTAACAATAGTAGTCTATGGCCTAAACCTGCCTAAATTTCTCTGTTCTTCCATAAAATGCTGCTGTTGATACTTTTACAAAGCTATACGTTCTAAAATAATAGCGTGTTTCTTGGATAGGTGTTCAGAGAAAAGCATACTTTGAGATATAGGCTGCCCATTTCTGAACTATGTCCTGTCCTGTCCTATCCCATCCCATCCTATCCTATTCAATTTATGAAGTACATATGCAGGTTATACTCTGACCTGCTTGCCCAGCAGCTTGACTGAAACATAATATGCAAGACAAGTTTATTTTGAAAATCTATCATCTACCATGTCAAACTTTTTCTTGTTGCTGTGTTAATTTTCCCCTCGGTTTTGAGTTATAGAGCAGATTTGATTTCTTTTTAATGAAAGAAATGCTTTACTTGAGAAAAAGAGAATGCAGTAGAGAAAGTACTCCTATTATTTCTCACACATTTTCATCTTCCTCTAGCTGAAATAAAAAGAGATTTTATATTTTCAGTTGCTTAGAAATAAAGTAACAAAGGGAGAAATAACTCAATTATTTCAATCTCAGTTTCTCTCTGTAACACCTTGTTCTCTATTTTCTTGGAGAAAGAGTATATGGATTTTGAATTTTACCCAGATGAACATCATCTAAATCTGATTGGTTGGATAGTTTCAATTTCATATACTAGGAAGTAGGGAGCAAAAAAGTAGGGAAGTTCTTAAATCATCCCCCCAGGGTGGGTATCTAGATTACATTTAAAAATAATGATTTTGGGAATGTGATTGACATATAAGTGCAAAGATTCAAAAGAACAACTGCATCACTTTAGGGAATCTCATTAAGTGATGCACTCAATATTTCCCTTATACAGACTGCCTAGAAGATAAATTTCAGTTCTTAAGATAATCAAAATAATAATTATTTCATTCCTTTGACTTCAGAGTTACTAACAAGGGAATTCATTTTAGAGAGATTTAATGTTTATTTTTCCACTACTATTAACTTGTTCCATCATAGTATGTTATAATCACTGTGGAGATGATTTCCTCTTCACTTTATTTTATTGTTTGTTTGCTAGTGTGTTAATTACCCCAGCACCTCTGTCCTCACCCTCTCTAACTCATTGCGCGCTGTCACTTATGCTAGCCCTCTGTTCTTGTCTGGGGGTCCTCACCAACACTTTGTGGGATGTTTTACTACTGTCGTTCTCATCTTGCACTCGCCTTTCTCACCATTGGACCTGACTTCTAAGGAATGCAGCCTCTGTTTTATCAGACTTATTTGTTTTTATTTTAAAGAAGTTGTAGGTTTGCAGAAAAATCATGCAGAAGATACTTTCCATACACCCCTCTGTTATTAACCCTTGCATTAGCGTGGCATATTTGTTACAATTAATAAAAGAATTTTGTTATATTTTTATTGTTAACTATAGTCCATGGTTTACATTAGGGTTCCCTGTTTGTGTTGTGCAGAGCTATGTTGCTTTTTAAAAAATTTTTATTCTTGTGACATACACAGCAGAAAATATTCCTGGCTTTAGCTATTCGTGGCCCCTTACCCTTCCACACACATTTGGTGATTGGCTTTTCCATTTTTGCAAAGAAGGTTGTTGGAAATTTGCTGAGGTTGCATTGAATCTGTGGATTGTTTTGGGTAAGACTGACATCTTAATGGTATTTAGGCTTCCAATTTATGAACATGGAATATCCTTCCATTTTTTTAGGATTTCTTTTATCAGTTTGTTGTAGTTTTCTGTGTTCAAGCTCTTAACATCTTTGGTTAGATATATTCCTAGATATTTGATTCTTTTAGTTAGTATTGTGAATGGATTTTTTTCTTTATTTCTTCTTCTGATTGTTCACCGCTTGTGTCTAAAATCACTGCTGACTTTTGGATATAAGCTTGCACCCTCCCCCGCAATTTGCTGAATTAGTTTATTTGCTTTAGGTGCTTTGTTGTAGATTTCTTAGGATTTTCAGTATATAGGATCATATTATCTGAAAATAGGGAAAGTTTTACTCTTCCTTTCCAATGTGGATGTTTTTTGTTTCTTTTTCTTGCAAATTATTCTGGCAAGAACTTATAGTACAATGTTTAATAACAGTGACAATGAACACTGTTGTCTTGTTCCTGATCTCAGAGGGAAAACTTTCAGTCTTTCACCATCAAATTAGATGTTAACTGTGGACTTTTCATATATGCCTATTATGGTGTTGGTGAAGTTTTCTTGTATTACTAGTGTTCTAACTATTTTCATCAAGGTGGAGGGCTGGATTTTGTCAAATACCTTTTCTGTATCAATTGAGATGATCATGTGTTTTGTTTCCTTCATAGTGCTAATGTAGTGTGTTACATTAATTGATTTTCTTTCGTTGAGCCAACCTTGCATTCTAAGGGTAAATCCTACTTGATTGTGATGTGTAATTCTTACAGTATTCTGTTGGATTCACTTGGCCAGCATTTTGTTGAATATCTTTTCATCTATATTTGTAAAAGATATTGTCTGTGGTTTTCTCTTCCTGTGATATCTTTATGCAGCTTTAGTGTGAAGGTGAAGCTGGTCTTGGAGAATGAACTATGGAATGTTCCCTCCTCTTCAGTTTTTTGAAGAGTTTGTGTAGAATTTTATTTAAGTCTTGGAATGTTTGGTAGAATTCCTTGTGAAACCATTTGGTTTTGGGCTTTTATTTGTTGGGAGGTTTTTGATGACCGATTGAATCTCTTTATTAATTGGTTTGTTAGGTTTTCTATTTCTTCTTGAGTCAATGTAGTAGGTAATTTGTGTGTTTCTAAGAATTTGTCCATTTCATCTAGGTTAGGTAATTTATTAGCATGCCATTGTTCATTTTATTCTCATATTCCTTTTTATTTCAGCAGGTTCAGTAGTAATGGCCTCTTTTTCATATCTGACTTTAGTTATTTAACCCTTTTTTCTTGTCAGTTTATCGATCTATTCAAAGAAACAGCTTTTGTTTTTGTTGATTCTCTCTATTGTTTTAGTTTGCTTGTTTTTTATTTCATTTCCCATCCCCCCACTCTAATCTTAGATATTTTCTTCCTTCTGCTCACTTTGGGTTCAGTTTACTGTTTTTTCTCTATTTCTCATAGTTTTGTGGTTAAATCTCTGTTTTGAAGTCTTTCTTCTCTTTTAAATGAAGTGTTTAGAATGATAAATTACCCTCTCAACACTTCCTTTGCTGTATTCCGTAAGTTTTGATAGATTTTATATTTAAATATTCATTCACATCAAGATATTCCCTAATCTCCTCTTTAACCCATTGTCTGTTTTAGGGTGTGTTGGTTAATTTCCACACATTTGCTTATTTTCCATTTGTCCTTCTGTTATTGATTTCTAGTTTCAATTCTTTATGGTCAGAGAATATACATTGTATGATTTCATTATTTTAATTTATTGAGACTTGGTTTAGAATGTCATTCAGGTCTTGTATTTCCTTATTGATCTTTTGAATAGATATTCTATCCATTATTGAAAGTTGTGTGTTAAAGCCTCCTACTATTTGTTCCTTTGACTGGGCCATATCTTCAATTATCCTGGTGTGATTTGTTATTTTTTGCTGGCTTCTAGACATATAATTACCTTAATTAGTTTATTCTGGAGATTGCTTTCACTTCTCTTACCTAGGGTTTTCTTGCTAGATGAATTTGTTGTCTATCTGTTCTTTGACCTTCAGTTCAGCTTTTTCTGGACCTCTAGCTTAGGTTCTGTTTAACAGAGGATAATTTTTCAGTTCTTGTTTCTTGCCCTGCTTGTATGTTGACTTTTCCCTCCCCACCCTTAGGGGGGTCTACGTGGGTATTATAGACTCCAACCGGGTTTTCCTGGACTAAACTGGCCTCCTATCAGGGGGAAGGAGTCACCTGTGTCAGTTTTCCCTGATGGTGAGACCCAGCAGGTTAAAAGACTTTCCTGTGAAGTCTCTGGGCTCTGTTTTTCTTATCCTGCCCAGTATGTGGCACTTGTCTGCCTGCGGGTCCCACCAGCATAAGATGTAGCGGCACCTTTAACTTTGGCAGACTCTCCCTGCTGGGGGCATGGTGGAGACAGAGGAGAGGTTGTAGGCTGGTTTTAATGGCTTCAAATTGCCAAGCCCTGGGGTCTGAATTCCTTGAGGGAGGGATTCCACCTGAGTTGGGCTTCACTCAACTTCCCCCTGGGGAAGGCATAGGTGGGAGACAGCCCTGAAAGCAGTCCGTTTCTGCCTATGCCTGGGGCAGTTGCAGCCCGAGAAGTCCCACCACTGAATCCAGAGGTAGCCAAGCCTCTGTAGAAACAGCCACAAAAACCTCCGTTTCCTCCCCTTTCCTCTTTTTCTGTTAGCCCAATGAGCAACCTCCGCGTTGGCCAGCTTCACCTGAGCTGGGGGCCTATTTTTAGTAGTCAGGATTTGTTAATTAATTCCACAGTAGGTGTTTAATTGTGCTCAGTCCCTGCTGCTGCTAAATTTCCTTTCCTTTCCCCTCTGGGAAGCAGCCTGTGGGGGAGAGGCGCCGGCCGCTGGGGCTTGGGGATCTCACGGTTCTGGGGAGACTCACAGCTGGTCCAGCTGGTCCAGACTGGGATACACTGTGTGTCCAGTCACTGACATGGCTCCTGGAGCTGTTCTGTACTGTTTCAGGTTATTTAGTAGTTGTTCTGGAGGACGAACTAAAACGTGCACATTGCTAAGCCGCCATCTTGGCCACACCCCTCAAAGCCTCCTACTGTTAATACAGAAATGTCAATTTCTCCCTTCAAATCTATCAGTATTTGCATCATATGTTTTGGAGCTCTGCTATTAGGTACATATTTATAATTGATACATCTTCTTATTCAATTATTAGTATATAATGACTGTCTTTGTCCCTTATAACTATTTTTTACTTTGTTTTAGTTTGCTGATGCTACATGATTGCAATATATCACAAATGGAATGACTTTTATAAAGGGGATTTATTACAAGTTTAAGTTTTAAGGTCTTAAAAATATCCAGACTAAGGCATCCAGAGAAAGACATGTTGACTCCAAAGAAAGTCTAAATGGCATCTTGAATTTTTCTGTCAGCTGAGAAGGCATGGCTGTTGACACAAAACTTTGTGTTCTGGCTTGCTTAATATCTCATGGGAAGACACATGGTAACATCTGCTGGGCTTCTCTCCCAGCTTCTGGTTTCAAAGGGCTCTTGCAGATCTTGTGGGTCCTTCTGGCGTTTTCCTCTTCATCTCCAAACATCTGTGTCTTGAGCTTTCACCAAAATGTTTCCCCTTTTAAAGGACTCCAGTAAACTAATTAAGACCCACCTTGAATGGGTAGGGTCACATCTACATCTAATCAAAAGTTCACACCCATAATTTGCTGTGTCACATCTCCTGGAAACAACCTCATCAAAAGATCACACACAAAATTGAGTGTCATATCTTTATGGAAACAACTTAATCAAGTGGTTCCACCCTACAATATGAGATCAGGATTAGAAGAACAGGGCTGTCCCCACAAGATTGGATTAGAATTAAAAGAACATGGCTTTTCTGGTATACATAACAGTCTCAAACTAGCACAGACTTAAAGTCTGTTTTATCTGATACAATATAGCTATCCCAACTCTCTTTTGGTTACCGCTTGCTTGGCATATTTTTTTCCCATCCTTTCACTTTCAGCCTACTTGTATCTTTGAATTTAAGGTGAGTCTTTAAATTCATGATAGTACATGGTTGGTTCATGTTTTCTTATCCGTTTGGCCGATCTATGCCTTTTGACTGGAGAGTTTAATCCATTTAATTTAAGGATTGATAATACAGGACTTTCTAATGCCATTTAGCCTTTTTAAGTTTTATACCTTTTTTGTCCCTTATTTCCATTAATTTCTATATTAATACATATATATGGAGGAATTTATATATATATATATATATTGTATGCTGTATGATGGGGGTCACATTTCATTCTTTTCCATGTGACTATCCCTTTATTGCAGCATGATTTGTTGAATTTTATTTTATCTTTTGGGAAGTGCACAGGTCAGGAATTGAACCTGGGTCTCCCGCATGACGGGTGAAAATTCTACCACTGACCTACTTTATTCCTTCTTCAGTTAAAAAAATTTTTTTTCTATTGTGTGATATAACATGTATACAAAATAAAGAAAGAAAAAAGCAATAATTTTCAAAGCACTCTTCAATGAGTAATTACAGGATAGCTCTCAGAGTTTTTCATACCATCATCTAACCACCTAACCATACCACCATACCCAACCATATTATCATCTCAGATTTTTACTTTTTGCTGTTCCAGAATATGGGAGGTTAGAAGGAATAAAATTTTTTTAGCCTCACAGTCAACTTTTTTTTGCTTTTTTGTGAAAAATAACATGCAGACAAGAAAGCAATACCTTTCAAAGCATAGCATTATAGTTAGTTGTAGAACAGATTTCAGAGTTTGACATGGGTTACAATGATAAAATTTTAGGTTTTTACTTCTACCCACTCTAAGATACTGGAGACTAAAATAAATATCCATTTAATGATTCAGCAATCATATTCATTCTTTAAACCCTACCTTCTCTCATCACCTTTGATCTTTCTGTCCCTTTCTTTAGAGTGGGCCATGGCCATTCTAACTTTTTCATGTTGGAAGGGGCTGTCAATAATTTGGGGTAGGGAGGTGGAACTAGTTGATGCCCTGGAGAGGCTGAGCTCTCTAGGTTTCAGGACTTATCTGCTCCTGGGACCCATCTGGAGGTTGTAGGTTTTAGGAACATTACCCTAGTGCATGGACCATTTGTAGAATCTTATATAATGCCCTAGGTGTTCTTTAGGATTGGCTAGAATGGTTTTTGTTGGGGTTTGACAAGTTATGATAGGTATAGGTAGCGATGTCTAACTGAAGCTTGTCTAAGAGTGACCTCCAGAGTAGCCTCTGGACTCTGTTTGAACTCTCCCAGCCACTGATACTTTATTAGTTACACTTCTTTTCTCCCTTTTGGTCAGGTTGGAATTGTTGATCCCATGGTACCAGGGCCAGACTCATCCCTGCGAGTCATCTCCTATGCCACCAGGGAGACTTTCATCACTGGATGTCATGCCCCACGTAGTGGGGAGGGCAATGATTTCACTTACAGAGTTGGGCATAGAGAGAGTGAGGCCACATCTGAGCAACAAAAGAGGTCCTCCAGAAGTAACTCTTAGGCATATCTATAGGTAGGCTAAGCTTCTCTACTACCTACATAAGCATCACAAGAGTAAGCCTCAAGATCAAGGGCTTTGGTGATTGATTTGGGTGTCCCTAATGTTTGACACAGTATCAGGGGATTCCCTGATGGTAAAGTTTAATAGTTCCATTTTTTTCTCTCATCCGTCAAAGACTTTGCCAATACTTTTTGATTATCTGCTTAATATATTCTAGGATATATCCAAGTATTACCTTAAGCTATACAGGATTAAAGGCCTTCATTCTTATTCTGGGCTCCCCATGTTTCAGTTGTTCAAATGAGCTATACAGATAGATTGAGTTAGATTATGTGCTACAGAAAATTGAAGTTCCAGACAAAATAAACCTTTCTTCCCTTAGTCTCAAAGAGTAGGCAGTTCTAAAATGTAGACAATGTCTTCCTTACCCCTGTGTTCTGAATTACCTTAATCCTGACCTGATCAGCTTCATTCTTATCCCTAAATACCAGGTTATACATATATAAAACATCCTCTCAAAATCCAGGAATAATAATTACACTTTGCTATAAGAGCTTACAATCTAGGCCTCTGCTTTCTTATAAGCATTTTCTAAAGGAGACCATACAATAATTGTGTTTTTGTTTCTGATTTATTTTACCTCACCAAATGTCCCACAGTTTATTCTCATTGTTGCATTCCTCACAACTTCATTCCTTTTTTGTAGAAGCACAATATTCAATCTTATGTGTACACCATCATCCACCAATCTATTTTTCAGTCAGTGCCTCCTTCAGCTACCTGCCTTCACTAGGCATCATATATAATACCCAAAGTCCACAGTCCATCAACACTCAATTTTAGATAATTTTATTGTTCACAAGAGAAAGATAACCAATAAACACACCCCCACCAAATAGGAAATCTAAACCTTCTCTTAACTTTTGCTCTTCCCTCCATTATTTACTATGGTGGGTGAAGTTTGGGAAGCTATCTTCTATTACTAGGTCTTGAAGATGTTTCCCTATGTTTTTCTGTTAAGCATAGCCCTTAGCATGCAATGGCAGTTTTCCCCCTGTATCCTGGACTTAAACACTCTTTGTACATGAATCATACTTTTGAAGTGGTCCTTGTGAGAATTTATATTTGTAGTGTTAATCAGTGGGACACATAGGTCTTTATAACCCCTTTCAATCGTGTTTACCTTCAATATGATAATAGCACTTATAGACTCACTAGAGAACTGCCTTCACTCCTATCTATTCCCTTACATTTGAGTTCAACCTCTTTAGCTAACCGTTCACCCATCTCTAGCTTCTGTGTATCTCTAAGTCCCCTATATTCTGTATTATAAGGTCCTGATTTTAGTTTACCATGGTCATAAAAGTGGCACCATACAGTATCTATCCTTTTGTGTCTGGCTAATTTCATTCAGCATTATATCCTCAAGGCTCATCCATCTTGTCATGTGCTTTAGGACTTCATTTCGTCTTACTTCTGCATAGTGTTCCATCATATGTATATACCATGTTTTGTTAATCCACTCATCTGTTGGTGGGCTTTTGGACTGTTTCCATCTTTTGGTGATTGAGAATAATGCTGCTATGAACATTGGTGTGCAATGTCTGTTTGTGTCACTGCTTTCAGCTCTTCTGGGTAGATACTGAGTAATGCTTTTGCTGGGTCATACGGCAACTCGATATTTAGTTTCCTTAGGAACCGCCAAATAGTTTTCCAGTAGTGCATTAGTGTCCCAATTTTTTCACATCCTCTCCAACATTTGTAGTTTCCTTTTTGTTTAATAGCAGCCATTCTTATAGGTGTGAGGTGGTATCTCATTGTAGTATTGATCTGCATTTCCCTTATAGCTAAGGAAAATGAGCATTACTTCATGTGCTTTTGAGCCATCTGTATTTGCTGTCCAGAAAAATGCCTATTCATATATTTAGCCCATTTTATAATTGGGTTGTTTGTTCTTTTGTCATTGTGTTGTATGATTTCTTTATGTATACAGGATATCAAACCTTTGTCCAATGTGTGATTTCCAAATATTTTCTCCCATTGAGTTGGATGCCTTTTTGACAAAGTCTTTTGAGGTGTAGAAGCATTTGAATTTGAATAGTTGCCATTATCTAATTTTTCTTTTGTTCTTTTGTTGCTTGTGCTTTGAGTATAAAGTTTAGGAAGTTACCTCCTATTACCAGGTCTTGGAGATGTTTCCCTACATTTTCTTTTAAAAGCTTTATGGTCCTAGTACTTATATTTAAGTGTTTGATCTACTTTGAGTTAATTTTTGTGTAGGTGTAATGTAAGGGTCCTCTTTTATTCTTTTGGCTACTGATATCCCACGCTCATTTATTGAAAAGACTATTTTGTTCCAGTTCAGAGATTTGGGGGTCTTGTCAAAAATCAGTAGACCATAGATTTGGTGGTCTGTTTCTGTGCTCTTGATTTGATTCCATTTGTCTTTTGTCTTTGTGCCAGTATCATGCTGTTTTGACCACTGTGGCTTTATAACAAATTTTAAAGTCAGGAGATATAAATCTTCCTACTTCATTTTTTTAAGGATGTTTTTAGCTTTTAGCTAAAATATTTAGCTAAAAATAGCTTTAAGCTATTCAGGGTCTCTTTCCCTTCCAGATGAATTTGGTTACTAGCTTTTCCAAGTCTTCAAAGTAGGTTGTTGGAATTTTGATTGGTATTTTGTTGCATCTGTAGATCAATTTGGGAAGAATTGACATCTTAACTATATTTAATCTTCCTATCCATGAGCAGAGAATGTCTTTCCACCTTTTTAGATCTTCTTGATTTCTTTTAGCAATGTTATATAGTTTTCTGTATACAAATCCTTTATGTGCCTAGTTAAGTTCATTCCTAAGTACTTGATTCTTTTAGTTGCTATTTTGAATGGAGTTTTTCCCTTAACTGACTCCTTAGTTATGTCATTGCTTGTGTATAGAAATGTTACTGATTGCTGTACATTAATTTTTTATCCCACCAACTTGCTGAATTTGTTTATTAGCTCAAATAACTTTGTTGTAGATTTCTCAGGATTTCCCAGGTATAGTATCATGTCATCTCCAGAAAATGAAAGTTTTACTTCTTCCTTTCCAATTTGGATGCCTTTTATTTCTTTGTCCTGCCTGATTGCTCTAGCTAGAACTTCTAGCACAATGTTGAATAATAGTGGTGACAGAGGGCATCCTTGTCATTTTGATCTTAGTAGGAAAGCTTTCAGTCTCTCCATTGAGTACAATGTTGGCTATTGGTTTTTCAGATATGTCCTTTATCATATTGAGGAAGTTACCTTTGATTCCTATCTTTTGGAGTATTTTTTTTCACTCAGAAAGGAATGTTGAATTTTTTCAAATGCTTTCTCAGCATCAAATGAGATGATCATATGATTTTTCCCTTTTGATTTGTTTTTATGCTGCATATTAATTGATTTTCTTGCATTAAGCCATCCTTGCATTCCTGGTAGAACCCCCAATATGTCGTGGTGTATAATTTTTTTAATGTGTTATTGGATTTGATTTGCTAGTATTTTGTTGAGAATTTTTGCATCTATGTTTATTTGGGAGATTGGCCTGTAGTTTTCCTTTCTGATAGCATCTTTACCCAGTTTTGATAGTAAAATGATATTAGCTTCATAAAATGAGTTAGGTAGAGTTCCTTTTTTCTCAATCATTGGGAAAATTTGACAGGAGTGGTGTTTGTTCTTTTTGGAATGTTTGATAAAATTTCCCTCTGAAGCCACCTGGCCCTGGGTTTTTCTTAGTAGGAAGATTTTTGATGACTAATTGAATCTCTTTACTTGTAATTGGTTTGTTGAGATCTCTATTTCTTCTTGAGTCAGTGTAGCTTGTTTGTGTGTTTCCTGGAATTTGTTCATTTCATGTAAGTTATCTAGTTTGTTGGCATATAGTTGTTCATAGTATCCTCTTATGATTTTTTAAAAAAATTTCTTCTGCGTTTGTGGTAATGACCCCCTTCTCATTTCTGATTTTATTTGCATCCTCTTTCTTTTCTTCTTTGTCAGCCTTGCTAGTGGCCTATCGATTTTATTGTCCCCCATTGCCAGGGTGATTTACACCCAAGAGTCATATCGCACATAGTGGGTAGGAAAGTGAGTTTACCTGCGGAGTTAGAGAGAGAGGTCCACATCTGAGGAACAAGAGGGGTGCTCTGGAGGTGACTCAAGCATAATTATAAGCAGGCTTAGCTTCTCCTTTGCAGGAGTAAGTTTCGTAAGGGCAAACCTCAAGATGAAGGTCTTGGCCCATCAAATTGGCAGTTCCCAATGTTTGTGATAATATCAGGTCTTCCCCAGGTCAGAAAGCTTAATATTTTCACCTTTTTATACAGTCCTTCATGGGACTTTGCAAATGCTTTTTAATTTTCTGCCGAGAATACTCTGGGATGTATCAGGGTATCCCACCAACCTGTACAAACCAACAAAATCTCACTTTCTATTCAAAGTTCCCTTTAATTATAGTGTTCAAATACGGTGATCACACAAATTAATTACATAGTATGTATGTATATGAAAATATAAATTATGAAAATATAAATTTTGCACCTAAAAACACTCTTCCTTTGGTCTCACACAGAAGTTGAAGTTTTAAAATATAGTTAATATCATCTGTTACCTTTAGTCTGATTTACCTTAGTCCTACCCAGATCAGCTTCATTCAGACCTCTAATTGAAGTCTGAAAACTTTGTCTTTGTATTTTAGCAGTTGCTGTAAGAAGTGATGACTTTCATAGCTGTAGAACTCCAGGTGTCACAGCTGTAGAACTCTGAGCCTCAGGTGTCACACAAATACCCATAGTTCCAGGGAATTTCCAGATTATACATAAAGAACTCAGTATCTCAGAATTTAGAAATAACAGTTACAACTCTGGAATAGATGTCAGTGCTGTAAGAACTTACAATCAAAGAACCTTTACAATATGCCTTGTCCTAATAAACTGAGTGCTCAAATAATTCTCATAGTTAGTCCAAGCTAGTGCATTATAATATTTGTCTTTTTGTGTTCGGCTTATTTCATCCAACATGCTATCCTCACGGTTCATTTGTCTAGTTGCATGCCTTACAACTTCAATCCTTCTTGGAGCGGCTCAATAGTCCATTGTATGTATAGACCACTATTCTCCCTTCCATTTCTCAGTAGATGTACCCTTAGGCCACCTCTGTCCATTGCAAATCTTAAACAGCGCTAGCACAAACATCAGTGTGCAAATGATCATTCTTATTCCTGCTCTCAGTTCCTCCAGGTATGCAGCTAACTACTTGACTGCAGGATCATATGGCAACCCCACCCCTAGCCTCCTGTAGAGCCAACACACTCTCCCTCCAGGGAACTGTCACCACCCAACATCCCTACCAACGGTAACTAGGTACATCTCTCTCTCTCCACATTTTCTCCAGCACTTCTATTTCTCTGTTCATTTTTCAAACAGTTTTATTTACACATCATACAATCCAACCTAAGTAAAAACTCAGTGGTTTCCAGTATAACCATGCAGCTATGCTTTCATCACCACAATCCATATGAGGACGTTTCCATTTCTTCCACAAGGAATATCCCTCCTCTGTATCCCCTGCTTGTTTATATTTATCTTTGGCATGTTGCCTTTGTTATATTCAATGGAAGGATATTACAATCTTAATGTTAACTATAGACCCTAGCTTGCATTGATTGTATTTTTTCCTGTATATCAAACATTTCAACATCTTGCAATGTTGACATTCATTTGTTCTTCCTCATGCAAAAACATTCTTATGGATGTACATTTGATCACCATTATTGTCCATTCTAGATATCGCTAAGTTATACCATCTCAGTCTTTATTGTCTATCTTTCCTTCTGGTATCATACATCCTCCCAGCCCTTTTCTCTCAATCACACTCACACTCAGCTTTGTTCCGTGTACTTATACAATTGTGCTATCATCAGATAGTATTGTGCTATCCATTTCTGGATCATTACAATCAGTCCTGTTTTACATTTTGTACTCCTTCAGCATCAAATACCCAATCTCAATCCTGTTTTTATCTCTTGATAACCTTTGTTCTCAACTTTAACTCCCAAAGTCCATCCATTTATGTGAGTTCATATTTGTGAGACCATACAGTATTTATACTTTTATTTCTGGATAATTTCACTCAGCATGATATCCTCAAGTTTCATCCATATTCTGTCATACAGCTGTGTAATATTCCATCATAGGTATATACCACAATTTGCTTATTTACTCATCTGCTGATGGACATTTGGGCTGTATCCATTTGTGAATAATGCCACTGTGAACATCAGTGTGCAAATGCCCATTTGTGTTCTTGCTTTCAGTTCCTTTAAATATATATCTAGTATTGGAATTGCTGAATCATACAGCAATTCTATTCTTAGCTTCCTGAGGAATTGCCAACCTGCTTTCCAGAGTGGTTGCACCACTGTACATTCCTCACAACAGTGAATAAATGTACCTCTTTATCCACATCTTCTCCAGCACTTGTAGTTTTCTTTTTTTATAATGGCCATTTCAGTAGGTGTGAGAAGATATCTCATTGTAGTTTTTTTTCATTCTTTCTTTATTTTTTATTGTATAGTATAACATATGTACAAAGCAAAGAAATAAAAAACAATGGTTTTCAGAGCACTCTTCAGCAAGTAGTTACAAGACAGATCTCAGAGTTTGTCATGGGCTGCCATATGATCCTCTCAGATGTTTCCTTCTAGCTGCTCCAGATTATAGGAGGCTAGAGGGCTTACATTGCTTTATCATCACAACAGACTTTTTTCCTTCTTTTTTGTGAAAAGTAACATATATACAAAAAAGCTATAAATTTCAAAGCACAGCACCACAATTAGTTGTAGAACATATTTCAGAATTTGACATGGGTTGCAATTTCACAATTTTAGGTTTGTACTTCTAGCTGCTCTAAAATACTGGAGACTAAAAGAGATATCAATTTAATAATTCAGCACTCATATTCATTTGTTAAATCTTATCTAACTCCACCATCACCTTTGATCTTTCCATCCCTCTCTTTATGGGTGTTTGGGCTATGGCAATTCTAAATTTTTCACATTAGAAGGATCTGTCATCAATATGGGGTAGGGAGAAGGAACTACCGGGTGTTTTGGAGAGGCTGGGCTAGGTTTCAGAAGTTATCTGTACCAGAGACCCATCTGGAGGTTGTAGACATCTGGAAAGTTACTCTAGTGCATGGAATCCTTGTGGAATCTTATATATTGCCCTCAGTGTTCTTTAGGAATGGCTGGAATAGTCCTGTTTGGGGGTTGGCAGGTTATGATAGGTAGCAAGGTCTAACTAAAGCTTGCGTGAGAGCAATCTCCAGAGTAGCCTCTTGACTCTATTTGAGCTCTCTCTGCCACTGATACTTTAGAAATGTATTAATTACATTTCTTGTCTCCCTTTTGGTCAGGATGGAATTGTTGATTCCATGGTGGCAGGTCTGGATTCATCCCTGGGAGTCATCTCCCACATTGCCACGGAGATTTTCACCCCTGGATGTCATGTTCCACGTAGAGGGGAAGGCAATGATTTCACTTGCAGAGTTGGGCTTAGCGAGACTGAGGCCACATCTGAGCAAGAAAAAGTCCTCCAGAAGTAACTCTTAGACATTCCTATAGGTAGTCTAAGTTTCTATGCTACCTACATAAGCTTCACAAGAGTAAGCCTCATGATCGAGGGCATGGCCTGTTGATTTGGGTGTCCCTAAAGTTTGACACAGTATCAGGTGATCCCCTGATGGTAAGGTTTAATAGTTCCATATTTTTTCTCCTATTCCTCAGGGGACTTTGCCAATACTTTTTGATTACCTGCTTAATATACTCTAGGATGTATCTAGACATTACAGTAAACTATACAGGATTAAAGGACCTCTTTCTTATTCTGTCCTCCCTGTGTTTCAGTTGTTCAAATGAACCATACAGATAGGCTGAGTTAGATTATGCCCTAAAGAAAATTTCTTTAAACCATTTTGAAGATTTAAAATATCAAATAATTCTTTTTTCCATTGATCTCAAAGATTTTGTGTGGTTCTAAAATATAGACAGTGTCTTCCTTACCTCTATGTTCTGAATTATTTTAACCCCAACCTGTTCGGCTTCATTCTTATCTCTAAATATCAGGTTGTATATATATAACAGCCTTTCAAAATCCGGAAATAATAATCACCACTCTGGATTAATGTGTCTGCTCTAAAAGTTTACAATCTAGGCCTCTGTTTTCTTCTAAGCATTTTCTAAAAGTGACCATACCATTCTTGTTCTTTTGTTTCTGGCTTATTTTGTCTTACCAAATGTCCTACATGTTCATTCACATCGTTGCATGCTTCATGACTTTATTCCTTTTTGTAGCAGCACAACCATCATTCATAAGTATACACCATTGTTCACCAATCTACTCCATCAGTGCATCTTTCAGCCACCTGCATTCATCGGGCATCATGTAGAGGACCTGAAGTCCATAGTCCATCAACATTCTCAATTTTAGATAATTTCATTGTTCTCAAGAGACAGAAAACCAATAAACACACCCTCGCCAAAGAGAAAGTCTAAACCTCCTCTTAACTCTTGTCCCTCCCCCCCATTATTAACCTCTGCTGTTGCCGTGGTAATGCTGATGGTTTCCTTTATAACATAGCTCATAGCATGCAATTGCCATTTTTCTCCCTGTACCCTGGACTTAAACACTCTTTGTACAAGAATCATATTTTTGAAATAATTCTTGCCAGAACTACTTCATATTTCTAGTGTTACTCAGTGGGATGCATAGGTCTATACAACCCCTTTTAATCTTCTTCATCTTCAATATGGTAATATTACTTACAGACCCACTAGATAATCACCTTCATTCCTATCTATTTCCTTACATTGAAGTTCAACCTCATTAGCTAACGGTTTACCCATCTCTAGCTTTTATATATCTCTAAGTCCCCTATATTCTCTCTTTTTTGTTTTACATGGGCAGGCACCGGGAATCAAACCTGGGTCTCTGGCATGGCAGGCAAGAATTCTGCCATTGATCCACCATTGCACCCCCCTATATTCTTATATTATAAGCCTCTGATTTTACCTTTGTGCTGGTCATAAAAGTGGAATCATGTAGTATCTATCCTTTTGTGTCTTGCTAATTTCACTAAGCATTATGTCCTCAAGGCTCATCCATCTTGTCATTTGCTTCAGATGTCATTTTGTCTTACTGCTGCATAATATTCCATCGTATGTATATACAACATTTTGTTAATCCACTCATCTGTTGATGGGATTTGGATTGCTTCCATCTTTTGGTGATTGTGAATAATGCTGCTGTGAGCATTGGTGTGCAGATGTCTGTTTGTGTTGTTGCTTCCAGCTCTTCTGGGTATATGCCAAGCAGGGCTATTGCTGGATCATAGGGCAACTTGATATTTAGTTTCCTAAAGAACCACCAAGCAGTCTTCCATAGTGGCTGTACCATTATTCATTCCCACTAGCAGTGCATAAATGTCCCAGTTTCTCCACATCCTCTCCAACACTTATAGTTTCCTATTTGTTTAATAGCAGCCATTCTTATAGATGTGAGGTGGTATCTCATTAGTAGTCTTGATGTGCATTTCCCTTATAGCCAATGAAAATGAGCATCTCTTCATGTGCTTTTGAGCCATCTGTATTTGCTCTTCAGAAAAATGCCTGTTCATATCTTTAGCCCATTTTATAATTGGGTTGTTTGTTATTTTGTTGTTGAGTTGTGTGATTTCTTTGTATATGCAGGAAATCAAACCTTTGTCTAATATGTGACTTCCGAATATTTTCTCCCATTGAGTTGGCCGCCTCTTCACCTTTTTGACAAAGTCTTCTGAGTGCAGAAACACTTGATTTTGAGGAGTTCCAATTTATCTATTTTTTTCTTTTACTGCTTGTGCTTTGGGTGTTAAAGTTTAGGAAGTTACCTCCTATTACTAGGTCTTGAAGATGTTTCCCTACATTTTCTTCTAGAAGCTTCGTGGTGCTAGTTTTTATATTTAGGTATTTGAGCCACTTGGAGTTAATTTTTGTGTAGGTATAAGATAGGGGTCCTCTTTCATTCTTTTGGCTATTGATATCCAGTTCTTCCATGCCCAATTATTGAAAAGACTGTTTTGTCCAATTTAGAGGATTTGGTGGCCTATGGTAAAAAATCAGTTGACCATAGATTTGATGGTCTATTTCTGCACTCTTGATTCTATTCCATTGGTCAATGCTTCTGTCTTTGTGTCAGTACCATGCTGTTTTGACCACTGTGGCTTTATAATAGGTTTTAAAGTCTGGGAACGTTAATTTTCCCACTTTATTCTTTTTTAGGATGCTTTTAGCTATTTGGGGTCTCTTTCCCTTCCAGATGAATTTGGTAATTAGCTTTTCCAAATCTTCAAGGTAGGTTGTTGTAATTTTGATTGGTACTGTGTTGAATCTGTAGATCAATTTGGGTAGAATTGACATCTTAACTACATTTAGCCTTCTTATCCATGAGGAGGGAATGTCTTTCCACCTGTTTAGATCTCCTGTGATTTCTTTTAGCAGTGTTATGTAGTTTTCTGTGTACAAGTCCTTTATGTCTCTAGTTAAGTTCATTCCTAAGAACGTGATTCCTTTAGTTACTATTTTGAATGGAATTTTTTTTCCATAACTGACTCCTCCATTAGGTCACTGCTTGTGTGTAGAAATGTTACTGATTTTTGCACATTAATTTTAAAACGTGCAACCTTGATGGATTTGTTTATTAGCTCAAGGAACTTTGCTATAGATTTCTCAGGATCTTTCAAGTATAGTATCATATTATCTGCAAATAATGAGAGTTTTACTTTTTCCTTTCCAATTTGGGTGCCTTTTCCTTCTTTGTCTTGCCTGATTGCTCTAGCTAAAACTTCTAGCACAATGTTGAATGACAGTGGTGACAGTGGGTGTCCTTGTCTTATTCCTGATCCTAGGGGGCAAAGCTTTCAGTCTCTCTCCATTGAGTATGATGCTGGCTATCGGTTTTTCATATATTCCCCTTCTCATATTGAGATAGTTACCTTTGATTCCTATCTTTTGGAATGTTTTCATCAGAAAAGGATGCTGAATTTTGTCAAATGCTTTTTCAGCATCAAATGAGATGATCATGTGATTTTTTTCCTTTCAATTTGTTGATGTGCTGTATTATATTAATTGATTTTCTTGTGTTGAACCATCCTTGAGTTCCTGATATAAACCCCACTTGGTCATGGTGTAGAATTCTTTTAATGTGCTGTTGAATTCAATTTGCTAATACTTTATTGAGAATTTTTGTGTCTATGTTCATTAGGGAGATTGGCTTGTAGTTTTCCTTTCATATAATATATTTACCTTGTTTTGTTTTAAAATGATATTAGCTTCATAAAATGAGTTAGGTAGTGTTCCTTTTTCCTCAATTTTTGGAAAAGTTTGAGTAGGACTGGTGTTAGTTCTTTTTTGGAATGTTTGATAAAATTCCCCTGTGAAGCCATCTGGCCCTGGGCTTTTCTTCGTAGGAAGATTTTTATGACTGATTGAATCTCTTTACTTATGATTGGTTTGTTGAGATCTTCTATTTCTTCCTGAATCAGTGTAGTTTGTTTTTGTGTCTCTAGGAATTTGTCCATTTCATGTAAGTCATCTTGTTTGTTGACATATAGTTTTTCATAGTATCCTCTTATCTGTATCTTCTAATTGGCAAGTTTAGTCTGTTAACATTCAAAACAATAATATTTTATTACAGTTAACATTTAAATATTACTGCAAAGTGTTTCTTGAATCACATCTTATCTTTTTTATTTTATTTGTCATATCTAGATATTCTTTTCCCTCTTTCTCTTTATATTCCTTAAATTACCCTTAGTGGTACTCTACAATTCTGTGCCCTCCTCCAGATCTCCCTCTCCTGTCCTTTTTTTTTCACCTCTCAGAACTCTTTTTAGTACTTCTTGTAGGGCCAGTCTCTTGTTGACAGATTCTTTCAGGATGTCTTTGCCTGTGAAAACTTTAATCTCTTCCTCGGATAATTTGGCTGGGTACAGAATTCTTTGCTGGAAGTCTTTCTCTTTCATAATTTTAAATGTATCATATCATTGTTTTCTCACTTCTAGGGTGCTAGTTGAGTAGTTTGAACTCAGTCTTATGCGGTTTCTCTTGTATGTAGTAGATTGTTTTTCTCTTGCCACTTACATGATTTTCTGCTTCTCTTTAACATTTGACAGATTGATTAGTATGTGCCTTGGGGAAGGCCTATTTGGATTTCTTCTGTTTGGAGTTCACTGGGCTTCTTTGACTTGCATATTTATGTCCTTTATGAGGGTTGGGAAGTTTTCCCCATTATATCCTCACCTGCTCTTCCTAGCCCTTTACTCCTCTCTTCTCCTTCTGAGACACCAGTGATTCATTTATTTGTGCATTTTGTTTTGACTATCATTTCCCTGAGATCCAATTCAATTCTTTCCATCCTTTTTGCCATTTGCTGTTTTGAGTCTTCGAAGTTAGTTGTCTTGTCCTCTATATCACTTATTCTTTCTTCTTTCTCTTCACATCTGGTGTTGTGTGCCTTTAATATGCTTTTTATTTGGTCTACAGAGCCTCTAATCTCTGTGATATCCACTATTTTTCTATTTATTCTTTCAAATTCCTCTTTATGCTCTTTTACTGTCTTCTTCATCTTCTTTATGTCATTTGCTATTCCATTTATTTTATTAATTAGAGTTGTATGAACATCTTTGATTAATTGTTCCAATATCTATGTCTCCTCTGGTGTTTTAATTTGGTCATTAGGCAGGGCTGTATCTGTCTTCGTTGTGATATGCTTAGTGATCTTCTCCTGTCTTCTTGGCATGTAAATATCTTGATTGATTTACTTTAGGAGTTAATTTGTTTCAGTAGTCTAAGGCCTTGTGTTTACAGGATGGTTATACAGCAGGAACAGGGTAGGGGCTGGGGCACTCAGTGTAGTGATATGTTTCAGCACAGGTATAGGCACAGGTTGAGGGTGTTATGCTGATGCTTGTGAACATGGGTGCCCAGCAGCCAGGGAGGATGTAGCTGTGTGGGTGCACTGGTCTGGGGCCATAGCCCTGGCATGTGCTGGTCTAAGGCACTGGGCCTTTTGTGTGCAGATGTAGAGCTGTGGCAGCAGGTTGGCATTATGCCTTTGTGGATTGGGGGCAAATGTGACTTGGTTGTGCAGGTCAGGACTTTCTCAGAGCTGGGAAGTGTGGCTGAGGGCTCTGCTCATGCACAGTTCTAGGACTGCTGTAAAGTGTGGTTTTCAGAGCTGAATGATGTGATTGGGGGCCTGTGAGCATGCATGGGCCTAGTAGTGCCATAAACTGATGCACAGAGCATGGGGGTGGGGTGGGTGAGGTTGTTCGACACCATGGGGAGAGGGGCAGGGGTAGCCTAGATATTGAGGTTAGTGCCCGCAGCCTTTATGCACTGGCAACAGCCTGCAAGGAACAGAGAGGCAGTGCTCAGGAGGGGTGCAGGAGAGGTGGGTTGGACTGTAGTTGGGGTGGAGGTGTGGAGCACGTATGTGCACTGGGGACTGGTGGGGTGGTGCGCCTGGAGCGTGGGGAATGGTAGAGGGTGACAAGGTTTGGGTACGGGGGGTGTAGGGTGGGTCACTGGTCATAGGGCTGCACTGGTGAGGGCAGCATGCCCAAGGAACATGGCCTGGCTTACTTCCTAGTCCCGGGCCCCTTTCTGTGCACTCCTAAGGGCTCTGCACCTCTGTGCCAGGCTCCAGGTTTTTGCCTCTCAGTTCCTTGGCCTCTGCAACCAGGCCTGCCCCATGTGGTGCAGAAGGTTCTCCCAGGTCAGCCACACTCCTGAATCACCACTTCAGTTGCCCTCTTGTCCCATCTCTAATTTTTCTGTGGAGCAGGGCTAATCTCAAGCTACTCTCTTATTGTTGTTTTGAGTTGCATTTCCCTAATAGCCAGTGAGCCTGAGCATCTGTTCCTATGTTATTGACCCATTTGTATTTTCTCTTCTGAAGAGTTTGTGCCTTTTGCCCATTTTTAAATTGGGTGTTTTGTTGTTGTTGAGTTGTAGAATCTCTTTATATGCTGTGGATATTAAACCCTTATCTGATATGTGATTTCCAAATTATTGTCTTTCATTTTATAGGCTGCCTTTTAACTTTCCTGACAAAGTCTTTTGAGGCACAAAAGTCTTAAATTTTGAAGAGATCTTACTTATTTTATTTTTTTTTTCATTGCTTGTATGTTGGGTGTAAGGTCTAGGAAACCACCTCCTATCACAAGATCTATAAGATATTTCCCTACATTTTCTTCTAAAAGTTTTTTGGTCTTGGCTCTCTAACGTTTATTGATCCAATTTGAGTTAATTTTTGTATAAGGTGTGAGATATGGGTCCTCTTTCATTCTTCTGGACATGGATATCCAGTTCTCCAAGCACCATTTATTGAAGAGGCTGATCTGTCCCAGTTAACTTGACTTGATTGCCTTATCAAAGATCAATTGTCTGTAGATGAAAGTGTCTATTTCTGAGCATTCAATTTGATTCCATTTGTCAGTATATCTATCTTTATGCAGTGCCATGCTCTTTTGACCACTGTAGCTTCGCAACATGCTTTAAAGTCGGGTGGTGTGAGATCTTCCACTTAATTCTTCTTCCTGAAGATATTTTTAGCTTTACAGGGGCACCCTGCCTTTCAAATAAATTTGTTTATTATTTTCTATTTCTCCAAAGTAAGTTTTGGGGATTTTAATTAGCATTGCATTGAATCTGTAAATCAGTTTGGGTAGAATCAACATCTTAACTATATTTAGTCTTCCAGTCCAGGTACATGGTATGCCCTTCCATTTATTTAGGTCTTCTTTGATTTTTTAATAATTTATTTTAGTTTTCTGTGTATATGTGTTTTGTGGTCTTGTCCCAATTTATTCCTAAATATTTGATTCTTTTGGTTGCTATTGTAAATGGGTTTTTTTCCTGATTTCTTCCTCAGACTGCTCATTACTAGTGGATAGAAATACTACTGATATTTGGGTTTTGAGCTTGTACCCTGCCACTTTGCTGTACTCATTTATTAGCTCTAGTAGCTTTGCTGTAGATTTTTTTGGGGGATTTTTGACATATGGTATCATGTCATCTGAGAACAGTGAACATTTTACTTCTTCCTTTCCAATTTGGATGCCTTGTATTTCTTTTTTCTTGTCTAATTGCTCCAGCTGGAACTTCCAGTACAATGTTGAATAACAGTGGTAATAGTGGGCCTCCTTGTCTTGTTCCTTGATCTTAAAGGAAAAGCTTTCAGTCTTTTCCCATTGAGTATATTGTTAGCTGTGGGTTTTTCATATATTCCCTTTATCATGATGAGGAAATTCCCTTCTATTTCTATCCTTTGGAGTGTCTTCATCAAGAAAGGATGCTGAATTTTGTCAAATGCCTTTTCTGCATCAATCAAGATGATCATGTGGTTTTTCAACTTTGATTTTCTGATGTTTTGTATTACATTAACTGATTTTCTTGTGTTGAACCAGCCTTGCATATCTGGAATAAATCCCACTTGGTCATGGTGTATAATTCTTTTAACATGCTGTTGTATTCAATTTGCAAGTATTCTGGTGAGGATTTTTGCATCTAAAATCATTAAAGAGGTTGGTCTCTAATTTTCTTGTAGTATCTTTTTCTGGCTTTGGTATTAGGGCTATATTGGAATCATCGAATGAGTTAGCTTTTCCTCTTCAAATTTTTTGAAGAGTTTGAGCAGGATTGGTACTAATTCTTTCTTGAATGCTTGGTAGAATTCACATGTGAAGCCATGTGGGTCGTGGACTTTTTCTTTTAGAGCTTATGATGACTGATTCAATCTCTTTACTTGTAATTGGTTAGTTGAAGTCCTCTATTTCTTTTAGAGTCACTATTGGTTGTTCATGCGTTTGTAGGAAGTTGTCCATTGCATCGAAGTTGTTTAGTTTGTTAACATTTAGTTATTTATAGTACCCTCTCAAAATCTCCTTTATTTCCATCGGGTCAGTAGTTCTATACCCCCTTCCTATTTCTGATTTTATTTATTTGCATCCTCTCTTTTTCTTTGTCAGTCTAGCTAAGAGTTTATCAATTTCATTGATTTTCTCAAAGAACCAACTTGTGGTTTCATTGATTGTTCTATTGTTTTAGTGTTCTCAATTTCATTTATATCTGATCTAATCTTTGTTATTTCTTTCCTTCTGTTTGCTTTTTTTGCTGCTCTTTCTCTAGGTCATCTTCTTCTGTTTGCTTTTTCTGCTGTTGTTTCTCTAAGTCCTCCAGGTGAACAGTTACATCCTTGATTTTTGCCCTTTCTTCTGTTTTGATGAAGCCGGTTAGGGCAATAAAATTCAGCACTGCCTTTGCAGCATCCCATAAGTTTTGGTATGCTGTGGTCTAGTTTTCATTCATCTTGAAATATTTACTGATTTCTTTTGTAATTTCCTCTTTCATCTACTGGTTGATTGAGTGTGTTGCTTAGCCTTCATATATTTGTAAATTTCCTGGCCTTCTGCCTGTAACTAATTTTCACCTTTATTCCATTACGATCCAAGAAAGTGTTTTTTATAATTTCAATATTTAAAAATTTATTGAGACTTGCTTTGTGATCTAAAATGTGGTCTATCCTGAAGAATGATCTAAGTACTGGAGAAAAATGTGCATCCTGCTTTTGTAGAGTGTAATATCCTGTAAATACCTGTTAAGTCTAGTTCATTTATGTATTATTCAACATCTCTGTTTCCTTATTGATCCTCTTTCTGTATGTTCTATCCATTGATGAGGGTGGTGTATTGAAGTCTACAATTATTACTGTAGTGGTGTTTGCTTCTCCCTCCAGTGTTGCCAGTATGTACCTCATATACTTTGTGACACTCTGGCCTGGTGCATAAATATTTATGTTATGTCTTCTTGATGAATTATTCCTTTTATTAATCCTTAGTGTTCTTCTTTTTTTCTTTTAATTGTTTAGCATTTGAAATCCAATTTGTCAAATATTAGTTTAGGTACCTGTATTAGTTAGGGTTCTCTAGAGAAACAGAATCAACAGGGAACACTTGCAAATATAAAATTTATGAAAGTGTCTCACGTGACCGTAGGAACACAGAGTCCAAAATCCACAGGGCAGGCTGCGAAGCAGATGACTCCGATGGATGGCCTGGATTAACTCCACAGGAGAGGCTCACCAGCCAAAGCAGGAATGGAACCTGTCTCCTCTAAGTCCTCCTTAAAAGGCTTCCCATGATTACATTTAGCATCACTAATTGCAGAAGACACTCCCCTTTGGCTGATTACAAATGGAATCAGCTGTGGATGTAGCTGACATGATCATGACCTAATCCTATGAAATGTCCTCATTGCAACAGACAGGCCAGTGCTTGCCCAATCAGATAAACAGGTACCACAACTTGGCCAAGTTGACACCTGTCCCTAACCATGACAGTCCACCCCTTGTCAACTTGGCACCTATATATATATATCACCTTAGACCATACTTAATTTCCAAATGAAAACAAATAAGTACACATTTTTTTCTTTTACCTGACAATACTCAACTGTCCTGCATATGACTGGAAACACATTAAATCTCTCCAGAACAGGGTGCAAATCCTTGGGCAACATTCATTCTTAAACTTGATATCTTACAACTTAAATAGTATAACATGAACAAAACAGCATTACAGTCCTCATTTCTGTAACTGATCACGTGGTCGAAGTTCATATTTATCACTACCTTCTTCCACTACCCATTCCATGTTCCCTTTCCCCTCAGCAAGCATTTCAGCTGGCTGTGGTTCTTTGCCTGGTGGGGTGACCCAAACCTTCAATCCTGAAGTTTCAGAGCCATTAGTAGTCCTGCCTGGATTGTGTTGTTGCAGTTTTCCATTGATTTTAATCACAGGGCATGGTAGTACTAATAGACGCCCCAGGGGATCTCCTATATTCCAAGAAAACTCTTCTTTACCTCCATTATGTAGTTGCAGTCCTACTTCCTTCTGATAATCAGGGTCAATTACCCCAGACAATAATGTAATCCCCTTCTTGGTGTGTTGATCCAGAAGCATAAGTAGCCCAAAGTGACCAGGTGGCAATCTTAACTTCCAGTTCAGTGGTATCACTGTTGTTTCTCCTGGAGGAAGCACAGGCCACTTTGGAACTAAAACCTGTAGACCAGCAGAACTCAGGGTAGCAGGGACAGGAAGCAAAAATTTTCCTAGTGGATCACTAGGGGTAATAGTGAGTGGTACCACACCCATTTCCACCCCTTGGTTCCTGGACCCATGGATCCTGGCTATGGGAGAAACAGCACCATACAGCGGATGCTGATTCAGAGCATACACAGCTTCCTGGAGAACATTACCCCAGCCTTTCAAGTTTTTGTCACCTAGTTGGCACCGTAATTGAGTTTTCAAAAGGCCATTCCACCATTCTATCAATCCAGCTGCTTCTGGATGATGGGGAACATGGTAAGACCAGAGAATTCCATGAGCATGTGCCCATTCCCGCACTTCATTTGCTGTGAAGTGTGTTCCTTGATCCAAAGCAATGCTATGTGTAATACCATGACGATGGATAAGGTATTCTGTAAGCCCACGGATGGTAGTTTTGGGAGAAGCATTGTGTGCAGGGAAAGCAAACCCATATCCAGAGTATGTGTCTATTCCAGTTAGAACAAATCTCTGCCCCTTCCATGAAGGGAGTGGTCCAATGTAATCAACCTGCCACCATGTAGCTGGCTGGTCACCTCAGGGAATGGTGCCATATCAGGGGCTGAGTGTGGGTCTCTGCTGCTGGCAGATTGGGCACTCAGCAGTGGCTGTAGCCAGGTCAGCCTTGGTGAGTGGAAGTCCATGTTGCTGAGCCCATGCATAATCTCCATCCCTACCACCATGACCACTTTGTTCATGAGCCCTTTGGGCAATAACAGGAGTTGCTGGGGAAAGAGGCTGATTAGTATCCACAGAACGGGTCATCTTATCCACTTGATTATTAAAATCTTCCTCTGCTGAAGTCACCCTCTGGTGTGCATTCACATGGGACACAAATATCTTCATGTTTTTAGCCCACTCAGAAAGGTCTATCCACATACTTCTTCCCCAGACCTCTTTGTCACCAATTTTCCAATTATGATCTTTCCAAGTCCCTGACCATCCAGCCAAACCATTAGCAACAGTCCATGAGTCAGTATACAAATGCACCTCTGGCCAGTTTTTCTTCCAAGCAAAATGAACAACCAGGTGCACTGCTCGAAGTTCTGCCCACTGGGAGGATTTCCCCTCACCACCTTCCTTCAAGGACACCCCAGAAAGGTGTTGTAATGCTGCAGTTGTCCACTTTCAGGTGGTACCTGCATATCGTGCTGAACCATCTGTAAACCAGGCCCAAGTTTTCTCTTCCTCAGTCAATTCACTGTAAGGAACTCCCCAAGAGGCCATAGCTCTGGTCTGGGAAAGAGAAGGTAATGTGGCAGCAGGAGTGGAAACCATGGGCATTTGTGCCACTTCTTCATGTAACTTACTTGTGTCTTCAGGACCTGCTCTGGCTCTATCTCGTATGTACCATTTCCATTTTACAATAGAGTTCTGCTGTGCATGCTCAAATTTATGGCTTGATGGGTCAGACAACACCCAACTCATGATAGGCAAGTCAGGTCTCATGGTAACTTGGTGGCCCATGGTTAAGCGTTCAGTCTCTACTAAGGCCCAGTAGCAGGCCAAAAGCTGTTTCTCAAAAGGAGAGTAGTTATCTGCAGCAGATGATAAGGCTTTGCTCCAAAATCTTAAGGGTCTGCATTGTGATTCTCCTATAGGGGCCTGCCAAAGGCTCCAGACAGCATCTCTATTTGCCATTGACACTTCCAGCACCATTGGATCTGCTGGATCATATGGCCTAAGTGGCAGAGCAGCTTGCACAGCAGCCTGGACCTGTCGCAGAGCCTCCTCTTGTTCAGGTCCCCACTTAAAATTAGCAGCTTTTCTGGTCACTCGATAAATGGGCCGGAGTAGCACACCCAAATGAGGAATATGTTGTAACCAAAATCCAAAAAGACCAACTAGGCATTGTGCCTCTTTTTTGGTTGTAGGAGGGGCCAGATGCAGCAACTTATCTTTCACCTTACAAGGGACATCTTGACATGCCCCACACCACTGGACACCTAGAAATTTCACTGAGGTGGAAGGCCCCTGTATTTTTGTTGGATTTATCTCCCATCCTCTGACACGCAAGTGCCTTACCAGTAAATCTAGAGTAGTTGCTACTTCTTGCTCACTAGGTCCAATCAACATGATATCATCAATATAATGGACTAGTGTGATGTCTTGTGGGAGGCAGAAATGATCAAGGTCTCTGTGAACAAGATTATGACATAGGGCTGGAGAGTTGATATGCCCCTGAGGTAGGACAGTGAGAGTATATTGCTGACCTTGCCAGCTGAAAGCAAACTGTTTCTGGTGGTCCTTAGTAATAGCTATTGAGAAAAAAGCATTTGCCAGATCAATAGCTGCATACCAGGTACCAGGGGATGTATTGATTTGCTCAAGCAATGATACTACATCTGGAACAGCAGCTGCAATTGGAGTTACCACCTGGTTGAGTTTACGATAATCCACTGTCATTCTCCAAGACCCATCTGTTTTCTGCACAGGCCAAATAGGAGAGTTGAATGGGGATGTGGTGGGAATCACCACCCCTGCATCTTTCAAGTCCTTAAGAGTGGCAGTAATCTCTGCAATCCCTCCAGGAATACAGTATTGCTCCTGATTTACTATTTTGCTTGGTAGGGGCAGTTCTAGTGGCTTCCACTTGGCCTTTCCCACCATAATAGCCCTCACTGCATGAGTTAGAGAACCAACGTGGGGATTCTGCCAGTTGCTCAGTATGTCTATGCCAATTATACATTCCGGAACTGGGGAAACAACTACAGGATGGGTCCGGGGGCCCACTGGACCCACTGTGAGATGGACCTGAGCTAAAACTCCATTGATCACCTGGCCTCCATAAGCCCCCACTCTGACTGGTGGTCCAGAGTGACGTTTTGGGTCCCCTGGAATTAATGTCACTTCTAAACCGGTGTCTAATAATCCCCGAAATATCTGATCATTTCCTTTTCCCCAATGCACAGTTACCCTGGTAAAAGGCCGTCGGTCTCCTTGGGGAAGACTTAGAGGAAGGTTAACAGTATAAATTTATGACAGTGTAACAGGTTTCTCCCCCATAGGGACCTGGCCTCCCCTTCATTCAAGGGGCTCAGGGTCTGTAAACTGTTTCAAGTCTGGAAATTGATTAAGGGGCCGTGACTCTGTGTTTTTGTAATCCAGGTTAGACTTCTGTTCCCTTGACCTAGAACTCTTTTGTTTATACAGCTCCAACAAGAATTTAGTAGACTGCCCTTCTATTGTATTTCTAGGCACCCCATGATTTACTAGCCAATGCCAAAAATCTCAGCGTGTCATATAATTTTGATGCCTCCTTTGAGTTTGTTGTCTATTATAATAGCTGCGTCTACCCTGTCTTTGGTGATTAAGTGCTGCCACCTGGCTTCTGCCAACTCGAGATCCTGTCATCCCCATTGTGTTTAAGGATTCCAGCTCAGTGACAGCAGTTCCCACAGTAATATCTGACCTACAGAGAAGTGCAACCACAGAGCTCTTGAGGGATGATGGTGCTAGTCTCACAAACTTATTTCTCACTGTTCTGGTAAAAGGTGCATCTTCTGGACATTCCTGGGGTGTAAGAGTAGGCTTTGCATGATAAATCCACTCTAACATCCCAATCTCTCTAAGCCTCTGGATCCCCTCGTCTACATTATACCAGGGCAGTTCTGGCATTTCAGACTCAGGTAATGTGGCCACCTTTTGATCCATGTTTCAACCAACCACCCAAACAAGCTGTTAACACCTTTTCTAACCACTCGAGCTATAACATTGAATGCAGAATCTCTGCTTAGTGGGCCCATATCAATAAATTCAGCCTGATCCAGCCTTATATTCCTCCCACCATTATCCCGCACTCTTAAAATCCATTGCCACACATATTCCCCTGATTTCTGTCTATATAAATTGGAAAACTCACACAGTTCTTTTGGAGTATAATGTATCTCCTCATGTGTGATACTTTGTACCTCACCTTTACGGGCCTGTTGGGACTTTAGTCTAGTTATAGGTCTAGAAGAAATGAGGGGTGGTGGGGGTGGGTCATGTAAAGAATTAGAAATATCTTCCAAGCCATTTGCTTCAGGGCCTTCATTTGCAGTTTCATCTGGTGAAACAGGATTAAGAACTCTAGGGCTAATCTCTTTAGGAGGAGATTGGGTGGCCAATTCTTCAAGGCAGGCTGGAGGTGGGGCGGCTATGTCCTCAGGGCAGACTATTACAGGGTTATCTAGAGAAGGCTCAGCATGGTCTAGGGTTTCAACCTCATCCCCAACATCATTATCAATCCATATGTCACCATCCCATTTTTCAGGGTCCCACTCCTTTCCAATCAATGCCCTCACTTTAACGGCAGACACCATGCAAGACTGAGATTTCAGTTTACGTTGTAAGTTTGCTACTCTAACAATAAGATTCTGAGTCTGATTTTCAGAGATCTCAAGTGTACGGCTACAGGAAATAAGATTTTCCTTCAGGATACTCATAGAAACGTCTACATCTTTCAGATGGTGCTTAAGCTTCTCGTTTGAAGCCTTAAGCCCATCCCTTTCACCCTTTAATGTAGACAGTGTATCTAACAACAACCAACCAACATCTCTATAACTCTTATTTCTACAAAACTCTGTAAAGGTTTCAAAAACATTATCCCCCAGAGTCTGGCTTCGTACAAGCGAAGCATTAGGAGAATCGAATGATGATATTTTGACTATCTCCTTTGCCAACTCACTCCATGGATTGGGAGTGTCATTCTGATTACGGCAATCAGAGTCCTTAGTGTCTCTGAGTCCAGTCAGAGTAGAAAACCATTCATAAAAACCCATTTTTAAGATTCTGTTCCTTAAGAACCACTCCTGGTACCAAAATGTATTAGTTAGGGTTCTCTAGAGAAACAGAATCAACAGGGAACACTTGCAAATATAAAATTTATGAAAGTGTCTCACGTGACCGTAGGAATGCAGAGTCCAAAATCCACAGGGCAGGCTGCAAAGCTGATGACTCCGATGGATGGCCTGGATGAACTTCACAGAGAGGCTCACCAGCCAAAACCAGGGATGGAACCTGTCTCCTCTGAGTCCTCCTTAAAAGGCTTCCCATGATTACATTTAGCATCACTAATTGCAGAAGACACTCCCCTTTGGCTGATTACAAATGGGATCAGCTGTGGATGTAGCTGACGTGATCATGACCTAATCCTATGAAATGTCCTCATTGCAACAGACAGGCTAGCGCTTGCCCAATCAGATAAACAGGTACCAACTTGGCCAAGTTGACACCTGTCCCTGCCCATGATAGTACCCCTGCTTTTTCTTGTTGTTTGTTGTGTGATATATCTTTTCCTAAACTTTCACATTCACTCTGTTTCTGTCCTTGTGTATAAAGTGAGTCTCTTGTCAACAGCATATTGGTGGGGCTTTCTTTCTTTTTTTTTTTAACCATTCTGCCAGTCTATGTCTTTTGATTGGGGAGTTTAATCCATTAACATTTAATGTTATTGCTGTAAAGGCAGTACTTTCTTCTACCCTTGTCTTTTGGATTTTATATGTCATATCTTCTTTTTTTTTCTCTTTTTACTTTTACTAATAGTCTTCATTTCTACACTCTTCTCTAGACCTCTCTCTTCTATGTTCTTAGCTGCCTGTAGTGCTCCCTTTAGTGTTTCTTGTAGAACTGATCTCGTATTCATAATCTCTCTCAGTGACCATTTGTCTGAAAATATTTTAAACTCTCCCTCATTTACTATGGACAGTTTTGCAAGATATAGAATTCTTGGTTGACTGCTGTTCTCTTTCAGTATCTTAAATATATCTTATCACTGCCTTCTTACCACCATGATTTCTGCTGAGAAATCTGCACATAATTCTTGTTTTCCTGGTTCTTGCCCTGCCTATGTGGAACCTTTTTTTGAGGAGATTCTCCCCAGATATGATCAACCCCAATCAAAGTTCCCCAGACAAGGTAGGCCTAGATCTCAGGAGCAGGGTGTCATCAGTATCCAGCCTTCTGAGGATGAGATCCAATAGGTTCTTTGACATTCGTGTGGAGCGTCTACGCTTTGTGCTTTTCCTGTTCTGCTCCACAGGGAATGCTTGTCAGATGACGGCTCCCCACCAACGTCAAGGGGTGTGGACCTTCCAGTTCTCAGTCTGTCATGGATGTGGCTGAGACAGAAGCTGAGGTGGAAGGCAAGCTTAAGCTGTTTCTGGTTCCTAGCCCTTAGGCCTGAATTCTCTGTAGGAGGGCCACCACTTGAGCTGGGCCCTGACCCCCTTTTCTTAGGGAAGATAAGCCCCTGGGGGAAGTATCTCTTTCACTTGACTTGTTACTTTGTCTCTCACACCTACCTTAACTCTGTCATTGCCTGGGTCAGCACTGACAATTGAAAGTGCCTGAGGCTTTCTCTGATGAAGTACTTATAATACTTCAAAAAAAGAAGGAACAAAGGATAAAAAATAAAAGGAAAAAGAAATAAAAATAAAATCTTTCTCAGAGCCAGTCCCTAGCCCCCAAAACTCACCAGTCAAGAGCCAGAGATGGTAGACGACTCTATAAAGGTACAGCCCTATTCCAGTATACTGAGTCAGCTGACTCCAGAGAGCTCCATGTTTTGTTTTGCTTTTCTTCTTTTCATCAGCCCCTTTTCTCTGCCAGGAGAGAGAAACCTCAAGGTTACCCTGCTTTCTCTGGGCTTGTCTGCATTCACAGCTTGTATTCAGAAGTCCAGAATTATTCATTAAAACTGCGATTGGAGATGAGGTTGGGAAAGGAACTCTGTACCACTCATGTCTGCCCTTAACTGGGCTGAAGAGTTTGGACTTTGTAAAGCACACTGTGGGGAGCCAGTGAAGACTTCTGAAGGAAGACTATGACCATCTGCGGCTTTTATCTTATCCCATGACTGATGTCTTCTTTATATGCTTCTCTGTGGTAAATCCAGTCTCATTTCAAATTGTGAAAGAGGAGTGGGTACCAGAACTTGAGACATATGCACCAAATGTACCCTTTTTATAAAGAGGAACTCAGATTGAACTCCAGGATGACCCCAAAACTTTAGCAAGATTGAATAACATGAAAGAAAATCCTGTATGTGTTGAACAAGGACAGAAATTAGCAAAAGGGATAGGAGCATGCTGCTATGTGGAATGTTCGGCTTTAACCCAGAAGGGATTGAAGATTGTTTTTAATGAGGCTATCATAGCCATTTTAACTCCAAAGAAACACACAGTAAAAAAAGAATAGGATCGAGATCTATAAATTATTTGATTATGTGAGAGACATCTTCAGTGGCCAAAGAAACTGTTTATTTCTCTCAGAAAGCATATGAATGCTATAGTTATTCTCAGACCTCTTTTAGGTAATAAAACAGCTTAAGACTTGGGGCGGGGGGCGGGGGGAATGCAAAAAACTGCCCTCAGCATTCTATATAGTTAAGAATGTCTTTGAAAGGTGGAAGAAACAGCAAACAGCTTCTGAAGCCACAATCTATTATAAATACTTTATTTCAACTAGAAGGTACAATCTCTCGGGGGGGGGGGGGGTCATAGTTTAAAAAGCCTACAATCACGTGATGCTGTAACTACATTAAAGAAAAAGAACAGGGCGGGCCATGGTGGCTCAGTGGCAGAGTTCTCACCTGCCATGCTGGAGACCTGGGTTCGATTCCTGGTGCCTGCCCATGCACAAAAATACAGTACTGTAAATGGAACTGCTTGGCTTTGACCATATACATACCTTCACAGTCTTTTATGGAGTCTGCACAAAAAAAATCTTCTCCCTTTGCTCCAGCTAATTGTTCTTTATGTAAGTTTTTTTTTATTCCAGTATATCCAGAGTGGTGAAATAACAAGGTCAGCTACCTAGCCAAAGATCACCCTAAGCGTACAGGAGATGGGCCACACCTGAGGAGAGAATATATGAGATCAAAAAAGGAGTACATGCTTTATTAATACTTGAGCACAAGTTGAGTGTAACCTAAATATTTCTATATTAAAGCTTAATGTGCTTTCTTAAAGAATGCCAAAAGTATAATAAGGTCATAATTGCATTTACCATGAACACTAAAAATGTACACATTTCAGTTAATGTGCATTAAACTGTAACAATATTTCTGGCAATTGTAGATTTAGTTTCATGCTCCCCAGTTTGCAGGAGATACATGCTAAAATTACAAATTAAAATTTTGGATCAGACTTTGTCATAACCTTGGACTCAATTTAGCTCTCTGAACTAGTTGTTTTTTTTTTTTTTTTCAATTTCTGTATTAGCTGTACACAGCAAATGAAATGAGAAGTGCATATGCTGATCAAACTACAAAAAATTTGTTAAATTATGTTAAAGATAAAAGATCTAGAACTCAAGCATGTTACTTGGAACTTATAAAAGTAAAACCAATATCCATGGTAAAACTGATGTGACCTTTCAGATATAGATAGTGAAACCATAACATCTTATCAAACTACAACTTACAGACACATCTAGAATGTAAGTTCAGCTAAATACTGGCTTCCAAATACCTGTTTTCTATAGCTATATAACAATTCTTATTACATAGCGTCAAGCCAGAAGTAAATAATGTTGATTTGTTTCATTCATGAGCCAATTGCAAACTGGCAATTGTAGATTTAGTTTCATGCTCCCCAATTTACAGGAGATACATGTTAAAAATATAAATTAAAATTTTGGGTCAGACTTTATCATAACCTGGACTCAATTTAGCTCAATGCGTATTGGTCCCTAGGTGAATGGCTATGCTTAAAAAAAATTGTACACAATATTTTCACGTTCATCTGTGAAGCTTATTTGGTATACTGGAACCATTTCTAATTTTTCTCTGGAGGACAGGCCAATTAGCGGTGTTGGATATGAACCTTAATTATTAGTTCTATTACCTAATTAAAAGTCCTTGTTTGGTATTCCGTGGATCTGCCTTATTCTGAAAATCATGCAACAGATAGCAGTGTTGTGAGACAAAGTTTCAATCTGAACAGATTAATGCTGTTTTATAGAGACACATTATCTAATCCGTAAATTTTTCCAGCCTTTCCTTGATTTAAACTTGCTATTACCTAAATTATCATTTCTTTACATCTTCGGTGGACTTCTGTTAATTTCCGTGACTTGAGCCTCTAGCTATGTCTATTGCACAGATTGGGTACTGGAACACTAAACTTTTATACTTGAAAATGACAGCCTTAAATGCTCATATCAGCCACAAATCTAGGATGTACTGTTGTCTTGTATGTGAGCTTAGTAGAGATTTTTAAATATAAGCATCATCTTCCCCATTGAAGAATGAAGAGCCTGCTGGATTACTAGTCAGAAGCTTTCTCTATGAACTAGACATTTGGATGTCTTCTTTCTCCCAAGAAGTGGTGGTGTACATTAAGTATCACAGCCTTATGTATGCCCAAATGGAATTTTATGTAACTTTCTTATTTAACTTTGGTCTGCTGTTTTTCAAATAAAATTGAAAAGAATTGTATAAATCAATTGTATATATCAGGTACATTGTTTAACACATGGTAAAAGGAATTGAGACAGTAAAATAGTATATACATTTCTAGCTTGCCTTTGGGGATTTTATGGGCTCCCTCCCCTCCTGTCCCCAATTCACATCCCTGAAATTTGATTTACTAGCTAATGAAAGTTAAAATATAGAATTTGTCCTAAGAGAACTGGATTAGGAATCTGAAAACAAACTCTGATATCATCTCTATTTCTTGACTGGGCCTAAATTTACCAATCTCTAAAATGATCTCCAAGTCTCTCCCATTTATCAAATCTTATAATGCTCCTCTTATTAGCAATAATCATTGTTGAACATCACTTTTTCAGCTTCATATTTTTAAGATGATAAGATCCATGTACAAAAATCATTAGAACTCTAAGCAAAGATGATTGTATCATCTGAACCTGACGTCTTTTAGGTACTCTACTGACCTTGATGGGGTTTGGAATTTCCCATTGTTTACTAAGAGCTTTTTAATTGTTTTGGCTCTTTAGTATTCCTTTTTGCAAAATCCTTCCTGCCACTTTAACTAAAAACCAAAGATTTGTTTTCTTTCATAAGCTGAATGTAGAAACATTGTAAAAAACAAATAAACCAACAAACAAAAACACCACAATTGGAGCTTGGTTGTGCTACCTTCCCTTGCTCCTAGTAGAGTCTGCTTCTTTTACCCACTGGAAAGTGTCTCCAGTAGCCTTCCCTGCCAATGGGGAAGGGATGACTACCTCCACACTTCAGAGGCTTTACTTACATTTTTCTTTGTTGTGATCTTGGCCCTTTCACTCATTCCAGACTGGTTTACAATGTGTTCCCAGTTGCAGGTTTCCTCCAAACAGTTGTTCCAGACAGTTCCTGGCTATTTAATAGTTGCTCTAGAAGTTTACTTAAAATCCACACCTTCTTACTGCCGTCTTGCTCCACCTGCCTCTTCTCTTCCTCAGTTTTGAAAACAAGTCTTGTGAGATATAAAATTATTCACTGACACATATTTTCTTTCAATGATTTAAGTATTTCAGGCCACTGCCTTCTTGCCTCCATTGTTTCTGATGAGAAATCAGCATTTAATCTAATTGTGACTCCCTTGTATGCAACATGTTGCTTTTTTACTTGCAGATCCCCAAACTCTCTCCTGGTCCTTTGCATTCAGTAGTTTGATCTATCTATTTTTCTTCATGTTTATCCAGTTTGGCATTCTCTGGGCTTCTTAAATGTGCATATTCATATCTTTTGGTAAATTCGGGATGCTCTCTGTCATTATTTATTTGAGTTTTCCTTCTGCCCCTTTCTCTCTTCGTACTCTTTCTGGGACTCGCATAATGCATATACTGGCATGTTTGATTGTTTCTTAAGCATTTTTGCTTTTAATAATCTTTTGTCTTTCTGCTCCTCAACTTGATTCACTTCAAATGTCTTGTCTTTGAGTCCAGTGATTCTTTATTCTTCCACCCACAATCTGCAGCTTGAAACTCTTCTGGGAAATTTTCATTTCAATTATCGTGGTCCTCAGCTACAATGGTTCTGCTTGGTTCCTCTTTAAGGTTTCTGTTTCTGAGTAAGATTCTCATATTGTCCATGCATTTTTTCCTGGTGCCCTTTAGTTCTTTGTATTATCCTTCTTCCTCTTGAGAATTTTTAAGATCATTTATTAAAATTGTTTGTTTGGTATGCTTGCATTCTCTTCTTTTTCATTGATGTTTTCTAGATTTTTATTCTTTTCCTTTGGATTGGTCATCATTTCTTGTTTCTTTGTTTTTCTTGTGCATTTTTGTTGCACAATGTACATTTTCATATTTTAAAATGTTGATTCTGGGATTTATTCCCTTAGATGTTTGTTTCTTGATATTGTAACGAGCTGGTGATAAGACAAGGATTTTTTTTGAATTTCAGTCCTCTTATAGGAAGGTCTGCCCAAGGCAATTGCAGTGTTCAGGGTTTTCCCTGTTTTTCTGGTCCAGTGTCTTATCCATTCTATTGCTGAACTTTCTAGGGAAGTTTTGTTTTGGTTATTGTGCTTCATTATGCCCAAAGTCTGGTCTCTTCATTGTTGGCTTTTGGATTTTTATCTTGTTCCTGGGGGAGGGCAATTATTTCCTCTTTGTTTGTCTTGCAATCTTTTGTTGCACACTGTACATTTAAGAAATGTTTTAAAAATATAAATAGATCTAGTATTTACTTATTGTGCTGTCTGTTTCTTAAGTTTATATCTAGCTAGGGATAGGGCAGAGGTTTCCTTGAATGTCAGGGCTAACAAAAACAAACAAAACACAGCATAAAAACCTTTCACAGTCTTTGCAAATTGACTTTGTTCACATGAACAATTCCCTTCAGAGTTTAGCCTTTCTGGCAACAAAATCTGCCTGAGATAAATGCAAAATGCAGGGTTTTCTTTGCCTTATCTGAACCTGTGTAAGACTTGGAGTCTGCTTCTTTTCCTGGACCTGTGTTTGCTCTTGGCCTCAGGAATTCCTCCCTTTACAGTTCACAGGAGTTCTAATCCACCTTCAGCTCCCTGTGAAACAGACTTTCACCCCCTCCTGAGTTCTCTTTTGTACTACTTAATGCAAATAATGCTTTTCCCCAGGTTGCTTCAACTTAATTGTCTCTTATCCTGATTGATCTGTCTGTAAACTGCTTCTTTGCCTTTAAGATAAATTCTGGGACAGGGAGTCTGAGAAAAGTTTCCTGGTTCAGTCTTTCAGGCTTCCAATATTAGACACTGACAAATTGGCTCTCCTGTATGCACATAGAAGCTACTCTGCTCCCTCCAGCATGGGCTGGCTCCACACCATTCATAGAGGAATAAAAGGAGAGATTAGCAGGAGCACCACAAGTTTTGCCTACCATTTTTTTATGGATGATTTTTCTTGATTCAGTCCTTGTCAGTTACTGAATCCCTTTAACTATTTTATGAGGTTAAAGTGTCTTCCAGTTTTGCTAGTTGTTCAAAGATTCTGTGGGAAGATGGCCCCCTGGAGTGTTTTATGCCACCATCCCTGGTTGAACAGAAGTCCAGACTCAATTCTTGTTTCCCCTTATTTCAGTATTCTTCACACATATTCAATATGTGCTCAACTACAGACTGCATCCTCACTTCCAGAGAAGATTAGTCTTTTGAGCTCAGGGACTTTAAAATGTTTTTTGTGCAACGGACATTTACTGCATGACTGTTTTATTTTGGCACAAGAATAAATTGGAAATAAGTATTCCATAGGTGCTGAGATTTAAAGATTCAGCTTGTGCATGAATGGAAAGGTTTATATATTACTTTAACACATAAAGGAGTTAAATTCAGTATTACACACACCATGAGATACCTCAAAGCAGGGTCAAGGGTAAGAGAGGGGCATCTCAGGGGTTAATGTTGTTATGAGTTCAAAGCGGGACCAAGCATAGTGCTCAGAGTAAGCTACAAGATGGAGAAGGTGAGTTTGAATTGCTCTCTGCCCAAAGGACCATGGAGGGAGTTCTACTTGATTTTAAGAGCCTATTGATAGTGATTGCATATTAATTTTTGCATTTTTAGAGCATTTGCTATATACTATTTTAGAGTAGTATGGCTACTTAACTATTTTTAGTAGGTTTTAAAGTATATGTCTGGCCCATTGTCATTTTCAATAAGTCTGCTAGGTATTCAGAAGTTGAGTAATATATTAGTCATTTCTAGGATGTGAGTAATGTGCTATGTCAACTTATTTTTGAAGGTAGACATGGGAATGATATTAATAGACTCTAATACTGCTCAGTAGTAAAAGGCAGTGTTGTTTTCATGGAGATATGTACTTGATACTTTTTAACTAGGTATGTGGAAGAAAATAAATTAGTCATCCCAGGATAAGATTTTATTTAAGTAGGTTCTGCTTAGATGCCATAATTTTTAGCTTTGCAGCTTTCTTGTTTTTCCCTTGGTTTTCATTCTATGGGCTATTTAGGAAAGGTTTACAACCACGGCTAGAGACTCTTGCTTCTAAGAATTGACATAAATTTCCCTTCAAAATAAGCCGTGCTGATAAACTTAAAGGCACCCTTTAATTTTTAAAACGGTGATGGTAAAATGATCTCAAAGAAGGAAGAAAAATGGTTTGGCCGGCTTTTATCAATTGCATGCAGGGCGTTTGGAGGATTTCATTTCCTTTCTCCTCCATTCCCCCATTATTAGACTTTATCTTAAGGTGTCACCATTGATGCAGCTGGTGGAAATGCAGGAGACAACAGCAGCCTTAGATCCCAGCAACCGGCTTCTTTCACACTGACACCTGTTTGACTCTGCTGCTTCCTGACTTTTCATAATGCAGGAAAGGAGCTGGAGGAGCAAGCTGGGACTAGCAGAACTTTGGGGTTGGGGTTCTTTTCTCCTTTTTCCTAATTTTTCTCCCCATATCCTCACTGAACCAAATAGTCATAGTCCCTGGTTTGTGAATCATTTTGCTCAGGTAAACAAGTACTGTTAAGGGCTCTGTGTAAAATTTTTTGCTTACCAAAAAATGCTTTGTAGGCTGTCATTCTTTCTGAATGCAATAGAAGAGAAAGAGTTGAGTCAAAGGTTTCTTGTAAATGTTTTCCTTTATATATGTGTGTGCATGTGTATTTGTGTATAGGAATACACAGGTGCATACGTACATACATATTTTTACACACACAGAGAGAAAGCAGTATGTAGAAATTTTGGAAAGATTAACTACAAAATATTTAGTGATTATCTCTGAGTGGTAGGATTATGGATAGGTTTTATTTTTTGTGTATTTTATTTTTCTACAATATTTTTTGTTTATTTTATTTTTCTACAATAAGCATCTTTTACTTGTGTCCTAAAATCATATTGCAATTAATTAATTTCACACTAACATTTTGTTTTCTCTTCCCTTGGTAGAGAAAGATTGTTATGTATTTGGCAAGTCATCAAACTTTATTTTTTCAAGGCATCTTTGTTCTCAGTTTATAAGGGGACAAGTTTGCACTGAAGTGCAAGCTTCATTTTATTGCCTATGAGCTCAAGCAGAATTGCATCGGGTGATCATCAGGTAACTGAGGTTGATAAGATAGTATTCCTCCTGGGTTGTTGAGAAACCATAGTAGAGGAGGTGAAAGACTATGTATTCATATTACTCTCAGGAATGTAGAACTTGAGCACCACTGGTCTGTCTAGCTAGGATGAATTATTTCATTACAGAGCCAAAGGATGGCTGTTAATCCTAGTGTTCTAGTTTGCTAGCTGCTGGAATGCAGTATAGCAGGAGCAGAATGGCTTTTAAAAGGTGAATTTAATAAATTGCTAATTTACAGTTTTAAGGCCTAGAAGAGTACCAATTAAAACAAGTCTATAGAAATGTCCAATCAAAGGCATCCAGGGAAAGATACCTCGGTTTAAGAAGGCGGATGAAGTTCAGGGTCTCTCTCTCAAATGAGAGGGCATATGGCAAACAGGATTAGGGTTTCTCTCTCATCTGGAAAGGCATGTGGTGGTGAACATGGCATCATCTGCTAGTCTTCTCTCCTGGCTTCCAATTTCATGAATCTCCCTGGGAGGTTTTTTCCTTCTTCATCTCCAAAGGTTGCTGGCTCATGGACTCTCTGTTTTGTGGTGCTGCAGCATTCTCTGCTCTCTCCAAATCTCCTTCATTCTCCAAAATGTTTCCTCTTTTATAGGACTCCAGGAACTTATCAAGACCCACCCAAATGGGTGGAAACATGTTGTCACCTAATCCAGCTTAACAACCACTTTTGATTAAATCACATCTCTGGGGAAATGATCTGATTACAGTTTCAACATACAGTATTGAATAGGGATTATTCTGCCTTTATGAAATGGGGTTTTGATTAAAACACAGCTTTTCTAGGGTCCATGCATCCTTTCAAATCAGCACACCTAGCCATACTTTCATTCCCAGGGAGAAAAAACAGCCTTCTGGGAGGGATTGAAATCAATTGCTGATTTCACTTGGTATAGTGTATTACCTAGGGTTCTCTAGAGAAACAGAATCAGCAGGAAATAACCACAGATATAAAAAATTTAAGTGTCTCACTGTAACTGTGGGAATGTACAGTCCAAAATCCATAGGGCAGACTGTGAAGCTGGTATTCCAGTGAAAGATCTGGATGAACTCCACAGGAGAGGCTCACCGGCCAAAGCAGGAAGAGAAACTGTCTCTTCTGAATCCTCCTTAAAAGCCATCCAGTGATTAGATTAAGCGTCACTCATTGCAGAAGACATGCCCCTTGGCTGATTACAAACACAATCCGCTGTGGATGCAGCTGATGTGATCATGATTTAATTCTATGAAATGTCCTCATTGCAACAGACAGGTCAGCTCTTGCCCAAACAGACAAACGGGCACCTCCTGGCCAAGTTGACACACGAACCTGAGCATGACACATAGCAATAGAACTAATGTGGAATGGTGATCTTGATTTCCAGGGACAGCACATTTCAACTTCCTTTTCGTATTTCTGAAGTCCCACACTATAAAAAGTCTGCTTCTTTATTATCCTCAAGGATGTCCCCAATCAACAGAAGTCTTACAATTTATTCATTCAAGGGGACTAGTATTAGAAGCAAGGTCCCCCCCCCCCCCTTTGATTTGACTATGGCAAGACAACCACCAAAATTCACAAAACTTTTGATTGCGATCTGACTTTATTTCTTTGGTGTCTTAGCCTTTTGGTCAAAGCACTAGATTATGAAAACTTCTCAAGAATAAGGGTCACTTTTGCAGGGAATAAAATTTTGAGCAATTGCACATCATAGCATTTGTACTGGTCCTCAGTATCCCCTGATTGAGAAAACACGTCTTGATAACAAGCTTTCATAAGCTGAGTAAAGTGTTTAAATGCATTTATATCTTTTGTTTGCAATGATGACTGCAAACATTTGAAAGGCCTCCTGCACACATCTATCTGGAGACATTCTGGAACCCTACCTTAACTGTCTACTCTTTGCTATAAATCTGTGTACCAATGGGACTAAGAGAGATTTATGAATTCTAACAATGCATCCTGATTTTGTGTCTTCATTTGGAAATTATGTGTTTTGTAATCTGAAGTAGTTGGACAGAGGGAAGGAAAAATCCTTTGGAGTAGGTGGAAAACTCGAACACAAAGAGCTGTATTTGAATGCAATGAACAATCACTTTAATAGTTCTTTTGAACCAAAAGTATGTCTTTGTTTTCAAAAGGTCCTTAGTGTAGAGAAACTCCCCAGCATCTAGGTATTAGGGCTCTGGTCTTCTGTGGATAAATCATGTGAAGTCCCAAGGAGCAGGGACATCTGCAGCAGGACCTCCCAACTGTTCAAGGTCAGGGTCAGGTGTTGTCCATTTTACCTAGAGCTTCTTCCTCATAGTAGCAGTGCCTTAGTTATGCCCCTATGAGCATCTTAGTGATATTTTTCCTTAGAGATTATTAAACTTTCCCACTTGACTCTCATGATGCTGGAGCTACTTTTTTTTCCTGGTTAATTTTAGGTTTTGAAGTCCATTCAGTTGTTTTTGAAAAGACCTTCATTTTCACCTTTTTTGAGCAAGAAACTCTTTGAAAATTATTATAATAAAAAGCATTAGCCCCTTTGTTCTGGACCAGTCGGCTTTTCAGGTCGCAAAATGTGCTGGGGTCAGGAAACAGACCAGGGAGAGGTAAAGAAGGTTGGATGGACAGGTGGACGCCCATCCATAGAGCATCACAGCATTTGCAGCTCAGAAGCCAATGGTGGCCTGGTCCTTCTGCAAGGAAGAGTCTGCTTTGATGAGATGCTGATTGGATAATGGAACTGGCAGGAGGTGAGAGGAAGGGGTCAGAAACGGAACTGAGACTTTGTGTCACGATGACTGGAATCACACTGAGGCTGGTGTTTGAAGAATTTACTGAACTGAATGTATTTGGGTCACTGAGGACTGGAAGGGAATAGAATTTGAGATGTGTCTGGACCACCATTCTTGATGTCCCTTGATCCATTCTAGTCTGTTTTCTGTGTTTGTTTTCTGTGATTAATGTATTGCTTTCCATGTTTCATTTTTCAAAGGAGTTGAGTGTTATGTCTTAAATAGTAATAAGCTTACGGTCATACCTGGTCTGCTGCCATCCTGCTTGGGAACAAGCTTTTGGTTAAAACCATATCTGGTTTAGGGATAGCTGTGATTTATGGTTCATAGTATTAAATCATATAAATACTTAATAGACTATTTGAAATGAAATGAATAGAAATTAAAGACCAAATCATTTACCATAGGTCAGATTGATTTATTTTTTTTAAGACTTAGTAGAGACTTGTTTCTTTCTTCAAAATCAGCTTTGTTTCAGTTATCCATTAAATGGGGTGAACACTTACAAGAAGGAATATGAGTCAGACTACAGTAGTATTCTTCCAAGAATGATTGTGCCCGTACAGCCATTATGTGACTAACTGCTTTCTACCTGCCAAAACTGCAGGAGATCTAGAAGGGTCAATAAAACAGGGCTTTATGTTCATAAACTTTTTCTTTTCCCATCTTTTTATTTATTTTTTTCAACCTTCATGACTTATATAATACACTGAATAGCAAACACTGTTCTTTCAATAAACTTTTTACTGTAGTAATATATATACAACTCAACACTTCCCATTTTAGCCACTTGCACACATAAAATTCAGTGGTAGTCATTCCATTCCCAACATTGTGTTACTATCGCCAACACCTATTATCCCAACTTTTTCATCACCTCAGTAGAAACTTTGCCCCCATTAAGCAATAACTGCTCCCTGCCTTCCCCATTGGCTGTTGTTAACCCATAATTCTCCATCTGACTCTATGAATTTTATTTCTTCTAGGTATTTCATGTAAGTGAGATTGTATATCTGTCTTTCTGCGTGTGGTTTACTTCATCCAACATGATGTCTTAAAGGTCATCCATGTTGTAACGTGCATCAGAATTTCATTCCTTTTTATGGCTGAGTGATATTCCATTGCTGTATATACCATATATTTTTAAATGATGGACACTCAAGTATCTTCCACGTTTTAGCTACTGTGAATCATGCTGCTATAAACTTCAGTGCATAAGAATCTGTCTGAGTCCCTGCTTTCATTCTTTGGGGTATATACCAAGGAATGTTATTGCTGGGTCATTTCACAGTGGCTGTACCATTTTACAATGCCACCAGCAATGTATAAATGTTCCTATTTTTCTATATCCTAGCAAGACTGTTCATTATCCTCAGTGTATTTTTGCATTTTTAACCTGGATCATATTTTGTCAAAATTTATAAAATATAGCTAATAAATTTTCAACCAAAAATATTATTTCATGAGAACTTGCTTTAAAAATTATAAATTACCATAGAAACATTAGTTATTATTATGATTTGTTGGGTGGTCTTAGAAAAATTATTTCATGTCTTAATCAAGACTTCTAGCTATGAGTGCCCAAATCCAACTCAGATGAGCTTTGGGGGAAAACAGCCTATAAGTTTTAGTGGAAGGACACTTGAGTGTCTTAGCTAACTGCAGAAATGGCCGAGATGACCACAGACCTAGTGGGAACCCAAGCCTGGCCTCTGCTTCTGTCTCTGTCAGCTTCACATTCTCTATCTGTCAATTACTGCTTTCCCTCAGGTGGAAAGCATGGCTTCTAAGCTTTACATCTTGGAACACTCTTCAGTTAGAAAAATATTGGCTCAGCTTTGGTCAGGGCCAGTTGGCCACTGTTCAAAAGCAGGGTCTCATTGCTCAGAGGTGATCACTGAGGCTTCTAGAGAAGAGATCATGGTGAGCCAAGCACCTCCAGCTGGTGTCTCCCATGCCCCATGTCTCCCCTACCTCATGCCTCCACACTTCCATTTCCTCAAGTACAAACAATACAGTGATTCTTACTTTGTCCAACTGATGTAACCAACAAAGATGATGCTTAACACAGGGGTTCTCGGTAAAAGGCCCATCTTATCGTCAACACTACTATCTCCAGCTTGCTCTAATTGAGTTTCCTCTAAGTCATCTTCCTGCTCTGAAGCTAAGTAGAACAAATAATTTCACATTTCATGATTTTGTTTCTGAATCAATCTTTACTTCTTACTTCTTGAGCGTAACTTTCTATCTCATAGCTATAACGTGAGAGTCAGATAACAGTTCTACTACAAAACCAAAAAAAACAGAGTTAGCATTTATGGATCTTCTCTGTGGATTTCTGCTTCTTGTCAATGTCTTTATTGACATGACATGTCTTTATTATTTATTGACATGACATGTCTTTATTATTTATTGACATGACATGTCTTTATTATTTATTGACATGACATGTCTTTATTATTTATTGACATGACATGTCTTTATTATTATGTCTTATTAAGAATGTGAAGCTTCAGAGAGCAGAGACAGTGTATACTTGGGCCTTTCATGATGCCAAGCATGTAGCTTCTGGCATATATAGCTGACTCAGAAAGTTCCTTGAATGAATTTTCTTCATTCTCATTTATTGCCACATTACTCCTTTTAGTAAAGTTTTTAACTAGCCTTCCTTACATACTAAAATACATGTATTTTAAACTTCTTATATATAAAACACACAATTTACCATTTTAACATAAAATTCAATGTTATTAATTATATTCACAATGTTGGGCTACATCACCATCATCCATTACCATGACTTTTTCTCACTCCAAACAGAAATTCTGTACCCATTAAGTGATAAATTTCTATTCCCCCTAAATATAATTTTTTATATTTTTAAAAAGAGCAAGTACAGTATTTAACTTGCATAATACAGAATTAGAGGTAAAGAAATATTAAAACTTGTTGCAAGTATACTTGTTGGGATATACTTGATTTTATGACTGAATGACAAGACTAAAAGTCCATTCAGCTGAGTATATCTTTGATAATGACAGCAAGGAGTATAATCTTCTCTTTCTCTCCCTAAAGACAGCATTTCTAAAGAGGGGGCTCTGCCTCCATATGAGTCTAGCTTTTTGTAGTAAATAAAAAAATCATAGAAAGTTTTATAATTGCCACTTCACAATGGAAGTTTGGAATGGCACAAATTATCAAACAGTTGAAAGAGAGTAGATTTCTAAAAGGCAATTAGAACAAATTTAATACTTCTCAAAATATATTGTGTTAAATAAAGAGCAGTCCTTCTTGTCTGCTCTTATTTGTAAGCAATGAGGCTAGTTCAGGTAGCTTGAGTGGAGAATCTGAGTGATTTCTCTCATCCACAGATTGGCCTAATCACTTCTGGCTTTCTTCACATTGTAGGTGACTGTTGTCCTTTACTTGGGCAGGGCAAGCACACAAGTTCACGTTAGAGCCCAGGAGCGAATTCCTAGTCTAGTTTAGATCTCCTTGAAGAGGGATGCTATGACTTTCCCACATGTCTGGATAGATAGACTGTGATTTCAATTGCTTAAATACATCTGAATACATTATGTTAAGAGGCTTGAATAAATGGCTGCTATTCCTACATATTTTGGTTGCTTATTCAAGTGTTAGAATAGTTTCCAATTCTGAGAGGTAGTTTATATCGACTGGAGTGAGCTTTTTGGATAAGAGGAATTTTTTTTGATGGTTTACACTTAAATGCATAAATGTAGCCTAGCCTAATTACATGATGTAAAGAGAATTACTTAAGGGTAAAAAAGGATTGTTTAACTACTAAGAAAATGATAGGTTGATAGGTTGTTGTAGATTGATTTGAGGCTGTCATAGTTTAGGTACTGTCCCTACAAAGTGGGACCTGCTGGTCTGGAGACTTAATAATGATAATTAATGTTTAATGAGTATTTGCCCTGCACTAGGTTCTAGCTTATGGATTTTTATGCATCATTTCATTTAATCCTCCTTAGAGTGCCAGGAAGTCGGTGTTATCATTACTCTCATTTTACAAATGGGGAAACTGAGGCATATAAGAACCAAAAGCAGTAATGAGCCCAGCTAGTCTGATTGAAAGATTCATGATTTTAACCCTTTAGTATCTCCCTCAAAAGAAGAAATGCTGATAAAAGGGACACTGGAAGTGAGGACTGCCATACGTGCATCCTTGCCCCACTAGTTTAATAGGCAAGAAAGGTGGTCACTGAGTTGGCTAGGGTTGATCCTGATTGCCAAGGGGAAATGGGGTTATAACTGGGTGTCTCAGTTTGCCGGGGTCACTGCGGCAAAGTATCACAGAGGACTTGGCGTAAATGACAGAAATTAATTGCTCACAGTTTTGGAGGCCACAAGTGTCAAGGTGTGTGCAGAATCACACTCTCTGAAGACTACAGGGTCCTGGCAGCGGCTTGCCAGCAAGCCATAACCCAACTTCTGAGTATGTCATGTGCTGGCTGTCTCCTTCCATCCTACTACTGTGTTCAGGTTTCTTCTTACAAATACTCTCTATATTTGGATTTGAACCCACCCTGGTTCAGTTTGGCCTCACCTTAACTCATACCTTTGTCAAAGATCCTATTTACACATGACTTCACCTGCACGGGACTGGGTCTTTGGGTGAGGATATGATAAAATTCATAAGACAGTCCAATGAGCAGAGCCCAAGGCTGGCCATGTATCTCTTTGTAATACCAGGGGAAGAGTCAAGGTTAATGATGGCTCCCCTTACTGCATGGGGTGGAGGACTGAGGCCCCTTTGGGGTACTGAGTCGGCTGGGGGAGGAACTGAGTCACAAACAGGAACGGGAGCCTGTCTGCCTGTGGCTTGGGAGTCTTCTGCTTGTTCTCTGCTGGTGTAGCTGAAGATTGAAAAACAGGTCTCACAATTAGCCTTTCTCTTATTCTTTTTTTTCTTTTTTTTACATGGGCAGGCACCGGGAATTGAACCCGGGTCCTCGGGCATGGCAGGCAAGCATTCTTACCTGCTGAGCCACCGTGGCCTGCCCCTTTCTCTTATTCTTTACACAAGAAATGTGGTAGTTTTCAATTGCCCAATAAGACTTCGGTTGATTAAGTTTATTGATTAGTTTGGGGATTGCAGATTGGAGAGAATTAGCCATTGAATAGGATTTTTAGCAGAACTAGAAAAGATATGAAGATGGTTAATTCTGGACTGGTGTTGGTTTGATATTTTTAATGTTTTTTTTTTAATAATTTTTTTTAATGGTGAAAAAATGCACAAATGCACATGGTTAAATGTTGAAATAGACCAGGATGATGCATGATGAAATACTCATGTCTTCCTCTTGTCCCACACTGGCCCTTTTCCCAACAGGTAAACACTGTTACAGATCTGGTAATTTAAGTAGCATCATACTCTATAAAATATTCTGCACCTAGCTCTCTCTTGGGGTAGATAGTGAAGATATTTCCAGATCACATCCTATCATAGAGGCCTCACTCATTCTTTTTAACAGCTGCATGTTATTTCATAGAATAGAATGATGCATTCTCTTGACACAGTTTTACAGTTGACAAAGGGTTGACAAATTGTATTTCACCAAGCCTCCCAATAGCCATTAAGGGAAGCATCAAAAGGCCCAGAGGTCTATCTGGCTCCCCCAGGACCATAAGGAGCCTGGATGAACACAAGTCCCTGCTTCTAACAAAATACCATCCTGGCATGAGCCCATCTTCTTTGGATTAGTGCAGCAACCACACAGTCATGGCATACTCTGAAACATCATTCTGGAACCCAGAGATGCTGGCTGAAAAGAAAATACAACTCTGGAGAGTGAGCAAAGAGAATAGTAGGATTTGGGAACTAGAATGGACCTGAATGATCAATAGCTTCATCCATTTCCTTTACTGATGAAGACATGGGGCCTGGAGACACAGACCACCTAGTTCAGGTTATACACATAGGTAGTTTTCTTACCTGAGGCTAGTTCTAGAGAGGAGAGGAAAGGAAGCTCTAGATTTTTCAAGGTTCTGTTGTTCTCCTCAGGTAGGAGGGGGTATGGGCAGAATCTAGACCAAGAAACCCACACACTCTTGAGAGCTGCAAAAGCTCTTTTGCATGCGCCAAGGCTTGCCTGAGATAGTTCTTCTCACAAGGCAGACACAACTACATAGACTGGCGGGGTCTGGGTGCCCAAGCAGGGTGAATTTGAATACCACTTCCACTTCTGTCTCCTTTGATCTTATATTCACAAGGTCCGAGCCCACTGCAGGACAAACCCCGTATATGTTTACGACATCCCCCCTTTCCCTGAGGACTAAAAAGCACAGGAGACTACCTGTTACTCCTTTGGGTTACATTTGCCATGCAAAGATGTGCAAATCAGTATCAAATATTTCTCCATATGCATCAGTTTTGTTTGCTGAGGCCTGAATTCATTTATTTCTACCTGTTAGGAGACATTTTTCCTTGAGTTGAGGAAGTCGGGTATAGTAGATATTTTTAAATCAGACAATTTCTTTTGGTTTGTTACCTTATTTTTGAAGTGGACTTAAACAAACAAAAATAAATAAGAGAGTGGACTTAAACAAATAAAAATAAATAAATAAGAGGAATGACAAAACTCACTTGTTACAAATGCTACAGTTGTTCCAGAAGTTCCAGAACGTTCTATCATGGCAGGGATGCCTGGGAGGAACTTCACCTAGCATGTCAATTTTGTGGGGTGGGAGATGTCCCTGAAGATGGTGAATCCCACTAATAGCAGCTGGACACTCAGCAGTCTTCAAGGAAACATGCAGACGTGGCAGATTTGAGGGACATTAACACTCGGTCCCATACCACTTTTTACCCAACCGGGTCTTTCTGTTCTCTTCTGAAGCACCTAAATGATCTAAAAATGGGAGGAATCCCTGGCAGTCAGCACAGTCCTGCTCTGGGTCTATGATTGTTTCCCACCAGCTCTGATCTCTACACCGTTCTCCTCTTACTTGTGTCTTCAGCTTAGGACAAGAGCAGTTTGAACATCTTTCTACTGCTTTGGGACACCAGTGTTTTGGACATCCAATGAGTCTGATGGGGAAGAAAGCGTGAGGCGCTCTCTGGTAACAACTGAATAGAACAAAGGAGAGGGGTCTGGAGGTTGAGCTGAACACTGCCTGGTGTGTCACTAATGGCAGCAGTTGTCACATGGCTCTCCTCTTTGTTTGATGCTTATCAGCGTCCCAGAAAGAGTAATTTCAGAAAGTCTTTTCCTTTGCTGTAGGATTTGCTTACTTGTGGAGCCCTAAGAGGCACTTTTAAAAGCAGTTCATTGTCTCTGGAGTATTACAATGAAATGGCGGTCAGTGATTACATTAGATTTTCTTTTATTGTAGCTGTCAGTTTGATCTCATGCCAGGTGGTTAGAACAGTTGTGATTTTGCAGATGATAAGCGAGCAAGGTTGGTCAAGAAGAGGGATCATGTCCTTGTCCTGGTCAAAATTTTTAGCAAACTCAGGTCTGGAGAGGACAAATCAATAGCAGATTCTTTCTTCACTTAATTTTCATTTAGAAAAAGAATTCTTCCTGGATGATTACCATTCCTAGAATTCCTTTTAATTTTTCCTTTGAATGCAAATGATATTTTTGCTTGACTTGAAAAATAAAAATAAAATGCAAGTTGCAGTTGGTTGTTATCACTGATAAAATACGTTACAACTGACTCAGTGAAAATTATAATTTGGGGTGCATTATGGAATCCGGTTTTTATTTGTATGCTGTTTTGTACAGGTGTGGTTGTGAAATTGTTCAAATCATAGCACGTTGACCGTCCTTACTGGATTTTTAGGAATGTGTGCCCTGAGACAGCCAAATTCTAATTCATTTTGTTTGGCTCCTTGTGTGGCCTGTAAATCAGAAAGTATTTGTTTTAATATCTGAGTCAAAATGTGTTTCCAAACATAATATGGCAGTTGTTCTTTCACAGAACGTAAATTCCTTATTTATTTTCTCTATACCTGTATTTTATCTTCTCTTGTTCTCCTTACTTTATGCTAGCGTGCACTGATAGATTTTCTAGAAAGTTTTTGATAATATATGTCATCAACCGCTGATGAAGACATTTCACATGCTGAATCTCTTGTGTCTTTAATTGTGGGAGTGTTAGGGTTGCAGAGTTTGCAGACTGTGCAAATAATTTTCTTGCTGCCTTTGAAATACATTCCCAATGATACTATATAGTAATCATATTAAGAAGTTGTATTTTTAATATAGTTTAAAATGCAACTTAATATTCAGGCCTGTGGTTCCGTAGTTACCAACTTCTTTCTGGTTCATCAGCCCTGGTGCCCCTAAAGGGCTTGTGAGTGAGACTGATTGGGACCTCAATCATGGCTCTGCTGTCTATGCTAGGGAGGTGACCTGAGCACATCAGTCAGCTTCTTAGAATCCAGTTTCTGCTTCCGTCACATTGACATTAAAGTAACCTGCCTTGTCAGTTGTGATGATAAGATACAGAGCCTAAAGTGGTTCAGCATGGAGCCTGGCTAAAAGGAAGCACATGCTCGCTGTTACTATCCATCCTTGAGTCTAGACCTTGTCACGCAGAAGGAAATCTGAACAAACCAACCTGTGGTGCACAGCTTTGATTCCTTTTCCTGCCCTCCTTCACCTTGATGCTTACCAACTCTCTAGCTCCCTTTGCCACATCCCCAGCTTTGGAACTGCATTTACAATAGCCTGGTGGGCTGTTGTTCCTTGATGTGTTACTGAGATCCTCAGTATGACATGTTTCAAATTGTTCTACGGGCGGGCCACGGTGGCTCAACAGGCAAGAATGCTCGCCTGCCATGCCAGAGGACCCGGATTCAATTCCCGGTGCCTGCCCATAAAAAAAAGAAATTGTTCTACACCTCTTCTTTCCCCACCCCTTTTCAAATCAGATCCTTCCTCTGGTTGATGATAAGACAATTTATAAGCCACCCTGGCTCAAATCATGAGAATCTTTGACTTCCTCTTCCACTTCCTCCCTTTAGCCCTAAACGTTTGGCAAAGCTATTTCATGCTTTATTACATCTTCTTTCTGCCTTGTCTACTTTACAGCTCAAATCTAATCAGTGCACTTTCTGATGTGACTTTTTTCCTTGGCATAACTTTGAATAATTTTTATCCTTCATGTTCTATGACCCTTATATATTTTCATTTTCATTCAGATCTCTTCTGAACTCTCCCTTCTATAACAACTTCCAGTTTTCCTTCTCTTTTTTGCTAGTGGTTGCCCCCTCATGCTACCATTTGAATCTGTTCTTTTTGCGTAACTCCCAAAACACAGGAGACGAATGTGTGTAGCTCTGTTCTAGTTTGCTAGCTACTAGAATGCAATATATCAGAAATGGAACAGCTTTTAAAAAGGAGAATTTAATAAGTTGCTAGTTTATAGTTCTAAGGCCGAGAAAATGTCCCAATTAAGGCAACTCTTTAAAAAAGTTCAAATTAAGGCACCAACAAGAGGTTACTTTCACTCAAGAAAGGCTGGTGGAGTTCAGGGTTTCTCTCTCACTGGAAAGGCACATGGTGAACATGGCAACATCTGCTAGCTTTCTCTCCAGGCTTCCTGTTTCATGAAGCTTCCCTGGGGGCATTTTCCTTCTTCATATCCAAAGGTGGTTCTCATGGCTCTCTCGTTGTTCTGAAGCTTTCTCCAAAATGCTTCTTCTTTTAAAAGATTCCAGTAAACTAATCAAGACACACCTGGAATGGGTGGAGTCTCATCTCTGTGGAGATAATGTAATCGAGTTTCCAACCTATAGTACTGAATAGGGATGAAAAGAAATGGCTGCTCCCACAGGCTTGGATCAGAATTAGAACATGGCTTTTCTATGGCATCTAATCCTTTCAAACCAGAACAGGCCCCAACAAGACAAAACATGGATCACATACCAGGGGTTGGGGTAGAGGCGTATAATGCAGGAAGCTAATGCTTTCTTCAGAGTTTAGGGGAAGGCAAGGCTTCTGTTCCCCTGAGGAACCTTGCCCAGGAAAGTCAGGCCGTGCATTTCATCTCTGAGATGTGGGTCAAAACTTATTGCCCAAAGAATTCAGGACTTCTTTGGTCTTGGTCAGAATTTATCTTTTTGATATAGTAAATAGAAGCCAATAATGTTGGCTGTACTAATGCCTCTCTTTTTTTTTTTTTTTTTTTTTTGTTGTGAAAGCTATATCATTGTTCAATCATCATCAAGAAACATGGCTACTGAACACAGCTCTACATTTTCAGGCAGTTCCCTCCAGCCTCTCCACTACATCTTGAACAACAAGGTGATATCTACTTAATGCATAAGAATAACCTCCAGGATAACTTCTCAACTCTGTTTGGAATCTCTCAGCCATTGACACTTAGTCTCATTTCACTCTTCCCCCTTTTGGTCAAGAAGGTTCTCTCAATCCCTTGATGTTAATTCTCAGCTCATTCTAGGGTTTTTCTCAACCCCTTGATGCTGAGTCTCAGCTCATTCCAGGATCTCTGTCCCACGTTGCCAGGAAGGTCCACACCCCTGGGAGTCATATCCCACACAGAGAGGGGGAGGGTGGTAAGACTGCTTGTCGTGTTGGCTGGAGAGAGAGGCCACATCTGAGCAACAAAAGAGGCTCTCTTTGGGGTGACTCTTAGGCCTAAATTTTAAGTAGACTTGACCTATCCTTTATGGGGTTAAGTTTCATATGAACAAACCCCAAGACTGGGGGCTCAGCCTATAGCTTTGCTTGCCCACACTGCTTGTGAGAATATCAAGAATTCAACACTTGGGGAAGTTGAATTTCTCCCTGTTCTCACCATTCCCCAATGGGGGCTTTGCAAATACTTTTCCAGTCACTGATCGAATCACTCTGGGATTCATCGGGGCATCACTCTGGACAAACCAACAAAATCTCATGTCCTACCTGAGATTCCAAGTACTTATGACATTCAAGCAAACCATCTACATAAGTTATATTAGGAAATGCACTAGTCAAAATATAAGTTTTGTAACAAATAAACATTTTTTGCTTTAGTCTCACACATAAGGTGACATTTTAAAACATTAATTACCATCTATTTTCAGCACCCTGCAATAATGACATTCCTTTGTTCTTCCTCATGCAAAAACATTTTTAAAATTTGTACATTGTACATTTCACTATTATTATACACTCTAGGCATTCCTAGATTATACCGTCTCAATCTTTAACATCTGTCTTTCTTTCTGATTTCATTTATGTCCCAGCCCTCCTCCCTCTATCATTCTCACATACAGCTTCATTCAGTGTTTTAACATAATTGTATTACAGTTAGGTAGTACTGTGCTGTCCATTTCTGAGTTTTTGTATCCAGTCCTGTTGCACAGTCTGTATCCCTTCAGCTCCAATTACCCAATATCTTGGGTATTTGCCTCTCTTTTCACATTCTTAGGCAAGAGCTTCCTAAGCAGCAGGACACTCAGTAGTTGCCCTGTTGTAACAATCCTACCATTATGGCTTTGGAGAAGTAGACACTGTTCTTGAGTGAAGAACTTGCCCTTTGGAAGTTGGACTTTCTGCATAAGAAAGTTGTTAGAATGGTTAAGAGCTCAGTCTCTGGGATGAGGAAGACCTAGGTTCAAAACCCATCTTTGCCTCTTGCTTGCTGTGTGGTTTTGAGCAGGCTTTAAAACTTTTATCATAGTTTTGCATCTGTGAAATGGGGATTCATAAAATTCATTCCTCATAAAGTTACTGGAGGCCAAATGAAATAATCCACATGTAACTCAGTGCCTGACACATCATCCAGGTCAATTAGAGAATGTTTGGTCAGACAGTCTTATGAAGTTGTCTCTCAGGCAGGAGGTGAGCACAAGTATGAATTGAACAAGTCTGTGGAGGGACGTCCCCTGGAATCCCCTACTTAGGTCTGGGAGGTGGCAAGTTTATATAACGGTGCTTTGAAAATTCATGAGCAGATTCTTATTATTTTCCCCAACCCGAAGTCTTAAAACTATGTTTTTGACATGTTTTCTGGGCTTTAACACCTTAAGAATAATTGAGTCTTTCACTAATGACACTAAAAAAGTCATAGGTGCCCCCTCACCCATATATGTGGTTCCTGCAGGATCCTCTGGTTCCACATCCAATTTAAAGCCATGTTTAACATCCTTTAAATACATATTGATATTTAAAGAAGAAAGAAAAGATTTTGACATCTCATTTGGCAACTTAAGCAGACTATATATATAAATATGCACGGCCCTTGGATACTTCAAATTCTGAAAAACTATCATTAATTTTGGGCGAATATTCAGTGAGAGACTTTAAATGAACAGTTTCTAAAGATAGCCGCACCTTGAAGATGTTAGCTAAACTTTTGGAAAAGAATAGGATTTTGAAAATAAAACATTATTTTGTTGGAATCTTCCAAAAAGGTTCTTGGGTAGAGTTAGCTGAAATTGGCTCTTATGTGATTTGTGGGTACTTTAAACATTGGAGAGTTCATTTAGTTTTAATATGAGAATCTGTTTTCACACAGATGCCTTAAAAATATGAACAGTTAGCTACATGTTCATATGTGTTGATAAGAAATGTTAAGTGTTTATTTCTGGGTGATTAAGAGCTTTCTCCAGTTTTTTATAGTTGACTTTTTGCCTAACCTCCTGGAAGTTTCCTTGATATTTTTTTCAGATTGCACTTTATATTTCAAGTGGACTCATTTACAGTAAATCATAAAATAAGAGTTGGCATCATATATATTGAGTTTTTTTTCTATGTTGTGAATTAACTGTGGGTGCTTCATAGGTGTGTGCAATCTCATGGAACACTCTGGAGTGAGTCAATCAGCAGAGAAAGAAATAGGTAGAAAGCATCGTTCAAGCGCAACTTCACAAAGCTAGTAAATGAAAAAAAAAGGTTACTACACACACACCATAGGACTGCGTTATGAAAGGAAATTTACATTCTCATTTAGGTTATATGATTGATGGAAATGTTTTAAATATCCTTAAATATCTCAAATGAAATAATTTTAATTGTTAAGCCACAAATTGACCACCATGTACTTTCACTTCACTTATAAAATGTGCCAGTTTCTGAATAGTCAATGTATTTTATGTGTAGGAAATTCTGTGATCAAGATAGACCTTTACCCTGCTCATACTTTGACCTTGCAAATACTTCAAAATTTTCACTTTCTTTGCGAAATAATAAAATTGGCCCATTATATTTGGAGCTACACCTCCAAAATTGCATTTTGTTCTCACAACAGGTACCTGATGAGATCTGTTATATGCCTGACAATGTATTTGGCCACAGGATAATTGGTGATGGTGGTGGGTGTGTGAGTTGAAGAAGTTGTGAATCAAACCTCTTGCAGGGGTAAACTTTAGTAAAATCATGATGCAGTAAATTAAAAAAAAATATTAGAACCCCCTAAGAAAATAAATCATAAAACAAGCCATATTAAAGTGCATTTGGAACCAAAATATTTGAGAAAAAAATAACATTTTAATTTAGGAAAGCATTGTGATAAAGAAAAAGTTTTGCAATTTTTATAATATATTGGTTGTTATTTGTGACAATCATAAAATACACATTAGAAAACTGGCAAATCATCAAAATACTGATAGTAGTGAAGATAATTCACAGGTAATGACTGGTTTTATTTATCACTTCTTGGCACGTAGCAATTGTGCCGATCTGCTCCTTTGTGCTAAATGTCTGGCCCACCCAGTGATAATGGGGCAACTGGAGCTGAACGGCCTCTCCCTTCACCGGGTACCTGCTCCTTGCCCCTCCCTTAGGGCCAGTCTTGTGCTGGCACCTGAGTTTTGACTTCCTGGAGTGTAGCAGGCATTACTTTCTCCATGGTCTTCATCTTTCAGTGTCATTGCCTTTATGGAATTCTATTCTACTCCCCGGAGGCTCGTCCTCCATAGTTGGGGCTGGGAGACAAAGTGGAGCTCTGGCAATTGCATTTTGTTTTCACAACAGGTACCTGTTGAGATCTGTTATGTGCCTGACAATGTATTTGGCCACAGGATAAGCAAAATCGATATGGTCCATCCTCTGTCAAGCAAAAGTGAACAGGAGATTGAGACCACCCGTTAAAACTCAAGTACTGGGTGGGCCACAGTGGCTCAGCAGGTAAGAATGTTTGCCTGCCATGCCAGAGGACCCAGGCTCGATTCCCGGTGCCTGCCCATGTAAAAATAAATAAATAAAATAAATAAATAAATAAACACTCCCAAATCTTCCTCCTAAAAAAACCAAAAATACAAAACTCAAGTACTAAGTGTTATGATAGGACAAAAGCAGAATATCATTCGAGGGACAGAAAAGTTTTCCCAGAGGAACCAATGAATCATCTGACACCCTTGACAGATGTGTAGGAGTCACTTGGGCCAGGTGTAGGGAAAATGCATTCTCATAAGAAGGAAGAGTGTGTGCAAAGTCCCGGAGGTGAGAAGGAGCAAGGTGTGTTTGAGGAACAGAAAGTCAAGTCTCTAATTCAAATGAGACTTTGAGAATGGTGCGAGAGAGAAGGCTTGAAAAGGAGTCAGACACCAAATGGTGAAGAGTACTGTGTAGCCTTAAGTCATTAGATTTCATCCCCAGAGCTTTGAGGAGCCTTGGAGATTAAAGCAGGAGGGTGGCTTGATGGCGTGTTACCATGGTGATATGGTGGCAGATGATTGGCAAGTGGGTTCTTGCAAATCTGGGCAGGATATGTAATGGTCTGCAGTAGCTGTGATGGGACCAGAGGGAAACAGATTTGGATTTGAAAAAGAATTAGAAAAGAATTGATTTGATTGATGTGTGGCATCAACTGAGTAAGAACAGATTGTTGCAAAGAGAAGATGGTTAGTTCTGCTTGTCATCCATCCCTAGTTTTGTTTTAATTTTTATTGTGGGAATATTTGTATATATCTGTATAGGTATATATAAAACACAGTTTTCCATTTTAACCAGTTTTTTGTGTATAATTTAGTGGTGCTAATCACATTTACAATGTCGTGCTTCTGTCACCATCATCCGTTCCCAACATTTTTCATCATCCCAAACAGGAACTCTGTTTGGAAGCAAAAACTCCCCAGCCCCTGATAACCTCTAATCCATTTTCTGTCTCTATGGAGAGTTATTCTAGATGTTTGATATAAGTGGAATCATACAATATTTGTCCTTTTGTGTTTGAATTTTATCATTCAACATCATGTTTCCAGGATTCACCCCTGTTGTACCATATATCAGAACTTCATTTCTTTTTTAAAGTTGAATGCCATTCCATTGTATGCAAACAACGCATTTTGATATTTCATTCATTTCTCGATGCACACTTGAGTTGTTTCCACCTTTTGACTGCTTGAATAATACAGCTGTGGACACTGGTGTACAAATATCAATTCACGCAACTCATCCACCTCAGTCTGTGAAATAGACAAGTGTAGGTGGGTAATGGGTTGGTGGATACACAGGTCTAACGCTCAGGAAAGAGATTTGGTCAGAGGTGATTGCCAGAATACTCTAAGGGAAAACTGTGACAAGAGGAAAGGCACAAATATGAAATTTCTCTTAGGTTATTGCATGTATTTAATTTAGCTTTTTTTTATATATATATTTATTTTGAATCTCGGAGGTTAGGTCAGTGTTGATTTTCATAACTAACAGGTATAGACTTTCTGTGTGATCATAACAAAGAAAAGCCATATGCCACTAAAAGAGGGAAAATAAGAAGAAAAGGGGGAAAAAAAAGTCAAGAGAAAGAAATCCCAGACAGGTTTCAGGAGAGCTCTCGTGAGCTCCTCTGTTGCCCTAGCGGCCAGGGTGCCAGTCTTGGGAATACCTGCTGGAGGCCTCTTCTCTTTCCATCTGCTATTCTTGCATATACTCTCCTCCATTCACCTCCACTTCCTATTATTCACACCTTAGACTCCCCCAAAGCTTTTTATTTATTTACTTTTGGTGGGGAAGGAAATAAGCATTATTTCTCCAAACCTTCACTTGACTTTCAAATCTTAGCTTCAGACTGTGGGCTGCATCTGCAGAAGAGATTTTTGGGTAGATTGATCACAGGTGTGCAGAGATAAATTGGTATGAATTTCAAATGAACTCTACTGTGATAAGATTTTTTCATGCATTGTTTGCAGGAGGCTGAATGCTAAAAAAATTAAAGTCTTATTAAAGACAGCTAAATCAATTGGTGTAAAATTTCAAATTTACCAAGTCATACTCATTAAGAAAAATAACACGTTTTGCTGCTTTTCATACAAGTTAAAGACTTACAAATAGTTGCTAATGGTGCTTGGTTAAGAAGAATTTGTTTTAATTGTACATATCAAATATGTACTTATTGTTTTCTTGTTGCTGATTTATCAATTCTAAATATTAATGGATTTTGAGCAGATGAAAGCTCAGCTTTGTCATAAATGCATTGTGTTATGATCAGTGTTCTCTTGTGCATCCATTTTTATTATCGTTAAGGGATGAATTCAATCACAGAAATCCCATATATTTTGTGTATTAAAATGTTAGTTCAGGAATTTCACTTGATTGTGTAAAAATCCACGTCTTAAGTTGATGGACGATCCAAACACAAGACTCAGCCAATGGACTTCTCACTCAGTTCAATTCTCCCATCTTCTGGCTTGCAAAACAACTGCCTTTTGAGGAAGAAAGTGAGTCAAAGTAATATTTAACTTAAATAGTTATTAACTATTCTGAGACTTAATTTCTCAGACATTTCTTTTTAGAGCTAAAATATATCAACATTTACTTCATAAACACTATAGGAGACCAAACACTATAAGTCTCTTTAAGATGTCAGAGGAATGTACCTTTCACTTAGAGTTAGCATCTGCCCCAGTAAATTTTGTTTCTGGTTCTATTACTTCCTCTATTTGTCCCTGTTAATAAGGACACTTATAAACCTAATAACTATGCCGGGATATTTGAGGCAGTGTGTAGTTCTTTACCGCAATAATAATTTATAACTTTGATGACTAGTTTGCTGGCTCCTGTTATACAATAGAAGAATGCAGATGCTAATTTGATCTGAAGCCTATTCATCCAGTGCCTTTTATAATGTATAGCTAAAGATGGAGAATCAAATTTTATGAGACCAGCATTTCTTGTCAAGTCCCTACTCCACCCTATTTTAATCGGGGCTGATCCTTGAATTGAATACAGAACCCAGAGTTATATAGCTAAAACTTGCACCATATATTGCATTTTACCCTTTGTAAATGGGAAAGGTTACTAAGAGACTTTGAGAATCTGAATTAAAGGGTGAACATATCCATGTTCAGAGTGGGAAACATGTTTTTAAATTAATACACATTTCCTTAGTCTAAATTCAGGACATTTTCCCAAGAGATGTGAGAATTTAGGGTTACGTAAATGGATTCATTGATATAAGCAAGTCAGTATTTATTAATTTTTTTTATTTATTAAAAAAAATTAACTAACAACATTTAGAAATCATTCCATTCTACATATGCAATCAGTGATTCTTAATATCATCACATAGATGTATGATCATCATTTCTTAGTACATTTTCATCGATTTAGAAAAAGAAATAGCAAGACAACAGAAAAAGAAATAAGATGATAATGTAGAGAAAAAAATAAAAATAAAAAATACAAAAAATATATATAAAAAAACTATAGCTCAGATGCAGCTTCATTCAGTGTTTTAACATAATTACATTACAATTAGGTAGTATTGTGCTGTTCATTTTTGAGTTTTTGTATTCAGTCCTGTTGGACAGTCTGTATCCCTTCAGCTCCAATTACCCATTATCTTACCCTATTTCTAACTCCTGATGGTCTCTGTTACCAATGACATATTCCAAGTTTATTCTCTAATGTCGGTTCACATCAGTGGGACCATACAATATTTGTCCTTTAGTTTTTGGCTAGTCTCACTCAGCATAATGTTCTCTAGGTCCATCCATGTTATTACATGCTTCATAAGTTTATTCTGTCTTAGAGCTGCATAATATTCTATCGTATGTATATACCACAGTTTGTTTAGCCACTCGTCTGCTGATGGACATTTTGGCTGTTTCCATCTCTTTGCAATTGTAAATAATGCTGCTATAAACATTGGTGTGCAAATGTCCGTTTGTGTCTTTGCCCTTAAGTCCTTTGAGTAGATACCTAGCAATGGTATTGCTGGGTCATATGGCAATTCTATATTCAGCTTTTTGAGGAACCGCCAAACTGCCTTCCACAGTGGTTGCACCATTTGACATTCCCACCAACAGTAGATAAGTGTGCCTCTTTCTCCGCATCCTCTCCAGCACTTGTCATTTTTTGTTTTGTTGATAATGGCCATTCTGGTGGGTGTGAGATGATATCTCATTGTGGTTTTGATTTGCATTTCTCTAATGGCCAGGGACATTGAGCATCTCTTCATGTGCCTTTGGCCATTTGTATTTCCTCTTCTGAGAGGTGTCTGTTCAAGTCTTTTTCCCATTTTGTAATTGGGTTGGGTGTCTTTTTGTTGTTGAGATGAACAATCTCTTTATAAATTCTGGATACTAGACCTTTATCTGATATGTCGTTTCCAAATATTGTCTCCCATTGTGTAGGCTGTCTTTCTACTTTCTTGATGAAGTTCTTTGATGCACAAAAGTGTTTAATTTTGAGGAGCTCCCATTTATTTATTTCCTTCTTCAGTGCTCTTACTTTAGGTTTAAGGTCCATAAAACCGCCTCTAATATTAAGATTCATAAGATATCTGCCCACATTTTCCTCTAACTGTTTTATGGTCTTAGACTTAATGTTTAGATCTTTGATCTATTTTGAGTTAACTTTTGTATAGGGTGTGAGATACGGGTCCTCTTTCATTCTTTTGCATATGGATATCCAGTTCTCTAGGCACCATTTATTGAAGAGACTGTTCTGTCCCAGGTGAGTTGGCTTGACTGCCTTATCAAAGATCAAATGTCCATAGATGAGAGGGTCTTTATCTGAGCACTCTATTCGATTCCATTGGTCGATATATTTATCTTTATGCCAGTACCATGCTGTTTTGACCACTGTGGCTTCATAATATGCCTTAAAGTCTGGCAGCGTGAGACCTCCAGCTTGGTTTTTTTTCCTCAAGATACTTTTAGCAATTTGGGGCACACTGCCCTTCCAAATAAATTTGCTTATTGGATTTCTATTTCTGAAAAATAAGTTGTTGGGATTTTGATTGGTATTGCATTGAATCTGTAAATCAGTTTAGGTAGAATTGACATCTTAACTATATTTAGTCTTCCGATCCATGAACACGGTATGCCCTTCCATCTATTTAGGTCTTCTGTGATTTCTTTTAACAGTTTTTTGTAGTTTTCTTTGTATAGGTCTTTTGTCTCTTTAGTTAAATTTATTCCTAAGTATTTTATTCTTTTAGTTGCAATTGTAAATGGAATTCGTTTCTTGATTCCACCTCCGCTTGTTCATTGCTAGTGTATAGAAACACTACAGATTTTTGAATGTTGATCTTGTAACCTGCTACTTTGCTGTACTCATTTATTAGCTCTGGTAGTTTTGTTGTGGATTTTTCCGGGTTTTCAATGTATAGTATCATATCGTCTGCAAACAGTGATAGTTTTACTTCTTCCTTTCCAATTTTGATGCCTTGTATTTCTTTTTCTTGTCTAATTGCTCTGGCTAGAACCTCCAACACAATGTTGAATAATAGTGGTGATAATGGACATCCTTGTCTTGTTCCTGATCTTAGGGGGAAAGTTTTCAATTTTTCCCCATTGAGGACGATATTAGCTGTGGATTTTTCATATATTCCCTCTATCATTTTAAGGAAGTTCCCTTGTATTCCTATCCTTTGAAGTGTTTTCAACAGGAAAGGATGTTGAATCTTGTCAAATGCCTTCTCTGCATCAATTGAGATGATCATGTGATTTTTCTGCTTTGATTTGTTGATATGGTGTATTACATTAATTGATTTTCTTATGTTGAACCATCCTTGCATACCTGGGATGAATCCTACTTGGTCATGATGTATAATTCTTTTAATGTGTTGCTGGATTCGATTTGCTAGAATTTTGTTGAGGATTTTTGCATCTATATTCATTAGAGAGATTGGCCTGTAGTTTTCTTTTTTTGTAATGTCTTTGCCTGGTTTGGGTATGAGGGTGATGTTGGCTTCATAGAATGAATTAGGTAGCTTTCCCTCCACTTCAGTTTTTTTGAAGAGTTTGAGCAGAGTTGGTACTAATTCTTTCTGGAATGTTTGGTAGAATTCACATGTGAAGCCGTCTAGTCCTGGACTTTTTTTTTGGGGAAGCTTTTGAATGACTGATTCAATTTCTTTACTTGTGATTGGTTTGTTGAGGTCATCTGTTTCTTCTTGAGTCAAAGTTGGTTGTTCATGCCTTTCTAGGAACTTGTCCATTTCATCTACATTGTTGTATTTATTAGCGTAAAGTTGTTCATAGTATCCTGTTATTACCTCCTTTATTTCTGTGAGGTCAGTGGTTATGTCTCCTCTTCCATTTCTGATCTTATTTATTTGCATCCTCTCTCTTCTTCTTTTTGTCAATCTTGCTAAGGGCCCATCAATCTTGTTGATTTTCTCATAGAACCAACTTCTGGCCTTATTGATTTTCTCTATTGTTTTCATGTTCTCAATTTCATTTATTTCTGCTCTAATCTTTTTTTTTTTTTTTTTTTTTTTTTTTTTTTTGTTGGGGGTGGACGGGAAGGAAAGACAGAGAAAGAAGGAAGGATGGAAGGAAGGAAGTGAGGAAGAAAGGGAAACATTTTTAAACATTTTCTTGTTTTATTATATTTTGTTTGTTTGTTTGTTTTTTACATGGGCTGGGGCCGGGAATCGAACCGGGGTCCTCCGGCACGGCAGGCAAGCACTCTTGCCCGCTGAGCCACCGCGGCCCGCCCTCTGCTCTAATCTTTGTTATTTCTTTCCTTTTGCTTCTTTGGAGTTTGCTGTTCTTTCTCCAGTTCTTCCAAGTGGACAGTTAATTCCCGAATTTTTGCCCTTTCTTCTTTTCTGATATAGGCATTTAGGGCAATAAATTTCCCTTTTAGCACTGCCTTTTCTGTGTCCCATAGGTTTTGATATGTTGTGTTTTCATTTTCATTCGCCTCGAGATATTTACTAATTTCTCTTGTAATTTCTTCCTTGACCCACTCGTTGTTTAAGAGTGTGTTGTTGAGCCTCCATGTATTTGTGAATTTTCTGGCACTCTGCCTATTATTGATTTCCAACTTCATTACTTTATGATCTGAGAAAGTGTTGTGTATGATTTCAATCTTTTTAAATTTGTTGAGACTTCTTTGTGACCCAGCATATGGTCTATCTTTGAGAATCATCCATGAGCACTTGAGAAAAAGGTGTATCCTGCTGTTGTGGAGTGTAATGTCCTATAAATGTCTGTTAAGCCTAGCTCATTTATTGTAATATTCAAATTCTCTGTTTTTTTATTGATCCTCTGTCTAGATGTTCTGTCCATTGATGAGAGTGGGGAATTGAAGTCTCCAACTATTATGGTAGATGTGTCTATTTCCCTTTTCAGTATTTGTAGTGCATTCCTCACGTATTTTTGGGGCATTCTGATTCGGTGCATAAATATTTATGATTGTTATGTCTTCTTGTTTAATTGTTCCTTTTATTAGTAGATAGTATCCTTCTTTGTCTCTTTTAACTGTTTTACATTTGAAGTCTAATTTGTTAGATATTAGTATAGCTACTCCTGCTCTTTTCTGGTTGTTATTTGCATGAAATATCTTTTCCCAACCTTTCACTTTCAACCTATGTTTATCTTTGGGTCTAAGATGTGTTTCCTGTAGACAGCATATAGAAGGATACTGTTTTTTAATCCATTCTGCCAGTCTATGTCTTTTGATTGGGGAATTCAGTTCATTAACATTTAGTGTTATTACTGTTTGGGTAATACTTTCCTCTACCATTTTGCCTTTTGTATTATATATATCATATCTGATTTTCCTTCTTTCTACACTCTTCTTCACACCTCTCTCTTTTGTCTTTTCGGTTCTGACTCTAGTGCTCCCTTTAGTATTTCTTGCAGAGCTGGTCTCTTGGTCACAAATTCTTTCAGTGACTTTTTGTCTGAAAATGTTTTAATTTCTCCCTCATTTTTGAAGGACAATTTTTCTGGATATAGAATTCTTGGTTGGCAGTTTTTCTCTTTTAGTAATTTAAATATATCATCCCACTGTCTTCTCGCCTCCATGGTTTCTGCTGAGAAATCTATGCATAGTCTTATTGGGTTTCCCTTGTATGTGATGGATTGTTTTTCTCTTGCTGCTTTCAAGACCCTCTCTTTCTTTTTGACCTCTGACATTCTAACTAGTAAGTGTCTTGGAGAACGCCTATTTGGATCTATTCTCTTTGGGGTGCACTGCACTTCTTGGATCTGTAAATTTAGGTCTTTCATAAGAGTTGGGAAATTTTCAGTGATAATTTCTTCCATTAGTTTTTCTCTTCCTTTTCCCTTCTCTTCTCCTTCTGGGACACCCAAAACACATATATTTGTGCGCTTCATATTATCATTCAATTCCCTGAGCCCCTGCTCAAATTTTTCCATTCTTTTCCCTATAGTTTCTGTTTCTTTTTGGATTTCAGATGTTCCATCTTCCAGTTCACTAATTCTAACCTTTGTCTCTTGAAATCTACCATTGTAGGTTTCCATTGTTTTTTCCATCTCTTCTACTGTATCTTTCATTCCCATAAGTTCTGTGATTTGCTTTTTCAGACTTCCCATTTCTTCTTTTTGTTCATCCCATGCCTTCATCATGTCTTCCCTCAATTTATTGATTTGGTTTTTGAAGAGGTTTTCCATTTCTGTTTGTATATTCAGAATTAGTTGTCTCAGCTCCTGTATCTCATTTGAACTATTGGTTTGTTCCTTTGACTGGGCCATATCTTCAATTTTCCTGGTGTGATTTGTTATTTTTTTGCTGGCGTCTGGACATTTAATCAGATTTCCCTGAGTGTGGGACCCAGCAGTTTGAAAGACTTTCCTGTGAAGTCTCTGGGCTCTGTTTTTCTTATTCTGCCCAGTATGTGGTGCTTGTCTGTCTGCGGGTCCCACCAGCAAAAGATGTTGTGGCTCCTTTAACTTTGGAAGACTCTCGCTGCTGGGTGTGTGGTGGAGACAGAGGCAAGGTTGTAGGTTGGTTTTAATGACTTCAAATTGTGAAGTCCTGGTATCTGAATTCCTTGAGAGAGGGATTCCACCTGAGTTGCGTTTCACCCCTCCCGCGGGGAAGGTTCAGATGGTAGAGAGCCCTGAAAGCAGCCCACCTCTGCATTTGGGGCAGTCGCAACCTGTGTAATCCCAGCGCTGAGCCCAGAGGCAACCAAGCCTCCGCAGAAACAGCCGCAGAAGGCTCTGTTTCGCCCCCTTTCCTCTTTTTCAGTTAGCTCAATCGGCGACTTCCGCCTTGATCAGTTTTGCCTGAGCTGAGGGCCTATTTTTAGTAGTCAGAAGTTGTTCATTAATACCACTATTGGTGTTAGGTTGGACTCAGTCTCTACTACTGTTGGAGACTCTTTCTTTTCCCTCCGGGAAGCCACGTGTGTGGGAGGGGCTCCGATCGCTGGCCGCCGCGGCTTGGGGAACCCCTGGTCCGAGGCTCCCAGCTGGCCCGGGAAGCCGCGTGTGTGGAAGGGGCTCCGGTCGCCGGCCGCCGCGGCTTGGGGAACCACCGATCCGAGGCTCCCAGCCTGCCCGGGAAGCCATGTGTGTGGGAGGGGCTCCGGTCACCGGTCCGCGACTTGGGGAACCGCTGATCCGAGTCTCTCAGCCGGACCGGGAAGCTGGGAGGGAGGGGGGCCAGCCGCCAGCCGCCGCGGCACGGGGAAGCTCGCACCGCTCGGGGACCTCACTGCAGTGGAGTCTCGTAGCTGGTCCAGCCTGTCCAGACTGGGGTACACTGTGTGTCTGGTCTCTGTCGTGGCTCCGGGAGCTGTTCTGTACTGTTTTTAGTTATTTAATAGTTGTTCTGGAGGAGGAACTAAGATGCGTGCACCTTACTAAGCTGCCATCTTCTCCGGAAGAAAAACAGCCATAGTATTTATTAATTTGTTAATGAAGTTTAATAGTCTATACATTACAAACTAGACTTTTTGATGGATAAAGAGATGGAGTAGAAACTTCATGTGGGCTTTGGATACGTGTACCTGGAGCTCAGTGAAGAGGGCTGGGTCGGGAATATATATTTAAGGCATCTGTATTTGGAGGCAGTAGAATCCATAGGTATGGAATAGAGTCTCTGTTGGCAAATATGGAGTAGGAAGAGGAGAAGAGAGTGTGATTGATCCCTATTCAGCTTGGTTTAGTATTGGGTGGAGGAAAGTAAAAATCTGCAAAAGACACTGGGAAACCACAGCCAGAGAGGTAGAAGGAAAACCAGGAGAGTGTTGTTGTCTTGGAAGCCAACAGGAAGGTGTGTTTTCAGAGGAGGGGAGGACTCAGCAGGATCCAATGCTTCTGAATGGATGCTGGTCAAGCATCATGTGGACTGAAAATATCTATTGAATTCAGCAACAGGAGTCATTGGTGAGCTTAAGGAAGCTTCTTTTGTAACAAATGGAAAACAGGTTGAGCCATGAAAGAGTAATTTGGAAAAGAAGCCAGCCATTTGAACATAGATATGGCTGAGAAGGAGGAAAAAAACATGGGATGAGTGATAGAGAACAATGTAAGGTCGAGGGAGACTTCTTGATGGCAGAGATGCGCACGTGATAAAAGTCAATGAGAAAGTAGCATTTGAGCACTAGAGAGAGTGGCTAAGTAAGAAAGAAAAGAAAGAGGAATAATAATAAAATAACAGTAACAACAATGAATATTTATTGAGTGCTCTCCATGTCCAGAAAACTGTGGCAAGGACTCAGCATGCATTCTTGCATTTGATTATTGGAATAGTATGATGTAGTGGGTGCCATCATTTTCTCTAGGTTAAAGGGAAGGAAAGTGAGACCGAGACATGCTGAGTAACTTGCTCAGGCATCCATCAGCAAGTGAGTGAGATTGCCTAGATAAAGCCTCTGGGGCTTTGTCCACTGCCCCAGCCCATCACCCCAAACTTGAGCTGAGATAGTCCATACTGCAATGAATATCTGACTTAGAGAGACTTTAAATTCAATTTTAAATAGAAGGGCTATTTTGAAAGTCTCTCAGCCTCTATGTCTCTCCTCTGACAACAATTTGAGCCCATGGCCTGGTCTTCCCTGCTGAGAAAACATGACCCTGTGCGTGTATATAAAATATGGCACCCCAAACCATAGGCTGTGTGAACCGAGGGTGATTTGCCCAAAGATCTCCCAAAAGCAGTGGGCTGAGGCAGAAATTAAAGCCAGGAAAGGTTGTTTTGTTTGTTCGTTTGTTTTCTTCACGTAAAGAAGGACAGAAAAAGGAAGGCTGAGGAAGCAACACAGTAAGGCCAGGTTAGTGATATGGAAGCATCTCCCAAACAGCTTCCCTGTAGATCCTGAGGGGCCAGGTTTCCTGAAGTGATATTCATTCTTTCCTCTTTTAATAGGACATAATGACTACATGTGCCCAGCCACCAATCAGTGCACCATCGATAAGAACAGGAGGAAGAGCTGTCAAGCCTGCCGGCTCCGCAAGTGCTACGAAGTGGGCATGATGAAAGGCGGTGAGTGCCTCGGGGCTGGGGGCCGCCATGCTGGCCATTGCGACCCAGTGCTGGCTTATCTCTACTGGAGCAGGGGGGTCAGGGGTGCTTTAGCGTTTGCTCTTCTGATTAAAAATAGTTGTCCCCACTGTTTTTTTTGCTGTTGCCACAGAAGTATTTCCATAATACCTTCTGTTTTTATAAAAATAGGAAGCAGTTGGAACTGGAAATTCTAACGTGCCATTTTGTGTTTCCAACACATCATGTTTCAAATGCAAATAATTAAATTTTAAATCAAAGGTGCACGGGAGGCGGTGGCAGAAGGGAAGGAAGACTGCTTAGTGACTTATCCTAGAAATATTTTTTCCATCACTGCTTAGGTTGTGATTGCTAGGAAAAAGAGATCTGCAAATAAAATTTCCCTGAGTGGAGACTTGTAAACGTGAAAGCAAAATAGCTAATTCATAACCTTTCAATCTCTTAGCATCCCTTACAGAATTTGAGTTCCAAACCAAAGCAGCTTTCTCCTTGAGAAGTTGAGTCAACCAGCAACTTTCATAAGCCCGGTGTGCTGAGAAGGGTTAAATGATTCGTGACCGTAGCCTGTGTCTTTGTGGGTGTGGCTATGTGGGTGTTGAGAACTGTTGAGGACAACTGAAAACAGGGATCAGTATAAAGCATGCCTGATCCATAGGGAATGTAAGGCTGAGATTTGTTAGTTCCAGGCTCAGAGGTAAGCCTGCCAAGTTGAGATTTTGAATGCAGTATTTGGAATAAATTCTCTTGACAAACCGATGAAATATTGAATTTACACATTATGGGAGCTGTGTTACTGTATATGTTGAGCATCTTAAAAAGCAGCGTTAGTTCTAAGGATAATTAATTCCAAAAATTTAAGAGCCACATTCAGAAAATGACACCTTGAATCATTAGTGGACTAAATATTTAAGGAATTCATCCTTCTTTGTACTAGTGGAGAACTAGTCATGCCTAATTAAACTCACAAAAAAGCTTTGTAAGGCAACTTAAGTGACAGGGCCATCATGGACCCATGAAAAAAGTTTAATTTGAAACAGTAGAATCCAAATGCAATATTCTTCTTTGGGGAGTGTGGGTAGGTTAAGCCCTTATACATTCCCTCTGAATGCTGAAATAATCAACTTGTGTGTTTTAGCTGCTTATTCTTTGAGAAACCAAGATACAGAAATCCTCACCATGAAGTTCCCAGGAGAAAAAAAAATGTAGATGCCCATTAATTTAGCATGGGCAAAAAAAGAAAAATGAGATGACTGATTAAGCTTTTTCCTCCAAATGGTCAAAAAGAAAGAGATATCCCAGTACCTAGTTTCCTACAGAGATGTGGGCAGGTCAGCATCTGGGCCTGTGAGTTGAATTGGGTAAGCATGATGGTACATTGCCCAGTGATTTGACCCTTCTACAAACCAGGCTACCTTCTGTCCCCTTACCATAGATCTGAGAAACTTTTTTACAAATTTGGCAGAGTGAGTGAACAGATCAGCTCAGTTTAAAGATTTAGGCCCTACTGATCACTCCACCAAAACTGATTTTGTGAAGGTCACCCAAGACCTCTCTGCTGCTTAATCTAATGGTTAATTCTCAGTCTTCATCTTGTTGACTGATCAGCATCATTCTACAGAGGACATAACTCTCCTCCTTAATAATCTTTCTTAAATATACGTTTCCTTTCTTTCCAGAACAAGACTGTCTCTGGGTTTAACTCTGATCTCATTGCTTACTCCTAGGTCTTCTTTGTAGGTTTCTGCCTGACAGCTACGTGTTGGAGTGCCCCGGGGTTCCAGTGTTTCACCCGGGGACCTCTTATTTCATTCTATACTCTCTCCCTTAGGGCTCTCTTCCAGTCTCATGGTTTTAAAAACCATTTATATGCTAATGACCCCCAACTTTACATTTCCAAGCCAAACCTTTCCCTAAATCCCCTACTTGTATATGTGAAATTGCTCACTTGGCTTCTCCACTTGCTTGTCTTATAAACTCAATTTATTTGTATTTAAATCCTTGTCTTTCCCCTGAGCTATCCTTTACCCACAATATTTCCCATCTCAGCTGATAGATAATTCCATGCTTTGAATTGCTTAAGTCAAAAAGTTGAGTATCCTTGACTTCTCTTTCTCCCATAACTCACATCCAGAGAATTCTGGTGACCCCACCTTTAAATATTTCTGACTGCCTCTCATCACCTTCTCTGTGACCACTCTGTTCTGAGACCACAGTTTTCCTCTCATTTTATTGCAGAGACCCTTCCGGCTTCTTTGTTTGCCTCCCTACAGAATGTCCTCCCACTACAGGTATATTAAAAATGTAAATCAGATCATGCCAGTTTTCCATTCAAAACCTGGCAATGCCTTCCCATTTTGCTGAGCCAGCACCGTTACCATAGCCATAAGAAGCCTGGTGTTACCTGTCTCCTCACCATTTTGACTTTTTTGGCCTCCTTTTCTATTGCCTCCTCCCTATTCTGACTTCTTTGGCTTCCTTTCCTGTTTCCTACTTCCTTGTCCCCTTTACTGTTGTCATGTTGGCATCCTTCATGACAAATGCACTTCCGTCTTAGAGCATTTTCACAGCTATGCTCTCTCCCTGGAATGGCATTCTCCTGGAGATTTGTGTTGCTAACTCCTTCACATCCTTCACTTCCATTCACTGATTTATCAATGGATTATTAATATCAATTAATGAGTGAGTTTTTCCATGACCACTATTTAATAATGCAGCTTGTTCTCCTCACCTATCTTGCAGTCACTTGTGTCTCCCTGTGCTCATCTGTACTGCTCTTTTTATTTCCATAATGTACCCACCTTTTAATATACTATATGATTGCTTTTTAAAGTCCTATTTATTGTTTGGAGTCTAGCTTCCATCCCAGCATACAAGCTCCACAAGGAAATTTATAAGCAAAATGTGTTTATATCTGTTTTGTTCTGTGATGTTTCAAAAACACTTAGAACAGGGAGGGCCTGCATATAATAAACAGGCAATGAATGGTCTAAATAGTCATAACATACAGGAATTAATAGAAGGAATAGGTAGAACTGAGAGTACATTGTAAGTGTAGAGCTACACACATATTGAGAATCGAGAGTCTTCTGTTTTTCTCATTGAGGGAGAACATCTGCTTGGAAGCTAAAACCTGTCCAGTGGTTAGCTTTTGCTGCATTAACAAAATCGGACCTCAAGATCTAGGCAGGCTATAGCAGTAAGCCTCTGTTGCTCCCATGTCAAGAAGATGGGTTGGGAGAGAACTGATATTGGCTGGGCTTGCTTATCTGTCTGGAGATCAGTTGGCTGATTTAGCTAGACCAACTGGGATGACTCAGTTTTGCTTCATGTGTCTATCACGCATGTTCTCATGAAAATGCCAGAAGCACAGAAGGGAGTAAGACCCATTTAATATCTGATGATATTCAAGGGGCCCAAACCAGCCAAATGTTTGAGCCTGTAGGCAGGATGAGAGGATGCCTCAGAGTTATGTAGCAAAGGGTGACAAAGTTGGGGAGCATTTTGGCAATCTATCCCTACCATAAATATGGACTTTTCAGACTTTGGATATCCAAATAATTACAGAGTCTTAGGATCTTATACTTGAAAGGGACCTGAAAGTTTGTCTATTCTTTTTCTGCTCAATTCAGGAATCCCTAGGTAGCTTCCCTGGCAGCTTATATTTGGAGTGCAGAAAACAGATGTGTATTTTTTTTTCGTGTGTCTCATACATGTGATGAGTGGACAGCATAAAGCAGAAAAACCCAGGAGTAGATGTGAGTTAGTGCTTTTGGAAACACATGGATAGTTTCAGATATGGTTGGTTTCAGTAATTCATTCAGTTGTAGGTTTAGTGTGTGCTTGTGTGTGTTACAAATGGTCGTGACTAGAGATTAAAAAACAAATGTAAGACTTTTAATATTTCAGTTAAAGTTCACTGCACATGTAAAATTAACCAAAGAAGTTGGCAACACCAGCTTTGTCTTTGAGTTATAGTGAGAATACTTATTTAAGTTTTCTTTTATCCTTAAGAATTTGATTGCTTATTTAAAGGGCATTTTGGCTCTTAAAGGAAGACAAAAGAGGGATCTTTTTACTTTGCCAAGAATGACTGTGTCTTCCTCTTCCTTTTTAGAAGAAAAGCTGACAGCGATTCAAGACCAGGCAAAAATTTCACAAATGGTTTCTCTTGTTCTTATAGTTTGGGTTTGTAGAACTAAATGGTTCTTGATGTGATGTAAGGACCATTTCAGTGAGTAAAACCTATGAAATGCAAAACTCTGGAGGCAATATTGGAAAGCACACATTGCTGCTTTTAAATTTTATAGGTCTAACAGCCCAAGAATTTCCATGTAATGACTTAAAAAAGAATGGTTGTGATAAGGTTTGTGAATAATTTTTAGAGCTGAAAGGAACTTAAAGATTGTCTAGTCCACCTATTGGTTTTTTTGGCTCATTGTTATAGACCAAGCCACACAGCTAGTTGACGGCTCAGACAAGAAGTTCTCCTGATTCTTGGTTCAGTGCTCTTCTCACTGTGCAGCACTGCCTCGCCCATCTATTCAAGATTCAGATCATCATGAAAGAAAGATGCATGCAGAAGTAAGATGTGCATATCATACAGAAATATGTCCTCTTCAGCAGACACACCCATCAGCACACTTGACTTAGTTGCACAGCAGATATACCAAAACGAATTTAAGATGGAAAGTGTGATAGATGCTTTTACAGATGTACTATTTAACTCATTTCATATTACTTAATATTTAACACCATTTGGAAATACTTTTTCTCCTTCAGCCAAAAGGTTTTCACTGTTTCTAATCACAACATCAACCTCTGTTGAAAAGCCTGTCTGTCTTCTTTTTAAAATGTTTAGACACTTCTGATCTAAGAAAAGGCAACTTGTCAAATAGAAGGAATCCTGGCTAAGGGTCAAATGTTTAGGCCTCTGCACCAGCTACCTGGGAGCCTTGAATAGTTCTCTTAAGTTCTCTGAACTCCATTTTCACTTCTAAAAATGTGGGCTAGGGACTCTGGTTTCAAAAGTATCTTTCACATCTTAATTTTACGCTTTATGGTCTAAGTTGAGATTTATAACGGATAGGCCAGAATCTAAAGTTCCAGGTAGTATATACAAGTTTCTGGATATTAGAAACAACTTCAGCAACTATCATTTTTATATTTTAAGCTGAGTTTAGCAGATGAGATAGCAATTGGAGAAATCTGTTGGCATGAACAAAGTTATCTTCTTTAGTGTGGAAAGTGAATTTCTTCTGGTTGGAAGGTATCATAAAAATGAACTTGAGGCTGTTGTTGTAGTGGTGTGAACAAATGGTTATAATGTCTCTTCAAATTATTTAGCCACATAGAAAAATAATTCAAGAACTCAGATTTGTTTTTTATTTTTATTGATAAATCAAAACAACATACAGACATGAACATTCTTAACATATAAATGTTCCATATATGGTGTACAATCAATGGCTCACAATATCATCATATGGTAGTATATTCATTAACATGATCATATTTTAGAACTCCAGAAAAAGAAACAAAAAGAAAAAAGAAAAAACTGATACATACCATACCCCTTACCCTTCTCCCTCATTGACCACTAGGATTTCCATCTACCTGATATATTTTAATCTTTGAAGAGCTCAGATTTTGAGATAGGTCTTTGACAAGGTAACTACCTGCTTTTCTGCTACCAGAGATACAATAGTCATAGCCAAGAACAGAGTCCCAAGAGCTAATAAAATTTTCTAGTTTTTGCCTCATGGAACAGGGAAAGGAAGAAGCTAAAAACATGGTGAATCTTGAGAAGCTGCTGATAGATAGCACACAGGCTTGTCTGATGATATTTGCTTGTAAACTTATTCAGCAGGTGCATACCAACACACTTGAGGCCAGCTTTCTCGGAAATCACAGATCTATGTGCCAGCCTTAGGAGGACCCTAAGGCAAAATGTTCTGGTCACACCTGGAGACAACACATGGTTTAGTTTAAGCTCAATGGATCAAATAAAAATTAGTGAGAAACATACAAAATTGTACTTAAGTGTGTACAACTTTAAAACCCAGCTTTAAAGGACTAATTATTACTGTATTTATTTTGTGTTAAATTTTCATCAGCTTTATTTTTAAATTTTCTATAACAAATGCCAGGCCAAGTCCACACTTCTTCCTATAAATAATTTACAGGTAACCTCTATTAAGTATCTACTATGTGAGGGTATTAGGGGATAAAAGTAGATTTAAGCCATGGACACTGACACAAAGTCAGGCAACCTAATGGTAGAAAGAGGTCGCTCCCATGAAAAGATGACTAAATCCCTCCATTCCCTCCAGAGACCTTGAGGCAGTTGGCCTGAAAACTGGCCCACCCACTAGTTCTGACCTTCCTTTCTGATATCCGTGTTCCCGGATCAAGCAAGCTCAAGTTCACTGGCCTTTTGTACTTTGTGGCCTTAATTTCTGGCTAATGTTTTGGGGGCTGTGTCCTATTGCCAAGTTGCTCATTTTGGATTTATTTCCCTCTCTTCATGGTATTCCAACCGCGTAGAAAGCATACCTATGTGAAGATACCAGCTACCTCATCAAGCCATAGTCTGAGAATCAAAGGTACAGATTGTGTATCGATAATCAACAAATTGCCAACAAGTATTAGGCATTATTATTCCTAGATGGTGTGACATTGGGGTTAAGAGTTAAGACACCTGGGTTCAAATCTTAGCTCCATCCATAGATGCGTGACCTTGAGCAAGGTATGACGCCTCAGTTTCTCTGTTTGTAAAATAAGCACAAAAACAGTAGTAGTACCTACCTAATAAGGTTGTTTGAGAATGAACATAAATTGTGCTTGGCATGTAGTAAACCTTAAAAGTTGGTTACAACAGGTAATAAGGAGTACATTTCAGTTTTTGCCTTATGTGCTTAATTTAACTTCCATAAAACAAACAAACAATACGATTCCACTGTATCATCATCATTGTTATCATCATAACTAAACAAGACTTATTCAGCAAAAAGTGATCACACTTTGAGTAGAGATATGAATGAAGCTGATCTGGACAGGACTAAGGTAGCTCAGAATACAAGGTAAAGGAAGATACCATCCATATTTTAAAACTTGAACTATTGTGTGAGACCAAAGAGAGAGAGGTTTATTTGGTGCAAAATTTATACTTTGGGTAGTGTATTTCCTAATTTAACTCATATGGTCATACACTGTTAGTGTATGGAATCTTGAATAGGGTGTGAAATTTTGTTGGCTCATCAGGTTACTGTGATGCCGATATAGCCCAGAGTAATTTGGGCAGTGAATAAGGAAGTATTTGCAAAGTCCCCTTGCAGGACTTGGGAGAAAGGAGGAAATATTCAACTTCACCAATCAGAGACTTTTTCATATTCTAGCAAGCAGTGGGAACAACCAAATCAATAGGTCAAGTCCTCAATCTGGGGTTTGCCCCAATGAAACTTGTTCCTGCAAAGGATTGACTGAGCCTACTTAAAATTAGGCCTAAGAGTCACCCCCAGAAAATTCTCTTTTGTTGCTCAGCTGTGACCTCTTTCTCTAAGCCAACTAGGCAGGTGAAATCACTGCCCTCCCTTCTAGGTAGGACATGACTCCCAGGGGTGTAAATCTCCATGGCAACCTGAGACACAGGATGAGCCAGAATTTGACATCAAGGGATTGAGAAAGACTTTTTGGCCAAAAGGGGGAAGAGAAAAATGAGACAAAATAAAGTTTCAGTGGCTGAGAGATTTCAAACAGCGTTGAGAGGTTATCCTGGAGGTTATTCTTATGCATTATACAGATATCTCTTTTTGTTTATGATGTATTGGAGTTGCTGGAGGGAAGTGCCCAAAACTGTTGAACTATGTTCCGGTAGCCTTGATTCTTAAAGATGATTGTATAAAGATATAACTTTTACATTGTGACTGTGTGATTGTGAAAACCCTGTGTCTGATGCTTCTTTTATCCAGGAATGGACAGATAAGTAAAAAAAATGTGGATAAAAAAATAAAGAATGGGGGGTCAAAGGGTAAACAAAATGGGTAGATGGAAATACTAGTAGTCAGTGACAGGGAGGGGTAAGGGGTAAGGTATGTATGAATTTTTTCTTTTTATTTCTTTTTCTGGAGTGATGCAAATGTTTTAAAAAGGATAACGATGATAAATACTCAACTATGTGATGATATTGTGAGCCACTGATTATACACCATGTATGGAATGTATGTGTGTGAAGATTTCTCTATAAAAATATTAAAAACAAAATGAAATATATATGCAACATACTTCCAATTTGTTAAAAGTAAGTATGTATCCACCTAATGAAAATTATTAGAAAATTCAAAAAATACATCAGAAACAAATTAAGGATAAGAAAAAAACAATTATTTATTATGTATTTATTTCCTTTGGATATTCAAAGGTAGAACAAATGTAGTTCCAGCCTTCTTTGTGTCTCCATTAGAAGTTCAGGGGAGCTGCCGCCCTAGCCTGTGTGCATTCAGACCCTGAGCTCTTGGAACTGTGTCGGCTTGGGGAGGCTAGAGAACAATTTGGGCCTTGGTTCCTGATTCCTGCTTGGCTCCAGCCCCCTTGATTTTTTTTTTTTTTTTTTTTTTTTTTTTTACCATCTAAAGAAATGTATTAGAGTGATTGTGGGATTTTAGAAAAATCATGCATAAAATACAGGATTCTCATCCACCACTCTGTTATTAACATCTTACATTGACGTGGTACACCATTTACCTCTCCTCCATTTCTGATTTTTGATATGACCCCGTCTGCACTGGGTTTTGCTTTTGGATGTAGGTCCTTTTCTCTCATTCCGAGACTTAACTGTGAACCAACTTCCTGGTCATTCGTGTAGGTTATGCCAGTCATCGGTGCTGGCCCTGGGACCATGTTTCATCATCAGTCCCTTCAGAGTGCAGCGTCCCCATGCCAACTGGCTTCTGCCTCTTTGACCTTGCTGTACCTAGCACCTACTGAATGACTAGCCATGCACCGAGTGCAATGTTTACCAAATGCTTAATTGTATGGGCTACAGAATTCACCTTCTGTGTACCAGATAGCACTGAGCCAAGCTCACTACTTAGTATGTTGTATTTTGAAAATATGTTCATCTCCTATCTCTCCAGTTAGTTTTTTTTCATTTTTTTTCTTAAGTTATGATTTTTCTATGCAAAATGCTTTGTTTTTTTTTTTAATTTTTTTTATTAATCAAAAAAAAGAAAAGAAATTAACACAACATTTAGAAATCATTCCATTCTACACATGCACTCAGTAATCCTTAGTATCATCACATAGATGTATGATCATCATTTCTTAGTACATTTGCATCGATTTAGGAAAAGAACTAGCAAAACAGCAGAAAAACATATAGAATGTTAATATAGAGAAGAGAATTAAAATAATAATACTAATAAAATATATATATATATATATATATATAAAGGAAAAAGAAAAAATACAAAAACAAAAGATACAAACAAACAAACAAAAAACTATATTTCAGGTACAGCTTCATTCAGTGTTCCAACATAGTTACATTACACTTAGGTATTATTGTGCTGTCCATTTTTGAGTTTTTGTATCTAGTCCTGTTGCACAGTCTGTATCCCTTCAGCTCCAATTACCCATTATCTTACCCTGTTTCTAACTCCTGCTGGTCTCTGTTACCAATGATATATTCCAAGCTGATTCTCGAATGTCGGTTCACATCAGTGGGACCATACAGTATTTGTCCTTTAGTTTTTGGCTAGACTCACTCAGCATAATGTTCTCTAGGTCCATCCATGTTATTACATGCTTCATAAGTTTAGTCTGTCTTAAAGCTGCATAATATTCCATCGTAGGTATACGCCACAGTTTGTTTAGCCACTCGTCTGTTGATGGACATTTTGGCTGTTTCCATCTCTTTACAATTGTAGATAATGCTGCTATAAACACTGGTGTGCAAATGTCCGTCTGTATCTGTGCCCTTAAGTCCTTTGAGTAGATACCTAGCAGTGGTATTGCTGGGTCGTAATCCATTCTGCCATTCTATGTCTTTTGATTGGGAAATTCAGTCCATTAACTTTTAGTGTTATTACTGTTTGGATAATATTTTCCTCTACCATTTTGGCTTTTGTATTATATATATCGTATCTGATTTTCCTTCTTTCTACACTTTACTCCATACCTCTCTCTTCTGTCTTTTCGTATCTGACTCTAGTGCTCCCTTTAGTATTTCTTGCAGAGCTGGTCTCTTGGTCACAAATTCTCTCAGTGACTTTTTGTCTATAAATGTTTTAATTTCTCCTTCATTTTTGAAGGACAATTTTGCTGGATATAGGAGTCTTGGTTGGCAGTTTTTCTCTTTTAGTAATTTAAATATATCATCCCACTGTCTTCTAGCTTCCATGGTTTCTGCTGAGAAATCTACACATAGTCTTATTGGGTTTCCCTTGTATGTGACAGATTGTTTTTCTCTTGCTGCTTTCAAGATCCTCTCTTTCTCTTTGACCTCTGACATTCTAACTAGTAAGTGTCTTGGAGAACGCCTATTTGGGTCTATTCTCTTTGGGGTGCGCTGCACTTCTTGGATCTGCAAATTTAGGTCTTTCATAAGAGTTGGGAAATTTTCAGTGATAATTTCTTCCATTAGTTTTTCTCCTCCTTTTCCCTTCTCTTCTCCTTCTGGGACACCCACAACACGTATATTTGTGCGCTTCATATTGTCATTCAGTTCCCTGATCCCCTGCTCAAGTTTTTCCATTCTTTTCCCTATAGTTTCTGTTTCTTTTTGGAATTCAGATGTTCCATCCTCCAGTTCACTAATTGTAGCTTCTGTCTCTTTAGATCTACCATTGTAGGTATCCATTGTTTTTTCCATTTTTTCTTCTTTGTCCTTCACTCCCATAAGTTCTGTGATTTGTTTTTTCAGATTTTCTATTTCTTCTTTTTGTTCAGCCCATGTCTTCTTCATGTCCTCCCTCAATTTATTGATTTGGTTTTTGAAGAGTTTTTCCATTTCTGTTCGTATATTCAGCATTAGTTGTCTCAGCTCCTGTATCTCATTTGAACTATTGGTTTGTTCCTTTGACTGGGGCATATCTTCAATTTTCCGAGCGTCATCCATTATTTTCTGCTGGTGTCTGGGCATTTGATCAGATTTCTCTGGGTGTGGGACCCGGCTGGTTGAAAGGTTTTTCTGTGAAATCTCTGGGCTCTGTTTTTCTTTTCCTGCCCAGTAGGTGGCGCTCGTGGCGCTCGTCTGTCTGCGGGGCCCACCAGTAAAAGATGCTGTGGCTCCTTTAAATTGCCAATCCGAATCTCCCAGTCGGCCCGGGAAACCGCGCGTGGAGGGGGGGGTTGCCGGCCGCCGCGGCTTGGGGGAGTGCCGGTCCAATTGCCCAGCTGGCCCGAGATGCCAAGCGTGGCGGGAGGGCCCTGCTAGCCAATGTTCCCAGTCAGACCGGGGAGCCATGTGCGTGGACGGGACCCCAGTCGCCAGCTGCCCCGGCCGGGAAAACGCGCGCCCCTCGGGTATCTCACCGCAGCGGATTCTCCCTGCCCGTTCAGCCGTTCCAGAATGGGGTACGCTGTCTTTTTGGTCTCTGTCGTGGCTCCGGGAGCTGTTTTGTATTGTTTCTGTTTCTTTAGTTGCTTTTCTGGAGGAGGAACTAAGACCCGCGCGTCTTACTAAGCCGCCATCTTCTCCCCACATCAGTTTTTTTTCATTTTAACAGGCAGAGATGTTCGTATTTTCATTTGGTCTCTAGTATGGTGATACTTTTCATAAATATTTTTTACTGACTGTAAGTTTAATGATAAAGGAGAAGAGGTAGTTTATCTTAATGTTTAGTTAAACCATTCCCATATACCTGTTATTCCGACTATATAAGCATGATGGAGGTAATAGCACTAGCATAATGATCTGTAGGGGTTTTGCACAGTGCACAGGTGTGTAGAAAACTTATTATGGGATTTTCAGCATATAAAGATGACAGCAAACACTATAGCAATCATGACAAATAAATAAAAGTATATATGAACATAAATAAAAGCAAGTTTTATTGGAGTAAAAAAAGCCATTTCCAAAATTATTAAGTCAAAATCCATCTTCTTTACTATTGAATTATTTTAGTGATATTCAAAATCACAGGTAAAATGAATTATAATATTGGTGATTGACCCTTTTTATAGATATTTGCTTTGGGAAGAGCTAGAAGTAGCCTCTTTATTGTTGAATGACTTCTATTTTTTTCTTCAGTCTATATATTTATGCTTATTACTTTGTTTTTGAGGAGACTTCAAAATATGCACTGTATGCTGTACATATAGGATTCCTACAAATTATAGCTGGAGTATGGCAGTTCCATCCTGAAAACCAAACATTTATTAGTTCTGTTTGGTTTTTAACATCTTCATATGCTGGACTCACATGCACGCAAAGAAACAGACACACACACCCTCTCACTCTATCAGTAAGTATCGTTTGGGTTCATTAAAAGAAATTTTTTTATCAATGCTAAGTCTTTCCTTTAATAATAATTGATTTGGGAATAATTCGTTATATTTGCTCCAAGGCAAGTTCACCATTTATTCAGTTAAGTCCTGGCTCAAATCAAATTATGTGTACGTGAAATTAATTTGCTTCACATGGAGTCATTTACTCCCAAAGAGATGTGTAGGTTTCTGGCTTTTCCTTCTGGCGGTAGCTCAGAAGAGTGCCCACCTGGGTCCGTCACATTTTCACAGACTGTGTTTTGCAACATGACACACTTGGATGTGGGGCGGGGGGCGAGGAACTCCAGCAGGTGACTTCTCCGAGTGACGTCCTATTAAAAGGATCAGAGAAGTGTCTGCTACAAGGACAAATGGCTAAAATGCAAAAGCAGTACAAACAACCACGAGATAAGCTTCAAAAGTACTGAGAGTATTTTTTAAATAAAATAAAATACTCCGACAAAGTATGCAGGTCCAATTAAAGAGTCTGGCAACAGGAAAAGGAGGCTGAGCCACTGGCTGAAACCCAGCCACGGGCCAGAAAGGAACATTCGGAGTGACAGGAGATGAGCCGACGCCACTTTAAAAGACAGGAACAAAACAAAAGCAGAATAAGGTAAGAACTGACAGAAGGGAAGCGGCAGAAGACGAAAGCACTATGAGTAGTATATAGTTAGTATGCTAGAGGAAATAAAAACACCCGTGCAGTATACGAACTGCAGACTTAGTGCAACTGAAATAAAGGTTTGACATAAAACCGAGTCAACAGCTAAATTACACAATGTGCTGATGATAATGCAGGCAGGACTGGTGGGCCTAACAGTAGAAAATGAGTTTAAACTTCACATAATAGGGTGATATGAGAAAATACAATTAGGCGTATCAATTGAAGAAATCATTCCTGTAACCAAGGATTGGACCTTAACCCTCAGACTGAATAGCAGAATCTGCTTTTCCATTAAAATGTCAAAAACAAAAACTGTTGTGTTAACAGTAAGACGTCAAAACTGTTCTAAGAATTTACTTCTCCATATTTGGTTCATAAAAGGATTTAAGGAAAAATATAGAAATCTAAGAAGGATTTTATGAACACCACAAGTTTAGCTTATAAGTAAGCTAACTTTTACATTTCAAAGCAAAAAGATGCTGTCTCAGACTTAGTGAACCTAAATCTGTTTCATTGGTAGATTCCACCTGAAAAAATAATCAAGGGTAGATGTGAGACATGGAAAGGTAATAGATTAATATATTAACAAACAGTTACCATTATAAAGTAAACTATTAAATTAGACACACCATATTTTTAAAATTATAAGAAACTGAGTACTATGAGATCTTTCAGAAACTACCTACAAAGGGGTAGAGCGAGTGGAGAGGATAAACACAATTAAATTCTTATCCTCTCTTGAATGGCAGCATTTATTTAGTCAATTGAGGAAATTAAAAATACAAATTTTTATTAAAATGGATGACTGCTTTTAAGATAGTACATGTTAAGATTAATTTTGACCTAGTTATGAAGGAAACAGTTTAAAATTTGAAATGGAAGTGAAAAGCATAAAATTATCATAAAAATAAACAGTAAATTTTATCTAGGACTCAAAGCATATTTAATATATAAAGAAAATGGACTAAAAAAGTTGGCTGGATTTAATGGGTGCACAGGGGGTTCAATGGTAGAATGCTCACCTTCCACGTGGGAGACCCAGGTTCAATTTCTGGACCATGTACTGCACCCACTTCCCGCCCCACCCTCCTCCACAAAAGTTGACTGGATTTAAAAATAAAAAGGTCTTAAAGGGACACATGTAATACCTCTGAATTTTTGTGTCCAAATACCATAGTAACACAATATCAGCAAGAAGAATGTATAGAAACATTAGGTTGTCCTTTCTTACTGATTTTCCAGAATTCTTTATATATTCTGAATTCCACTTTTTTAATAGTTTTTTATAGCTTTTTTTATCGTGTCATCTGTTGCACAGACAATTTTAATTTTGAGGTTGTGAGATTTATCAAACTTTTTCTTTATGCTTTGACTTCTGTTTAATATATCCTTTCCACTTGAATGATATAAAGTTATTTCTCTGTATTCTATTTTAAGTGTTAAAGCTTTGCCTTTTCACATTTAATTATTTGCTTCACCTGAAGGAGAATATTTTGTATGATGTGAAGTTGGAATATAATTTTATTTTTTTCTATCTGGATAACCAAATTGGCCCATAAAAATTGTCCCTATTAATTAATTGATTTGTTAAGCTACGTCCACCATATAAGAATTTACTATAGAAGGGTAAATCTGACTCTGAGTTTTCTTTTCCTTTTCTTTAGTCTGTTTGTCTATGCCCTCACAATCATAGTATTAAACTGAGTACTGTGTAACTGTAACTGTGTGACATGATACTATACTTGGAAGATCCTGATAAATCTACAGCAAAGTTACTTGAGCTTATAAACAAATTCAGTAAGGTGGCGAGATATAAAATTAATGTGCAAAAACCAGTAGCATTTCTATACACAAGCAATGACCTAATGGAGGAGTCAGAGGAAATATTCCACTCAAAATAGCAACTAAAAGAATCAAGTACTTAGGAATGAACTTAACTAGGGACATAAAAGACTTGTGCACAGAAAACTACATAACATTGCTAAAAAAAAATCAAAGAAGATCTAAATAGGTGGAAAGACATTCCCTCCTCATGGATAGGAAGGCTAAATATAGTTAAGATGTCAGTTCTACCCAAACTGATCTACAGATTCTACACAGTACCAATCAGAATTCCAACAACGTACTTTGAAGATTTGGAAAAGCTAACTACCAAATTCATCTGGAAGGGAAAGAGACCCCAAATAGCTAAAAGCATCCTAAAAAAGAAGAGCGAAGTGGGAGGATTAACACTCTGTCTTTAAAACCTATTATAAAGCCACAGTGGTCAAAACAGCATGGTACTGGTACAAAGACAGAAGCATTGACCAGTAGAATTGAATTGAGAGTGCAGAAATAGGTCACCAGATCTTTGGCCAATTGATTTTTGACAAGGCCCTCAAATCTCTGAACTGGGACAAAATAGTCTTTTCAGTAAATGAGCATGAGAGAACTGGATATCAATAGCCAAAAGAATGAAAGAGGACCCCAGTCTTATACTCTAATAAAAAATGAACTCAAAGTGGATCAATCACCTAAATATAAGAAGTAGCACCATAATGCTTGTAAAAGAAAAGACTTAGTAATAGGAGGTAGCTTCCTAAACTTTACACCCAAAGCACAAGCAACAAAAGAAAAAGCAGATAAATGGGAACTTCTCAAAATCAAATGCTTCTACACCTCAAAAGACTGTCAAAAAGGTGAAGAGGCAGCCAACTCAATGGGAGAAAATATTTGGAAATCACATACTGGACAAAGGTTTGATTTCCTATATAAAACAAAGAAATCATACAACTCAACAACAAAAGAACAAAGAACCCAATTATAAAATAGGCTAAAGATATCAACAGGCATTTTTCTGAAGAGCAAATACAGATGGCTCAAAAACACACGAAGAGATGTTAGTTTCCATTGGCTATCAGGGAAATGCAGATCCAGACTACAATGAGATATCACCTCACACCTATAAAAATGGCTGCTGTTAAACAATCAAGAAACTATAAATGTTGGAGAGGATGTGGAGAAACTGGGATACTTACACACTGCTGGTGGGAATGTATAATGGTGTATCCACTATGGTAGACTGTTTGGCATTTCTTTAGGAAATAAAATATCTAGTTGCCCTATGGCCCAGCACTAGCACTACTTGTTATATACCCAGAAGAGCTGAAAACAATGACTCAAACAGACATTTGTACACACCAATGTTCATAGCAGCATTGTTCACCAAAAATGATGGAAACATATTCCAGCCAAAAGATGGAAACAAACCAAATGCTCATCAACACTCAGTGGATTAGCTAAATGAGGTATATATATAAAATGGAATATTATGCAGCAGTAAGATGAAATAAAATCCTGAAGCACATGACAAAATGAATGAGCCTTGAGGACATAATGCTGAGTGAAATTAACCGGACACAAAAGGATAGATACTGTATGATTCCACTTTTATGACCATGGAAAAGGTAAAATCAGAGGCTTATCATTTCTGTAACTGTGTAATAACTTTAACATTATAATTCTTCTTGAAAAATACTTTGTTTTTCTTCATATTTGTTTTGACTATTAATGGCTACTTTTACCTCCAATGAGTTTCTTAATCAACTTTTAATGAAGTTGCATTGATTTATAAATTAATTTAAGGAAGGATTGACATTTTAAAGATATATAGCTTCCTTCCCATTAACATTATGTAACACTTGATTCATTTTAAGTCTTTAAAAATAACTTTCAGTGAAGTTTTTAATTTTCTTCAAAAGATCTTGCATGTTAAATACCCACAGCTCTCTAACTTTACTTATATTTTTCAGTTATCTTTTAAAAATTACATTCTCTTATTATTTCATATATGTCATACAGTTTTAAAAATTTACAAATCTGGAATTGTACTGCTTATTTATTTAACATTTTCCTGGACTTTTTGGGTATCTTCCCAAACAAGATTTTCCTGCATTAATATTCCAGTATGACTGTACATTAATTTGTTTTATTATTTCCTTTATTATTGGCTATTTATATGTATCTCTAATTTCCACAACTTTAAATTAGACTGTGATGGATAGCTCTTTTGTTGTATCTTTGCACACAACAATGATGATCTCTTCGGAATCCACTCTTAGAATTGAATTGATGGGTATAAATGTATTCACTTGCACTTTTGATATATATTAAAACAATCAAAATAATGGTGATTGATTCAGAAATTATTATATATCATGTAAAAGAATATTCTGCAAGTATCACAAATTTTGAGAAATAAAAATATATTTAGTGACATGGAATATATCATGAAGAAAGCAGATTATACGTAGTATTTAAGCATTTTATTTATATAGACATAATAAAAGATAAAGAAGAGAGTGAGCGAATAAATAAATGAATGATTCTGGAAGGGTATGCAACCAAAGGTTAACAACAGTTAGTCCTGGGTAAGGAGGGCTTTACATATGATTTCTTTTTTTAAAGTGTTCTCATGTCTATGTATCTTCTATTGACGAATACAAAATTATTCTGAATAAATATATAGGACAATTTTAATATTCTTATATAGGCTTTGTGGGATAACATTTCTCCTTGATTTCTCCCATCTTTTAGGGGAGAAAAACTTTCTTCATAGCAACTCTTTTCTTTCTAAATGTGTCTTCCTCTCTTTCAGCCATATATTGTTGTACGTAGCACACAAATTTCACAGCTGTACCCAGACCTAACAATTGTAATTTAGGTGAGCTGAGAACTATCATCCTAAAGTAGTCCTATGGCTGATTTCTTGCATATTAATATGCCTGCCAGTTGCGTTTGTGCTTTTTGATGAAGTGCTATTGCCAAAGCAAGAACACCGGAAGGCGGCTCAGTGTTTCCACTTCCCTCCCTGCTTAGCATCAACACACTGATGGTGGGTGTGATTCGTGAGGCTTTAGAGAAATAGGTTAACTTTTCCATCCCTATATCAAACTGTTTTCAGTCCCTCTTGAAGTTGAGTGGAACAACACTAAGTAAAGAAAAGAGCTTTCAGGAACAATGACAGCATTCTAACCAGTGGAGAAAAAGATTGTTCTGAAACAATAACTCATGCCCTCTCCTTTAATTTGACTATTTTCTCAAGGCAATGTGGCAAAAAGATGGATGGTTTTATGTTTAAAGTAATTGTTTCCCCAGCAAGACGTCCCACTGTCCTCGGGTTTCTTTTAGAGGGCTCTGTAACTGATACGTGGTAGCTCATCCTGATTGCTGGCTCCCTATCCCCTACCAGTACGCACTGTTCTTCAGATCTTGAAGCTGAAATATTTTTATTTGGGCAGCTTCTGCAATCAAGGTAATTCACCCTATCTTCAGAGAATATGATGGAAAAAAAAGCAACCTAATCTCTATGACCTTAAACTTCCACTGAAACTTAGAAATGGGGTAGCTCAGCGGGAGAGAGCTCTGTGCTAATGACACCAAGGTCACAGGTTCAGTTCCATTAAGGTCAGTGAAGCTCAAAGGAAATGACCCACTGCATTGGCCAGCCTCCCTGGGACATCTGCTAGTCAATCCCAGTGACACAAAGGAGCTTGAGTCTTATAGTGACTCATGCCCCGAAATAGGCAATAGGGCTGGGGAGAGGGGCATTAGAGCTCCTTCTAGGACTGCCCTGACAAAGCACCACAAACTGGATGGCTTAAAACAACAGATATTTATTATCTCACTGTTCTGGAGGCTGGAAATTCAAAAGTCACCCATAGGAGAAAATCTGTTCCATGCATCTCTCCGAAGCTTCTGGTGGTGACTTGCTGGCAATATTTGTTGTCCATCCCCCTGTTGTCTGTTCGTCTGAATGTGTCCGAAGTTCCTCTTTTTCACAAGGACAGCAGTCAGATTGAATTAAGGGTCTATCTTACTTCGGTATGACCTCATTTTAGCCTGCCAAATTCCAGCTGCCACGGCCCTAATCCAAATAAATTTTCACATTCTAAGGTGCTGAGGATTAGGACCTCAACATCTCTTTACAGAAAAATTAAACTGGCTTTAGGAAGTAGGTGACAGTCCATGGCACTGCATTTGGTGGATATTCAGGGAGAGTGGGTTCCAGATACTAGAGGGTTTCAGGAGGCAGCTGCTGTATAAACCAGTGCCAAGATATCTGCCTGTACAGAGCAGGACAGCCAGAGGCAGGCAAGAGCTCTGGGGATGGAGTCCTTTCCTTGAAAATACATGGACAACTGCAAAAAATGGCTTCCCCATCTGCCAGTGGGTTTGGGGTTGAGCCTCATATCTGAAGGACTTAAGCAGAAGTATGGTTTTAAGAACTTGGTCAACCAAACCAGTAGTGGTGGGGTAGGGTGTGGACATGTCTTGCTGGGTTGGGGAGCATGATTTAATTATAGGCTTCACCAGATGGGTAAGGTGGGAATGCAGAAGGGCCATCTTCTCTGCATTGGTGGGCTTGGTGTCAGGGAGGGACTGGTCAGTGGGTAGGAGCCCTCAATGAATGCAGCAGTAGGGAGTTGGGATGGTGGAAACATAAGGACTAGGGAAGGGCATTGCAACCACTCAACATTATTGCAAAGACCAGGAAGAGGTTGTGTTCTATTGGCAGACACCTTTTTACCATCTCTGACAAAATTCTAGTGTAGTGCTGTTGGAAAGAACTTTCTGCAATGGCAGGAGCTTCTGTGCTGTCCCTGGTACCAGGTCCTAACAGGTGGCTACTGAGCACTTGAAATGTGGCTAGTGTGACTAAGCCATAGAATTCTTCTTTCAATTTAATTCTAATTAAATTAATTTTAAATTTAAATAGCCATACGTGGCTGGTGGGGTGGGGTTGGACAGAGCAGATCTAGATGCAAGAGTAAGTGAAGGCAAACCCCATGTTGAGAATAATGTAATTTAGTAATGATAAATAAATTAGAAGGACAAAGCTCAAGTGGGGCCTTTCTCCCAGCCTTGACCATATCCTCACCCTCAAAAAAGTAGACTTTATTTTTCAGTTTAGAAAACATAAACTCCTTTGTCTGGGACAGTGAATGGTCATCTCATTTTTGAGATTCAGCAGAGCCAGAGATCACATTGAATTCATTTCCCAGACCTGCTTGGTGCTGCAGTTTGCCCAGCTGTAAAATGGTGATTAAAATCTGACTGGCATTTGTATCACATGGCAGATAGTTAGTGGGTCAATTTCCATATTCCTGCAAATTGTATAGCAGTTATTTCCAAAGTCATTTTGAAAGCAGGCAATCTATTGAAGTGTAAGAAGAACCTTCTGTGTGGTTGGATGGTGCTTTATTTTAGATCGCATTTGGAATGTAATTTAGGAATTTCTTAATTTTTAAATTCAGTTGAAAGGAATTTTAGTTAATTGACCCAAAGGACTGGTGCTTTTGCTTTAATTTTCCGCAGTGCACTTAGTTTGCCTTTGTTTAATTTATGGCTAACACCCTTTCAAGCAACATCTCACTCAATCCCTAACTCTTTGTTGTTGTTGCGGGTACCATTTAAAAACAATTTAATCATGTCTTGCTTCAAGGAAGAGATGAACAGCTGGTGAAAATCCCCCAAGGTTTCTAATCCCACCAAAAGAAAATATAGTGTCAGAAGTTGCCTTGTACCATGACATTTGTGAAATCCAGGAAGGGACAGATCTTCTGCTCTGATAATGCTTCAACATCAACATCTTAACAGGGCTCTCCCCATGAGCCTTACTCTATCAAGAATGGCAAGAGCTGGAGAATGCAAACCTTAATGTTTTAATGCCTTTTTATGTATTAAAAAAGCTGGAAACTTAAAGTAGCTCTTTTACAAGCTGCATACTTACTGACTTTGGGTGAAAATCATTTTCTCAGATAACTTGAAACCTCATTGCTTATGTCTCTACACACCCCAAAGTGTGTCTTCTCCTCTGCCCCTAGTATTTCACTTCATATAACCTCCTGCTATTTAAGACACTTTCCTTAAGTCCTTCCCCCGCACATAAACAGAACATATTGGGCCATTAATGGAACTCATTATGCTCATTTGTCTTTGCCAAGAACTATTGAAAATGATCACAAATGACTATGTAATTATAATTAAGATTTTGTAGATGCATACGTTTTATTTTTAACAAGTTCATTCTGTTAAGTTTCACCTTATTTCAAATAATGACATTCGGTGGTACAAAGAAGAATTATTAAAATGACAGTTTAAGTGGTATCTTTGGCGGGTAAGCCAGTTATTGTATTCCACCATTGTAATGATTAGTTCATAATACACAGATAGTAACTCCAGGAAATTTATTCTCTTGGAATACCTATGAAGATAATGTAGAACAATTTATCTCACAGGTTTATTCTAGTAGTGCCTAACAACTGAAGTGATTTTCTCTCCATTTTAAGCCATATATTTCAGTTTTAATTGCATTCTCTTAAAGAAGGCTCAGGGTGATAGTTCAGATTTTGCAAAAATGTAATACTATCAGGAAGAGAACATGCATTCGATCTGCTTTTCATGTACTGGGCTAAAAATTATAAGCATCACCAAATCACTGGAAAATTCTTATTATAACAATCAGTTCCTTAATTCAGAAACGATTCTTTTTAAAGAATTGTGATAATCTTGTAATTTTCAAAGTAGCGTCTTTTTTCATTGCTCTTCTTGTTTCCATTCAAGACATTTCATCAGAACCTAAATTTGTCTTTCCTCTACTGTATGTGGTCTTTATGGGCTTCTTGCAGAAAAATAAATTTTTTAGTTTCATGAACCCTGTGTTCTATTCCTTCACTTTAAAATCATGGGAAAAATAACTGTCATTTCCTTATCCCTGTCTCCAATTCCCTCATCATTTTCAGCCAGCCAATTTTCTCTTTTTTTCTTCTGTCTACCATAAGGAACTTTTTATTGTGCCCCATTCACTGCAATTCAGTGTTCACAATTTCTTTGAGCTTCTCAGATTATCCTTTGTACTTATATCTACTTTTTCATTAAAAAAAAAGACTTCAATCTTCTTTTGACTTCATCATCTGTATATTGACATATTTAAAACCCATCTGCTTATTGACTGAACCAAATTTTTCTTCCTGCTTAATTCTACTGAATGTATAACTTCTGAATGTGTTAAAAATCATCACATACTGAGAGAATTTTCTGGCATGTTCAGGCTACAGCATTATGTGCACTGGAGCCCAAGTGTAATAGCTTATGATGAATACAATGTCGAGCAAAAATAATGATAATCTGCATATACGGTGTTCTGGACTTATAAGGAAAATCGCCATTTTACTAAAAACCTGACAAATGAAACTAGTATTGGAGATGGTATCAGAAATGGAAAAGGGTGGAGACATAGGCATTAGCAGCCTGGCTTCTAATTGTCTGCCAGACCCTAAATGTGTGTCTTTGAGCTAAGCCATTGTTATCTACTGACCCTTTTCTTTAAAAAAAAGGGAGGTTAAAATTTCAGATGTTTTAATGATTATGCACCCTCCAGAGTACATAATAAATAACCACTCCATAAATGTTAGTTTTCTTCCTTCCTGTGCTGGTTTGAAAGGATGTATGTCCCCTAGAAAAGCCGTGTTTTAATTAAAATCCCATTTTGTAAAGGCAGAATAATCCCTATTCAATACTGTATGTTTGAAACTGTAATCAGATCATCTTCCTGGAGGTGTGATTTAATCAAGAGTGGTTGTTATGCTGGATTAGGTGATGACATGTCTCCACCCATTTGGGTGGGTCTTGATTAGTTTCTGGAGTCCTATAAAAGAGGAAACATTTTGGAGAATGAAGGAGATTCTGAGAGAGTGGAGAATGCTGCAGCACCATGAAGCAGAGAGTCCATGAGCCAGTGACCTCTGGAGATGAACTAGGAAAATGCCTCCCAGGAGCTTCATGAAACCAGAAGCCAGGAAAGAAAGCTGGCAGATGATGCTGTGTTCACCATGTGCCCTTCCAGCTCAGGGAGACACCGTGACTGCATTTGCCATGTGCCTTCTTACTTGAGAGAGAAACCCTGAACTTCATTGGCCTTCTTGAACCAAGGTATCTTTCTCTGGATACCTTAGATTGGGCATTTCTGTAGACTTGTTTTAATTGGGACATTTTCTTGGCCTTAGAACTGTAAACTAGCAATTTATTAAATTCCCCCTTTTAAAAGGCATTCCATTTCTGGTGTATTGCATTCTGGCAGCTAGCAAACTAGAACACTTGCTAAAAATGTACTATTCTGCCTTGAATTTAGGTTAGATGAACTTTAGCCTAGATGTAACTGTTACTGGACAAAAGTGTTCTTTTGCCCAAGGCACTCAAATGACCAATTCCTGAGAAACACTGGGGTTTCAAAGAGAGGAAACCTTTATGACTAGACACATAGCAATCAAATTGCATATTGGCCCAAAAATCTGTCTCCTTAAACTGCAGTAATTCTGATAGTTTTATAGCATTAAAAGATGGGCAGGGTTTAGGATAATGAGCACAGTGGTCCCAGATGGTGTAATTAGAGTTGATCTAATTATTGATCATGTGCAGATTGATTACATGCTTAGTCACAGAACTTATGTAAGAAAATAGAGACCTTAATATGATGATGGGTGTGATTTTTAGTATTATAATGAGGTATAGGTGACTTATAGGCTAAAGTCTAAGCAATTGTGCATGTCAGGTGGGCACATTTTGGTTAGATACAGTCTCAGTTATCAAGATGACTTGAACTTAGGGTGGGTTAGTTCTGGGCTGACCCAGGACCCTTCATTAATAAACATTAGGGGCTGTCTTTAGTGGCCAGAAGACTCTAGAGTAAGAAAAAATGGGATAAATGGGTACAAGTGAAGGTTAGTCACAAGGGTTTTACAATCACAAGGGCACAAGATAAAGGCTGTACCATCATTATCAGAGGTCAAAGAAGCTGGATTACAATTCAAGGATTTCAGGATTTCCCTCTGTCTACCCTAATATACTAGAAGCAAAAAGGAACATCTATACAGTAATTTAGCAATCAAAATCTTCCCTTAAGTCCCAATTTCTTGGTTAGAACTCTTTCCTCTCATTTGATAATTATCTCTCAATCTTGAGGGATATCTGGGTGACAACTCTTTAAACTTCTTCAGGTCTGAAAAGGGGCATTGTCATTAGGGGGCAAAGGGGTGAAACTTGTTGCTGTTCTCTGGGAGACAAGTATTTCTGGGTTTCAGAGCTTATCTCTGTATTGAATCAATTTGGAGGTTTTAAATCTCTGAAAAGCAGAGACTTATTTTAATAAGTAAAATTTTATAGAGCCCAGGATATCTTTCAGGGTTTCTAGAAAAACCGTTGGTTGGGGTCTGGTTGAAACTTGCATAAAAGTAACCTCCAGAATGATCTTTCAACCCAATTTGAAATCTCTAAGCCATTGAAACTCTTATTTCTTTCCCCCCATTTGGTTAGTTAATCCCACAATGCCCGGGCCAGGTTCATCCTTGGGAGTCATGTCTCATGATGCCAGGGCCAGACTTAATCCTGAGGTTCATGTCCCACAATGCCAGGGCAAGATATACACCCCTGGAAATCATGTCCTATGTAGAGGGGAAGGTCAGAGTTTGGCATAGAGAGAGACCACAGTTGAGAAACAGCCGATATTCTCTGGAGATGACCCTTAGGCATTCATTATATGTGGGTTTAGTTTGCTATTAGAGAAAATAAGTCTCATAAGGGCAAGTCTCAAGATTGAGGCCTTGGCTTATTAAATTGGGGGCACCTCTTGCTTAAGAAAATGTCAGAAATTCCCCAGGTGGGGAAATTTAATTTTTCCAAGTAGAGTTTGCAAATATTTTTTATTTTTTGCCCAAAATACTCTGAAATGCATCAGGGTATAACATTAACTTGAAAAGAATATTAAGATTTTATTCCTTATTCTAGGTTTCATATCCAATAAATCTGAATTAGGATGTTTAAATAAACTGACCAGACAGGTTAAATCAGATAGTGTGCTATAGAAAATTTATATTTTGAACACGATAAACATATTTTTTTTGTCTCCCACAAAAGTTAAAGTTTTAAAATACAGACAATATTATCTTTTCCCTTGTATATGATCTACCTTAGCTTTAACCAGATTGGTTTCAGTCACAACTTTAATCTGAGTTTAATATTTTTCAGGTTTTTTTTTTCTTTTATTAGTTGCTTTATGTCGTAATGCTGACTTTCAGAGCTGGAGAAATAAATCTGAATCTCAGATTTAGATACTTAAAGTTCCGGGAAACTACTAGGTTATACAAAGAGCAAAGCATTTCAGAATATAATGAAAGTAGTTAAAGCTTACAATCTGAGCTCTAATTTTTATAAGCATTTTAAATGAAGCTACTTTCAGATATAAAATATTAGACAGTTGTTTTATATTAACAAACCATAGCAGAGATTTTGTTCTGCTTTACTTTTACACATTTACCAGTTCTGTTAATTAATAGATCAAATATAATTTATTTGTCCTGACCCCCTTTTAAAGTCTTTCCTTATGGCAGATGAAGCTGTGACCTATAGTGGATATACTTTGAGAGAAGTGTAGCAAAGTAGTACAATTGACAAGTAAATACGTCTGTTTCTATGATCTGTAGCTTTTTTTTTTGTAAAGAATAGCTAAAACCATGACTAAAAGTCCACACCATTGTTTAACATCATACAGATTAGTATCAGAATATAACTTGAGCAGTGAGAGCATTGTCAAATTTTTAGGGATTTTATACAATCTTGAAATAATATGAATAATATTTTACCTATACAAATTTACTAACAGGATAGAAAATCCCCTTTAAACACTGTAATACTTCCCAGACACCTCCTGTGCAATATACTCAACTATTTTAGCACCTTACTTTTACAAGGTGAAAGAACAAATTCTTTGTAATAGTTTTTCTTTAAAAAAGGAGAAGACTTGTTTTCTGCAATAAAGGATGATAACACCAACATAAACATTAATAAGGGTGTAAAATCTTTATTTTCAAAACAAAGTACTTGGATGATCAAGAAAAACTTAAAAAAAACTTTACATTAAGAGCACACTAACAATCGACATTGTTTGAACAAGGAGAAAACAAAACTTTTGTTTTGTATGAATACCAGGTTTCATACAAAAGCTTTCATTTTTGAAATTCAATTCAGCACTACCTTCAAAGGTCAGAAGAGCTCTAAGTTTGAAATATAATCAGTTTTTCAATATTGAAGGGATTTATATCCAGAAAAAAATCAAATTTTTCTCAAGTTATTCCCACGTGCTAAATAATACCATGCATATGTTAGTTTATAAAATTAAATTGTGTTTTTTTTGTTTTAATTATGGCTTTGAAAAACTAGCTCAGAGAGCTTTATTTATTCAAATGTAACTTTCATACTGAAAGATCTTACAAGTGTCATCTCTTTTGAAATGAGGTTTTTAGGGTTATTCTTTACCTACCTGCTTTTTAAATTCTTTCACATTTATATTTATGCCAATATTTATATTTACATTTATATTTATAAAATTGCTGTCTCACTGTATACCCTGGTAGAAGCCTATTTTAATTAGAATATAAACTTTTGAAGCTAAGAATTTATTTTTGCTATTCATGACAGCATTTACTAACAGAAATATACTGACTGACATTAACAAAGCCATTACAAATTTAATCTCTTCTACATACTGAGGTGACGAATGGCAAGGTAACTAAAAAAAGCCAGATTCTTTGAAATCCAGGTAATCCAAGTTTTAAAAGATCTGTTTGTATTTCTTATTAAACTTAACAGATTTTTAAAATAAGATATATTTGAAGCATCAGCATATTCTTATTTCATTAAATTTTATAAGTGTCATCATTACCAGGTACACTGCTCAGTTCATGTAACCTAACCATCTAGTTAGGCTAATTTTAAGAGTAATTTTGAGAGTGTACTTATAATACTAGCTTTTTTTATTGTGTAAATTTAGGGAAAACATACCCAAGCAGGATAAAATCTTATTTGTTCAATTTAAAATTTATGATAAAATTCCTTTTATCAGAGGTTGAAAAACGTCTCTTTGTTTTCATAATATCTGGAAATTGCAATTTTAAAAGCACATTGACTATCAAGTTCTGGAAAATACACTGCAATTTAAAAAATTTGTCCCAAGCCTAAGTCCAGGAAAACTTTTCCATATCTTTCAAAGACTTTTCATTTTACTTACTAAAATTTGGTAATTAGATTGTATTCAGTTACTCCTACCCCAAAACTGTTTATATTTTAATAATGATCTGATTACTACAGTTACCATTGCAAAGGTGTTAACAAACATTCTGTAGCAATTTTTATGTTTACCATTTCTTATCTCCAGGTCCAGTATAAGGATTTTAAATAACCCCTTCCCCCATCTTTCTGTGCCTTGCCTTCTCCCCAGAACTGCTTTAGGTGGTTAGGCCTTGGGTCAGGGACAGGAGAGGCAATGAAGCCTGGCTTCTTGAACTTGGTTTTGAAAGTTTTAGGTGAGGTTAAGGTGGGATTTGAGAGTCCCTATAACTTTCTTTTTTTTTATTTTTAAATTTTTTTTATTTTTGCATGGGCAGGCCCGGGAATTGAACCTGGGTTTCCGCAAAAGAGGACTCTGCCTTCTGAGCCACCGTGGCCTTCCCACCTCTGCCCTTCTTTTAACTATTTTCAATTATTAGATCTATTTTACTAAAAGCTGTGACCAGGACAATTCAAAAAAGGTCTTTGCTTTCTCCTGTAACTTTCTGCTGCCTTAGCGAAATTCCAGGGGCTGTTTCTTTCTTATGTCCCGGTTTGTTGGCAGTAATTACGAAATTAAGGCTTTTGAATCTTATGGCCCTGAGAGTTCTTCCCTTTTTTATTTCAGAAGCACTAATTTATGTATTTATATAAAGGGCCTATTTATTATTTTTAAACAGTTCAAATGGAGCTGGTTAAGAAGACTGTTAATTTGCTATTGTCATCCAGAGGTCTGAGGCAGACAGACACAAGTAGAAAGTATGTTACCCAGAAACACAGAAAACTTTTGAGGAGGACAAATAAAGGATTGAATATATTATCTCGTCCTATTTCTACCCTTTTTTGCAGAACAATTTTAACTGTAATATCTTTAATTTTAACTGTAATGGTAGTATTTTTATTTTAAATCATATTGAGGCCAGATTATATTACAGATATAAACTCTTTTTTTAAAAGACTCATAACTAAAGTTTTTTCAATTTTCAATACAGACCAAAGATTTCTTTTTTAAAGAATTTCCATAATCAGTAACCAGTTAGGAACACTTGATCAATACAAATGTCGTAGGGCACAAATTAACAATTTTTTAAACACACTTAACACATTATATTTAAGTAACACACCACTTAATAACTAGCCCAAACATACCAACTAACAATTAAATGGGCATTAAACACTTAACACACTGAATAACAATTAAACAAGCATTATACTCTTACTATACCCAGATAACAGACCAGCTAGCACTTAAACAGACCTATGTAATTTCATTAAATACCAATTAATTGTGGATTACTCATTTTCCAGTATACTCACCAGACAGATTTAGATCAGGGCCTCAAACCCTGTTCAGCAACATACCCAGAATACAGAAACGTGTAGTGTCAGAGCAAAGGGGATTGTTCTGAAAGCCGAACCACACCTTAAAGCCAGGTCCAAGGGGGCTTGAACTGCCGTATTAACTCCCCAATCCACTTTGACTCCTTGTTGACCCACTCACTCAGTCAGATATCCGGAAGTAGAACTGGAAACAGTTTTTCCCTTTGAAGCTTTTTAAGGCGCTAAAAGTCTCTGAAGTGCTGATAGAACAGAGAAACCCCTGTTGCCAAGCCTTTAGACTAAATTCAGTCCAGTGGCTGCAAAAGGCTAGGTTACCTGCTCAGCCTCCAGAGCCTCAGACATCCGTTCCCTCTCGGGTAGCCAAATTGTTACCTGACAAAGACACTGGATTCTTTTGCGTGATGCACTCAAATGACCAATTCCTGAGACACAGGGGTTTTAAAAAGAGGAAAACTTTATTTCTAGGCACATAGCAGGACAGCAGGTGGACTGTTGGCCCAAAAATCTGTCTCCCTAACCTGCAGTAATTCTGATAGTTTTATACTATTAAAAGATGGGCAGGGTTTAGGATAATGAGCACAGTGGCCCCAGATGATGTAATTAGAGGTGATCTAATTATTGAGCATGTGCAGATTGATTACATGCTTAGTCACAGAACTTATGTAAGAAAATGGAAACCTTAATATGATGAGGGGTGTATTAGGTAGGGTTCTCTAGAGAAACAGAATCAGCAGGGAACACTCATAAGTATAAAATTTATAAAAGTGTCTCACGTGACTGCAGGAATGCAGAGTTCAAAATCTGCAGGGCAGGCTGTGAAGCCGATGATTCCGATGGAGGGTCTGGACGAACTCCACAGGAGAGGCTCACCAGCTGAAACAGGAAGAGAGCCTGTCTCTTCTGAATCTTCCTTAAAAGGCTTCCAGTGATTAGATTGAGCATCACTCATTGCAGAAGACACTCCCCTTGGCTGATTACAAATGGAATCAGCTGTGGATACAGCTGACGTGATCATGATCTAATTCTATGAAATGTCCTCATCACAACAGACAGGCCAGCACTTGCCCGACCAGACAAACAGGCACCACTACTTGGCCAAGTTGACGCATGAACCTGACCGTGACAATGGGTGTGATTTCTTGACTTGTAGGTTAAAGCCTAAGCTGCTGTGCATGTCAGGTGTGCACATGTTGGTTAGATCCAGTCTCGGTTATGAAGATGACTTTGGACTTTGGGTGAATTAGTTCTGGCTGACCCAGGACCCTTCATTAATAAACATTAGGGGCTGACTTTAGTTGTCACAAGACTCTAAATTAAAAAAAACTGGATAAATGGGTATAAGTGAAGGTTAGCCACAAAGGTTTTGCAATCACAGGATACAAGATAAAAGCTATATAATCATTTTCAGGGATTAAGTCAGCTGGATTACAGTTCAAAGATTTCATGTCTGTGTACTCTAATATACCAGAAGACAAAAAGGAACATCTATACAGTAATTTAGTAACAAAATCACCCCTTAAATCCCAATTTCTCAGTTATATAACCATTTCACTAATCAAACACTATCCTTTTAGAATTACTGAGTAAGTGTACTACACAGGTTGCAGTTTTCACTTTGTCTATCAACTAAAACCTTATCAAATCTAAGGTAAGTATTAGGCTGAATAACTTGTCCAATCAAACCTCAACTAAATATCCTTTCTAGCTTTTAAGCTATTTCTATCATAGTTATAAACTGGTCTGTCCCCTGACTTGAAACTGTTTATTTTATAATTTTCTCAAGGCAGACCATTCAGGCTGTTTTCATAAGTGTAATGATAATACCTCCTTCTTTGGAAAATTCGAGACCTCAGATATTAACGTTTCCCTATGAATAAACTTAAAAGTCTAGGAATTCTACTGTAATAGATGCTTGCTTATTGATTCAAAGCCAGGATATTTTCAGATTGCTTATTGGAGACTCTATAATCACAATAGAAATATACTTTTTATACCATAACCACTTCCAAAAATATTGTAAGTTTGAAAACGTGTGTACTTACCAGTTGTCAAGCATCACAAAAACTGATGAGTTTGAAAAAGGGCAAAGTTCTGTGTTCTCTCCTTTAGGGGAAGTGTGCTGCTGGGGAAGCCTTTTCTTTACCAAGGAAGCTTGGAATCTGCCTATTAGTTTTCTGCCTATGTCTCCTTGAGGAATATATACTAATTATCTATCTACAGTTTCATGAGCTGCAAATAAGGTCTAAGAAATTTCCTTCAAAATTAAAGCAATAAGAGCATTTAAAAAAAATGGGGTTACAATCTTCTGATTCCCAATCCTTTATCCTTCATCATACCTAATTCCTGACTTTTTCTAAATGTGGGCTTTTAGAAATGGATTCTGGTGAACCTCTTATAGGGCCAGAGAAATACTGAATTTTCCTTGAAGAGATTCTGACTTTAAGGAATCAATGATGAAATGGGCCTATGTGATTGAAACATGTTAAACATGCCTGATAAGGTTTCTAAGCCTTGAAATGTTTTTACAGATTTACTTTTCCTTAGATTGCAAATGTATTTTATCTGGGTTTGAGACTGTTCTGACTGACTTGTTTTGGAATTTCTGCTTACACCCTATTATAGCCACCACTGATAGCAACTTTTGCATTTTGATGGAAGGTTTTTTCCTTCCACATTGTCTCTCCTTTCTCCCTTTTCAATAGTAAAATCTACATTTTATTTTTTTTTTTTTTAGGAGAACAGTAGTTAAGTCAGGTTGCTAAGTATCTTCCCACTGAAAGATAAGCATTCTGGAGAAGCACATAATTAGTGTTTGGCATTTGATAAACTAGCCTGTTTAAGACATTTTCAGTACAATTTGAGCTTTGGCAAAAGGTAAGCAAAAGATGCAGTTGATGTTTGGCAAAGTAAACAGATATGGATATTTGGATACACTACCTGAATCTAAATGCATTAATTTTTTTCTGAAAAGTAGATAAGAACTTGTGAGGATGAATAATGGAATTCAAATCAGTTAGAGAGAGAAACTTGATATTTAGGAATAAGTCACAATATAATAAATATGCTACCTTATTTAGATTGAATGGGGAGTCACTAATGCAGAAATATAGTCAGGGAAAAGGAAAATGGAGATTCTGTGGAGGAGAGGCCTCCCTTGTGCTATTATTACTAGTGCCACCAGGGAATGTTGTCTTCTTTGAAAGGCCCAGGTTCAATGCAGTATAGAAATATTCACTGATCCCTACTTAAAAAAGCTGATTTATCTACAAGGCAGAGTTAAGTCTAGTGGGAAGTACAAGGAACTAGGCACAGTCATTACCATCAAAACACTCAAACTTGGGCATGTTTCAGAGAGAGGGATTCTCTGGCATGGGGCAGTGGAGACTCCCTTGGCAAGAGTGTGGGGAAGGTGTTGCCCCTGATAGATCAGTAACGAGTGAGATATTTCTTTTTGCTGACCTCTATAAAAATAAAGATGGTAGAATTACGTCATCCTTAGGACCTTGATAATTCTTTGTTTTGTGTACTTGTATCAGTACCTGTCTAGATCAATATTTTAGAATTTAGAAATCTAACCCTGGTGATTCCTATTGGCCATGAGGATAAGACGTAAATCCATCATTTAATAAGTATTTATGGAGCCCTAATTTGCCTAGCAGTGAGTGTATAAAAGATCTCTAAGATATTTAAAGTGACAGAGTTCACAAATGAGACATAAAAAGGAATTTCCCTTTTGAAACCTTAAGAAATTTGAAATGCACCCACTTGAGGATTTGTTACTGCACCAGCTAAGGTGAACTGGCTTGAGATCCATTTGTAGAATCCTGTTTGAGGACCGTTCGACTGGCAGCCATGCCTTGTCAAAAGGAAAATAATTGGGTGTGGATGATTCTGGAGAGGCTGGGAAGACTCATCCATGACCAATGTAAAGACATCAGGGGCGTTATTTGCATCCTGCCCTGCACTGATGAGCATGAGACAAAGAAGAGACTCATGGAGAAGTGAGGAGACCAACTGATTCTTTTACAAGTTGGAGAAGGAAAACTGCAAGTCTGAATTACAGAGCAACTAAGGAATGGGAGTTGAGAGAGAGAAATCCACAGGCTGAACCTTAGTGTCTTATTTATTCTTCTTGGCTACAGAATACCTATCAGCAGGGGATGCAACGCGAAGATATTACAGGGAAATGAAGCCAAGGCAAGAAAAATGTGAATTGCTTTTTTCTTCACCCCGTAAATTCTGTTATTAATATATCAGATTCTTATAGAACAGCATACCATCACTGTCTCTACAAATGAGGTTTGATTAGCAAAATTTTTATTAAAATACACAGTAGTATCAAAAGTGAACAGTATACTTTTAAATCAAAATGGAAGACTTTGAGATCACGTGGTTGTGACTTCACCTATTCGACTTGGATTTTGACTCTTGGTTTCTGTTGTGGGAGAAGGTGGCATGATTTGACATGTAATTAAAGGTGTGGTAACCTGTAATTGATTTCCCATTCTTGACACTCCTTGCCCAGAGTTCTGGGAGAATTCCCAAACAGTGCATTCTTATATGAGAGCTACCTCCTTGATTACTTTGGTTTTTCCAAGGGACAATTTTTCAACAGGACAGGAACAAGTCAGGACAGAAACTCTGCAAGTCTTTTTCTAAAGTCCTGAAACAAATATTATCAAACTAAATTATGATCTTCCAGTATGATTCAGCTAAGACAGGGAAAGTGATTGGCTTTGCCGAACTTTAACAGTGACATATATGGATTATTTTTTCAATTGCAAACATAAATACACCCTACTTACAGAAAAGAATCATTGTATTATCCTGCAATTTGTTTATGTCAAATGCTTTTCAGCCTGACAATTCCAGTCCCACACGGCAGAGCCTAGGGTGTTGAAGGCTTGTGGGGACATGCCCATAAGAAGACAATCGTGACCACCCAGGGCTAATGGTGTGTTGCTGGTGTTTCCTTCCATCCATGCTGCAGCTGTTGCCTTCTGTGCTACCAAGTTCCTACTGCCACAGCAAGCGTGGACCTATCTCTGGATCCTGGGGTGAGGGAGAATCCAGACTGAGCTTGGGAAACGTGCCATGGGAGGATGGGAGGCCCTGATGTAAGTGGTACATTGAGAGCAGCTATCCCTGGATTCTAAATCAGGAGAAAAGAGGGAAAGATGTGCCCTTTTCACCTTCAGGAGGAATCACTGTTCATCCCTGCCCAAGAAGACTCATCAAAGGCAATCAACTGCCAAGAGTAAATCACCCCAAAGACAGCTAGCAGGAGAAGAACAAGACTGTTTATTTGAATTTGGGGTCTGATGGATAACCACTTGGGCTATTATGGTTCCCCATAAATACAGCCATTTATAGTGACAGATAAGCTGCTGAGGGGTGGGGGGAGGAGAACGAATTAGTTGATAAACAGCACCAGGGACCACTGAGCAACTAGCGGTTGTGATACCAGCCTGGTGGAACTGGAGGCAATTAATTCGTTTGAAACTGAAAATGGAACCAGTCAACCAATCCAATTTGCAGTATGTATACATCCTCCTACCCCACTATTAGCAGATCTTTTCTAAACTTATGTAAGGTAACAGAAATCAAACTTAGCTATATGGGGAGATATGGGAGGGCTCAAGCCTTGAAATTAGATCACAAGCTAATTAATTAGGTTACACATCTGGATCAAGGGATTTAATGCAAAAAGACAGATCCTATCTTCTTTCTTTTATTTAGCAATGATAAGATTTCTGTTACTTAAATGGATTATAACACATGATTTGCCTTCCCAGAAGGACCTGTTTTAAGGCCCACTATCATAAAATATCAAAAACGAATAGTAGCCTAGATGTTTCTGTGTATCAAAGTTATGGTATCAGTGTGCCCCATATGATTTGAGGTCATACCTGCAATTATTTATGTCCTCATCTGACGTATATTTATTGAAAACTAAATGTTCTGGATACATACTATACTAAACGAGACAGATGTACTCCATGTGCTCATGAACCAGGTCTTTGACAGTCCATTGTCACTGTTTTATGTCCTTAGTTGGAGAAGACTATAATTTAAATATTGCATTCAGCATTATGGAATAAAGATGTGATACACATTTCTGAGGCTCACTTTGGGTTTTCTTTTCCACTCAGAAAAAAAGTGTGTGCCTAGTAGAGTTAGACTAGAATATGTACTCCTCAAACACTTGTGTTTCGAATTACATAATTAAATATTGGGGAGCCACTTTTATGAAAGTAGTCCTATTAGTGGTCTTCAAGCCGTTTTGGGAGGATGTTGATATTAAAATAATAATAACCATAATATATTCAGGCATGCAATAAACAATAATTGAGGCCTGCTGTACATTGTATTGTGTTAGGTCCTGAGGTTGTAACCTTGAACGTGTTGACCTCATCTCTACAATCAATTTGGGATTGTACAGTTATTTAAATAATAAACGGAAAGTTGACAGTTTAGTTTTGATTTTGATAAGCGATCTGAAGGAGAAGTACTGGGTGCTATGAAGGCAGTGTTTGGTTGATTTAGTACAGAGGATCTGAGCAAATTTCCTTGAGGAAGCACCCTGGCTTGGGCTTGAAAAGATGAGCAGGAATGAAGCAAGGGAGGGGAGCGGAGTATGAAGGAAGGAGAATATTCTAGGCAGATGGAGCAGCATATGTGTGTGTGTTTCACTGACAAATCGAAACTCTTGATCGGTGAATTTTAAAACTTACATTGTCTAGGGAAGATAAAGAGTTGCAACAGGATTAACGCCGAGCATCCAGTGCTCATTGTGTACCCTGAAGATTGAGATGAAGGCTTTTCAGGTGACAAAGATAAATTTGGGGGGTAGTTTTGATTTCTAGGCCAGTGTTTCTGATAGCCTTGATTTTTCCTCTCTACCAAGTTCATGGTCTTCTACACATACAGCACAATTGTTTATAGAGTTACATTTGGACTCAAACTTTCAGGGGGGCAATTCAACTTTTTCAAAATAGCAGTACGAATGGTAAAGACTACTCATTCCAAACAACGGTAGGTAGCATAAAACAAACTTTAATATTATAATGAAAGCATTTCTTGCTTAGTATTTTAGAGATTTCCTAAATTTCCCCATGATAAACTTTTTCTGTTCTAGGATCCCATCAAGAATTTCGCATTACATTTAATCATCATGTCTCCTTAAACTCCCCTTAGCTGTGGCAGTTTTTCAGACTTTCTATGTTTTGAGGGACCTTGACAGTTTAGAGGAAGACTGTGCTGGTTTGAAACAATTATGTAACCAAGAAAAGCAACATTCTTCTAATCCAATCCTGTGGGTGCAGCCCTTTTGTGGGTGGGGCATTTTGATTAGGTTGTTTCCATGGAGATGTGATCCACTCAATTGTGAGTGGGACCTGTTGATTAAGAGGGAACATTTTGGAGAAAGCTCAGTCACAGACTTTGGAGATGGCAGAAGGAAAACATCCCAGGCGATGCCAGAAGCTGAGAGAGCTGTTTGAAACTAGAAGCCAGGAGAGAAAGGCAGCAGACATTGCCAGGTGCCTTCCTATGTGATAGAGGAACCCAGATGCCAGTCGCCTTAGGGGGAGCCTGGCCACAAACCCACTGTTCTGAAGGGGATGAGCATGTGCCCCAGAGATGGCAGAGAGTCTGCGTGCCACCCAAATGCCTCTCCCCAATTCTCCCCAGTGTTGCATCCCTCATCCCAGTGTTTGGAGAGAATAGAACTGCTGCTAAGCCCTTTGAAAGGGTGGGACTGCTGCTCTTTTAAGGCCTAAAGAAAAAACCATCATTATATAAATAACTCTCAGATTTTGAAATCTAGTGGAGTTTGCCCTGTAGGCTTGTGGAATTATCTGGGTCCAGCGACCCCTGTTTTCCTTCCAATTTTTTCTTATAGAAATAGGAATGTTTATCCTATGACTGTCTTGTATACTGGGAGCACATAACTTGTGCTAAATTTCATAGGTCCACAGCCAGGAGAGAATTTTGCCTTAGGAAAACCCACACATGTAACTGACTTTGATGAAATTTTTAAACCTTTTTTTATAGTGAAATATAACATATATTCGAAAAAGCAGCATATTTCAGAGTACATTTTGACAAGTAGTTATAGACAAAGATTGGTATGGGTTACAGTTTCACAATTTCAGTTTGTTCCTTCTAGCTGCTCCAAGATACTGGAAACTAAAAAGAAATCTCAATATAACGATTCAACAGTTGTACTCATTTGTTAAATCCTAAGTTCTCGGTCATAACGCCTCCTTCTCCTTTATCTTTTTTCCAGTCTTTAGGGAGATTGGGTTATGCCCATTCTAACTTTTTTCGTGTTGAAATGGTGTCGACAATATGAGATAGGGGGATGGAACTGGTTGTCGTTCTTGGAGAGACTGGCACCTCTGGTTTCAGGACTTATGTGGCCTGGGAATGATCTGAAGGTTTTAGGTTTCTGAGAAGTAAATTTAGTGTGTAAAACTTTTGTAGGATCTCAGATAGAGCCCTGGGTGTTCTTTTAGGGTTAACAGGAATGATGTTGGTTGGGGATTGGCAAACCATGGCAATTAGCAGTGTCTAGCTGAAGCTTGCATAAGAGTATCCTCTAGAATAGCCTCTGGACTCTATTTGAACTCTCCTAGCCACTGATACCTTATTTTGTTACATTTATTTCCCTACTTTTGGTCAGGAAGGCATTGTCAATCCCACAGTGCCAGGCCAGGCTCGTTCCTGAGAGTTATGTCCCACATTGTCAGGGAGACTCACACCCTGGACATCATGTCTCACATAGGGGTTTGATGAGATTTTTGTACTGTTTTTAATTTTGTATTTTATCTGTGCTGCTACTGAAGTGATGTAAGGCTTTAGTGATATTGTGATGGAATGAATGTATTTTGTACATGGAAAGAACGTGTCTTTTTGGGGTTCAGAGGGTGAAATGTGCTGGTTTGAAACTTTAACCCCAGAAAAGCCACATTCTTTTAATCCAATCTTGAAGTTACTGACCTATTGTGTGTGGGATCTTTTGATTAGACTGCTTCCCTTAGGGACCCCCCACTGATTCAAGGTGGGTCTTAATCAGCTCACTGGAGTCCTTTAACAGGGAGATATTTTAGAGAAAGCTCAGACACAGATGTTTGGAGATGCAGAAGGAAAATGCCCCAGGAGATGCCAGAAGCTGAGACAGCCATTTAAAACTAGAGGCCTGGAGAGAAGGACAGCAGATGTAGCCATTTTCTTTCCCATGGGACAGAAGAACCAGATGCCAGCCTTCTTTCCTCCAAGAAGGTATCCTGTTGTTAGTGTCTTATTTTGGACATTTTCATGATTTTAGAATTTTAACTTGTAACTTAATAAATTCCCTTTACAGACACTTATCCATTTCTGGTATATTGCATTCTGGCAGCATTAATAAATCAAAACATTCTGTAAAATATTCCTCTATTGGAATTCAGCTGATGTTTTTCCTCATTATTAGAGTTAGGTTAGGGGTTTTGTGGAGGAAGATGACAAAAGTGAAATATCCTTTCTGTCACATCATATAAAGGGTACATGCTATCAGTATGATTTACCACTTTTGATGCTGACATCACCTGGCTTGAGGTAGTGTTTGACATGTTTTATGCAAAGTGACTCTTTTTCCCCTTTCCATACTGTAGTCTTTGGAGGGAAGACACTGTGTATAACCCACACTTAAGAAGCAGAAATTTCTGCCCTACTTCATTAAGGATGGAGTATCTACATAAATTACTTGTAATTGTCTACTCTCCCCCATTTATTTATTTATTCAACAATTCATTTGCATCAATACGGGCCAATGGATACTAATTTCATACTTGGGGTTATAATTAAATTCTTTATTATTTTGTTGCTCATATTATTCCACTTTTGGCCATTGGGTGCTTTTTCATTTGGCTCCTTAACTCCTTTGGCATACTTCTTGTGTTTTTATTTCTCCTGCCTCAGACCTGGATTCTTTTATTTGAGAATAGTTTTAGAAACCAAGATCTGGGCACTAAGTGTACTCATTGCTACTGGGATGTTTTTATGTCTAGGCTTTCTCAGATGACAGAGCAGATTAATAAACTAACTGGGATATATAGTCATATTTATAAATATTTCTAAATCATTTGGGTCTTTATTAAGCTAAACATGAGTTTATACTGATGTCTCCAACTTTAATCTATTACAACATAGATCATCCTAGCCCTTTCTCCTTATTTATCTGTAACCTCCCACTCCAGTGAGGAGAAAACTTCTTCTTACCAACTACCATGATTTACTTAATTATTCAGTTCCAGCACACAGGTGTAGTGGTTTCAGAATTGTTAGCACATACACACGGGGCAAACAACTTTTTTTTACCTAGAGTACAGGGCTTATATATAGTTCTTTTTTGCCTTTAGGCTTACATACTCTGCTAATTTCCAAAGTCAGTTAGTCAGTACCTTTTCCCCCTACCAGCATCTGAGTTTATTTCATATATTTGTAATGATTTTAGATTTTCTGTCACATTTTGCATTCCATCCTGGGATACCCCAACCTCCTAAATGATTTCTTACTCTACATATATTATGGTTTATTTGGAGAAACTGTGTAGTTTTATGGATTTTGACAAATGATGTCTTGCACTCCCAATTACAGTAACATACAGAATAATTATATTACCCTAAAATATCTCCTGTGCTTTCCCCTAATCAAACCATGCCCTCCCTTTCCCTGCTCCAAACTCCTTGTAACTCTTGACTGGCTTACTGTCTCTGCAGTTTTGCCTTTTTTAGCATGTAATAGAATTAGAATCATAAAGAATATAACTTTTTCCAACTTGCTAGCTTCACTTGGCATTATATGATTAAGCTTCCTCTATGTTCAAGCCATTTATGTGGCTTGATAGCTCAGTTATTTTTACAGCTGAATAATTGTGGTGGGTGGGTTCAGATTTCAACTTGGCCAGGTGATGGTGCTCAGTTCTCTGGTCAGGCAAGTGTTGGCCTAATTATTACTGCAAGGATATTTTGTGGCTGGTTTATTAAATCATCAGTCAGTTGATTGTATTGGTGACTAATTACATCTACAGTTAACTGAAGGTATATCTTCCACAAATAAGACAATCCAATCAATTGAAAACTTTTAAGGGAGAAGAAAAGTTTCACTGCTTCTTCAACCAGCAAGCCTTTCCAGTAGTGTTTGTTGAGAACCTTCATTGGAGGTGCCAGCCTCTCAGCCTGCCCTACAAATTTTGGACTCTTGCATTCCATGGTTGTGTGAGACACTTTTATAAATCTTATATTTACAGATAGCTCCTGTTGATTCTGTATCTCTAGAGCACCTTGACTGATACAGCTTGGTACCAGGAGCGGTTCTTGTGAAATAGAATCTTAAAAATTGTTTTTTTTTACAATTTATTTTCTACTTTAATTAGACTCAAGGTCACTAATAACTCTGTTTCCAATAATCAAGATGGCATTGACAGTTCAAGGCATAACTTGGAAATAGAGATACACAAAATATCACCATTTGATTCTGCTAATTGCATGTTTATATGAGGCAAGGCACTGGGTGAGAGTGTTTTTGTCACCTTAACAGAATTTTGTGGAGTTAAGAGGTATAATGATGTTGGCTGGTTGTTCTTAGATATGCTGGGTATAGTTATGAAGGAAAGGGATGAGCTGAAGGCTTCAAATTTGCATACCATATGAAAGAGGTAAAGGTTTCAGTGTGTGCCAGGAGAGAAAATCTTATTTCCACTGGTCACAGACTTGCCATCTCTGAAAACCAGACCAGAGTCTTTCTTTGTGAGAAGTAGATTTACAACAAAAACTAAGTTTTCAACCTTGTAGGGTCCTAAAGGGTACTGCTATTGAAGTAAAGGTCTTGATTGGGAAAAATGGGATCCCGAGAGTTTGAATGGGGACATATGGGTTAATAATGATGGCAGTGGGGACATGAAAACCCTGGATTCTGCTGAGTTTTTGTTAGATAGACCTCTAATGATCTGTCCTGAGGCAAGAGCTGCCATACCTCCAACCTGCCCTGAGGAAACACCCAACCAATCTCCAGCCTGCCCTGAGGAGTCTGCCATGGAACCTCCACCCAAAGAGATTAACCATTCAGTGCCTACTAAACCTGTAATCACCTCCCCTGGGGAAACAGTCTTTACTTCTGTCTGGAGCAACGACTCTTGTTTCGCAGGATGAAACTGCAGCGAAATGACCTGAGGTAATTGGCTTGAAAGACAGTTCTAATTCTTTTCATTATGCCCTCCATCACCCCTCTTTTCTTCAAAACCTACAACTAGACTAAAGTCCCAACAGGCCCCAAAATTTGAGGGACAAAGTGTGACCCATGAGGAGGTAGGTATGCTATACTCCAAAAAATCTTTGTAAATTTTCAAATTTATATAGACAAAAATCAGGAGAATATATGTAGGAATGGATATTAAGGGTGTGGGATAACAGTGAAAGGACTATAAAGTTGGATCAAACTGAATTTATCGATATGAGCCTATAAAGCAGGGTTTCTGCATTCGATGATGTCTCTTGAGGGGTTCAAGAGGGTGTTAACAGCTTGTTTGGGTGGTTGGCTGAAATGTGGATCAAAAGGTGGCTGAACATTATCTAAGGTCAAAATGCTAGAACTGTCCTGGTATAATGGAGAGAAGGGGAGCCAAAGGCTTAGACAGATTGGAATGTTAGACTGGATTTATCATGGAAGACCTGCTCTCACACCCCAGGAATGTCCAGAAGACACACCTTTTACTGGCACTTTGAGTAATAAATTTGTGACAGTAACTCCTTCATCCCTGAAGAACTCTGTAGTCACACTTCTCAGTAGGTCATATATTACTGTGGGAGCTGCTGTCACTGAGCTGAAATCCTTAAACACAATGGGATAACTGGATCCTCAGTTGGCAGATGCCATATGGCTACAGTATTGCTATAGACAATGTCGGTGTGGCCACCAGAATGGACAGCACACTCAAAGTAGCAGTCAAAATAATCTGACTCACAAAGATTATGGTGTTGGCTAGTAGATCATGGAGTACCTTGAAGTAAAACACATGGGAAATCTACTAAATACTTGTTTGAGTTATACAAGCAGAGAGTTCTAGGTCAAGTGAACAGAAGTCTAACTTAAATTACAAAAACAGAGAGTCAGGGTACCTTAGCAAATTCCCAGATTTGAGATAGTTTACAGACCCAGAGCCCCTTGAATGAGGGGAGGGATGGGTATCCTTGGGGAAGGACCCTGTTACATTGCCTAGAATTTGCATTGTTAACCTTCCTCCCAGCCTTTCCCCAAGTAGCCCTATGACCTTTTACTAGGGTAACTGTCTATTAGGGTAAAGGAAATGATCAAGGGCCGGCAACGGTGGCTCAATGGCAGAATTCTCACCTGCCATGACAGAGACCCAGGTTCGGTTCCCAGAGCCTACCCATGCCAGAAAAAAAAAAAAAAAAGGAAATGGTGAGATATTTGGGGGATTACAAGACACTGGTTCAGAAGTGACATTAATTTCAGGAGACCCAAAATGTCATCTGATCCACCAAAATAGGGGCTAATGGAAGTTAAGTGATGATGTAGCTTTGGTTCAGGTCTGACTCACAGTGGGTTCAGTTGGTTCTCAAATCCATTCTGTGGTTATTTCCCCAGTTCTGGAATGCATAATTGGAATTGACATTCTCAGTAACTGGCAGAATCCTCACACTGGTTTCCTGACTCATGGAGTGAGGGCTATTATGGTAGGAAAGACCAAGTGTAAGCTATTGGAACTGCCTCTACCTAGCAAAATTATTGAATCAGAAGCAATACTGAACTCTTGAATGGACTGTGGCAGAGATTAGTGCCACCCTTATGTATTTGAAGGATGCAAGGATGGTGATTTCCACCACATTCCCATTCAACTCTCTTATTTGGCCTGTGCAGAAAACACATGGGTCTTGGAAGATGACTGTGAATTATTGTAACTTTAACCAGGTGATGACTCCAATTGCAACTGCTGTTCCACATGTGGTATCATTGCTTGAGCAAATCAACACATCATCTGGTATGCAGTTGTTGATCTGGCAGATGTTTTTCTCTCAATAGATGTTAGTAAGCACCATCACTAACAGTTTGCTTTCAGCCAGCAATGCCCTCTCCAGCTCTATGTAATAATCTTGTCTACAAGAACCTTGATCTTGTCTTCCTCCTACGAGATATCACACTGATCCATTATATTGATGATATCATGTTGATCGGACCTTGTGAGGAAGAAGTAGCAATTGTCTAGATTTATTGGTAAAGCATGCTAGTGTCAGAGGTTGAGAGCTAAATCTAACAAAAATACAGGAGATTTCCACCTTAGTGAAATTTCTAGGTGTCCAGTGTTGTGTAACATGTCGAGATATACCTTCTAAGGTGAAGGTTAAACTGTTGCTTCTGGCCCATCCTATGCCAAAAAAAAGGTACAACACCTAATTGACTCTTTGGATTTTGGAGATAACATATTCCTCATTTGGAATTGCTACTCAGGACCATTTACCAAGTGACAAGAGAAGCTGGTAGTTTTGAGTGAAGAAGAAGAAGAAGAGACTCTGTGACAAGTCCAGGCTTCTTTGGAAGCTGCTCTGCCTCTTGGACCACATGATCTAGCAGGTCCAATAGTGCAGGAAGTGTCAGTGGCAAATAATGATGCTATCTGGAGCCTTTGGCAGGCCCCTATACTAATATCACAATGCAAACCCATAGGATTTTGGATTAAATCCTTACCATCCTTTGAGAAATAGCTTTTGACCTGCTACTGGGCCTTAGTAGAGACTGAATACTCAGCCATGGGTCACCAAGTTACCATGGAGACCTGAGTTGCCTGTCATGAGCTGGTATTGTCTGACCCACCAATCCAAAAAGTTTATTATGTGTAGCAGCACTCCATCATAAAACGGAAATGGTATATAAGAGATAGGGCTTGAATAGGTCCTGAAAACACAAGTAAGTTACATGAGGAAGTGGCCCAAATGCCCATGGTCCTCCATTCCTGCCACATTACCTTCTCTTTCCCAACCCAGAGCTGTGGCCTCTTGGGGAGTTACTTACAGTTGACTGAGGAAGAGAAAACTCGGGCCTGATTTACAGATGGTCTGCACGATATGCAGGTACCACCTGAAAGTGGACTGCTGCAACACTACAGCCCCTTTATGGGATATCATGAAAAACAGTAATGAGGAGAAGTCCTCCCAGTGGGCAAAACTTCGAGCAGTGCACCTCATTGTTTATTTTGCTTGGAAGGAGAACTGGCCAGAGGTGCGTTTGAATACTGACTCATAAACTGCTGCTAATGGTCTTGCTGGATGGATCAGGGACTTGGAAGGAGCGTGATTGGAAAATTGGCTACAAAGAAATCTGGGAAAGAGGTTTGTGGATAGATCTTTCTGAGTGGGCAAAAACATGAAGATATTTATGTTCATGTAAATGTTCACCAGTGACTTCAGCAGAGGAAGGTTTTAATAATCGAGTGGATAAAATGCCCTGATTTTTGGGTAAATTATCCTCCTTCCCCAGCCACTCATGTGTTGTTCAATGGGTTCATGAACAAAGTGGTGGCAGGGATGGAGCATATGCGTGTACACAGCAACATGTACTTCCAGTACCCAGGGCCAACCTGGCTACAGCCACTGCTGATTGGCCAATCTGCCGCACTAGAGACCACGCTGAGTCTCTGATATGGCACCATTCCTTGAGGTGATCAGCCTGCTACCTCAAAACGATTGATTACATTGGACCACTTCCATCATGGAAGGGACAGTGAGTTGTTCCAACAGGAGAAGAAACATATCCGGGATATGGGTTTTTCCTTCCCTACATTCAATGCTCCTGCCAAAATTACCAACTTTGGACTTACAGAATCCCTTGTCCACCATCATGGTATTCCACACAGCATTGCTTCTGATCAAGGAACCCACTTCACAGCAAATGAAGTCTGGGAATGGTGTGCTCATGGAATTCTCTGGTCTAACCTTGTTCCCCATCATCCAGAAGCAGCTTGGTTGATAGAACAGTGGGATGGCCTTTTGAAGACTCAATTATGGTGCCAAGTAGGTGGCAGTACTTTGCAGCATGGGAAAGTGTTCTCCAGGAGGCTGTTATACTCTGAATCAGCGTCCACTCTATCATGCTCTTTCTCCAATAGCCAGGACTCATGGATCCAGGAATCAAGGGATGGAAAATGGAGTAGCACCACTCACTATCACCCCGAATGACCCATTAGAAACATTTTTCTTCCTGTCCCTCCAGTTTTAAGCTCTGCTGGTGTACAGGTCTTAGTTCCAAAGGGAGGAGTGTTCCTACCAGGAATTGCAACAATGATTCTGTTGAACTGGAAGTTAAGATTGCCACCTGGCCACTTTGGGTTTCTCATGCCTGAGTCAACAGGCAAGGAAGGGGATTACTGTTCTGTCTGGGGTGATTGATTCTGACTATCAAGGGAAATAGAACTGGAACTGCACAAATGAAGATAAAAAAAAAATGTTCCTGGAATACAGGAGATCCCCTAGGATGGTAGGATGTCTACTACCATGCCCTGTGATTGAAGTCAGTAGAAAAATGCAACAACCCAATCCTGGCAGGACTACCAATAGCCCAGAAAATTCAGGAATGAAGGTTTGGTTCACCCTACAAAGCAAAGATCCATGGCTAACCGAAGTGCTTGCTGAGGGTACAGGTAACATGGAATGGGTAGTAGAAGAAGGTAGTGATAAATACGAACTACGACCACAAGGCCACTTACAAAAATGAGGACTGTGATGGTTTGAATATTTCTTCCTTGTTTTCTTATGAGCATGTTTGTATTTGTGCATAGAGCAAATATCTTGTTTTCTTTTTATTGTATGACATAAGTGGCATTGTTTGTGCTATAGTATTCAAATTATAGGATATCTTAAGAGTGAATGTCACTTAAGGACTTGCACCCTATTCTGGAGAGATATAGTACATTTCGACTTGTAAGCAGGACAGTTGAGTATTGTTAGGCAAATGATATGTCTGTTATTGTGTTCTATTTAGAAATTAAGTATGGTTTAATGTGATGTGTATAGCTGCCAAGTTGACAAGGGGTGGACTGTGATGGTTGGGCAGGTGTCAACTTAGCCAGGTGATGGTGCCCAATTTTCTGGTCATGCAAGCACTGGCCTAACCTTTACTGCAAGGATATTTTATGGTTGGTTGATAATCCAGAAGGTTAATTTATTAAATCATCAATCAGTTGATTGCATCTGTGACTAATTACATCTACAATTAACTAAGGGTGTGTCTTCCACAAGTGAGAGATTCCGATCAGTTGGATTTGTAGTTGAAGACCTTTAAGGGAGAAGAGAGAATCTTTGTTGCTTCTACAGCCAGCAAGGCTCTCCTGTAGAGTTCATTGAGACCCTTCATTGAAGTTGCCAGCATTGCAGACTGCCCTACAAAAGACACTTTTATAAATCTTATATTTACAGATATTTCCTGTTGGTTCCATTTCTCTAGAAAACCCTTACTAATACAATAATATTCCATTTTATAGATGAACCACCTTTTCTTCATCCATGTATCTATTGAAAGATATCTTAGTTGTTTCAAGTTGCAAGTTTACAGTTCTAAGGCCAATTAAAGGAAGTCTGTAGAAATGTCCAATCTAAGGCATCCAGGGAAAGATACCTAGGTTCAAGAAGGCCAGTAACATTAAGGGTTTCTATCTTAGCTGGAAGGGCACATGGAGAAGTCTGCTAGCTTTCTCTTCTGGCTTCTTGTTTCATGAACTCCCCGGGAGGCATTTTCCTTCATCTCCAAAAAGTCACTGGCTGGTGGACCCTCTGCTTCTTGGTTCTGTGGCATTCTCTGCTCTCTCAGAATCTCCTTGTTCTCCCATCATTCTCAAAAGAAATTCTCTACTTCATAGTCCTGCAGTGTTCTGAAGCTCTCTCCAAAATACTTCTTTTTTTATAGGATTCCAGTAAACTAATCAAGACCCACCTGGATCAACTCAATCAAACTTAATACATGCTTGATTGAGTCACATCACCATGGAGATAACCTAATTAAAGTTTCCAACATATAGTGCTGACTAAGGATTAGAAGAAATGGCTGCTTTTGCAAAATGGGATTAGAATTAAAGCATGGCTTTTCTAGAGTTCATAAATACTTCCAGACCAGCACACCTAGTGATGAAAGATTTTGTTCATCTTTGCATATGCTTTTTTGCTATCTGTATATAATCTTTGGTTAGATGTCTATTTAGAACTTTGGCCCATTTTAAAATTAGGCTGTTTGCCTTCTTATTACGTTTTAAGAGTTCTTTGTATTTTCTTTATACGAGACCTTTATCAGATATGTGCTTTCCAAATATTCTCCCCCAGTCTGTGGTTTGTCTTTTCATTCTCTCAACAGTGTCTTTTATAGGGCAGAAATTTTAATTTTAATAAAGTCCAGTTTATAATTTGCTTCTTTCATGGATGGCCCTAATTGGTGTTGTATTTAAAAACTCATCACCACTTGATATCATGTAAAATTCTACAACTAGAATTAGTCCTATGTTTTCTTCAAGGATTTTAAAGTTTTGCATTTTACATTTAGGTTAGTGATTCACTTTGAGTTGATTTCTGTGTAAGAAATAAGGCAAGGTGGTTTTATCTCTTTGGTTTCATTCAAGATTTTCTCTTTGTCTTTCATTTTCTGCAGTTTGAATATCTGCATTTTTCCTACATTGGGTCTTTTTTTAAATTTATTTATGTTGGTATGTGTTCTCTGAATTTTATGGGTCTGTGCTTTTGGAAAGTTATTGGTCATTATTACCACAAACATTTCTTCATCTCCTTTCTTTCTTCTCCTTCTAGTATTTCAATTATGCATTTATTAAATCTCTTGAAACTGGCCTACCATTCTTGGATACTCTGCTGCTTTCTCCATTCTTTTTGTCCTTTGCATTTCAGTTTGCTAATGTTCTATTGATCTTCAAGATGAGTGATTCTCCCCTTAGCTGTGTTAAGGTTATTGATGTACCCATCAGGCATTCTTCGTTTCTGTTCCAGTGTTTTGTTTTGTTTGCTTTATAGCATTTGTTTTTGATTCTTAGAATTCCCACCTCTGCTTTTATTACCTCTCTGTTCTTGTATGTTGTCTACTTTTCTCCATTGCAGCCCCTAACATCTTAATTACATTTATTTTATGTTTGCTGTCTGATAATTTCAAAATTTGTGTGATATTGGAGTCTGGTTCTAATGCTTGGTTTGTCTCTTCAGATTGTGTTTCTTCTTACTTTTTGTTATGCCTTGTAATTTTTTGTTGAAAGTCAGACATGCTGTTTCAGGTAATAGCAACTGAAGTAAAGAAGAATTCTGTCACCCTGGGTAGAAGCTGGGTTGGGTTCCCCTCATTCCTCAGCAGCATCACTTCCCTAGCTAGGTTCATCCCCCAGGGAGTCTTAATCAAGTACCATCTACTGATATAAATTTGGTATATACCAAATTTATATCTCTAGCCTTGACTTTTCTGAGTTTATAATCTATACTTCTAGTTGCCTATTAAACATATCCTCCTGGATGTCTAAAAGGAAACTTGTTATCCATCCATTTAATGGTTGCCTATCCCATGGTATAGAAACCCCATAATTTAGTCAACCATTCTCTATTAATGTAGATCCAGTCCGTTCCCCCCCCTTTTTTTTTTGTCTTTTCTTGGAAGGATTTTCACAAAATATTACTGCGTAAGAAAAGCAAACTGTAGAAAAGTAGGTATGAAATAATTTCACTTTTGAAGACCCTACAGTGAAAAATGTATGTATTTGTATCGTACAAGTTATGTACCTAAGTTTGTATATGGAGAAAAATATTGTTCACATACAGTGGCATGCTGATGTGAGTAGATAGGAGAAAAAGAAGATGGGAGAGCTGAACAAAAACAAAAAGAGAAAATTCAAAAACATTAAAATCAATTTGCATGATATGATCACATACAAATTAATAGGCACCACAAATTTACGTGTTTAAAGTAGAACTCTTGATTTTTCTCCTTTAAACTGGTCCTTCCCCCAAACTTGTCCATCTCAATAAATGATCTATCATTCCTCCAGGTCCCTGCCAGCAACATAGAGGAATTTTCGATTTTTGTCAGCAAGGGCTTTTAGCTCTACTTCCAAAATAGACCTTGCATTCTGGTACCTGCTGTCACCCTAATCCAAACTCCTGTCTGTTATCTGTCACCTAGACAACTGCAGTGGCTTCCTTGCTCGTCTTGTAGCTTTCGCTCTTGACTTTTCCCCAGAAGAATCAGAGGATTCTTTTTAAGAATATAAATCCATTCATGTGTGATTGCTCTGCTCAAAAGCAGTGGTTCGCTGTTTCTCTGAGCACATAGGTAAGTGCTCAGCTGGGCTCCAGGGCCCTCGCATGGTCTGCCCCACTGCCTCATTCCCTTCTCAGCTGCTCTCACCTTCCTGGTCTTCCTCTCCTCCTTGACACCTTCAAGGGCTTTCCTTCCGCATAGAGCTTCATTTGCTGCTCCTTCTTCCAAGGACAAGGCTCACTGACTTCCTCACTCCACTCTGGTCTCTGCCTCCTCTGTGAAGCACTCCCTGATCTAAATACCCTCTCTAGTCTTCTTTTCACTCTATTTTCCTTCCTGGCACCGAGCATTATATATTTACTTACTTATTGTCTATCTTCCTTACGAAAATATAAGTATAGCAAAGATAGGAACTTGGCTTGTCCCTCCAGACGTGTCTGACTTTCAATAGTTTCCTTTATATGAATGACGAGGAGTCTGTGCCTAGTTTGTATAAGTAAGTATACATTTTACATGTGTGTTGTATGGGCATTCTTTCAAACCGTGGCACTCTTTTCATCATTGTCACTATTTGTGGCATCTTAGAAAGATCATGGTAAAGATGACTTTGAGAACTGATTAGGGAGTAGATGTCAGATTCACCCATCTCCTCCAATTGGGGAAATGTAACCTACCTTAATGCATGTGAAATTTAAGCTATAGAATTCATTACTATGGTATAGTAGTGAACTCTGTGGAAAATGAAAGAAATTAAAGAAAAAACCAAGGAACTCATTTTCTTTATTTCCAGGCCAGGGGGTTATGCAATTTGGAATCTCTAATAAGACATGCTTTAGCTGGTAATTCTGGGCGCTACAGAATAATGGGTGCATCCATGCATGATCAGTATAAGAGCCAACAGTCTATGTAAGAGTTTGCCCTTTATGGATTCTGGGTCCCTGTATTAGTTAGAGTTCTCTAGAGAAACAGAATCAGCAGAGAACACTCGCAAATATAAAATTTATAAAAGTATCTCACGTGACTGCAGGAACACAGAGTCCAAAATCCACAGGGCAGGCTGTGAAGCTGACGACGCCAATGGAGGGTCTGGACGAACTCCACAGGAGAGGCTCGCCAGCAGAAGCAGAAATAGAACCTGTCTCTTCTGAATTCTCCTTAGAAAGGCTTCCCGTGATTAGACTGAGCATCACTCATTGTAGAGGACACTCCCCTTTGGCTGATTACAAATGTAATCAGCTGTGGATGCAGCCAACATGCTCATGATCTAATTCTATGAAAAGTCCTCATTGCAACAGACAGGCCAGCACTTGCCCAACCAGACAAACAGGTACCATCACTTGGCCGAGTTGACACATGAACCTGACCATGACAGTCCCCAAATGTAAGCACAGAAACACAGAGTACAAAATATTCATATTGATGAACGATTCCTGTGGGTTTGTACAAATTCTATCAATCAGTTTTTCCTGAGGCAGCTGTAGCATGGTGTTTGAAAGTGTGGGCTCTGAAACCAGTCTGCCTGGATGTGAATCCCAACCCCTAGTCACACTTTCCTTAGCTGTAGAAGGGGGATAATAATACTGCCTACCTCAGAGGGCTGGTTGTTTTGAAATTAAATGATGCGATCAGTTCAAGAGTTTAGAAAAACATACGGTTGTTCTAAATGAATTCAGCCATTATTATTACTATTATTGATTGCAAACAAGAGAAGCTGGCTATGACTTTAGCTGAAAAAGAAACTACACAGAGGATTTTGGTTAGGTCACAAATGTATACAGAACAACGAGGCTGGGAAAACCCGTGGAAACCTAGGGCAGAGTTGAGCATGTGGTGCCTTGGGAACACTTGGCAGAGCTTGTCTCTACTCACCCAACGAAAGCCCCCACTAGGCGGGAAGTGGATTCTTTTCTGTCCTTACTGCCCAGACCTACAGTCTGGGCTTCCTACCTCCACCCAAGATGTCTTCAGCCACGGGAAACAGTGAGTGTCCTCATGAATTTTGTGGTGAAAGGGTAGCCAGATACCTGCCAGCCCAAGTACTAGGGACTTCCTCAATGTAGGGAGGCTATAGAGATGCCAAGAAACCGAAAATCAACAAGTGTCCATTACACAAATCAATTCAAATAATTATATCTTTTGACAATTTCCCAATAGTGTCCCGTAAATAAATAAAGCTTAGTTTGAAATACTCTACAAAATCATAGCATCTCACTGTGGTCCTTAGTTGTTCTGAGGATCTGTAAATTTAGGTGGTTCTAAGCCTCTAGGAAGCTGCAGGTTCTTACTTTGGGGCTTAATGTACTGGACCTGGTACAGTAAGGTCATGTCAATCTGTCCTTTTTAAAAAAAATTCCTACTGTGCAACATGAACTAGGGAGACTTTCCCTACTTGACTTGGGAACCCTCCTACACATTGGGGAAAAAGTTGCATTTCCATGGTGACACTGAGGGAGTGTGGAAAATGCTGCGTGTCTCTGGGGAGACACTTCACCTGGGATCACCTGGGCATCAGTGAATTGGGCTGGTTTCTTCAAGTCCCACTGTGCAGACAGCAGCCGTGTCTCTACAAGACAACTGTATTCTGGGTCTAAGAGGGTCAGATGAGTGAGGATGGAAATGTTCTCATGATTCCTTGGTGGGGAAGGAGGAAATTGCCATGTGGAAGCTGCAAGTCTGAGGAAAAGGGAGCAGAAACATCAGGAGCCGAGGCCCCTCAACCTGGGAGAAGTGTTGGGTTAGGAGGAGGGGAAATGGTTATCCCTAACTTACAAAAGATAAACTTTACTCTGCCCTTGCCTCCACCAATTTTGTCTGAATTGGGCTTGAAATTTCCTTTTCATTATACTTTACGGGAAAAGACAAGGAAATCCTAAATGATCCACGGTGAGAAAACTCCACAAGAGGAAATGGAGGATTTTGAATTGACAGATTGTTAATAGTGAAAAGATGAGAACGAGGGATTTTGTTAAGATTAATGACCAAAAAAATCATTGGGAGCTTTGGCCTGTTGCCAAGGTGAAGTAATAGGGAGTGGATTTACTCTCACACTAGAAGCATGTGAAAAAATGGACGAAATCTTTGGAGCAAACTGCTTTTTCAACTTTGGACATCAAGAAGAGCAGGATGGTATCTCCTGAGAGAGGAAAAAGAAATGGGGTGACTGCCCAACTGCTCCGGCTTCCTACCTGGAGACACCATCTCATGGAGGGACCCCAGATGTGATTAAAGTGGAGGTGCGACAAGAGAGTTGGCCAATGGATGGCTCAGGAATAAGAAAACTACCGGGACAGAGGGGTGGAGCCACCAGATGGAGGTGGTATTCAAGGTTGACTCATGGATGAAAAGAGGCTTTAATTGGGTTTTAAAGGATGATAGAAGCCAGAGGGTTAGGAAGAGGATGGAGTGGCGGATATTGGGAAGTAATATATAAGGAGGCCCAAGGCTCTCCCTGCTTCATGAAAAATAAAGATTTGTGGAGATAGGCTTGAAAAGTAGTTTGGGAATATTTGTGGTAATTACCGAATCTTAATTTGCCTACATTCAGTGAGTTAGTGGTTTTAAAAGTTAAAAATAGACTTTAAAATAAAAGCAATAAAATTCTTTTACCCTAATCCCAATAAAAAACACATATATTCTCTTAATCACACATTATATACATATATACACACACACATGCATACACATACATATCTTTGTAGTCTATATATCTATCTCTATCTGTAGCTGTAAATCTGTTTCATCTGTCTAGCTGTCTATTTATCTGTTAGACAAATGAAAGCAAGTGAGTGACCAGAAGTCCCAGTAGCACTATCTCTGATTCCCCAGTAGAATTGCAAAGTCTTGAGAGCCCATGCAGGAGGCCCAGGTTTGATTCCTGGACCAAATACTGCCCTCCAGCCCCACCACCACCACCACCAAAAAAAAAAAAAAAGGGCTTTTAGGAGCACAGCTTAACAACTCTTGCCGTAGGTTATAGAAGTCATTGAGGGATTTAAAGATCTGAGAATAGCAGGGTAAAATGGGTATGCAGTGAAAATGAATCCATCTTCAGTTAATTGGATTGGAGGAGAGAGTAGGCAATAGACAAGTTAGGAGCTGTTGCAGTCGTTTAGGCAAGAAAAGTTATGGCTATAAACTAGGATGGTGACAGTGAAGATAGAAATTAAAGAATGGATGGAAGAGATATGTGAGGAAATACTGGGAAGGTTGTTGTGATTTGTTGGATGAGAAAGGATGGAGGAAAAGAGCATTACGTTTCTTCAAATAGATTGCATAATTCATAGTTCCTTAGCCTGTTTGCCACACTTAGAGGCAGTGATCGTAATGTTAATAGCAAAGTGTAAGTACGTAATTCAGTGATGTAGCATAATATCATAGTATAGTGGTGTTAGAATAATGCTGTGGATTAGTGATCCCATGGACCTATATTCAAATCCCTGCACTGGCACTCATGTGGACTTTGGCTTGATGGCTAGACGTGGCTTGTTTCCTCTCTTTAAGTGGGGGGCAATAATGTTACTGCCTGACAGAATTGTTTTCAGCTGTGGGAAGGGGGAGCATTAGAACTGATTCAGGAGAGTCCCTCTGGAATAAGTTTTATTAGTTTTTATCATAGTTCTTAACTAGTAGGCATTTCTGTTTTCATCGACATGTTGAATTGAAAAGCTTTTAGTATATTTTGTTGTCTGACTTTTTAATACCTTGTGAACAATGTGGCTACTATTGAGAAACAAAAGAAAGGATACTATGCAAATGCTTGAAATTTATTAATATATTAAAGTAGCATTTAGGGAATTGGATAAATAACTTTATGAAGTTATACTAGCTTTTGGAAGAGGCATGTGGTATTAAGAAGAAAAAGAGATCATTTCAGAAAAAGAAAACTAAAGAAGTAGAATGCATTGGAAGTAAACAATCTAGTGAATTCTAGCATTACGAATATTCAGACCATATTTTAGCTTTTCCTGAGCTACAATGGCCAAGCAGAAGAATTCCAAGAAAGAAAAAAGGAAAGAATAGCTAAATACATTGAGTAATTAGAAACAGTCTTTAAAAAGTGCCTCATCTGACACATTAAGACGTTTTTTGAATATAGGGCCAGGCCACAATTGTCTCAAGCAGTGGATTTTTGTTTCAGTGCCTTTCTCCTAGCGAGGTCTCAGCCCCTGCACCTCTTGCAGCATACCTCCCAAATCCCAGAGGTCCTTTTGAAGAGCTGCATCGAGGCCTGCCTATCCTGAAGAGTGCATTACACACTGCCTCAATTCCTATCACTCTCTTTCCAAATGGTTTCATGAATTCCCTTAAATTACCACCTTCTGCAGGGGTGGGGGTGGATTAGAATTATTCGGATCCAATTTCACATGAGGAGTTTCCATGCCCAGCCTCTCTTAAGACTTTATAATAGTGCTGAGGAGGAATCAGGGGATTAAATCCACATTGGGTGATATTTCAAGTCCAATGTTAGTGGGTCTGCCGGATGAGAGAGAGTGGTTTCTAAGTCCCTCACAGTGGGGTGAGGCCTTGCTCCAAAGTACACACAGCTGGTCGTGGCTAGGACAATCTTTGAGTAATTCATTGTTTAAACATTTCAAAAGAGCATGTAAAGAAATTTGTTTTGACGCAAGCATTGTCTTATTACTGACAACTGGAGAGCCAACAATGTGTTCCCTCCAGCATGTCCATTGTGCACCATCTGTATTGCGCTGTTGGACAAGTATTGCTCAACCATTATGGAAAGTGGCATTTTTGTGTTCTGAATGACAATATATCTTGCTTGTATGGCTTTACAAGCCAAAAGGCTATTTGCTGTGAATAAACATCTTGACTGTCAAGAAGCTGCCTGTTTGATATTTGGATTCTCTGGGCTAATGATTTGTATTCTTTCTGCTTTGTGAACAGGTAGTTGGGTCTTTGGCTTTTCCACCAGTAGTTAAAATCAGTTAGACAAAGAGGCGTGAGCTTAAGTAAAATGCAGATCAATTTATGTTGCTGCTGTATGGATAATTCTTGCAAATTCTGTGGTTGGGAGCAAAGAATGAGTTTGTAATTCTGTCTTCAGATTTCAATTATCCAGGCCACTCCTGTGCCCCACTGTTGTGTAGAATTAGCTCTTGGTGGGATGGTCTCTAGCGACATAGCCTTGAGTTATTTGTTCTGATCTGTGGTTCTTACTTAAACCTAAGCTAAAATAGAGATAAAGTTGGATTCTTTTTCACCTTCTTCCACTAAATTCTACTTAGGATTTTTTGAACTGCTTTAAGTATTTGTGCACTTTTGCCACTGGTAATGGGCATGATTGCTACATACAGGGAGAAGAGGATGAGTGAGCTCATCCTCTTGTGAGCTCAGTGAGCTGGGTCCTGGGACCCTGGAGTGAGCTCAGTGAGCTGGGTCCTGGGACCCTCTTGTGAGCTCAGTGAGCTGGGTCCTGGGACCTCAGTGATCTGGGTCCTGGGACCCCATCACAAGCAGTTGGCCATATAATAGATAGAATTTGCTATTTTCATGGGTTATTCATTTTGCAGGCACTTTGGCATTAGAAAAGTATAGTAGATTTGAGTGTACATTAGAGGAAATATTTATTAATGCTGATTGGATTTGCCTTTCCTTATTTAACTGTTTGATGGTTATTTAAACATTCAGCTTTCTCCATCTCTCCAGCTGTATTTTATTGATCCACATCCCAAACCTGAGGCTGTTTTTGTCTTGTATTCTACATGAATCTTCTATTTGTGAGACTCAAAGAGGCATGGTGGGCCAACTTTAAGGTTTAGGTAGTACTGCAACTAAGCCATCTGAGTAGCCTATTCTCTAAATTCCTCCAAGAAAGGAAATTTCAAAACGCTGCCTGGGATTTGGCTCAAATGTTTACTTCCTCTCCAAAAAAAGCTTTCTTTGGCTCCTCCTCCTATCACCTCTTCCCTGTCTTATGTCCTCTCTTCCTTACCTCCTCCCTTCCATCACATTTGCTTTTGGCAGTTCATGAATTCATTCAACTAATACAGAATATCTTTTGACTAATGTTTTTCTCCCTCTGAGCTGAAAATTTGATGAAGAGTAACATGGTCTGATTTTTGTTCACTACTACACCTTCTGTGCATATACGTTGTAAGTACTCAACACATTTTTATCAGTTGGACAAATCATTTAATAAACAATTTGTAATAACAGCCGCTGTTAGTCCCTGAATTGACTCTAAATTTCTTCTGGTAGAAATCAGATTATCTGTAGTAGGACAGCCAGGACCTACCTATCAAAGTGAGTGGGGTGCTGGGTTTTGAGCGGGATGCTGGGTTTTGTTTGTTTTTTAACCTTCTACCTACTTGTCTTTAACTTTGAAATCTTCTTCCAAAATGAAGATAAATTACATTTATAATAGAAAGCATAACTTTATTTTTAAAAAGTAAAATGTGTGCAGTTGCAATCAGGTTACTTGATCTTATAAAGTATCTTGCAATCATCTCTTCTTTAGTCAAATCACTTGCTTTTAGCTTTCAAGGTGATTTTGATATTAGATTTCAATTGCTTACTGCAGCTTTCCTGAGCTATTCTCGACCTCTCTAAAATTGTAAAGTGGGGAGCTAAGTAATATTTGAGTGATAAGACTCATACTGAAGAACCATGCATACAGCACTCCCCATTTTTTTTTTTACCACAGTCTACATACAAAGTAGGTGTTCTAGTTTGCTAGCTGCCGGAATGCAATATACCAGAAACGGAATGGCTTTTAAAAGGGGAAATTTAATGAGTTGCTAGTTTACAGATCTAAGGCCGAGAAAATGTCCCAATTAAAACAAGTCTATAGAAATGTCCAATCAAAGGCATCTGGGGAAAGATACCTTGGTTCAAGAAGGCCGATGAAGTTCAAGGTTTCTCTCTCATCTGGAAAAGCACATGGCGAATGCAATCAGGGCTTCTCTCTTGGCTGGAAGGGCACATGGCAGACACGGCATCATCTGCTTTCTTACTCTCCTGGCTTCTGGTTTCATGAAGCTCCCCGGGAGGCATTTCCCTTCTTCATCAAAGGTCGCTGGTTGGTGGACTCTCTGCTTTGTAGTGTTGCAGCATTCTCTGCCCTCTCTGAGTCTCTCATTCTCCAAAATGTTTCCTCTTTTATAGGACTTCAGAAACTAATCAAGACCCACTCAGATGGGTGGAGACATATCATCCCCTAATCCAGTTTAACAACCGTTCTTAACTAAATCTCATCAACCAGGGAGATGATCCCATCACAGTCCCAAATACACAGCATTGAATAGAGACTATTCTACCTTTAAGAAATGGGATTTATATTAAAACATGACTTTTCTTAGGGGGCATACTTCCTTTCAAACCAGCACAGTAGGTAAATGTCAAAAAGAACTCATCCTCCCCATATTCTGATTGCAGAATTTCCTAAGAAGTATTAAGCTAAAGGAATTCTTTATTTTGGATCTTCTTTTCCTGTTTTTCATTTCCAGTTTTTACGTTCTAGATGGAAGACTGTAGAATCATGCAATCTCAGGATCAGAATGTATATAGAAGGTTATCTAGTGCAAATACTTTATGAATAATTGAATCTCTTCTGTGACATCCCTGTAAAGTCTTCATCTAGCCTGGGTTTGGAAACCTCCAGTCATCCAACTCATCATTTATTTTGGAGGTAGCTTTTCTCTTTGTGGTTCTGCTCTATTGCAGACTGCTTCCTTATATGAAGTGTAGCTAACCACCCATAGTTTCCACACTTGCTTCTATTTTACCCTTTGGGGTCATAAAGAGCAAGTCAAATTTATCTTATTCGGGACATTTAATGTTTCCTTTAAGTCTTCTTTTCTCTAGGCTAAATTCTATTAGCTCTTCCATCATTTTCTATGTAACCTGAATTCAAGACTCCTATCCTCTTAGACACTCTTATCTGAACACATCCAGCAATGAGTGTTGTTCTAGTTTGCTACCTGCCGGAATGTAACACATCAGAGACGGATTGGCTTTTAATAAAAGGGGATTTATTTCATTAGTTCTTCAGAGGAAAGGCAGCTAATTTTCAACTGAGGTTCTTTCTTACGTGGGAAGGCCCAGGATGGTCTCTGTTAGCCTTCTCTTCTCTCCAAGCCTCTGGGTTCCAACAAGTTTCCAAGGGGTGATTTCTTTCTGCATCTCCAAAGGCCTGGGCTGAGCTGTGAGTGCTGAGATGAGGTATGCTAAGCTACGTGGGCTGTGCTATGTTGCGCTCTCTCATTTAAGCACCAGCCAATTAAGTCAAACATCATTCATTGCAGCAGGCACGCCTCCTAGCCGACTGCAGATGTAATTAGCAACAGATGAGGTTCATGTACCATTGGCTCATATCCACAGCAACAGAACTAGGTGCCTTCACCTGGCCAAGTTGACAACTGAATCCAACTACCACAAGTGTGACCCTCTGGGTATGGTCTGATGAGTCGCGAGGAGAGTGGAATTGTCACAATTCCATTATTCCAGATATTCCCATTCTTTTAGCACATCTGATAATGAAATAGTTATTGACCAGCCAGATACCACTGTTCTCATCTGAACTGCTGTAGATCTAGCTGCTCACAAGGCTGTCAACTTTGTATCTATGTTAATGAACAAAATTCAGAATATCTGTTAGCTGAAAAACATGTCTGCATTTCAGACCCATTTTCTGGAATATCACCTAATAGTGAATGACTTTGGGCAAGCTTTTAAATCTCTCCAAGTGATAGTTTCCCAATATTTGGATATTTATCTTACAGGCTTATTGTGAGGACTAAATTAGTTAATGTATGTAAAGTGCTTAAAATGCATTGTAAGTTCTCAGGAGTATTATTAATAATAATAATCTTCTTTATTAATATCATTATGTAGACCCAGAGGTTTTAGAAGTATGCCATCCTGAGCATTAATGTTTAATACTTTAAAGGTTTACTACTGAGTAAATAGGAAGGATCTGTGGCTTCACTATATTATTTAATTGTCCTCTAATATAATATATCCAAACTAGACCTACAAGAGAAAAATTAATACCTAATCACACCTTTCTCCAAATCCCTTGACAAATTAGAACAAAATAGAACAATGTTGTGACATCTGTTACTCGTTTGTTATGGATTGATGGAGCAGGTGATATGTTATGAAGAGGATTTGTCTCTCGTGTCTTTAATAGTAAAAATAGTGTTAACGTTTTACCAAAACATATCCTTCCTTACTATAAATCTAAGAACTAATGCTGTCTGACAAATTCTGGCGAGATTAATTTTTTTTTTGAAAATACAGAAGCTTGTGTTAATTTTTGTCTTTTTAGAATACTTATTTCTGCCAGTTCATTTTAGCATCCTAGCATGGCCTTCTGTAGGTTGGCATACTGAGAATAAACCAGAAAGAGCTACTGCTAAAGAGACTGTATTACCCCCATCATTTAGTTAGTGAGAACCGCAGCCGGGGAAAGCTTTGGGAGGAAAATTATTTTCAACTTTTATATTAGGAAAATAGAAATCCATTGTGAGAAGCTTGAAACCAAGTCAACTTCCTGAGGACTTGGCTCATTTCCAGATGATGAGGTACAGCATAGTAGCAGTGAGAAACTCTCTGGGCACTTCTGGGGATCCAGAAGCCATAAGAATACATTTTGGGATGTCATTCTCCTTCTAGCCTCTTCCATTAAGGGGTCTACTTGGATGATACAGAGGTTTATGAAGTGCTGGAAAAAATGATTGATATTTAAAATCTATTATTAAAAGAATATTCATAGCAGAAGCAATCGTCAAAGCCAAGTCAGATTTCAAGAATAGCTAATTATTATAATTTATATTCTTTTTTTTAATAGCATGACTTACACACAACACACACAGACAACTCTAAGCACTGGTGTGCCAGAGTCAGCTTATGCAGACTCACAGAGCCTATTGTTACATTTTCAAGAGTTTTATATACTGATTGAGGTCCAGTAAAGTAGCTTGAAACTGGCCACTGCAAAAGGATTTATACCAAGGAAATTGGCAACTTTTACAAATCAAGGTCTTTTCTTATTCCCTCCCAGAGAGCAGGTTGCTAAACACTTAACCAGCACACCCGTGCCCCGAAGCATTTCTTTGCATGTAGGACTATGAGTGTGAAAAGTTTTACTAGAAAAGATGACATCAGAAGAAATAAACCATTTCTTTTCTTCGTTGTCCTCAGGGATTCGGAAAGACCGAAGAGGAGGGAGAATGTTGAAACACAAGCGCCAAAGAGATGATGGGGAGGGGAGGAGCGAGGCGGGAGCCTCCGGAGGCGTGAGAGCCGCCAGCCTCTGGCCGAGCCCCCTCTTGATTAAGCACACGAAGAAGAACAGCCCCGCCCTGTCTCTGACGGCCGACCAGATGGTCAGTGCCTTGTTGGAGGCCGAGCCCCCGGTCATCTACTCCGAGTACGACCCTACCAGGCCCTTCAGTGAGGCGTCCATGATGGGCCTCCTGACCAACCTGGCAGACAGGGAGCTGGTTCACATGATCAACTGGGCCAAGAGGGTGCCAGGTAAGCACGCCGGCTCCCCCGTGGAGGTTAGGAGTCAGCGCCTTCTCATCAACTGGTTGAGATGTGTCATGGGAGAAAGAGCCAGAAACAGTAGGCTGTTATCTGATTGGTTTCAAGGTTACATCAGAATCGGTCAATATACGCTGCAATTCTCCTGGAAATGAGGAAATTAAAACAAAAATCAAAATCTAGAAGATTAAAATCCTTAGCCTGTCTGGCCTCCCTTCCCCCTTCCCTCCCTCCCTTCCTTCCTTCTTTCTTTTCCTGTAAGCAGGTGTATATATATATATATATACTATGGAAATCAGCAAGTTCTATAAATCACAGATTTCTTTTAATTTCATTTCAATTTATTTATATTTCAAACCAACCATCCCCCACTTCTTGCCCTCATTCCCTGGTAACCTCTAATCTGCCTTAGATCTGCAAATTTGCAATTTCTGGCCGTCTTTTATAAGTGATATACCATATTTGTCCTTACATGCCTTGCTTATTTCATTGAGTGTAATATTTTCAAGGTTCATCTGTGTTGCAGCATGTCTCAGAGCTTCTTGCTTTCATATGGACAGATAACATTCCATTGTGTATATGTACCACATTTTGCTTATCTATTCATTTGTTGATGGACACTTGGGCTGATTTGACCTTTTAAGTACTTTATTTTTTAACTCATTGTCTTCATCAAAAAGATTCTATGTTATAAAATGTATTTTATATTCTGTGTGTATAGTCATAAATATTTCACACTCGAATGATCTATACCCTATAAAACATTTTAATATATAGGACCTATGTTCAAGACATCCCAATTATTAATAAACAATTTCACCTTAAAAATCTTTTCTTTTAAGATTTTTATGGAGAGACAATAAGAGATTTTTTTAAATCGAATGTCAATTATTTATCCAATCCCATGTATGCTTAGTATTCTAAGAGAAAAATAAATAATATAGAAAAATAAATTAGGTGCTTGGCTCTCAAAGGAGCTTGTAGGAAGATGCAGTGGTTCAAGTGACACTTTGGTCCTTCGGTTGATTCTCTCAGAACTGGTGTTTCTGGACAACTTGACTGTTGCTTTTGTTTGGGGAGAAAAACTGTAACTATTAGGGTAACAGGACAAGACACCAACCCTCTTCACGCTCTACTCCAATGTATCCATTCACGAGCTAACATATACGAACCAAAGAGGAAGTTCTTTTCTGAGCTTGTACATTAAATGACTGATGGATCTAGACAGAAATTTTTTTCTTTTGGTTTCTGTGAATAGATGAAATTAATTATTAATTTTGAAGCATAGAATATTTTTCCTTAAACTAAATAAATGTGGAATTTTGTACTTGCATATCATGAGTCTCATATGTCTGGTCTTAAGAGTATGATATATGTTCATATATATCAACAATAAATATGTGGTCCTTTGACTAAGGAGCCAGCAATGTGGTGATCCAAACTTATAGAGGTCATCCATTTAGGCAGCAGAGATTGGTTCACATAGACACTTGGGGTTGAATAAGCAAATTTAAATTCAGGGTTAGTTCAGTGGTGAACTGAAACTCTTAGCTGTTTTGGTATTCACAGTTTTATTGCGCACTTATATAGCTTGGCATTTTCATCTTTGTATGAGATCTGTGTAGCAGATCTCATACAAAGCAAATATTGGAATCTAAAGGTAATGTGGCTATGAGTTTTATCTTTATCTTTCTATCTGTTATTGCCTATTAGAAAGAATACTTCGGGAGACAATCAACCTATCCTTGAGAATCATGAATTTTGGGTAATATTCGCTCCAGAGCACTGGTGAAGCCAATATATGTATATTTTTCCCTACTTATCAGTAGATTTCTGTGCCAATTTGAAAGGGTGTATGTATCCTAGAAAAGCCATGTTTTAATCCTAATTCCATTTTGTAAAGGCAGCTGTTTCTTCTAATCCCTATTCAGTACTGTATGTTTGAAACTATAATTAGATCGTATCTCTGGAGATGTGATTCAATCAAGAGTGGTTGTTAAGATGGATTAGGTGGAGATGTGTCTCCACCCATTCGGGTGGGTCTTGATTAGTTTACTGGAATCCTATAAAAGAGGAAACATTTTGGAGAATGCATTTTGGAGATTCTGAGAGAGCAGAACAACGTAGTCACAAGAAGCAAAGAGACCTCCAGCCAGTGACCGTTGATGATGAAGAAGGAAAGTGCCTGCGGGAGAGCTTCATAAAACAGGAAACCAGGAGAGAAAGCTAGCAGATGACGCTGTGTTCGCCATGTCCCTTTCCACTTGAGAGAGAAACCTTGAACTTCGTTAGCCTACTTGAACCAAGGTAACTTTCCCTGGATGCCTTAGATTGGACATTTCTGTAGACTTGCTTTAATTGGGACATTCCATGGCCTAAAAACTTGTTAACTTGCAACTTATTAAACTCCCCTTTTTAAAAGCTGTTCTGTTTCTGGTTTATTGCATTCCAGCAGCTAGTAAACTAAAACAATTTCCATCGTGATATTTTAATAATTATATGACTTTGAAGGGCACTTTTGAGACCAGAACTATATCAATTTATTAGAATGAGGTGTGTATATGAGCACTCTATAACTTGATTGTGTTTGTTTAAAAGAGCCCCATGAGTCCAGAGTACTTGGGCCAGGCTCTGTCTTGTTAGTTTGTGTTTTTTTTTTTTTTTTAAAAAAGGCAGAATTATAAAGGCAAAAATGAAAAAAAAAAAGTGTGTGTGTGTGTATATACCATTGGAATACAGCTGTTATAAATCAAAAGCTACTATCTGACCAAGCAGAAAATAAAAATAGTCATTGATTTTAAAAGGATGAAATTGTCAAGCTTTATAGAAAAATTGCTAAAGCCACATTTTAAAAATCTTTGATATAGCCAAACACCATCTGTCATTCAAAAAAATAGCCCACTCCGGAAATTTAATATGGACAATGTTACATTTCTGCAAATAAAGTTAGAGAATAACAATAATAGTGATTTGAATAGAGAGAGAAGAGAAAATGTCATTACTAAGATGAGTATCAAGAAAACCTGCTCTAGAAGTACTTGAAATTAGCTAATGATACAAAACCCTGCATAATTTGGCTAATCTTCAGAATGCCTATCAGAATAATAGAAGTTAGGGACTGACTTCATTTTGAATGATAAATTTTATAAAAATAATTCATACCTTGGACTATTTAAATTTTAGAAATATTTTTTCACTATCATCAGAATTCTAAAATATTGGTGATGTAGAAGTTGAATTTTCCTTTCTTTTAACATCTGGGGCATATCTTTTGGCTTGATATATTGCTCTACTCAGAATAAAGATGTAAAGATCATGCAAGTGTGATAGATAAGTTCTGATCCGAAGAGTGTTATTATTAGACTTGGCAAAAGATGACATCCAGAATTTTTCCTTCCTGCAATTTAAAAAAAAACAGCAGCGGTAACAAGAATGATAAAACTTATTTACCCAGTACTGAAAAGGGATGCTCTTTTATAATTGGTGCTGTGTGTCGGCTTTTTGATCTCTACCTCTATAGAAGGCTTTTCTCTTTATTGTTTATTCTAAAACTTGCTGATCTTTAAAAGACATTTTACATAATAGATCCGTGTTGGAGATTTAGTTTTTAAGAGTTATGTTATTCACTCTTAATTTACCGTGTTCCTACCCATGGCGAAAAATGTAACATCATTCAGCTGACGGTCGAAAAAAGAAAAGAATCAATTATGTTTTAATTTTATCAGGCTCAACTGTGTTGTTGAGTGGTTGATCCTTAGTTTCAGTGTTAATGAAATATATCTGATATTTTTTCCCCAGATTCCTTGAATCATGTCAGCACATTGTCCCTTTGCTTTCTTAAAAGTTATGCCTTTCTCAAATTTACTGTAATTTTATATGCCTCAAGAGAAATTTCATGCTTCATATTTATGTTTAGTCTTAGATATTTAATGAATAGCTGGGTAAATATCTGGCCCTGGGCCCTCTACTGTCCTTTACAGGGCAGCTTTTCCTACCACTGGGCATCCCGGGAGGGCTGGCTGGGGTTACTGCTGAGGAGGAGGGATGAAGGGAAAGGGACTGTCAAGCTGGCTTCTGTGGGAAACACATCATTTGAACCGCTTCCTCGTTCCTTTCCTGTGCTAAGGAGGGGACTTCTGTCTTTCCCCTTTGCTGCCCCAGTCCCTCTCAGAAGGTCAGAAGCCTCCCGTTTCCCTGTCTTCCCACCATTTTTGGCCCAGGAGAAGAGGCTGCACTTTCTCTGGCTCTGTGTCTCCCCATGTCCCAGGCCCAGGTTTCTCAGAATCTCCTTGGGCTGTCTTGCGGAGTATATGGTTGTCTGATCCATCTCAAGGCTCAAAGCTTCTTCTGTCTTGGGGTTTCTCAGGAATCCAGAAATTCACATCCCTGACTCCAGTACTCCTCACAGTTCAGGAAATGAACTGAGCTAAGGAAATTGTGGAAGGAAGAAGTGAATGAAGGAAAGGAGGCTAAGGAAACTAAGGAAACTTCCAATTTCAAGAAATGTCTGAGTCTCGTTAGATTTCAGTTTTTCCATAGACTGAAACTTCTCTTCAAGGCTGTGGTCTTACCCATTTTTTTCTTCTTTTCTTCTCTCCAACTCTGTCTGTTTTCTCTGAAGTCTCTCTGGCAGCTGTCTTGGTAAGAGACTCCATTTCCAGCCTCTCTTTTCTAGGGGACAGAGTGCTTTCAGAGGAACATGTCCAGAGCCCGAGCTTGGAGCTTTGAGAGAGTACCTTTGACCATCATCAAGTTTTCATTTACTGAGTGTAATTTAAAACATCAAATGGGTAGGGACACAGGGTCAGGGTGAGGCCACACTACCTCATTCTGGGAGTTGGGAGTGTCTTCAGGAAGCACATTCTATTCTGAGAGATGGCAGAGGGTTCACAGGTCTTTGGCAAGCCTACCCCATAGTCTGACTCCCGACCTGTCATCCAGCCAGTAGACTCTGCTCCCAGGCCATGTGGCATCTCAGTCACTCTGGGCACAGCGACGAAAGATGAGATGGGATGCAGAGGGATGGGCAACCTCCTGGAGAGGTGGCAGATGTGAGCGTTGTAGGGTAAGCTTTGTGGGTGAGATTCTGCAACCATCCTAGAATGAGGGTCCCAGGGCTGGGTTGGCATTACCCGATAGACAGCAGCAGCCCCTCTGGGCCGCAGCAAGGAGGTCTCTGAAGTGCTCTGTGTCCATGTGGATCCTGCCCCCCTTTCATTGCTCCCATGGAGACTCTGGGGTAAACCAGGGCAGACAGCTCCTTCTCTGATTGCCTTTCACAGGAAACTTTGGATGCTTGCTGGCCCTGATCATTTTAAGCCTTAAAACAAATCTTGATCTCATTTTGAAATCCTCTTGACAAAAACACCCCACCCGGGCCTCTCTACCCACCCTCCCCCTCGCTGTTTCAGTGAGTCTGGGTTGGGGTCCCAGATCCTGAGCTCAGTGGCCTGTGGGGCTGGGTGGGTGAGGCCCCCTACGGGTGTGTGGACCTGGGGCTCTGCTACTTCCGGTGAGGTGGGAGGCTTGGCATGGAGAATGTGTGTTTGTGAGCTACAAAGACACATACTACCATTAAATGGTAGTAAAAATTAAAAGGGCTTGCATTTTAGGAGCAGAGGAAATAAGGAGCTGTTGATTGAAAGAGGAGTGTTTGGCTGATCCAGAGTAGGCTTGGCTAATCATTTACTTTTGTTTGTTTCCTCCCCTGCCCACCTAAGGGGTTCACTGAACTTCTGATTTTGAAGTTGATTTAGAACTTTAATATTGCTGAGTGTCTACCTGGTAAATACCTTGTAAAATTTTTTTAATCTCCACTGTACTATTTTTACCTGGTACTTTTAATAGGTCCCCTTTCTACATTTACATCTTTGCTCTGTTTTAATTTGTTTTGGTAGACAGCGTGAGATGTCGCTCCAGTGTGGTTTTTATACAGATGGCTGCTCAATACCGTTTATTGAATAGCCTTTTACAGAACTATTTTAAAGGCATCTCTTAGAGTTGACCTTCCAAGTTAACTTTTTTGAGAAGAGCTTATTAAATAGGGTGATAGATATGACCCACCGGTTCACATGCTCAGTTATTTTTTCCCAATTCTGAAATCAAAATAAAAGAAATTTGTTATTTATTTGTAAGTTATACAGTATTTATATAATTATATAAATTATACATATAAGTTATTGCAGCACCATTTGTTAAATTTTTGTTTGTTTTTTGGGAATCGAACCCGGGTCTCTGGCATGGAAGGTGAGAATTCTGCCACGGAGCCACCATTGCCCGCCCTCCCACCATTTACTTTTAATATAACAGGGAAAGTGTCCCTTGGAGAGAGAAAGAAGGTTGTACCAGGCTCCCACCTGGGTTGCCATCTCTGGTTGGTTCCTCAAACTTTCCAATGCTTGGATGGCCCTGAGCCCTCCTGCTGCTTTTTACCAACTTGAGTTCACTCCTGATTCCAGCTGTAACTTTTTATGGCCATGATTTCCAAATTTCTTTCTCTAAGTCACAAATGCCTAAAGTTCCCACTTTCAGTTGTCTATAGGAGAATAGTTGGATGTCACGTCTTCACCAATATGAGGCGGAGTGAGCCATCCTTCCTTTTCTCCCCTCACCAGCAGGGCAGAAGAAGAAATGGAATTTCTCATTCTATTCAAATTTTGTGCTGCTTTTTTTTTTCTTGCTAAAGCGACATCTCAACTCTTACTTCCTATCTGAAACTTCTTTAGCCAATATAGTCATGAATTGAGTTTGCTAACAGGACCTGTGTCTCCTGGTTCTCACCATTTCAGTTGGTGGCCTCCTCATTCTTCTTTACTGCATTGTAGGGTCACCTTTGTGCCTGACCCTTCCTCGCCCTCTGCTGTCCGTCCTTCCTCGTCAGCATTTCTAGAGAGTTGTGCTGCTTCTCCCTTCCATGGCCACCAGTCTGCTCCACATCCTTTCTCCCCAAGACTGAATTACTGTAATATCCTGATTGCTCTTTTTGGCTCCAGCTTCTCCCCACTTCAATTCATCCTACTCATCACTCCCAGATTAATCTCCCTAAATCGCCATTTCACAATGCTACACTCAGAATTAAAAATTTGGCAATGGGACCCTATTATCTGAGCAGATAAATAGCAATGACATCCAAAGCCTGCGTGCCTAAGTGCTAAGACATACCAAAGTATGTCTCAGAGTGCCTGATTCTAGGTTACCCTTTGCTAGACAGATGCTTGGAAAGGAACTTTGTAGAAAGGCTGTTAGCCAACACCCTCTCTCCCATCTTACTTCTACTTTCCAGCATGATATGCTTAAGTCAGACAGTGTCCTTACCCCACCCTGTCCCCATCATTCTCCCCTTCACACGGTGTGTTTATTTTTCTTTTGCTAGAATCCTTGCATCCGCTCAATCTATTCAAATTCTGTGCTCCTTTTTTCCCCTGCTAAAGAGACATATTAACTCTTACTTCCTTTCTGGAACTTCTGTTTTAACCAATATATTCATGAATTGAGTTGACTCTCAGAGGATAACAGGTCCTTGACACAGTAAACGCGAGTATCTTCTGGTTCTGTGGTATTGAACAGGCTCAACTGGGGAAGCAGTTCTTAAGCTATTCTCTTACTTCCTTAATGGAAGATTTGTTACTGGATGATTGGTTTATACTGTGTTTGGATTTATTCTTTGAAATGGAGAGATGAATAACTTTTGTTGGCAGGATTTCTGTGTTTGTTTAGAGGACTTTGTGAATGGAGAAAACTTTCTAAAATCGGAGTTTAACTTGCACCAAGCCACAGACATGTTTCTTAAATGTTATGCCTGGGTAAAATGAATTTATTTTAAGTGATTCATATTTTAATTGTGGCGAATATGTCTTTCTTTGAATTAAAACCTGTGGTGGAGACTCGTGGGAAGTGGGCATTCCTTTGACAAAACAATCATTCTCATTTTTATTGAAATGTGATTTCTTACAAAATGAGATTTCTGAGCATGATGACCATTTGGACATTTGTAGAACTGAATTCATAGAATGGCCCTGAAATTGGATGGGTTCTGTGGAGTATTTGTAGCAGACTTTCCTCCATGACTCTGCTCAATCTTTCTGGTTTCATTCATTTTGTACCTGGAATTCCGGACTTGACTTTCTCTCCATAGTGGTTTGCTTGGATGATCGTAGGTCTGCCTTCCTATGTCCTAAGCCATCCAATGGGGGTTACACCTTAGTGATATAAGTTGTTAATTTTCTTTAGGTGTTAAAGACCAGAGAAGTGCAAAAAGGAGAGGAAATCAGTGATGGCCACATGATATCTAAGTAAGTGAAGCTGTAGAACAGTGAGGGCTCAGAAGGATTCTCAGTGATGGTTTAGAATTAAATGGCAGGAATTCATCCACTTACCTTATGATTCCCTATATAATCAATCACTTCCTAGAGAGAGCACACAAAATAGATTTGCAAATTGAATCATACCACTACTTTGTTATCACTTTCTTTCCAGGAACCAGGAAGTTCGAATCAACAAGTTGACACTATGATCTTTATATTAGACTACAGTCTAAGCTGACTGACTGTACATTTTTGGCACAATTGTTACTTCTCTTATCTCACCCTGTCCCTAGCTCTCAAATACTCACAGTGAGCATTTTTTTTCTGGCTAGCACGAAAAAAATAAATCTACCGCCTCAAGCAAGTGGTTAAACGTTGAAGCAGACTGAAAAGTATCCGTAGGAGACTAGATGTCACCTAGATATAGTATAATCCTTTTCTCTAAATCAAATGCTTTATTTCCCAGAGTGGACAGTGTAAACGATCTCTGAAGGTGATTTGTAGCTGGAAAGCTAATAGTCCTCAGGTGATCACATGCTCACTCTGAGCCTCTGGTGTTGCTCAGAGGGTGGAGAACTGGAAAAGTGCAGTGGCAAGCCCTATTATTGCTTATGGTGTTTTAACATTAACAGTGAGGTAGGCATAACCTTGAGGTTGTTTATGTTTAGGTTTTTAAACCCATCTGAGTCACCACAAGCTGCTCGGCGTCAGGTTCTTCTCCTTCAAAAGGATAAGTAACTGAATTAAGTATTTCTGGTTGGGAACCCCTTGTTCCAGGGAATCTTGGGGTTTTGATTCTGTTGCCTTGGTTACTAAACTGTTCCATGCTGTTTGCTCAAATTTAATGGGTACTTCTCTTAGGAACATTCTCCCTTATAAAGTAAATTGCTCAAAGTGTTAAAATCCGAGTTCTGTTTAAAAATTCCTTAGGCAAATTTACCCTGATTTAGTTTAAGAAATAAGTAGTCTTGTCCTTTTGCTCTAGGATTTGTCTCTCAGGTGTATCTGGCAGAGCCCCTAACACAATGATATGAAAGAGTAAAAGTGTGATCGATAAACAAAGGTGAAATTCAGTAAAACAGTGGCAATGCCCTTCTCTAGAGGGAATTAAAATTTCTTTTTTGTAGTAGAGCATGTATTTATTATGTGACTATTTCATGAGCACAAAATTCAATCAAATGGTGGACAGTTTTCTTCTCTGGGAACTATTAAAGTGTCTCTTCATCGAGCAGCATGCTACATCATAAGATTTGGTCCTTTATATCTGGTCAAGATGTTTGCCTATGTTTGCTTAGGACATTTCAAATGTGTCTTTGAAAAATAGCAGGTAAATGCTGTGAATTAAAAAACTCATTCAAGACCTTGAGCTGTTGAGAGATGTTTTCCAAAGCATGCATTCAAGTTGGACCTGCCAGGGTGTTTCAGCTTGTATCAATAAAGCAGAAGTGGAACATAATCCAATTAGGTTTTTCTTTATTGCTGTCCCCACTTCAGAGATAGAAACTGAAAAATATATTTTCCCTTTCTGGGTCATTCATGATATCCTCCACTCTGTGATTTAGAGCAGTGCTTCGTTTATATTATATCTGTGGGAGTGGGAAGCTCCATTGAGACTGAAGAAAGGTTTCAAGTTTAAAAGATTTACAAATATATATGTAGATATAGATCACATCATGAGTGTCATAATTCATATCAGTCCCCATCTCATGAAATCAGTGACACCTACTTATATACCTTTAATGCTGTTTCTTACCAAATAGCAGAGCACTGTTTCAGCTCTTTAGTGTAAAATGGTTATCAGCACTGATAAAAAGTTATCATTAGCCTGGTTAACCAATTTCTTATTTGCATTAGCTATAACTGCACTTAAAACTATATCACAGAAGCCATATTTTTAAAAAGGGATGGGTAGAGTACTTTACATCAGATGTATGGAAAGGAAATAGACATCACATGGCAAAAATGAAATTAATTAGATAGAAATGATACTGAATTTGAGGGCATTTGTCCTATCCAAACCTTTAGGTTGGGTTTTCATAAGAATACAGGCAAGAAGATAAATCAATATAACAATGAAGAATTTGAAATAAGTAAATATAAATACTTTTGCCTTCCGCTTCTATTGAGTCTTTCATAATAAGAGCACAAACAGTTAAATACAATTAGTGGTTATTTAATGAGTTCTTATGAGTTAGGCGAACTGTTCTGTTTTTTTGGAATACATCAAAACTGACAAAGCAACTTATCAGTTTGAGGAAACTTCCATTTCAGTATGCGGCTTACCACATGAGGCATGCAAATGCAATGATTATTGTCTACTTATCTTAAACATGAAGAAATTAGGGCAGGGCTAAATTTAGTAGTTTGTCCATTACAAACAACAGCTGACTAAGTTTTGGGCGCTCTTATAAGCATTCTACCTGTATGAATTTGTTTAATCCTCAAAATATCCATGCAAGCCGAATGTTTTTATTGTCTTCATCACATGGATGAGAAAATCGAGGCACAGGGAGGTTAATAATATTACAGTTTAGTATTAAGGAAACAATTTAAATTCTAGAACATTTTCCTGTGTGTGAAGCTTTTAGAATAAACTAAAAAAGGTGATTACATATTTTGTAGAGTCTTGTTTTTTTGTTATTTGATTTAAAAAAATATTCTCTTCCCCATCTCTTGAAATATGACATAGGTATCATCAAGAGATTGTGTATGTTACAGCATTTTTTGAGCTTGGCTTCTGTTCTTGGACAACTCCTGTTTGGTGGCAAGTGTTCAATAAATATTAGCTATTATTATTGTTGGCTCTAAGGTTGTTGACATAATTAATTTCAAATTTAATTTGGCAGACAATTATGTATCTATACAGTAAAATTATGCAATTAGCTGGCATCTTGAAAAACAAGGATAGGAAACCAGTGGTTTAAAAATATGTTAAATATTCAACATGTGCATTTCACTTTACTTATGTCATATTTTCTGTCTTTAGGCTTTTATTCCTTTTTTTTTCCAAATCGTCTTACTACCACTAACCAAAACAAATCAAAATTTCATTGTGTGTTTTTTTTTGTGTGTGTGTGCTTCTGTTTTGTTTTTACCCATTATTACTATTAAGAAAAAAAATTCTAAGGCATATCAGCTCCTGCCAATTTTTTGAGTTAATATTAGCTAGAGATTTTTGGATCTAGAGATTTTTGGCTCTACTTTAATGGTTTAAAATATTTTACAAGCTTTAAGTACTTATACATACAAATATTTCAGTGGAATAGGAAAGGCAATTTAGATATGAGAAATAACCTATTTTAGAGTAAATCTTACTTTAGATATAACCATTCGAAGATTAGAATCTATTCCATGTAACAGAAAACAACCAAATAATAGTGGCTTAAACAAGGCATAAGCTTGTTTTACCAATGATATGGCAGCTCCACAGTCAAAAGGACCCATGCTACTCTGAATTTCTGCTCCCCTATCCTCGTACCAGTTTTAGTCTCAAAATTACCTCATAGACCAATATGGCTACTGGAACTCCAGCCATCACTGTTGCATTGCTAGCACAGGATAGCAGAAAAGGGGAAAGTCAGTTAGGGGCATACCTCTCTACTGAAGTTGCTTCCTTTAAGGAGCTTTTCTGGAAATCTCACTCGGCACTTCCCCTTTTATCTCATTTATCAAGCTTATGTTAAACCTGGCTGCAATGACAATTGGGAAATATCTTCAAGCTAGGCTCATTGTATCTAGAATAAAACCTGAGTTCTGTTAATAACAGGAAGAGCTGAATGGGTGTTTGGTGGGAAAATAACAGACTGTGTCACAATAGTAAACTTCAAATCCTAATTTGAGAATTAGATATCCTTTTTAATGAGCCCTCTGGCTCACTGCATATCAGTATATAACATCTATAGATCACCATTTTAAAAAGAATTAGAACACAATAAAATTAAATTCCTCGTGATACCTTATTGAAAGAAAAGTTGCCGTACAATGTTTGCTATCAATCACTGTGTGAAATGTGTTGATGTCATCAGAACACACCTCTGAGTTAGGTGCTATAATTGTTGCCATTTTACAGATAAAGAAACTGAGGCATGGAGATGATGAATAGCTTTGCCAAATTAGGTGGCATGGACTAAGGGACAGCAGGGCACTATTCAAACCTGGGAAGTGTGGTTCCCAGCTATAAGCTCGTGAGACGTTGCACTCTGCTGCTCTTTTCGTAATTCCAGGAACGATTTTGGGGGTATTGCAAATGGTCACCATGAGCATTAACTATCCTACTACGGTATTGTGGAAAATTCTGACCATTCAAACTATTTGATAGCTTGGATTTGTACATGTGTGATTATACTGTGAGCATATTTTTTAAAAACAGGCATTATAGATCAAACTATGCACACTCCTATTTTTCTGAGAACAATTTTATGTTGAAAGAATTTTCCTTTCATGTAAGACAATGTGTTCTGAGCACAAATGGTACACATATTTGATATACTTGTCTTCAAAAAGCCCCACCACCCTAAGTCCCAGAAAGCAGCGTCAGCGCTGATGTAAAGCCAACAGCTTCAATGATCTTGAGTTTTGGCATCATTGTGCTTTCCCCCTCATTTGGGATTCAAAGATGGTAAATTTAAAGTGAAGTTCTACTGGCTCCAATGGAAGAGGCAAAGTTTCTGCAAGTGTGCATGTGTGTTCCTATGCATATGTTTATGTGTGTGTGGTCTTTGCATGTGTCTATGTATGTGATATGTGTATACGTTTCTATATGTAAATATTCATGTGCAGCTGTATTTATGTGTCAATGCATGTGTCATGTGAGTGCCTACATGTGGGTGTCTGTGCATGTATGTATCTTTGCCTATATGCCCATGTCTGCTTGTCTCTCTGTGTCTATGCATATATCTGTGCACATCTATGCATGTATTATCTTTACAAGTGTTCATCTTTACATATGTGTCTGTGCATGTGTGTATCTATGCTTGTATGTCTATGCATGTGTATGCATGATCATGTCTTTGGCATGTGTCTGTGTATGGGAATATATCTATACCTGGATGTGTGCATGCACATTTGTGTGTGTTTAAAGAGTTGTTCTATGCATCTGCAGGGAGTACTGCATTAGCTAGGAGAGTGGAGTGTGCAGGAGAAGAGGGTGACGAGGGATTGGGGCAGTCAGGACTGGCATCTGCCAGGTGCTCCAGACCCACTTGCCTGAGTGTACAAAATATAAATGCCCCCCAGGCATGAATTGGCCTTCTTGGGACTAAAATGCTCAGCAGGAAATGACCCCGTGTCAACCCTCACCTCCTCGACTGTGGAACTTGGCTTGTTTCTTCCATCTTTGGGCTGTTTCATTAATCAACCTTCAACAAAGACCATTTAGTCATTGATGTAAGCATAAACTCTCAATTGTTCCAAATCCCTGGAGCACTGCACACACTTTTTTCTACCTAAGAACAAAGGTAAAGTCTGATTTTCTCATGAGTTTTTTGTTGGGTTTTTTTTTTTTTTTTTTTTTAGTAATTCTTGGGCTAAATTAATCACAGCTCCTTCCTTGTCTCTCTCCTCCCCTCTAATCTCATTTTTTTTTCAGCCTCCATATGCCAGTGGGTCTCTGAAATCTCCCCTTGACAGGGTGGTTCCTAGACCAGGGATCCTGAGAAGCTGCAGAGCTGGGCTCAGGGGCTTCCTGGAGCATTTGTAAAAGGAAAATCTGAGGGCTGGGGACCCAGAGGGCTCTGACATGTTATCACAGTGTTTTTCAGCCTTTTTTTCATGATTGTTCCCTCCCCCAAGGAGAAAAATCAAATTAAATTAAATTTAGGGAGGGAAAGTAAATACTAAGGAATAAGAGTTAGTCAGGTAAGGTGAAGCTTTGGAAGATTGCAAGTCATTAGAATATCCAAACTTCCCCCCTCCCAGAACAAATTTTGACCCCCTAGGGAATGGGGGGGTCATCCCTTTTAAGAACAAATGTATTAATCATTCATGCTGTATGAGCACTAAGTGTGGGAGAATGTATCTTAGACATATTTGAAGCAGGCTTTCAATGTTTATAAAGCCTTGGAGCCAGTAGAAAGTAAGTTTCAGAAAGGGAGACATTTTACCCATTTTGTTGACTGCTGTGTCTCCAGTTCTTGCAACAGTGTCTGAAGCACAGGAGATGCTCCTTCAATATCTATTGAAAGACTGTTGTGTGAATAAGAAACTGCAAGTTCAGTCTACACATTACTGATTCCCAGGATTTTTTGTTATGTATTTTCTCAATCAACTGATGTGCACGTTTAAGAGAGGGTGAGGGTAGGTCTCCAAACTTTACTGATCTTCAAGTGGAGTTTCCATATTTAAAAAAGTGGAAGGAAATGCTGTCCTAATGATCTCATATTATGGTTGGAAGTGGCAGCGTTTTTGCTCATTCAGAAATTTTTGTTGCGCGTGCTGCAGGCCTGGGATTGTTTTAGCTTTTCTAGCCTCCACTGTGCTTGCTGTCCAGTGGGGGGAGGCAGGGGAAAAGCAAACCTGATAGGCAAGTTAATTATCTCTTTATGGAAGATGACAGTTACTGTTGAAAATGAAAACAAAGCGCTAGAGAAAGTGGGGGCAGAAGTGCTGGGTTGTGGTGTGTTTTCGAAGAGTGGCTGGAATAAGCACTGAGAGGGCATTTGAGCACCATTCAAAGGTGTATTTTAGGATGCCTGGGAGCAGGGCAGTCCAAGTAAAGAGCCCAACAAGAGCATTCCTAAAAGCAAGCTTGGTTCTAGAATATTCTAGGAACAGCCAGTGACTGGAGCGGAGGTTGTGGAGAGGGAGAAGAGATTGCATGGGACTCTGTGGCAAACTGTGAGATGCTTTTATTCTGAGGGAAACAGACTTGTTTATGACTTGGAGAAACATAATCTGACTTCTTTTAAAAATGTTCACTCAGCTACTGGGTTGAGCAGAGATGCAAAGAGGAGTTTGAAGGTTATCAGAAGTTCAATCAGGAACTGCAGCTGCTATCACCAATTGCAAATCCTGCAATAACTCAGTCAAATTCAACTCTGATTTTTAACTACCTGGAGTTAGTCAGATTCCGCAGGTGAAGGGCCATCCTCTACAGCATTGCCCTCAAGGACCAGTTCCAAGTTCAGAGGTCAAGTTCCCACACTTCTAACCAACTGGCTATGGACTTCAGGGGTTCCCTCCATCCCCTGGGGATTAATAATTCACTAGAATGACCCACAGAACTCACTGGACACTCCATACTTATTATTATAACTTTGTTATAGTAAAAGGATATAAATAAGAAGAGACACATAGGGAAGGTGTCAGACCTGAGTTCCCATGCCCCCTCCATGTGGAGTTACAATGAGTCACCCTCCCAGCACAGCAGTGTTTCTTCTCAATCATGGAAGCCCATGGAGCTTCTAGTTTTTCGAGTTTCTGTTGGGTGTCATTACGTAGACATGATTGGTAGAATCTGTGCCCACGTGGTTGAACTCAATCAATCCTGCTTCCCTCTCAGAGGCCAGGGAGGTGGGCTGATATGAAGTGGTTGAGAGCCCCCTGAGTACATTGTGAAGTGGAGTTGCTAGTATGTCTTCACAGACTGAAAGGAGAGGGTGAGAGAAAGAACAGAGCCAAGGGTGACTTCTGTTATTTGGACCTGAAGAAGGAGGAAATGGCATCATCAACTACTGATACAGGGAAGACTGCAGGGACAGCAGGTTTTCATGGGCTGGAGAATATCAATCAAGTTTTATCCATGTTGAGTTTGAGATATTTTATTGGACAATCCAGGTGGAGGCACCTGGAGTTTTGAAGTGAGCCTGACCTTGATATTTATGTTCGTGAGTAGAAATAAAGAATAGGGTTACCAAGGGAGTAAAAATAAAGGTGAAAGAAGCAGGGGCTCTCAATCACTTCATATCAGCCCACCTCCCTGGCCTCTGGGAGGGGAAGCAGGGTTGATTGACTTCAACCACGTGGGCACTGATTCCACCAATCATGTCTATGTAATGACAGCCCACAGAACCAGGACTGAGCTTACAATGCCCAGAGAAGAGGCTGGAGCCAACAGATGAGACTGAGAAGGAGCCACACTGTTGTGCTATTTTGAAAGGCAATGAAGAAACTATGAGAAGAATAAGTGATTCCATTGTATCAAATACCACTCTTGGGTCATGTACCATGAGAATTAATAAATGGCCATTGCATTTAGGGACGTGGAGGTCACAGGTGATCTTGCCAAGAGTGGTTTTGATGGAGCAGCAGAGATGAAGTGCTAACTGGGGCAAGTTCACGAGAGAGTGGATAGACCAGAATTGTAAACAGGTATAAGCAACTCTTTTGAGTGAGGGAGAAGGAAGAATGGCCAGAGCAGTTTCTTTAAGTAGGAGAGTACCAGAGAGGGATGGTTTTCACATCAGAGTGTGGGCAGGAAAGCAAAAAGTGGGTGCTCTGGCCAGAGGCGGAAGGCTGTGGTTCTGATTGCCTTGATCCATAGGAAATTCAAAGCAAGGTCTTCAGCTGAGGGTGAGTGTGGGTGACAAGGAGTGAGCAGTGCTAGTAGACAGATGGTTTCACATCTGTCTGGGGGCAGGGGGAATGAATGGGTCATAAAGGAACAGTCTGGGTTCTGGGCTCATTACAAGCCCCCTGAGGTTAGGGTCCTGCAGGTGTAGGTGTGTGTTTTTCTCCAGGTGGTCCAGCTGCATGGGCAGCAGGCAGAGAGTTGGCTTTAGCCAGGGTGGTGTTTCTGAAAAGGAAGTACGATGAATCAAGAGAGGGCCAATGTGATCAGGCTATTTGTAAGAGAATGATTCTAATGATGGGCCATGAAAAAGGGAGCGTTTATGTTTAGTGGACAGTGGAAAGACAGAAGGAGCAGATCAGTGCATTTGCTGCTTGTCCCTTCTAATTACAGTCAGGGGTTCTGCTACTTCAAAGGAGTCTCAGGGGGTGGGTGGAGGGTTCTGCTGGATGCCTGGGAATCTGTTCAGAGGTGGGTTTGGATTCCTCCAGAAGCTCTACATTCTGTGTAGCTTTATCTTGAGGCCCTCTAATCTTTAGGAGACTCGGACAAATTACTGTGTATGTTTAAAAGCTGAAATGAGTTGTTGAGACTCACACAGTCCCTGCCTGGGTCTCTGGTATTCCTGTGAAGATCTCTGGAGCCCCTGAAATGGGTGTTCTGCTCTGCTGTCCTCTTAACCTGCTTTGGTGTCATCACAGCCCTAACATATGTACACATGTGTGGTGGAGGTTCTCTGAGGTGATTCATTCCCTTTCAAATAAAATTGTGTATCATGGCAATGCAGCAAGGAGTTAAATAGGGATTGGGGTTTCTTTTCCTTAAAAACCAAACCCAAGAGAGAAAAAAAACAATAACAACAAATGAAGACAAGCAAACAAATGAAACAAACAAAAAAAGAACAAAAAGCAAATAGAATTCTTGTACCAGAAACCCTGAAATAGTCCACTCCGTTTTGTGAGGAAAAGCACTTAAAATTTCTTATAAATAAAAATTATACTGCAAATACACAGAAAAGCTCTACTAATGTAAAATTGGCTTCTGAATAAATCAAATCAGCGCACATCTTATTCAGAAGACTATGGCGCACCACAAAAAGACTGGTTATAAGGATGCATCAGATTTATTTTTAAGTGACTAATGTAAATGAAGCATGGTTTCCCATTTTCTTCAAGAAAAGATATTCAAAGGGAAAAAACAAAATGTGCACAGATCTTTGTACCGCATAAATGCCTTATTGATGAACTATGCTGTCACAGTCTTCCATAAATGGAAGAAGTGGAACTGGAGGAAAACTGTTGAAATTGAACTGAAGAAATCGTTCACAGATTTGAGCATTGCACTTCCGGCAAGGCTTTGACCACTGCTATGAATTCCACAAACACCTTGCAGGGATAGAGCACTGTAGAAGCATACAAGCTCCTGGTTTAGATAGAACTGGCTTAAAATCTATCTTTGCTGCTAATTATCTGCCTAATTTTGAATAAACCAATCTCTCAGAACTTTTGTCATCTGTACAATGGGGATAAGCCTAGTATACATCTCTTAGAGTTGTAAGGATTAATCAAGATTTATACCTAGTCATAAAAGTCAAGTACCAGTAAAAGGTTTGTGATAGAGAACACTCCTCTTATGCTCACTCATCAGAAACAAACCTCTACTATTCTTGTAGTTTCCCTGATATTGAGAGTTGTAGTTATATATGGATTGTATGCTTATGCAGATATTTCTTGTCCTATATATCAATTTTAGATTCATTGATTCTTGATTGCCAGTGATGGATAAAAACTTAGCTTTCCGCTACCCAACCAAAGTTTCTTTTTCTTCCACTCCCCCAAAATAATTAATCACGAATATTGCTCAGGTCATTATATGATATGTAAATATTGCTCACTGCTGAGCCACACAGGGAGTTATGGCCATGCTTTTCTTTTTGTACAACACTTTCATTTTTCTTGTGGTTTGTAATTGCTTCATGTTTTCCGTTGCCAAGTTTTTAGTATCTATTTTTTTCAGATACTTCAACATTTATGTAACATCCCTATCAATAATGTTTTCCACATGCTCAAATACCAAGTTCCAACTTGTTCCCCAGGGATAATTCTTGGCAGAATCATTCATCTTTCTGTTCAAATTGGATCTTATATCATCTTCTGTCTGATTTCACTTTCTTGCTTTTTCTTAACTGGGCAAGTCCTTGAGGAACTTCCTAAATAAGGGCACATGCTAAATAAATTTTTAAAGTTCTTACATATATGAAAATGTCTATTTTTTCTACCCTTACATGTAAATGATAATTTGGCTGGGAATAGAATTTTCTTTTCTTGTTTTGAAGGCATTTATCCATTGTTTTCTAATTTTCAGTAATGTGATGAGTAGTCCGATGTCAATCTTACATGTGACTTCTATATCACTGTCCCCTGTGAAGCTTTTTGGCTCTTTTATCTCTGGTGTTCTGAAATTTCAAGATGATGTACTCTTTCTTCATTCATTGTGCTTGGTGTATACTCAATGAACCCTTTCCTTCTTTGTTTTTTTTAATTTGTGGGAGTGAGGGGTGAGTTCCTACTTTATTAGGAGATTATTTCAACTTTATCTTCCAGCTCTTCCAATGAATTTTTTTTTTAAATGCCATCTGGACCATTTTTAATTCCTGGGAAATATTCTTTGTTTTCTTAAGATTTCTTTGAAAATATATGAAATAGATTAAACATATATATTTTTTTCATATAGCTTTTGGTTCATCGCTACAATGTCTTTTTCTTGTCTCTTTGAGAATGTTAATTATAGTTTGTTTTTAATGTTTCTTTTGCTTCTTGAATTATCCCTTTTCTGTGGTAGACTTTCTTTCCTCCCATCCTTTCTTCCTTTTCTCTTGCTTTTGATTTTGGAGGTTTATCACAAATGTTTGACTACATGCAGTTTTAAATGTGAGGAACTAAAAATGTTTATTGGAAGCCCACCCAATTGTTTCATAAATTTTTTCCTCTAATTAGAGTGCTCTCCACCTTTCCTTTCAAAAATCCTTGTCATGGTCAGGTTCATGTGTCAACTTGGCCAGGTGGTGATACCTGTTTGTCTGGTTGGGCAAATGCTGGCCTTCTGTTGCAATGAGGATGTTTCATAGAATTAAATCATGATCATGTCAGATGCATCCACAGCTGATTCCATTTATAATCAGCCAAGGGGCATGTCTTCTGCAATGAGTGATGCTTAATATAATCTAATCTAGATGCTTAATCTAGATTTAAGGAGGATTCAGAAGAGACAGGTTCTCTTCCTGCTTCGGCCAGCAAGCCTCTCCTGTGTAGTTTGTCCAGATCCTCCATCGGAGTCGTCGGCTTCATAGCCTGCCCTGCGGATTTTGGACTCTACTTTCCCACAGTTATGTAAGACACTTTTATAAATTTTATATTTATGGATATTTCCTCTTGATTTTGTTTCTCTGGAGAACCCTAACTAATACAGCTTGATACCAGGAGTGGTTCTTAAGAAACAGAATCTTAAAAATGGATTTTTACGATTGGTTTTCTACTCTAACTGGATTCAAAGGCACGAAGGACTCTGATTCCTGTAATCAGAATGATACTGCTGATCCATGGGGTGAGTTGGCAAAAGAGTCAAAACATCACCATTCAATTCTTCTAATGCTTCACTTGTACAAAGGCAGGCTCTGGGGGATAATGTTTTTCACACCTTTACAGAGTTTTGTGGAAATAGGAGGTATAAAGATATTGGCTGGTTGTTGTTAGATACACTGTATACATTAATGAGGGAAAGGGGTGGGCTTAAGGCTTCAAATGAGAAGCTTACACTCCGTCTGACAGATGTAAATGTTTCTATGAGTGTCTTGAAGGAAAGTCTTATTTCCTGTAGCCGTAGACTTGAGATGTCTGAAAATCAGACTCAGAATCTCATTGTTAGAGTAGCAACTTTACAACATAAACTGAAATCTCAATCTTGCATGGTGTCTGGTGTTAAAGTGAGGGCATTTTAGAAAGAAATGAGACCCCAAAAAATGGCATGGCAGTATATGGATTGATAATGATGTTGGTGGAGAAGTTGAAACCCTAGATAATGCTGAGTCTTCTCTAGATAACCGTGTAATAGTCTACCCTGAGAACACAGCTGCCCCACCTCCAGCCTGCCCTGAGGAGCTGACCATCCAACCTCCACCTGATGGGATTAGCCCTAGAGTGATTTGTCTTGTTTCACCAGATGAAACTGCAAATGATTGCCCTGAAGCAAATGGCTTGGAAGATACTTCTAATTCCTTTCATGACCCACCACACCACCCCTCATTTCTTCCAGACCTATAACTAGACTAAAGTCCCAACAGGCCCCAAAAGGTGAGGTACAAAGTATCACACATGAGGAGGTACATAATACTACAAAAGAACTGTGTGAGTTTTCCAGTTTATATAGACAGAAATCAGGGGAATATGTGTGGCAATGGATTTTAAGGATGTGGGATAATGGTGGGAGGAATATAAAGCTGGATCAGCTGAATTTATTGATATGGGCCCACTAAGCAGAGATTCTATGTTCATTATTATAGCTTGAGGGATTAGAAAAGGCATTAACAGTTTGTTGGAGGGTTGGCTGAAACATGGATCAAAAGGTGGCCAATATTAACTGAGGTTGAAGTGCCAGAACTGCCCTGGTATAATGTAGATGAGGGGATCTAGAGGCTTAGAGAGATTGTAATGTTAGAGTGGATTTATCATGCAAAGCCTGCTCTTACTGGTCTGAAGGATGTACCTTTTACCAGAACCATGAGAAATAAATTTGTGAGACTAGCACCATCATCCCTGAAAAGCTCTGTAGGTCAGATAATAATGTGAGAATTGCTGTCACTGAGCTGGAATCCTTAAACATAATGGGGATGATGGGATCCTGGGTTGGTAGAAGGCAGGTGGCAGCACTTAATCGCCAAGGACAAGGTGGACGTAGCTGTCATAATAGACAGCAGACCCAAAGCAGAAGTCAGAATAATCTGATTCGCAGAGGCTTGTGGTATTGGCTAGTAAATCATGGGGTACCTAGAAATGCAATAGATGAGCAGTCTACTAAATTCTTGTTTGAGCTGTATAAATAAAAGAGTTCTAGGTCAAGTGAACAGAAGTCTAACTTGAATTACAAAAACAAAGAGTCACTGCCCTTTAATCAATTTCCAGACTTGAGACAGTTTACAGATCCAGAGCCCCTTGAATGAGGGGGAGGCCAGGTCCCTGTTTTGGGGGAGGAATGCCACAAATTTATACTGTTAATCTTCCTCCAAACCTTTCCCAAGGAGACTGATGACCTTTTACCAGGGTAACTGTGCATTGGGGAAAAGGAAATGATCAGCTATTTCAGGGATTATCAGACACTGGTTCAAAAGTGACATTAATTCCAGGGAACCCAACACATCACTCTGGACCACCAGTCAGAGTGGGGGCTTATGGAGGTCAGGTGACTGATGGAGTTTTAGCTCAGGTTCATCTCACAGTGGGTCCAGTGGAGTCCTGGACCCATTCTGTAGTTATTTCCCCAGTTCCAGAATGCATATTTGGAATAGATATACTGAGCAACTGGCAGAATCCCCACATTGGCTCTCTAACTCGTGCAGTAAGGGATATTATGGTGGGAAAAGCCAAGTGGAAGCCACTAGAACTGCCCCTCCCTAAAAAAATAGTAAATCTGAAGCAATACCAGTTTCCTGGAAGGATTGTGGAGATTATTGCCACTCTTAAAGACTTGAAGGATGCAGGGGTGGTGATTCCCACCACATCTCCATTCAACTCTCCCAATTGGCCTGTGCAGAAAATAGATGGGTCTTGCTGGATAATAGCAGATTATCAAAAGCTCAACCAGGTGATAACTTGAGTTGCAGCTGCTGTTCCAAATGTGGTTTCATTGCTTGAGAAATCAATACATCCCCTGGTACCTGGTATGCAGCTATTGATCTGGCAAGTACTTTTATTCTCAGTAGCTGTTAGTAAGGACCACCAGAAACAGTTTGCTTTCAGCTGGCAAGGTCAGCAATATACTTTCACTGTTCTACCTCAGGGTTATATAGACTCTCTAGCCCTATGTCATAATCTTATCTGCAGGAACCTTTATTGTTTCTCCCTCCCACAAGACATCACATTGGTCCATTATATTGATGATATCATGTTGATTGGACCTAGTGAGCAAGAAGTAGGAACTCCTCTAGACTTATTGCTAAGGCATTTGCGTGTCATAGGATGGGAGATAAATCCAACAAAAATACAAGGGCCTTTCACCTCAGTGAAATTTCTAGCTGTCCAGTGATGTGGAGCATTTCAAGATATCCCTTTTAAGATGAAGGGTATGTTGCTGCATCTGGCCCGTCCTACAGCCAAAAAAGAGGCACAATGCCTAGTTGGTCTCTTTGGATTTTGTCAACAACATATTCCTCATTTAGGTGTGCTACTTGGGCCCATTTATTGAGTGACCAGAAAAACTGGTAATTTTGAGTGGGATCCTGAACAAGAAGAGGCTTAGCAACAGGTCCAGGCTGCTGTACAAGCTGCTCTGCCACTTGGACCATATGATCCAGCAGATCTAATGGTGCTGGAAGTGTCAGTGGCAAATAGAGATGCTGTCTGGAGCCTTTGGCAGGCCCTATAGGGGAATCACAGCACAGACCTTTAAGATTTTGGAGCAAAGCCTTACCGTCTGTGGCAGATAACTACTCTCTTTTAGAGAAATAGTTTTTGGCCTGCTACTGGGCCTTAGTAGAGACTGAACGTTTAACCATGGGCCACCAAGTTATCATGAGACCTGAGTTGTCTATCATGAACTGGGTGTTGTCTGACCCACCAAGCCATAAAGTTGGTCATGCATGGCAGCACTCCATCATAAAATGGAAATGGTATATACGAGATAGGGCCAGAGAAGGTTCTGAAGGCACAAGTAAGTTGCATGAGGAAGTGGCTCAAATATCCATGGTCTCCATTCTTGCCAAATTACCTTCTCTTTCCCATATCAGAGCTATGGCCACTTGGGGAGTTCCTTACAGTGAATTGACTGAGGAAGAGAAAACTCGGGCCTGGTTTACAGATGGTTTGGCATGATATGAAGGTACCTCCTGAAAGTGGACAGCTGCAGCACTATAACCTCTTTCTGGGGTGTCCTTGAAGGACAGTGGTGGGGGGAAATTCCCAGTGGGCAGAACTTCGAGCAGTGCACCTGGTTGTTCATTTTGCTTGGAAAGAAAACTGACCAGAGGTGCGTTTGTATACTGACTCATGGGCTGTTGCTAATGGTTTGGCTGGATGGTCAGGGACTTGGAAAGGCCATAATTGGAAAACTAGTGACAAAGAGATCTGGGGTAGAGATATGTGGATAGACCTTTCTGAGTGGGCTAAAAACATGAAGTTATTTGTGTCCCATGTGAATGTGCACCAGAGGGTGACTTCAGCAGAGGAAGGTTTTAATAATCAAGTGGATAAGATGACCTGTTTTGTGGCTACCAGTCAGCCTCTTTCCCCAGCAACTCTTGTCATTGCTCAATGGGCTCATGAATAAAGTGATCATGGTGGTAGGGATGGAGGTTATGCATGGGCTCAGCAACATGGATTTCCACTCAGCAAGGCTGACCAGCTATAGCCCCTGTTGAGTGCTCAATCTGCCAACAGCAGAAACCTGGACTCAGCCCCTGATATGACACCATTTCCCAAGGTGACCAGCCAGCTATATGGTGGCAGGTTGATTACATTGGACCACTCCCTTCAGGAAAGGGGCAGTGATTTGTTCTAACTGGAATGGATACATACTCTGGATAAGGATTTGCTTTCTCTGCCCTCAATGCTTCTGCCAAAACTACCATCCATGGACTTACAGAATGCCTTATCCATTGTCGTGGTATTCCATACAGCATTGCTTTTGATCAAGGAACACACTTCACGGCAAATGAAGTGTGGGAATAAGCACATCCTCATGGAATTCTCTGGTCTTACAATGTTTGCCATCATCCAGAGGCAACTGGAGTGATAGAATGATGGAGTGGCCTTTTAAAAAGTCAATGATGGTGCCAACTAGGTGGTAATACCTTGAAGAACTGGGGTAATGTTTCCAGGAAGCTGTGTATGCTCTGAACCAGCATCCACTGTGTGGTGCTGTTTCTCCCATAGTCAGGATCCATAGGTCCAGGAACCAAGGGGTGAAAATGGAAGTGGCACCACTCACTATTAACCCTAGTGATCCATTAGGAAAATTTTTGCTTCCTGTCCCTGTGACCTTGAGCTCTGCAGGCCTGCAGGTTTTGGTTCCAAAAGGGGGAGTGCTTCCACCAGGAGAAACAACAATGATTCCATTGAACTGGAATGTAAGACTGTCACCTCTTCACTTTGGGCTACTCATGCCCCTGGATCAACAAGCCAAGGAGGGGATTACATTACTGGCTGGGGTGATTGTCCCTGACTATCGGGGGAAATAGGACTGCAATTACACAATGGAGGTAAAGAAGAGTTTTCCTGAAATATAGGAGATCCCCTAAGGCATCTTGTCTTGCAATTAAAATCAATGGAAAACTGCAACAACCCAATCCAGACAGGACTACCAATGGCTCTGAAACTTTAGGAATGAAGGTTTGGGTTTCCCCACCAGACAAAGAACCACAGTCAGCTGAAATGCTTGCTGAGGGTAAAGGGAACATTGAATGGTAGCGGAAGAAGATAGTGATAAATATGAACTGTTATAGAAACAAGGACTGTAATGCTTTTTGTTTTCATGTTCTAGTATTTAGGTTGTAAGATACCAAGTTTAAGAATGATTATCACCCAAGAACTTGCACCCTATTTTGGGGAGATTTAATGTGTTTCTGGTTGTATGCACAACAGTTGAGTATTGTTGGGTGAGGATAAATGTGTCTTTTATTGTTTTCTATTTAGAAATGAAGTATTGTTTAAGATGATATATATAGCTGCTAAGTTGACAAGGGGTGGACTATCATGTTCAGGTTCATGTGTCAACTTGGCCAGGTAGTGGTACCCCTTTGTCTGGTTGGGCAAGTGCTGGCCTGTCTATTACTGTGAGGATATTTCATAGAATTAAATCAGGATCACATTGGCTGCATCCACAACTGATTCCATTTGTAATCAGCTAAGGAGAGTATCTTCTACAATGAGTGATGCTTAATCTAATCAATAGAAGGCTTTTAAGGAGGATTCAGAAGAGACAGTCTCTCTTCCTTCTTTGGCTGGTGAGCCTCTCCTGTGGAGTTCATCCAGACCCTCCATCAAAGTCATCAGCTTCAAGCCTGCCCTATGGAGTTTGGACTCTATGGTTCAATGAGACACTTTTATAAATTTTATATCTATGGATATTTCCTGTAGAATTCTGTTTCTCTAGAGAACCCTAACTAATACAATCCTCAATCTGGGGAAGTCTGGTCTATAGCTTACTGAAGGAAGTGTTCGCTTCTTCTGGTCACATGGCAGACCCATTGGACATGTAATTTCTAAATCATTTCAGTTTTTGTTTTCAAATTCAAAAAGTACTACAAGTTCAAAGCATAGAATTGTGTCAAAAATATTTCTGCTTTATGATAATTTTCATTGGCAGAGTGAATTTTTAAGCGTTAAATGCTCATTTCCATAGATGAATCTTATAATATTGCAAAGAAACTTCCATTTAAAAAAAACAAGTGTCACAAAAATACTTCCAAATAAGCATTGACATTTAATTTTACTTAAGCAACTATACCCCTTCACTAATAATGCTGCCATTTCTCAACAGTTTCTCAATGTTGAGAATCTTCTTGGGAATTTCTTTTAGACCTAATCTGTAAGCCTCACATATGATTATGTTATTGTTTTTATGATCCCCAGATGGTATGAGAGACCTAATTAACCAGATTTTCCTCTTGAATAATGATTGAGTACAATAAAATATGTCCTTTACTTTTTTGCTGCACTGAGTAAAAATGAAGTGGTTTTTATAGCCATTTAAAGCCAGTCCCATTTTTTAAAACTTTTTTTATTGTTGAATATAACATATATACAAAGAAAAGAAAGGAAAAGCAATGATTTCAAAAGTATATTTCAACAAATAGATACAGAACAGATTTCAATTTTTTATGGGTTACCATTCCACTATTTCAGATTTTTCCTTCTAGCTGCTCCAAAACACTAGAGGCTAGAAGAAATATCTATATTTTTCTTTTTTGTGTGTGAAAAATAACATGTATGAAAAAAGTAGTAAATTTCAAAGCACATCGCAACAATTAGTTGTAGAACAGATTTCAGTGTTTGATATCAGTTACAATTCCACCATTTTTGGTTTTTCCTTCTAGCTACTCTAAGATACTAGAGACAAAAAAAAATCAATCTAATGATTCAACAATCATGTTCATTTATTAAACCTGACTTTTTCTGTATAGCTCCACCATAACCTTTGATCTTTCTCTCACTCTTTAGGGGTAATTGGGCTATGCCCATTCTAGTTTTTTCATGTTGCAAGAGGCTGCCAATAATATTGGATGGGGAAAGGAGCTAGTTGATATTTTGGAGAGGCTGGCCCCTCTGTGTTTCATGACTTCAGTTGACCAAGGACCCAGAGAGATGTTGATTTGATAAGTGCTATGTTGAAGTTAGCATAATAATTAAATCGTTCATTGCTGTACTCAGTTCTATTGTACCGATATAGAGAACTTTCCTTGCTTAAGAGAAATAAAACATATTCTGTTTTATTTGTGTGATATATGCAGGTTTGTAAAAATATGTAAATGTAAAGAAGCTTATAAATTAATAAGCAAACGCTATTGTTCCACCCCGCCAAACACAGTCTGCAGTTTCAACCATTGTTGAATGGCTGTACAAATCTCTCTCCAGATGCTTTTCTATGTAAGTTCGCACATGCACATACATGCATAATTTAATTTTACACAGGTGAGATCAGCTTGCTCTTTTTCACTTAATATGTTTGTGACCATTGTCCCAAGTCATGTCATTTATCTCTAATAAATTTTCAAAACTGTTACAGTTTTAAACATTTTTATTAATGTATACATATTTTTGCAAAAATGATTAAGTTGTCTATTTGTTTGTTTTTGCTTGTCTAGCTTTTAACATTTATGTAAGTAATGTATGTAAATGGTAAACAAATTAAATGCAAAGTGTATGTATAAAAATACATCTCTCTCTTCTACTCTCGATTCTGTTTGCTAAAGAGTTAGCTATAAATTTTAAGTGATATAAATTTTATTTCTTTTTTTGGTTTATTCAACTTTAGCTTATTCATGTAGAGGATGAGGAATTTAACATATTACCCTTTCTTTTACTTTGTTACCTTTTACCTACTTAATGATTTGGTTATGGGTTTTTTAATTCTTTTATTACTAAATAATAAACCTATATTGTTGATTCATCAACTTTAGATATCTTTTGGTGGCTCATGATAAGTGATGAAGGCATCTGAACATTACATCTCCCAAATCTCTCTCATTTCCCAATTTTTTGTTTATTGCTTTTGGATTGTCAAAGTTCGTAAGTACTCTCCTCTAGTTATGAAATATATGTTCTTTTTTATATATCATTTAATTATAAAACTAGCATTTACAACATTATCATGAAAATACTAGTTACTTTAGTTGCACAGTGAAGCTCAAAGAAGAGTTGTCGAAGCATGGAAAGCCTTTCTTCTCAATCAAACTCACTGTGTTTTATATCTCACATCATCTTCTTGGATCCTTTTTTTCCTGACTAGAAAAAAATTTCAGAATGGGTGAAGATGGGATATAAACTTTCGGACCTCTCATGTGGTCTGAAATACCACAAAAATTTTGTATTTACATTTCTGAAAAATGTGGCTGAGTATCAAATACTAAATTCAAATTCTTTTTCCTTCAGAACTTTGAAAATATTGCCTCACTATGTACTTAGAATCTGCTGTTGCTAAAGAAACTCTGGTGTGTGTCTGAGTCATTACTTTGAGGTCATTTGTTTTTATTCTACTAGGAAACTTTTAGAATTTTTAAATTATCCCCTGAATAATGAAGCTTCTCTATCATTTCTCTGGGTGTGAGTGTGTTTTTCTTTTATTTAATTTGGTAGGTTCTCAATAGGCTTTCTAATTAAAGTATTTATCTTTCTTCAGCTCCAGGAAGTTTTTTACTTTTGCTTTGTTTTCTTCTTCCCCTTTTGTTTTGGTTATATTCATGTGTGTCAACTTGGCCACGTGATGGTGCCCAGTTGTCTGATCAGATAAGCACTGGCCTAACCATTCTACCAAGGACATTTCACGGCTGATTAATAAACCAGAAGGCTGGTTTATTAAATCATCAGCACGTTGATTACATCTATGGCTGATTACATCTGGAGTCAGTCAAGGGGAGTGTCTTCTGCAATTAGTGACATTTCATCTAAACAGTTGAAGGCTTTAAAGGAGAAGTCAGAAAAGAAAATTGCTCTCTCCACTAGCCAATCTCTCCTGGGGGGTTCGTTGAAGACCTTGATTGGAGCTGTTATCTCTTGGCCTGCCCTACAGAATTTGGACCATGTATCCCCACAGTTGCATGAGACACTTTTATGAAAGCTTATATTCACAGATATCTCCTGTTGGTTCTGTTTCTCTAGGGAACCCTGACTAATACGACTTGGTGTCAGAAGTGGTCTTGAGAAATAGAATGTTAAAAATTGCTTTTTGCAATTGGTTTTTTACTTTGATCATACTCAAAGGCAGTAATGACTCTATTTCCAGTAATCAGGATGACACTGACAGTCCATGACATGAGTTGGTAATGGAGATATGCAAAATATCACCATTAGATTCTGCTAATTGTATGCTTATATGAGGCAACATTCTGGGTGACAGCATTTTTGACAATTTGATGGATTTTTGTGGAGTTAAGGTGTATAATGATGTTGGCTGATAGTTTTTAGATGCACTGGTTACAGTTAGAAAGGGATGAGCTGAAGGCTTCAAATTTGCAACTTAAATACTGTATGAAAGATGTTAAAGTTGCTATGTGTGCCCTGAAAGAAAATCTTATTTCCTGTGGTCACAGACTTGAGGTGACTGAAAACCAGACCCAGAGTCTCATTATGCAAGTAGCAGATGTATAATATAAACTAAGGATTTACACTGTTAACCTTGCAAGGTTAAAGTCTGCTGTTGAAGTTAAAGCATTGATGGGAAATCAATGGGATCCCGAAAATTGGAATGGGGACATATGGGCTGACAATGATGGCAGTGGGACCATTGAAACCCTGGATGCTGCTAAACCTTTGCTAGATAAACCTCTAATGGTGAGGAAACAGTCTTCCACACCTCCAGCCTGCCTTGAGGCAATAGCTACCCCTACTTCCAGTCTGCCCTGAGGAAACAGCTTTCAGGCCACCAGCCTCCTCAGAGGAGTCTGCCGTCCAACTTCCACATACAAAGATTAACCCTTCAGTGCCTGCAAAACCTATAACCACCTCCTCTGGAGAGAGGGGCCTCATTTCTCTGTCTGGAGAGATTAATCCTTTTCCACAGGATGAAACTGCAATGGAATGCCCTCAGGTAGTTGGCTTGAAAGACTTTTCTAATTCTTTCCATGATGCATTTTCTTCAAGACCTATAACTACACAGTTATAGTCCCAATAGGCCCTGAAAGGTGAGGCACAAAGTATGACCCATGAGGAGGTATGCTATGCTTCAAAAGAATGGCATGAGTTTTCTAATTTATATAGACAGAAATCAGGGGAATATGTATCGGATAACGGTAGAAGGAAAATAAAATTTGATCAGGTTGGCTACATTAATATGGGCCCACTAAGCAGAGATTCTGCATTCAGTGTTGTAGTTCAATGGGTTACAAAGAGCATTAACAGTTTGTTTGGGTGGGTGGCTGAAACATGGATCAAAAGGTGGATGACATTAACTGAGGTCAAAATGCCCTGGTGTAATGGCAAGGAGAAGATCCAAAAGCTTAGAGAGATTGTAATATTAGAGTGGATTGATCATGAAAGACCTACTCACACACCCAGGAATGTCCAGAGGACACACTTTTTATCAGGACTGTGAGGAATAAATTCACGAGACTGGCTCCATCATCCCTGAAGAGTTCGGAAGTCACCCTTCTTTGTAGGTCAGATACTATCGTGGGAACTGCTGTCAGTGACCTTGAATCCTTAAACACAATGGGAATGATCAGATCCCAAGTTGGCAGAAGCCTCATGCAGTGCTTAATCACCAAAGGCAATGTGGGTGTGGCTACTATAATGGACAGTAGACTCAAAGCAGCAGTCAAAATATGGTGTTGCACCAGAGACATATGGTGTTGGCTAGTAGATCATGCGATATCTAGAAGTAAAATAGATGGGCAGTCTACTAAATTCTTTCTTAAGCTGTATAAGCAGAAGAGTTCCAGGTAAAGTGAAAAAAAGTCTAAATTAATTTGCAAAAACTGACAGCCATGACTCCTTAATCAATTCCCAGTCTGGAGACAGTTCACAGACCCAGAGCTCCTTGAATGAGGGGAAAGCCAGGTACCCTTGGGGAAGGACCCTATTACACTGCCAAAAGTTTATACTGTTAACCTTTCTCCCAGTTTTCCCCAAGGAAACCTACAGAATTCTACCAAGTTAACTCTGCGCTGGGGAAAAGGACATGATCAGATATTTTGGGCAATTATTTGACACTGGCTCAGAAGTGACATCAATTCCAGGAGAAACAAAATGTCTCTCTGGTCCATCAATCAGAAGTGGGGTTTATGGAGGTCAGGTGATCAATAGAGTTTTAGCTCAGGTGTGTCTCACAATGGGTCCAGTGGGTCCCTGGACACATTCGGTGGTTATTTCCCCAATTCCAGAATGCATCATTGGAATAGCCATACTCAGCAACTGGCAGAATCCCCACATTGGTTTCCTGACTTGTAGAATGACTTATGGTAGGAAAGACCAAGTCAAATCCACTATAACTGCTCCTACGCAGCAAAATAGTAAATCAGAAGCAATATTGGATTCCTGGAGTGATTGCACAAATTAGTGTCACTCTTTAAGGACTTGAAGGATGCAGGGGAGATGATTCCCACCACATCCCCATTCAACCTGTTTGGCCTAGGAGAAAAGCAGATTGGGTTATCATAAACTTTACCAGGTGGTAACTTCTATTACAGTTGCTGTTCCAGATGTGGTATCGTTGCTTGAGTAAAGGAACATATCTCCTGGTACCTGGTATGCTGCATTGATCTGGCAAATGTTTTTTTCTTGATGGATGCTAGTAAGGAACACAGAAACAATCTGCTTTCAGCTGGCAAGACCACTAGTGTACCTTCATTGTATTACCCCAGAATTATGTCAACTCTCCAGCTATGTGTCATAGTCTTGTCTGCAGGGACCTTGATTGTTTCTCCCTCCCACAAGACATCACACTGGTCCATTTTATTGATGACTTCATGTTGATTGGACCTAGTAAACAAGAAGTAGCAACTACTCTAGACTTATTGGTAAGACATTTGAATGTCAGAGAATGGGGCATAAAACCAATAAAAATACAGGGACCTACCACCTCAGTGAAGTTTCTGTGTTCCCAGTGGTGTGGGGCATGTTGAGATGAAGAATAAACTGCTGCATCTAGGCCTCTCCTAAGATCAAAAGAAAGCACAACACCTCGTTGGCCTAGGTTTGGATTTTGGACACAACATATTCCTCATTTTAGTGTGCTACTCCAGCGTGTTTACCAAGTGACAAGAAAAGCTGCTAGTTTTGAGTGGGGTACAGAACAAAAGGAGGCTCTGCAACAGGTCCAGACTGCTGTGTAAGCTGCTCTGCCACTTGGGCCATATGATCCAGCAGAATCAATTGTGCTGGAAGTGTCTGTGGCCAATAGAGATGCTGTCTGGAGCCTCTAGCAGGTCCCTATAGGAGAATCACAACACAGGCCCTTAGGATTTTGGAGAAAAAACCTTCCCATTCTCTGCAGATAACTACTCTCCTTTTGAGAAATGGCTTTTTGCATGCTATTGGACCTTAGTAGAGACTGAACTCTTAACCATGGGCCACAAAGTTACTATGAGACCTGAGTTTCCTATCATGAGTTGGGTGTTGTCTGACTCACCAAGCCATAAAGATGAACATGCACGGCAGCACTCCATCGTAAAATGAAAATAGTGTAATTGAGTTAGTGCTCAAGCAGGACTTGAAGGCACAAGTAAGTTACATGAGGAGATGGCCCAAATTCCCATGGCCTCCACTCCTGCCACATTACGTTCTCTTTCCCAGAGTAGAGCTATGGCCTCCTTCAGGAGTTCCTTACAGTCAATTGATTGAAGAAAAGAAAACTCAGGCCTGGTTTACAGATGGTTCTGCATGATATGTGGGTCCACCTGAAAGTGGACAGTTTCAGTACTGCAGTACCTTTCCAGGATGTCCTTGAAGGGGAGTGGTGAGGGGAAATCTTCCCAGGGGTGGAACTTTGAGCAGTGCTCCTGTTTGTTTATTTTGCTTGGAAGGAGAACTGGCCAGAGGTGCATTTGTATACTGACTCATGGGTTGTTGCTAATGGTTTGTTTGAATGGTCAGGGACTTCAAAGGAGCATGATTGGAAAATTGGCTACAAAGACGTCTGGGGAAGAAGTATGTAGCAAGACACAAATGAGTCCAAAACATGAAGATATTTGTGTCCCATGTGAATGCTCACCATAGGGTGACTTTGGCAGAAGAAGGTCTTAATAATCAAATGAATAAGATAACTCATTCTATAGATACCAATCATCTTCTTTCCCCAGCCAATCTTGTCATTGCCTGATGGGCTCATGGACAAAATGGGCATGGGAGTAGGGATGGAGGTTATGCGTGTTCAGCAATATGGACTTCCATTCACCAAAGCTGACTTGGCTACAGCCACTGCTGAGTGCACAGTCTGCCAGCAGCAGTGACCCATGCTCAGTCCCCAATATGACACCATTCCTCAAAGTAATCGGTCTACTACCTGGTGTCAGGTTGACTACATTGGACAACTTCTGTCATGGGAAGGGACAGCAAGTTGCTCAAAGTACAATGGATGCATAATATAGATATGGGTTTGCCCTCTATGCATGCAATACTTCTGCCAAAACTATCATCCATGGACTTATAGAATGCCTTATTCTCATCATGGTATTCTACACAACATTGCTTCTTATCAAGGAACACACTTCACAGCAAATGAAGTGTGTGAATGGGTACGTGATCATGGAATTCTCTGGTCTTACCATGTTCCCCATCATCCAGAGACAGCTGGGTTGATAGAATGGTAGTGTGGCCTTTTGAAAACTCAAATACAATACCAACTAGGTGGCAGGACCTTGTAAGTGTTCTCCAGGAGGCTGTATAGGCTCTGAATCATCATTCACTGTATGGTGCTGTTTTTCCCATAGCCAGGGTTCATGGGCCCATGAGTAAAGGGGTTGAAATGGAAGTGGGCCCACTCACTATCACCCCTAGTGATCTACTAGGAACATTTTTGCTTCCTGTCCCTGCAGTCTTAAGCTCTGCTGGTCTCCAGGTCTTAGTTCCAAAAGGAGGAGTTCTCATACCACAAGACACAACAACATCCCATTGAACTGGAAGTTAAGACTGCCACCTGGCCACTTTGGGCTTCTCATGCCTCTGAATCAACAGGCAAGGAAGGGGATTACCGTACTGGCTCTGGTGAATGATCCTCACTATCAAGGGGGAATAATACTGCAACTACACAACAGAGCAAAGAAGAAGTTATCCCCTAGGGTATCTCTTAGTACCACCATAACCTATGATTAAATTCAATGGAAAAGTGCAACAACCCAATGCAGGCAAGACTACCAATGGCCCAGAAACTTCAGGAATGAAGATTTCAGTCACCCCACTAGGCAAAGAACCATGGACAGCTGAAGTGCTTGCTGAAGGTGAAGGTAACATGAAATGGAAAGTGGAAGAAGGTAGTGATAAATAGGAACTATGACCACATGACCAGTTACAGAAATGAGGACTGTAATGGTATGAACATTTCTTCCCTTCTTTGTCATGAGTTTGTTTGTGCATAAAGTAAGAATCTTTCTTTTCTTCTCTAACTTATCCCCTTATCATATGACATGAGTTGTATTGTTCATGTCGTGGTATTTAAGTTGTAGAACATCAAGTTTAAGAGTCAGTGTTATCCTATTCTGGACTTGTACCCTATTCTGGAGAGATTTACGGTATTTCTGGTTGGACACAGAACAGTTAAGTATTCTTAGGTGAAAAATATGTCTGCTATTGTGTTCTATTTAGAGATAAGTATGGTTTAAGGTGTGTATAGCTGCCAAGTTGACATGGAGTGAACTGTTATGGTTAGGTTCAGGTGTCATATTGGCCAGGTGATGATGCCCAGTTTGTCTGGCCTAACCATTATAACAAGGACATTTCATGGCTGATTAATAAACCAGAAGGCTAATTTATTAAATAATCAGCATTTTGATTGCATTCATGGCTTATTACATCTGGGGATTGTCTTCTGCAATTAGTGATGTTTTATCTAATCAGTTGAAGGCTTCAAAGAAGTCAGAAGAGAGACTCTCTGCACTTTAGCCAGCCATCCCTCTCCAGGGGAACTGATGGAAGACCTTCACTGGAGCTGTCAGCGCATGGTCTGCCCTATGGAATTTGGATGCATGCATTCTCAGGTGCATGAGACACTTTTATAAAATCTCATATTTACAGATATTTCCTGTGGGTGCTGTTTCTCTAAAGAACCCTGATTAACACCTTTATTGTCTCTGTTCTCTCCTTCTTAAATGCATTTTAGATAGATACTAGACTCCTTATATCTATTTTCCATGTCTGTCAGATTTTCTCTTATTTGTTTTTATCTTTTGCTTTCTTTTTACAGTACATTTAGAATATTCTACAACTTCTAGACAACTTCAGGACACCACAGGTTAGATCTTCAGTCATCACTTTTTAAATTCAATCTGCCCATTTAAAAATTTTCAATGTCAGCTACCATATTTTTAAATTCCAAGAATTTGTTGTTTGTATCCTATTTTGTTGCACGCACAATACCTAGAAAGGCTTTCCTAGTCCACCGCTGAGTGCAGAGTGTAATCGGGCAAATGTGCCTTGCCTTTCTCCTCGTTTCTTCTATACTTAGAAGCCCTTGCTTTTCCCAGCATCCCTTACCCTCTTTTTCTCCACTCCTTACCCCCAATCCTAAACTCCAGCTGCATGTTGCCATGACATTTGTAGTGGAGCCAGGAAATTCCTAATTCTTATTGTCATCCCTCAAATCTGCGCTGGCAGTCGTGCTTTGGATCCTGTTATTTACAGCGGGGTATGAGAAATAAAGGCGGTGAGGGGCAGTGAATCCCCTCACTTTTTTTTCATTACAACTTTCTCTTGTTTCAGGTACCCAATATCCTGTTTTGCATCTCTGTGGGAATGGAGAAAAGAATTTTAAAAGTACTCTTCTATTCCTGGAATGATCCCAATTATTTTTTCATGGCTCATTAATTCAGTTTGTTCATCTTGTATTCTCTGTTTCTTGCTCTGTTTCCCTCAAAGGTCAGTGGCCCCTGTGGTCCAGTCATGGTGTTCAATTATATTAGTTGAAGTCAAGTTTGGTACTGGTAGCTGGTGAGACCTCGCTGTGGATCGTAGGAGTCTCTTTCCCATCCTGCCACTCCCCATGCAGGGCGAGCTGACTAGGGTTCCGGGTGACTGGCTGGAGCATTTCCTCTTGCTGGCTGCTGGAGGCAGCGGACACCTGGAACCGTGCCCAACGAGAGTAGCCTCCCTCTGTGCAGTTCCTAGGCAAAGCTGCCATCTTGATTTATATTTTCCTCTCTCTGCCTATGGAGGTCTAGAGTTCATTCAGTCTTTCTCAGGTATCGAAGCCCTGCCAGGAGACTTCTGTGTTGTGCTCACCCACATTTTTTAGCAATCTGAGCTCAGGATTTGGATGGAAACTGAAAACCCAGAGTTTGTTTTTTTTTCAGGGAGAGAGGAGGGACATAGCTCTCAATGCATGTCTTCAATGAACTTCCCCAGTAATTGGGGAAGTTCTGCAAGAACTCTGTTACCCCTAGTGTCTTAGATTGTGGCATCCTCTGCTCTAATTTCTCTGCCAGACCATCCCACCTGCTTCTACCTCGGGAGAGAGGGGAGGCCTCTGGGGTTTTTTGTTTATTTCTTTGAAGCAGAAATCCATTTCGTTCATTTTAAATATGATTTTGTTTCTAAAGACTCAGAAACTTCATTATTGCAGGTTATTAATCAACCTTACTTTCATTTAAAGGAAAGAGAAAACCAAAATAAAGTTTTGAATTGCAAAATCTTGAAACTATTTTCTAAATGAGCCATTCAGGTATATAGCAGGTATAAGCTCTTGTGCAGGAAGAAATGAGTGCACACATACACACAATCACTTGCCTACAAGCACATACACACATATTCTTATATGTGAACATGTCTGCTCTTATGTATGTACATGTGTACTCACTCATGCATATGTACCCTTGCACACACATACTCACATACACACTCATGCACACACATATACACTGTTGCACGTACATGCACTCTTGTGCGCAAATATGCTTGTGCATGTGTACACATATGCAGTATATTCACATTCACACATGGAACACATACACTTGAACACATGCTTATGTGCACACATGCACACATATGCTCATGTGCACAACACACATGTATATCTGCATTCACATATGTGTACACACCTACACATGTATGTTCACGTGCATGCTTACACACATGCACACGATTGCACACACATGTATGCTTGCATGTGTGCACACACTCACACAAACAGCATTTCTTCTTGTCTCCTCTTATCTTTTCCCAGCGGATGTAGACAGCCGAGATGGAGTGGTAGGGGTGGTAGTCAGCATCCCTCCTCAGCACCAGTGGCTGTGCTTGCAATCTCTGCAGAAGCTTGCCCTGTCCACCCCAGGAGTAGTGTCGAGTCAGCAGGAAATGGTTTTCTATCCCATTTACCTCTTCTCTTGCCACAGTCAGGTTCCCAAAAGAGTTGGGGTAGGGGGTGGGGGTAAAGATCTCAGCCTAGGCCAACTTCCTCAGCCTATTTCTACGGTGAGCCACAAACCCCTTAGACATGTTATCTAAGAATGCTGGAGCTCAGTGAAATAAAAATTAAGCTCATTATTCCTTCCCCCAAACCCACTCTATGCTTCACTCTTAGTAGTGGTGTTTCCCTCCCCACTTTGTTTTCTTTATAAAAAAAAAATGACTATTTTAAAAAATAATCTTACGATGATGTTTTCACTGTCCTCCCTTGGTGACCCTGCCTTCTAGTAACATCACTACTTCTTAGTCCCCTTTTCCTGGACTCTCACACCAGTCTCTTTACCAGCCTTCTGCCTTCTAGTTGCTTTGCCTTTTGATTAGTTCCACTGTCTGGGAGTGGGATTTCCAGGGAGGTGGTTCTAAAGTTAGCCCCTGAACATACCCGGGTCAGACGCTTCTCAAAAGACAGAATCCCTGTCTGACTCCCTCTGGCTCCTGACCTGCTTGCACCGTTGTGTGCATTCAGTGAACCGAGTCACGACGACTCCGTGCTCTCCTTTCTCCTCCACTGATGGCGACAGTTCCCCCCTTTTTTCTTTTGTCATGACACTCAGATATAAGAAACCCTTCCATGAGCAGACCCAGGTTTTATAAAAACACAAACATGTGCGAGGAAGCAAAGCACTTGAGGTTACTTGTCTCTGGGCTTCTGGAAGATAAGCTTGGTGGTGGTGCTTACTCTTTTCCTCTCTAGAGAGCAGTTCTGAGCTAATGAAAGAAATATTATGACAGGTTACACCTTGGACCTCCTCTAAATTGTATTTTAAAGGGAGTTGGTCACACTTTGCATTATTGGTGCCAGGTTCCTTGGGAGAAATTCTAGACAGCTGACCAAGCAACCCTATGCTTGAGCGAATGAAGACTCACTTTTGGGCACCGTAACAAGTCTTCACTCCCTCTTGGCTGTAGCCCGACAGGATGATTTCCTGTTCCATTGAACCCACTCTGTTTACCTTTTTGCTGGGCCTTTTCCCACACCATTCTTTCTCAATAGAATGCATGGCCCTCCTAGTTCTACTTTGGAGATGTTTCAAGCCCAAGCTCAATGGTACTTTTCCAATGATACACCCCTCCTCATCCAGTAAAAGTCTTCAGTTCCATCTAGCCATTTATTTGTATCTTTCTTATGGTATTTTCACCTATGCCAAAGTTACTTCCTCCAAACTTATTTCATACATTTTTCCCCCTCTATTTGATGCTAGTATATTGTGTTGTTCACTGTAGATAGTCAATAGATGCATGTCAACTGGATTTATATTAAATTGGCATCATCTATTTCTCCCAGCTGGAAGAGACACTAGTCTGGGAGAATATTGAAAGCTAATTTTTCAACGTGGTTAATTATCTTCATGGAAAAACAGATGCTGATAAAAACAGTAACAATAATTACTTACATTTAGCAAGACCCTGCACCTATCTCATTTAATTCTTGCAACCCTACTGTGAGTTAGGAATTTATTTTTATTTTGTTTGCTGAAGAAGAAAAGGGCTAGAGAGGTTGAATAATTTGCCAGATCTATAGCTAGAAGAAAGCAGGAGAGCCAGGATTTATACTGTGTTCTTTCTGTGTGCAAAAGCATGTACTGGTTTATTAGTTCCTGAGTTATAACCGTAGCTAAAGAATGCACTGGATTTTTCAGGTTCCTCCAACTTCCTCCTTGGCTAACCAACCAGACTGCAGGGTTGGTGGAGGAATGACCCTGCTCTGGGGCACCAGAAAATCCCCAAACATTATTCCCCATACCGAGAGTTTAAGATACATAAAGCTGTCGATGTTATCAGATAATGCTGTCGTTTGCTGAGAGCCTACTATGCTGCCAGTGCCAGCCAAGGCGGGCCCTCTGGTCTGCCCTTTCCCTGCACTGTTGGGTTGGCAGCAGGCATGGAAAAACTGTTGTGTAAGTTACCCTCCTTTCCAAATTATTCCAGAAACAAAACACAGTTTCAGAGGAGGGCCAACGAGCACATCTTGTCGGTGGAAAGTGAGGCTTTGTGTATTGTAAACACTCCGGAAATGCTTCTTAATCAGATGCACGGATGGCAAAACCTAGCTCCCTGGCTTTCCTGAATCACAGACGCTCATGGATTCTTCCTTCTTCCGTAACTGCCTGCCCCATTAAGTCACGTCAGATACCTGTCGGGTTGTTTGTGTGTTGTTGGTTTTTCAGATTTTATCATTGATTTAAAGCAGCGTTAGGTAAACTTTTTGCAAAGGGCCAGATAATATATCTGCTAGACTTTGGGAGATATATGGCCTCTACGGCATCTACTTAGCTCGGCTTTCTACCGTTAAAGCGGTCATAGACAGTAAGTAAATGGATGCGCGTTTCTTGGTTCCAATAAAATTTTATTAAAAAAAAAAATAAAGAGTCTATCTGGGCCATTGCTTAGCATCCCCAGATTTAAGGTAAATGTGCTATACCTGATAAATATTACTGTGCTTGATATTGTGTTTTCTATATTTTTCTAAAACTTGCCGGGCAGAAAATGAGTCAATTGATGGTGCAATGATCTAATTTAATCATTGAGATAATAATGACTAACACTCATTGAGAGTTATGTATCAGACACTTTGCTAAGCACTTTTTATTGCTTTGTATTGTTTATAAAGCAAGTGCGATTATTTTCTCCATTTATAGCTGTGGGAACTGAGTCACTTAGAACTTAGCCTGCCAGAGGCCACATATCACAGAAACATTTATACAGGAGGTCTGATTACAAGAAAACATAGAAAAATATCTTCAGGACTTTATAGTAGGTAATAGATTATATATATATATATATATATACCAAAAGCACAACCTACAGAAGTAGAAATAGATAAAATGGACTTTATCAAAATTGAAGAACTTTTGTGCATCAAAGGATATTATCAAGGAAGTGAAAGACAACCCACAGAATGAGAGAAAATATTTGGAAATCATATATCTGATAAAGGTTTAATATCCAAATACATAAAGGGCTATAACAACAACAAAAAGGCAGACACCAATTTAAAAATCGACCAATTAAGAAAAAATTTAAATAGACGTATTTCCGAAGAAGACATTCAAACGACTGGTAAGTATATGAAAATACGAGCAACATAATTAGCCATTAAGTAAATGTACATTAAAATTATAGTGAGATACCCCTGTACATCCACTAGGAGGGCTATTATTTAGAAAAAACTGAAAATAACAAGTGTTGGAGAGAATGCAGAGAAATAGGCACCCTCGTACATTGTTGATGGGAATGTAAAATGGTGCAACCACTGCGGAAAACAGTTTGACAGTTCCTCAGGAAGTTAGGTGTAGAATTATCACATGCCCTGAAAATTCCACTCCTACTTACATACACACAAAAGAACTGAAAACAGTCACTTGAACCAACATTTGCACACCAACATTCATCGCAGCATTATTCACAATAGCCAAAAAGTGGAAGCAATTCTAATGTCCATCAACAGCTGAGTGAATAAAGGAACTGCGGTATATTCACGCAATGGAATATCATTAAGCCATAAGAAGAAATGAAGTGCTGGTACATGCTACAATGTGGATGAACCTTGAAAGCATGATGCTGAATGAAATAACCAGGCAAGTAAGAACAAATATTGTATGATTTTTCTTAAATGAAATACTTAGAATAGGCGAGTTCATCGAGACAGAAAGCAGAATCACTGTTACTAGGAATGGGGGAGGAGGAAATGGGGAGTTATTGTTGCATAAATATGAGTTTTGGGTTGGGATGGTAACAATAGTGTGGAAATAGACAGTGGTGACAGTTACACATATTGTCAATGTACTTCATGTCAAAGAATTGTCCACTTAATGGTTAAATGATTCTTATGTATATTTTACTGCAGTTAAAAATAAATTAATTATAAAAAATAATTTATTCCGACTTCCTTTGCCGGAAGTATGGTTGACATTTACCCTGGAAAACCCATTGGAACAAAAATGATGGATTACCTCTAATAAAAAAATCTTTCAAAATGCATTTTGAAATTTTACTGGCATGAAATTCTGACATTGTAGAGGACAAAAGAAAGCGAAAGCATAAATCCTGGCAAGTAAGAGAGCCTGAGGCTCTATCCCCGAAGATATTTATGAGAACTGGGTGACTGTATTTCCATTCTGACCTGCACATAGTATAACTAACGTGTATATCCGGGGTTCTCAAAAGTACACCTCAGTATTAGGATGAAAGGAGAGCTCAACTTTCTGTGCAGAAGGGAATAGTGACAAAACGTGGCTGATACAACTTTGGCTCTGGACAGAGGAAAGAAAAAAAATGTCTTCCCTTAGAATTGATAATTCCAAGCTGGCCCCTATGGGCCAGACTTCCCTTTAAGTTAATCGTGGTTTGACAGTGACTTTATGAGTCTGAGAAAGAAAAACACAAATCCTCACTGGGGAATGGGATTTCACATGGGGCCTCAAAGATTTCCCACTAAAAATGCTTCAGAGAGAGTATGCAGACATGGTCAGAAATCACAAAATACCTTCTCTTTCAAAAAGCTAATAACCCTATCTGAGCCAGTGGAAAAAGAGACAAAAGAATCAGACTCATGGGGACATTGGATATTGGAGATTCAGAACCATCATACAAAAGGTGCTAAATAGTGTTTGAGAAATGAAAGGGAGACTTGAAAATATCAGCAAGGATTAGGAAGCTATAAAAAATGATCAAACCAATTTGAAAACAGAATCAAATAGAGCTCTGAGAAGAAAAATATTGATAATTATAGTTAAAAAGTTATTAGATGAGTTAAATAGTAGAATGGATATAGCAGAAGAAAGATTTAGTGAACTGAAAAATATATCCAGAGAACTGATCCAGAATGAAGCTTATGGAGATAAAGAGGTGGCAAGTATGAAGTGTAGCTCAAGAGACATGGAGAACAGAGTAAGAGGTAGTAAATTCCAACCAGCGTTAGAGAAGATAGTAAAAGGAACAGGAAAAACAGAACACTCAAAATTATAATGGCTTAGAATCTTCTAGGATTTTTGAAAGACATCATCCTCAGTTTCAGAAACCTACAATTTGCAAGCAGAAAAAAAATGAAAAAAAAAAAAAAGAATCCCCACCAGGACCCATTTTAGTGCAGTGGCATAGCATTAAGAGATGAAGAGATTATCTTCAAAGCAGCTAGAGAGAAAAGACAGATCCCCTTCAGAGGAAAGGACAATTAGATGATCAAGTTCTCAATAGCAACAGTGAACATGAGAAACCCTAGAATGATAACTTTTGTGCTGGTTTGAAACTGTTATGTACCCCAGAAAAGCTGAATTCTAAATCCTAATCCAGTTTTGTGGGCACAGACCTATTGTTTGGGGTGGAACCTTTTGATTAGATTCTTTCCACGGAAATGTAGCCCTGCCCATTTAAGGTGGGTCTTAATTAGTTTACTGAAGTCCTTAAAAGAACCATCACAGAGGGCTCAGAGCTAGAGATGCTGGGAGAGCTGACACAGAGAAAAAGAGATGAAACCAGACACAGGTGCTTGGAGATGCTGAACAGAGAAATGAAATCCAGAGTTTGCTCTGAAGAAGTTAAGAAAGGATACAGAGATGCTTAGAGAGAAAAACCACTGGAATCAGAAGCTGAAAGCATCAAACCCAGAGCAAAGTTCTGATGATGCCAGCCACTTGCCTTACTTCATGACAGAGGAACCCAGACACAACTGGCCTTTTCTGACTCTTATTGATGCCTTAATTTGGACATTTTCATGACCTTAGAACTGGAAATTTGTAACCTAATAAATCCCCTTTGTAAAATCTTATCCATTTCTGGTATATTGCATTCCAGCAGCTTTAGCAAATTGAAACACCTTTAATATGCTGAAAGAAATATAATTTTCAGTTTAAAATTATGTACAAAGTAAAATCATCTTTCAAGAATGAGAATATATAATGACCTTATCAGCAAAGTGTTTCCTATAAAAAGGCAATCACTAAAAGAAATTCTGGAAAATATATTTCAAGGCTAAGAAATAAGCTTCTAGTGAGAATGCCTGGCATGCAAGAAGGAATGGTTTGGTCTGTTGAATTGTGTACCCCAACAAAGACGTGCTTGAAATCTGCAGAGATTGTGAACCCTTTGTAAATAGGACCTTTTTAGGATGTGATTTTTATTTAAGGTATGGTCCAACTGAATCAGGGTGGGCCTCACTCTGTATTACTGGAGGCCTTTACAAGCAGAAGAAACTTGAAGGCAATTTGTTAGGGAAGGCCACATAGAAAGAAGCCAGAATTTGATGGAAACCAGGAGAGAGAGAGATGCAAACCAGTGAACCCCAGTGTTTGTGGCAAGCCAGCCCAAGAATGTCATAGACTTCCAGGAGAAAGAAGACTTGTTAGTGCCTTGATTTTAAATTTCTAGCCTCCAAAGACATGGGACAGCAAATACTTGTTTAAGCCAGCACATTGGGTGGTGTTTGTCATAGCAGCCTGGGAAACTAAGACAAATGGTGAGCAAAATATTGAGAAATATGTGAGTAGACAGAAGGAAGCATTGAATTTATGAAACAATGACGTGTAATTTGGAAGTTCACTAATGAAGCAGAACTATAATGTAGGGTAATATAGTACAAAAGATGAGAGGGAGGTGATGAGGCTTGACAGCCTCCAGACCTTGCATTACTCAATAGGAGAGCAAAGGTAAGATATGGATAAATGAGAAGTCTGCTTAAGGCTGACAATCAAATGAACAGACATTGAGAACATAACTTTCAAGTCAGCAGAGGGAGAAAATGAAGGAGTGTGTGGGGGTGAAATAAAGAAGACAAGAAAGGAGGAAAAAGAAGAGAAAGTGAAAAAGTGAATATTATAGGTTAAGTACATACTTAAAAGAAAACTTGTTTGTATATGCATAGAATATCTGAGTTGAAAATGCAAGACTTAGCAGAGTGGGGAGACTGGGCGTTAAGATGATTTCTGTGTACATTTTTTGTACCTTTTGAATTTTTGATCATGTAAATGTATTACTTGATTAAAAAAATAACTAAAAGCAAGAATATATGTACTTAATTTTCCAAAACACTTCTAAAGTAACTGTAAATAAATAATTTTTTTTTAGGTGAGAAATGTTACCATAATTAGGCCATGAGGTAGGAATCAAAGAGATTCCCACTTTGGTGTGCCCACACATTATTTCTAAATGTAAGTCTGGTTTATCATGATGCTGATTTTCAGGTACAGAGATACCGTATGGATCTCTACTTCAAATTGGGGAAGAGATCAACCTAATTTAGCCAATTTTTTTAACTGCATAGTATGTATATTATAAATCCAACTTTTATAGTAAATCCCATTTTCTGGAACTGGTAGAGATCAACATCATTTTGGAGGATTGAACTTGACTGTTAATCCTAAAATGCTTTTAGGAGAAAATGGATATTTTGCATAACAGATTTCCTCCTTTATGATTTTACTAATGATATAAGATGCTTAAAGCATGCATTAATATGCTCATAATCATAACTCAGATTCCTGCCCCCAACTTTAATATAATAAAACTATCATTTCCATAGAAATAGAATCATTTAAATCATAATTTAATTTACTTTTGAGTATGTAAATGACTCAAATTAGGAAAACAGAGTTTGGAATCTGCTTTAATGAAGAGATAATAATGATTAATAAAATTAATTGTATATAGTTTTTCTAAAGTGGTTGAATATAATCTGTTCTAATCAGAGTAAATATTCCATCTCTGTAGTATTGTTTGCAATATTGCTTTTCTTGATTAACCTGTTTTTTTTAATAGTGAAACAGAAATCTTGGAGACATTTGCTTTCTAACAACCAAATTGCACATGAAATGAAAAATTAATAAGCTTTTCCTGGTGTAATCTCAGCAAACATAATCCTTACTTACTGCTGATTTTTCGAAAAGAGATATTTCATTATGTTATAGAGTGGATCATATAAGAACTTCAAAATCAATAAGAAAGATAGGTTTTCTGAATTGCATAGTGCTTTTGCCTAGTTATTTGAAATAAATATATTTGTGACATATTTTATTAAATATTTGCTTGACCAAAGTTGGGAGATTCAGACAAACAATGCACTTTTAGCTATCATATTTTTGAAAGTTTTTTTAAGGGAAAAAATAAGCCTCTACTTGGTTGGGAAGTAATGGGTTTTCTTGGAACACATTCCTTACTAACATTAGTAGACAAGAAAGTAAATTCAAATGGTCAGCTACCTTCCAATTTGTATTCTTCCCCTGAAGTCCTCCCCCTTTTTTTGCATTCCTGGATTTTGACACTCCTACACACCAGTAAAGTACTTGTTAGAGTGTTCAAAAGAAATCGTTGCAATTAATTTCCCAGTCTCTTCTTTCTTTGATGTGTCACTATAATGTTTTGAATAATTTCCAGTGTCTGGCATCTGTTCAAGGGCAATTTCTTGACTTTGAGGAGGGGGAAGAAGCAACAAGGAAAGACAATTTTTTTTTTAACCTAAATAGGAAACAGTAAAAAGCTCTTTTTTATTTAAATAATCCCAAACTGTATTTTTCTAGATAGATGACAAAAAAGTAGACAACCCATCAGCACAGTTAAAGACTATTGAGATATTTTCTTGTTGGGGTAGCCAGTAAGGACAGACTTAGACCAGCAGTCTGTACTATCCAGCATGGCTAGGTTATCTCACCCAAAAGAAATTCAGATAGATGAGCTTTGCAAACTGGAGCCATGTGAAGGTTTAAAATGGCTGCAGGTGTCTTAGTAGGAGACTAATTTTATTTTCTAATGATTAGAAAATAACCAGACCATGAACTCTCAGGCAAGGCTTCATTTCCCTTGTCCTGCACAGTGTGTTCTGAGTGGTTTCTATTTGCAGCTATACAGTTGTTGCAGTCTTTATTCATTCTTTACTTGCATTTGAAGGATTAGAGGGATCTTCTCTTCCCTTGCTTCTTTACAAACTTGTTTTATTTTATTTTTTCCTGTGTTGCTGTTCTTAAAGGAATGACTGCATTTTTAGGAGTGGCTATAAAGGGAAAGAAATGAGAAAACCAGAAGCCTGGAGGAATTTCTTATCCATGGTTACTCTTCACCAACACCTAACCCAGTGAGTGGCACCCAGCAGGCATGTGGCTGATTGTGGTGGAATTGAATGGAATTTGTTCTTAGAGTAAGTGATGATAAATGGTCCTACTGAAACTTTCAACTCAAGGGAAATGCCAAGACTAACATTTAAATTTTCCCTTTTCTGATGGACCCTGAGCTTTTCTTCTTGAGAAAACCAAATCCACATTTAAAGATAAGACACTGCTTGGTGACAGATTAAGGCCAAGAGAAGGGACTTGAAAAGCATATGTAAAATGTCTATTAAAAAGTCTGTTGTGGGGAGCGCAAGGATGGTTCAGTGGTAGAATTCTTGCCTGCCATGCGGGAGACACAGGTTCAATTCCCAGTCCATACACTTCCCCCAAAAAACAAACAAACGAGCAAAACAAATGAACAAAAACCAAACAAAAATTCAATAAATGGTGCTGCAATAATGGGAAACTCACATGGGAAAATAATGAAACGTGACCCTGCCATACAGCATACAAAAAAAAATGTCTGTCATGCTATATAATACTAAGAATATAAGAATTCCCTGTTTGTGTAGAATTATTACTGCCACAATTTTGGGCAGTTTGAAATACATTGGGCCACAAAATTTAGCTGGGTGTAGGCTTGTGATGTCTCTTGCTTCGTGAATGGGCACTGCTCCCTGACTTTTGTGCCCATCTGGTTGTCAGGCTATCAGTCAGTTGAACTCTTGTTCACAATGAACGTATCTCTTTGGTCAAATGTCAACGCCAGAAATTAAGGAGTTCTGAAGGACTTCCAGACAAGTCACATCCATTTTTACCATCTCTATATTGTTCAACTCGAGTGTGAAATTATAGCAACTCCTTCATAGCTTATGCAAATATATTCATATAGATAATTTTATTTTATTCATTAACTCTGTTTAGTTCATTCATTAAAAATGTATTGGCGGCCTACTGTGTGCAAGTTGGTGAAGACAGAAAGAGGATTAGGTGTGTTCCCACGGTGTGGGGAGATCCAAATTCTAGCAGGGCTGGCTGATGCATCAATCTGGGAAGAGGCTGGGTGAGGGACATCATGGGCATCTGGTTCCAAACCCACTTGATGGGTGTGTTCTTCGGTTTTCTTGAAAAGCCTCTTGATTCATTACTGGTAAAACAGGCTTAAAGTTTTTTTTAAAAAATGCTTATTTCAGTGTGGAACATTTAGAAAGTCACTACAGAGTATCTAGGACAGAAATGTAATCCAGACCACCTATATAATTTTTAAATTTCTAGCAACCATATTAACAAAGTAAAAAGAAGAGAGCGAAATTAACTTTAATGAAATATTTTATTTAACCCAATCTACCCAAAATGTTAGCATTTCAACATGCAATCAATATAAATTATAATTGAGATTCTTTGCTTTTTTTTTTTTTTTGCTTTGTACCAAGTCTTCAAAATGCAGCATGTGTTTTACCCTCAGAGCAATCTCCATTTGGTTGTTAAATTTTCACTGGAAATATTTCATCTGCATCGAGTTTTCATAAATTTGGGGGTTGAAAAAATAGAGTCACATACCCAAATTGTTCAAAACATGACTTAGTTTTTTGATCACTGCAATGATAGAGTGAGTATCCATTTGAATATTGGAATTAATTACAACTAAATACAATTTAAGATTTAGTTTTTCCTTCACACTAGCAATAGTTCAAGTTCTCAACAACCACAGATATTGGCACCTGTAATGAATAAGACAGCTCTCTATTGACAGCTCAGTATGGTAAATGCTAGATTCGAGGCCCGAGTAGAGAGGAATTGAGGCCTGAGCAGACAGGTGGGTCTTGAAAACCAAGCAAGGATCTATGAATTAGGTCAAGAAGTGGGAGAACACTTCAGGCCAATCTCTTGACCACATATGAAGTAGCAATAGAAGACTCTTTCAATCATTTAACAGGAATGTGCTGCATAAGCATCATCTGCTATTGAAGTTACAAGATGCTGGGGATTCTGTTAGACAGACCTGGACCCTGAGTTCACAGCTTATAGTCTGCATATCATTCTTGGACCCATTTTTTTGTTGGGGTGCATAGGAGTGTGCCATAATGCTCTTGCTTCTCATAGCTCAGATTTCCAGTTTATCACTTTCACGTTTTCCTGACCAATACGGCCTTTGTTTTCTCTATTAAAGAATGTGCGAGGGTTCTCTAGAGAAACAGAACCAATAGGAGAGAGCTGTAAATATGAGATTTATAAAGGTGTCTCATGAAACTGTGGGAATGAGTCCAAAATCTGCAGGGCAGGCTGTGAAGCTGGCAGCTCCAGATGTAGGTTCTGGATGAACTCCACAGGAGAGGCTTGCTGGCTGAAGAAGCAGTTGGCCAAGTTGACACCAGAATCTAACCATCACAGCGAAGTTGTGGGATTAAAGAATGATCAGGCATGAAATACAGGACTCCCATTTACTACCCAATTATTAACATCCTGCATTGGTTTGAAACATTTGTTACAATTAATGAAAACACGTTATTAAAATTGTACTATTAACTATAGTCCATGGTTTAACTTAGGGTTCACTGTTTGTGTAGTATAATTCCATGGATTTAAAAAAAAATTTATTCTGTTACCAAATACACAACCTAACGTTTCTTCTTTTAACCACATTCAGATATGTGTTTCAGTGCTGTTAATTATGTTCACAGTGTTGTGTTGCCATCACCACCATCCATTACCAAAACGTTTCCATCATTCCAAATAAGAACCTATATATTTCAAACTTTAACTGCCCATTCCTTATCTGTACCCCATCCCCTGATAATTCATATTCTGGATTCTGACTCTATGAGATTGCCTATTCTAATTATTTCAAATCAGTGAGATCATCCAACATTTGTCTTTGTGTCTGGCATATTTCATTCAGCATGGTGACTTCGGGGTTCATCCATGTTGTCGCATTGATCAGACTTTATTTCTTTTCACGGCTTTTGAAGTCATAAACAAGTTTGTTTTGCACATATGTTTTCCCAATGAGAAGCTTTTCTTTTTTTGGCAAAGATGATATGGTTCATATTGAAGGTTTTCTACAATTTCTGGGATTTGCTAGTCATTTGCTCGTTGGCATTTCAAATTGGCCAATCAAGCCACATTCCACTCCTGCCTTCAGGTCTTTTATTTGAATACCTGGGCAATGCATGGGAGTGGTTCCTTTCTGTTACCTCTCTGGGATATTGGATCAGTCCCTGGGACAAAAAGAAAGGTGATGACAAAGCCAGCTGACTCTTATTTCACCTGCCAGCTAAGATGCTTATAGGCTTCTCAACATGTTGTTTATTTTACAATTCCTTGTCCCTACTAAGGATCAAGTAAACACCCAAACTAGTGGATTTCTATTTATTTGACTCACTTTGGAGTTTTCCTGTTGCTTTGTGTCTAGTAACTCTCCCTGAAGATTAAGGAAACAAACAAACAAAAAACACAGAAAAGAACAGCCTGGCACATCTAGAAAGATTCTCAAGACTATTTTCTACAAGATAATTGTTGACTCCTCAAAATATTGAGAAAAGGAGAATTTTGCTGTCATCCTTGACTGTGTTTTTTTAGCATCTCGTAATCTTTTTAGTTATAGAAAGCTTCTCTTAAAAATCTAAACAGCATGTCTATTTTCTCATTGGGTGTCTTTTAATGAAGGTTACTTCCCATTAGTCATAAAAGTTCCCTTACCTTCTGAGAAATCTGGGTTTAAGTGAGATCAAAGATTTTTCATAGAAAGGGGAGAGCCCATTCAAACACAACTATGAAGAAATAATATGTTTAAGCAGGATATAAATTGACAATCAAAATGCTAGAACTAACAAACCCTGTAATCAATTTGGCTCTTAAAGCTACACTAAAGTCAAAGTCATGACTCCTATAAGTACAATGCAGAATTTGGGGCATGAAGTCATTTTTTTTTACCTTTGTTATTATATGCTAGCTGGGTTTGAGTAAACAGACTCCATTACCTGTGGCCAACCCTAGGCTGTGCAGGCTACCCTAGTTAGTTATTTTTTGTAAGTGTTAATTCTATGATTCTCCTTCTTTCTCTCAGAGCTGGGTTGTCTTTCTTTCTGAAATAAACCCTTTTCTTTCTTTTTTTTTTTTTTAAATACACATTTTAAAGAAAATGAATTTAAACTTAAAAGACAACTTGAAAAATAGTTCAAAACCTCTTTTCCAACATACCCCCTACAGATATGCAGATCCACCAACTTGTAATGTTTTGCCACATTTGCCATATCATGTATGCATGTATGCATTTGTCTATCTATCCATCTGCTTTCTAAACATTCAAGAATAGGATGTATGCATCATGTTCCTTGAATACTTAATACTTCCTTGTGCTTTTCTAAGAGCAAGGATGTTTACTTATGTAACCATGTAAGTACAGTTATTTCAAGAAATTTAACATTGATTTAAAGCTTACAGTATATTTTCCAATTTTTTTCATATGTCCCAATAATGTCCATTTTCTCCTCCATTATTAGACCAGTCTTGGGTCGCGTATTGTATTTAATTGCTATTGCCTCTTTATTCTCTGTCTCTTTTGATTGTGGAAACATAAATACAACATGAACTTTCTCATCTCAACCAAGTCACTTCATTTCTTATAGATATATGCTATTTTCATACGATCTTATCTTCCACAAAGTAATCTGTAGCCATTCTGAAATCTCAGACAATTTTAACAAATATTTAGAGTAATGATCTTTTTCTTTCTATTCTAAATGTTATCCTACTTTAGCTTGCCACACATGGACATTTTGAGACAGCTGTAGAAGAAACAACACTAAAATCTGATTTAAAGATTTGACCCCTCCTCTCACTAGTTGTATACTTTTACACAAGTAAATTTTAATCTTGCTCTTCATCATTAAAATGTGAGGCAATTATCTCTACTCCATGAAATTCATATAATATGAAGTCATATGTCAACATATATATAAACAGCACACCACAAAGTACTAAACCGCTGAAGCACGTTATTCAGTGTATATATGTATTCAGCTCACTGTGGCTGGATTGCATTCCATTTGGTCACGGTGCTGGTGTCAGTCCATCAGGGTATTTGTTTTGAAAACAAGCAGGATCTATATAAATGCCAGTGAATCTTCTGCAGGAGTTTTAAATGTCCAGGTATTGACCTTACACTGAGTTGAACAGGGCAGCAGTTAGAAGTTGTTGTTTTTTTTTAAATTGTAGTAGCATATTGTTCTAGTTTGCAAGCTGCCAGAATGTGATATACCAGAAGCAGAATGACTTAAAAAGGGGAATTTATTAAGTTGCAAGTTTGCAGTTCTAAGACCATGAAAATGTCCAAATTAAGGCACCAACAAGAGGTGCCTTATTCATGAAAGGGCAATGAAATTTGGGGTTTCTCTCCCAGCTGAGGGCACATGGCAGTCTTTAGCTTTCTCCCCCAGTTTCTTGTTTCATGAAGCTCCCTCAGAGGTGTTTTCCTTCTTCATCTCCAAAGATCTCTGGCTGTATGAGCTCTGTTGGTTCTGGTAGCTCTTAAACTTTTTCTAAAATGGTTCCCTCTTAAAGGGCTCCAGCAAGCAACCCCACCTTGAATGGGTGGAGACACATCTCCATGGAAACAATAAAAAAGGTACCACTCAGCAATATTGAATGAGGATTGAAGAACATAGCTTTTCTGGGGTATACAGTAGATTCAAACTGGCACATTACACCCTTTGGACCCCCAAAAGATATATTCTTTCCAAATGCCAAATACATTTATTCCATCACAATATCAGAAAACCTTAAACAATTTCAGTAACAGTACAAATGCAATACAAAGCCAAAAACAGTATAAAATCTCATCAAAGTCAGCTACAGGCATGGTCTCTCCTAAGACAGAATTCTCCTCTGGCTCTGGACCTGTAAAACTCAGAACAAGTTATTTGCTGCCAACATACAAAGGAGAAACAGTCATAGGATAAATATTCCCATTTCCATAGGGAGAAATTGGAAGGAACATGGAGGTCACCAGACCGAAGCAGTTTCGAAAACCTACAGGGCAAACTCCATTAGATTTCAAAATCTGAGAGTCATTTATCTCTAGAGAGCAGCAGTCCCACTGTTTCCAAGGGCCTAAGCAGCAATCTGCCTCTCTCCAAATGCAACCCTGGGGGACATTGGGGAGACCACTTTTTTCTTTGCTCCACTCTTTCCAAGCATGGGGGCTGTACCTGGGCTCTTTGCCATTTCCGGGGCACACACTCAGCCTCTCCATAACAATGTAGTGGCAGCCAGGCTCTTCCAAATCCCCAAGGAATGTGCTCCACCCTCTCCAAGGCCTGAGATGGCAACTCTTCCACTGCAATGAAGTGGAAGGCCCACTCTCTGCCTTCGGGGCAAACTCACCCTCTCCAAATACTTGGGTGGGTCCACTCTCCTGGCCCATGGTTTCTTGACTTCAGACCTTAGTTCTGCTTCTGAAGTTATTTTTCTCCCAGTGTGTCCCTTTTCTGCCCCTTTTAGTCCAGACTGGCAGTGGTTATGTTTATACAGATCCCCCAATACTCTTGATGGCTTTTATGTAGTAGGCAAGCATCATGCCCATTGGACAAGAGAAGTTTCCATAAATCTGTCCTGGATAACTTCATCTCCAATCCTGTCTTTTTCTGAAATGGCCAACTGGTTCCACATTTGGTTAAATCCTCATATGGGGCACTGTTGTCTGGGATCTCCCTTCCTGGGAGCTCAGAATTTTCCAGACCATTAATTTCTGGTTTCTTTATACCCAATAGTTCAGTTCTCAGCTAATCTCTTTCCTGTCACATTTCACTATAAGCTGTAAGGAGAAAGTAGGCTACACTTTCCACATTTAATTTGGAAATCTCTTCTGCTAAGTATCCAAGTTCATGACTTTTAATATCTGCCTTCCAGCCAAAACCACTAGTCAATTTTGCCAGTTTTATCTGTTGTTTTAAAACAAGGATTGTCTTCTTTCCAGTTTATAATAATATATGCCTCCTTTCTGTCTAGAGACTCATCAGAGGTATCCTTAGAGTCCACATTTCTGCCAACAGTTGCTTCAAAGCATTCCAGGCCTTCTCTATCAAGCTCTCAGAACTCTTCCAGAGTCTTCCCCTTAGCCATTTAAAAATCCATTTCCACATGTTTGGTATTTGCAAACTACAGCAGCACCCCACTTCTCTGGTGCCAAACTCTGTTCTAGTTTGCTAGCTGTTGGAATGTGATAAACCAGAAATGGAATGGCTCTTAAAAAGGGGAATTTATTAAGTTGCTGGTTTAAGGCCATGAAAATGTCCCAATTAAAACAAGACTATAGAAATGTCCAATCTAAGGCATCCAGGTAAGATACCTTTGTTCAAGAAGGCCAACGATGTTCAGAGTTTCTCTCTCAGCTGGAAAGGCACATGAAAAGATCTGCTAGCTTTCTCTTCAGTACCTTTCCTGGGCTCTGTCTGTTCTGTTGGCTCTAAAGCGTTTGCCAAAATGGTTCCCTCTTAAAGGGCTCCAGTAAACAACCCTACCTTGAATGGGTGGAGATGCATCTCCATTGGAGACCATTGAATCAAAAGTTACCACCCACAATTGGGTGGGTCCTATCTCCATAGAAACAATAAAAAAGATTCCACCCAGCAATCTTAAATGAGGATTAAGGACATGGCTTTTCTGGGGTACATAATAGCTTCAAACCAGCACACATATATATAACAAAAAATCTCTCATATGCTTTTAATTAGGGCATATGCTTGCCCTCAGGCATTAAACATAATAATAATAATGTTAATTCACTTTAATAAGTATTTCATGTGTTAATTTTCAAGTACATTATTTATGTGCACGATATAGTGGAATACAGAGGGTGAGTTTCACCATAGTATTGCTGATGAGAATGCATATAATATAAATGTACTGGTGGGTGAACTTACCTGTCTTCAAAACAAGACTAGGCTAACTAGGAAGTGGAACTAGTCTAGATTTCTCCTGTAATCTTATTTCTTGGGGACAGTACAGAAGGAAGATTGTGCTGTTAGATGAGAGCCCAGGACCACCAAGCCGAGTGCTTTGGCTCCTGATTCTTGTCTTCTGCATGACAGAATTCTACTACTTCCTCAACATTCTATCTTTGCCAAAGATGGAAGCCAAAGAAACTTGTCAGGAGTAGAAATACTGATGAGCTGAAGCTCCTTCCCTCCTTCCCTGACAATGTTTCATTGCCTCCTAAACATGGCATGTTTTCACTCCATTCTCTGGCTATGCCACTTTCAGATCCAGGCATTTCCTCTCTTAAGGAACATCTTGTTGAATGAAAAACCACTTGTGGACTGGTTTCCCTTTTGTTATTTTTCTGCTATTAAAAGCCCACACTTCCTTTCCCCTCATCCGCAAATATTCACCACTTACAACCTTTCATTTCTCTAAACCTTCTCCCTGTAAATTCCTTTGTTCTGCCTCTGTTTCATGAGGGAACTATGGATTTCTCTCCAGGACAGCAAGAATACGTTGTTTCAGGAGTCCGTGGCATTTTAGGACGTACCTGTGACCTTTTACTGACAGGGAATGGCAGTATCTAACGCACACTCAAAGGCTTCTCTATAAAGATGTGATGTTGGAAAATTATGGGAACATGGCATCCTTGATAAGGACTGTCTCTGTATTGGTTCCATACTTTTACCCTTCTTTTTTTTTTTTTAAATGCCTATTTACTGATGTATATAGGGTCTCATGCTGAAAGTCAGAATCCTCATCCTTTGTCATCAAGATCTGTTACATGAAAAGAGACTCTTTTGGCCAATCTAGTTGCTGTTTTCTGATTCTTTGGCATGTGGCTCTGCCTGGGTGAAAAGGAGGCAGTCAGCTTTCTGTGTTCTTGCTTCCTCAAACCTCTCTTTTTCCATTCAGTGCCTATACTCAGCTCCTAGTCCTGAATTCCCTTCACGAGCCACAGATAGCCTCCCTATACAGATACCCATCCTCCCAAAAGAAGGAGGAAAATACACCTCAACAGCTGTTTTCCAGAATCCCCTTCACTGCCATTTTGAGTATGACTTTTCTGAGAAAGGCTTTGTACATATTAATTTACCTGTTGACCCTTTTCCTCTAAAAAAAGAGGCACATAATTTATTATGTCTTAAAAATTAAAATTAATACAGAATACGTGATGATAAAAATATCAGATTTGAAGTAAAGACATGGTTGCTCCTTTATTTTCCTATATATTGTAGCACAGCACTGCTTAGTGGAGAAATACCTCCCATCTTTTCTTCCCTTACTCTCACATAGATCTTTATGGGGGCATACCTTAAGCTAATTGGTATGGAGAAGTGCTTCATATATATTAGTTAAGATAATAAAACTAGATGTAAATAGGTATCATGAACATTTTGTGGATTAACCAGGTGTTTTAGGAGACCTATACTGAAAAAAACCATTAAGTAATGTGCACAAGGAAAATTAATTCAAGTATGAATGTGTGTTAAATGGAAAAGTAAAAAATGCCCTTCCCTGCTGCCTTCCTTTCAATTTATTCCTCAGTGGAAATCCCCCTTTGACCAGTTCTGGGGACCGTAGCCATAATTCTAAGCAATTTTCCTGTGTCTGTTGTTTTTGTCTTATCAACTTCAAGAAGAATCTCTTGACATCTGGGTATGAAAAATGGAGAATATAGATCATTTGTTCTATCTCTTCTCTCTTCCCCCATTCTCTCAATTTTTGCTGGGTGTGTGTGTGTGCACATGTGGTTTGGGTCCATTTTGCTTGGTGGGCTTTAGTTCAGGAAGAAGATTACCAGGGTGCCCACCTCCCTCACAGAGCCTTGGCTTTTTTCCATGTACATCATTCAGTTTTCTCAGAAGTGGTTTGAGGTGGTTTCTCCTCCTTCAGCCTGGGTGCAGATGGCTTTGCTGCCGATGGTGGTTCTCATTCTTTAGATCTCTGCTGTGTGGCAGATTCTCATGCTCTGTGTATTAATCAGGATTCTTCAGGGAAACAGAACCAACAGGCGATATCTGTAAATAGTATGAGATTTTTATAAGAATTGCCTCAAGCAACTGTGGGATACACAAGTCCAAATTCTGTAGGGCAAGTTGCAAGCTGGGAGCTTTGATGAAGGTCCTTGATGAATTCCCCAGGAGAAGCTAGTTGGAAAGTAGAGTTGGAAATTCCCTCTGCTCACAGCTAAAATAATCACTTCTCCGTTTAAAGTCTTCAACTGACTGGACAAGTCTTCTCTCCTTGTGAAAAGCAGTCTCCTCCATTGATTGTAGATGTTATCAATCATAGATGCAATCAACTTACGGAAGATGTTAGTCCATGAAATGTTCTCACAGTAACAATCAGACTAGTGCTTGCTTGACCAAACAACTGAACGCCAAAACCTGGCCAAATTGGCACATGCACGTAACGATCATACTCCATTTCATCCCACAGCATTTATTAATCAGTCATCTCTTCCAAGAATTCATCAGAGGCTTTAGTTGGTTGATGTCACATGCCTCCAGTTCATTGCACTTTTAAGAATGTGTCCTTTTGCCTGTTGTTATTATTTTTAACAGGTTCTTGGATTTTTCATATTAATAACAAAAAAATAGACTCTGTCCTTTAAGCATCCATTGCTTTGTTAGTTGAACGTCTCATAAATATATATAGTTTCTTCACCAAATAAGACGAAGTGCAAAAAAATAAAGAAAGAATTACCTCTCTTGCCTGCCATCTGTGTTTAATTCTAAGCTCAATTGAATTAAAACCTAAGCTTAAAATAGATTTATAAGGATACGATTGCGCTTATATATGACTTTCCAAGGAGTATATTTTTATTTTAAGAACAATCAAGTAGGTTACATTGGTAAGAAAGCTTTTTGCAAAACTGAGGCTCTGTATGATAAATGAACCTTTTAAAAGATGATGCAGCTGCTTGGTGAAGCTGACTTCTAAAGATGCTATCATTGGGCAGGCCACGGTGGCTCAGCAAGCAAGAACGCTTGCCTGCCATGGCAGAGGACCCAGGTTTGATTCCTGGTGCATGCCCATGTTAAAAAGAAAAAGATGCTATCATTTATCTTCTTGAATTTTCTGCTGGATCTCCTAGCCAGATCTTCAGGGCCAGAAAAATTCATAAGATACAGTTTTGAATTAGAAAGCATTTCTTCATTTATTAGACCAATTAGAGAGTTATTCAGGCAGTGTGAATCCAATAGGAATATTTTTATTTGATTTCTGTTTTATCTGAACTTAGGGCCCTTAAAAAAAGTTTAAGCCTTTTAAGCAGACCTAGCATCAACATTATATTTATAAATATTGTCTTTTCCATAAAGATATTTAGAAGACTTCTCTAAGACAAAAGGAAGATGATCCAGTTCAAGTTTAATAAATACTTTCAAGAACATAGCTTATTTTCTTTTCATTATTATTGTTTGTTTACAATATTTTCCTCTAAGATTAAATAAAGATATATATAGTAGTGCTTATATTATGCCCTTAATAGTTCCTTCTACACCTAAAATATATTACCTTTGATGGTGTAATAACATTATTATATTTAAAACTATCACAAGCAGCAGTGGTTTACATAGGCAATGAAAAAAATAAGCCTAGTAATGAGCACAGAATTAGACTTGGTCACCAATAGTTTTTCTGAGATTGAAGTAATCCCCAAAATACATGTAGACTGGCTAAAATTTTGAACAGTTAAAAATGTTGAGTGCTATTAGTTTCTACCTAGATTTAATTAATATGACCATATTGTCTTAAAATTGCTAAGATCTCAATGCAATTAGGTAAAGGGACTATTCTGTGCATATTCTTAATAGCTACATTAGTTTTAATATACTTTCATAATAAGATATGTATGTTATTGACACTCTGAAATTAGATTTATTCTCCATTAGAATTTAATCATTTTCACCCATGCTTTGTGAACTTATTCTAGCGGTAGGGCGAGATGCATATGTTTTTTGTATTAGTGTATCTGGGTCTGTGGCTCTGCCCACTTCTCCTCTAGTTTGAATTTCTTTCTACATACAGGGAGACATCCTCTACCGCTTAGGTTCCCAACATTTTGATATCACTACATTTCATGAGTCATCAGTGGAGTGTTAGATGAATGGTTGATTAATGTAATGTCAATAAATATAAAGAACAACGAATAATTCCACTTATAACATTAATAAAGGAAATGCTGATAAATATAAATTTGCTGGCACTTACATAATTTAAACATCTGAAGTAATTTTAGTAGAACTCATCACAATTGGCCCTGACTAGTACAGTCTTTTTGCTTATTTAATTCTTTGGGTGTGATCTCATTTGTGAGATGAATGTGCATATTGAAAAGAAAGAGAGAGGAGAGAAAGGAGAGAAACACAAATGCATATTATATTGGAGAAGGAGATGTTAGCCACTATAACAGCGCTCCAAAAGTTGAGTGGCTTAACACAATAAGTGTTTATTTTTTGCTCACATAACAGTCCATTGTTGGTGTTCCTGGTTGGTGGATGGCTGTGCTTTGCATTGTGTTTCAAAGACCAAAGTCCCTTCTTTTTGGGCTTGTCTCATGCCTTTAAAGTCCCCTGCATCTAGTTTATGATAAGCATAGTGAGGTGATCACTTGGCATTTATGATAATGCCAAGTGACATAGTGGCACAGAGCTGCTGTGGGGTGGGGGGTAATAGTCCCCAGAGAAGTGGCCTCTATCTGGCACTGACATTTTACAGTGGGAGGGAAGCATGACTTTTGGTGGATGGTGAGCCCTCCTCCACATAACATTGAGAAAATATTGTGGCATTGAGCAATATCTATGTATGAGTAATCATCACTGAAAGTCAGACAAAAATAAGGAAATCCTTCCCTTCCATTTTGAATTCTGTAACTCAATTTGGCTTATATTTTGAGTTACACATTATAGATATGAGTAAATGAGAGAGTGTTTATAAACTGCTATATAAATTGGTATCCTACACTAAGGGAAAACATGACGGAGAAGAGTTAAGTTAACTGTCCAAAGCCGCAGAGTGCACCCTGGAGAAAAATTGGGATCCATGTCTTTTAAATCCAACTTCACACCTCTTTTCAGTGCCCTAAACTTGTGCTTTCTGTTGTTCCTTAGGAGAGTGATGTTTTCAAGGAGAATGCCAAACAAAGAGCCCATTTCTCCTTCACCCCACACAGAAGGCATGTTGATTTCCTGGGATCTGTGGCTCCTGTTTTTCTCTGATGACAGGGTGAAAACTGACCTGACTGCTGAGTAACTCTGAGATGTAGAGATTTTGAGGTGCAGTTGGGCACAGCTTCGTGATCCTGTGTTTTTAAATCTGGGGCCGAATTATTTCTTAGAGGAAAACGTTTCTTCTGTAGAATTTTTTTTTTTTGGTATGAAAATAGTTGTGGATTTACAGAACAATTGTGCATAAAATACGGAATTCCCATACACCATCCTATTATTAACATTTTACCTTGGTGTGGAGCATTTGCCACAATTGATGAAAGCACATTTTTCTAATTGTCCTATTAACTAAAGTCCATGGCTTAATTTAGGCTTCACTGTTTGTGTAGAGTAATTCCGTGGATTTTTTTAAAAAAATTATTCTGTTGCCATGTAAACAATCTTTTCCCCCTTTGAATCACATTCATGTATATATTTCAGTGCTGCTGATGGAAATGTGTTGGTAACGGGTGGTGGTGATGGTAGCATAGTATTGGAATGTAATTAATAGAATTTGGTTTTGAGTTTCGTTTTTATATCCTTAGAAGCCAGTAGTTGGACATTCACAAAGAGCTCTATTCCAAAACAGTTTTTGAAGAGAATTTTCTAATCACACCCGTTACAGGCTATGAGAGACAAAGCAAATACGTGCTTTCTGTCCTTTGAGGGGCACACAAAAAGACTTAGAAGTACTGTGGGACCAGGAGTAAAATAAGTGATAGGGAAGCATTATAAAACAGATTAGAGAAAGGAAAGATAATCATGGATTACTTTGAAAAGGAGAATTTCACAGAGGAAATGAGCCCTGAACTGGATCATATTTTTCTAGATGACATGAGGGGCAGACAGAAAGAGGATATTGCAGTGGAAACAATATCATGGGTAGAGGCTTGGAAGTTGCCTCCTAAGCTTCATGTCTATGACTCTGTCTCTTACCTGAGTTTCTAAGAACATACATATAGTTCCCCAGAGGTACTGTGTAGTTTCTCTTCTCGTGGCCTTTCTCCATACCCCACAGGTGGTGTCTTCCACCAGCCTGTGGGGTGCTCTCTCCCAGCTTCACCTCCCTTTGCCTTATCCCTGTCACCCCTCCCATCCCAGACACCCCTAGACTCCTGCTTGATGGCGCTTTAATTTTCCATTCTGATACAAGCAGGCAATCACCTCTGCCAGGGAACTGACCCCAGCACCAGGCTGAGTTCATCCAGACAGCTATAATATTTGTGCACAGCTCAACTGGGGCAGCTACCATTTTGTTTTCTGATTGTCTGGTCCCCCATCTAGATGGTGAGTTCTCTGGGAGGCAGGGATTGGGTCTTATACTCAGTTTAAATCCAGATGCTCTATGTGATACCATGTGTTCTCACACAAATATCATCCTCTGTCTCAGCCTCAGTTTCCTCAACTATAAAACAAATGGAAAAAGTAATATAAATTAAAAAATTTAAAAAAATAAAAAAATTAAACAAATGGAATGGACAGTAGAACTCAGAGGTCCTTTCCAAACCAAAGATTAGATTCTCAGGTTCCTACATAATATGGAAAGCTTTGATCCTGGCTCTTTGTGATTGGAAACTTGGCATTTAAGAAATCATAATAACCTACATCCTATCTATTGTAAGCTTTCCAAATATAATTTCTGGTCTCTCTTTTGTATTTCCTGATAAGCACAAGCAACTCTAAACACATACACGTTCAATAAAAGCTTGTTGAATTAAGTTGCAAAATATTCCCCCACATAAAACCAAAACTGAAACTTAAGGGCTTGCTAAGGCCCTAACCTGCTCCTAGTGCTGCTGGGTCAGGACCCAGGGGTGATGGAGCATCTCCCACTTGTTATTCCCTGTGTGTCTGTGGTTGGCATCAGAAAACTGCCCATCAAAGCGAGTCCAGGGAACTGTGTCAAAGAAAGGAAGCTTGCTTTTTAAGAACTACAGTTCATTTTAACATGTTTGCAGAAAGCCTACTAAATCCTATTTTTAAAAAACTGTCTTTACAATCAGGAAAAGGATGAGGAGAGAGAGAGGGAGAGAAATATGAATGAGATTAGTTTGACCTATCTGTTTTGCTTAGGATATTTTCTTTTGAGAATTTATTAGTGGAAGGATCAGTTTCCCCCAATTTCAGGATAGGTTTTTTGCTTTGACTTTAATATGACTCCATAAATAATATCTAAGTAATGTGGTTTTCCCATATGCAAAGAAGACTTTGTGGTTTTCATTTGCCCCCACATGTTTCTCACATCTCCACCTGTAGTGTTGTTTAGGGAAGACTTAGAGTGAAAAGTGGGTGGACCACACACTCAGCAGCTATAGGGCACTCCATGGGTCCCTTTGCTACATTCTGAAGGTTAGTGTTCATGTGCAAGGCAGTCCCTGGAAACAAGGCTCTGCCCTGGATTCAAAGCTCCTGAACCCATAAAAGGCCTTTTAAAAAATATTTTTTGTTGAGAAGTCTTCACACACATATAGTCTGTACATGGTGTACAATCAGTGGCTCACAAGATCATCACATAGTTGCATATTCATCACCATGATCACTTTTAGAACATCACTCCAGAAAAAGAAATAAAAAGCAAAAACGTTATGCATCCTGTATCCCCTGCCCCTCCTTCTCATTGACCATCGATATTTCAATCTACTCTATTTTTTTTTACCTTTTATCTCTGCCCCCCACATTATTTATTTTTTATCGTTGTTTCATAAAAGGGCTTTTGATTGCTGGTGCCAGGGGAGCAAATGTCTTCTCACTTATTGGCCTGCCTGATTGCTTGCTTTCTTTCATTCACCTGCCTATCTATCTGTTCATCCATCCCATACCTCCATCCTTCCATCTGTCCATCCACCCATCCATTTGCCCACTAATCCATTTATGCATGCATGCAGGTACGCATCCATCCATTCACCCATCAACCCATCTCTCCTTCCACCCGTCCATCCAACCCCCCCATCCATACATACACCCTTCTGTTTTTCCATTCATCCACTCAGGACTTATTTGATACTTATGTGCCAGGCACATTGCTAGGAAGATACAAAAGAAAATCCTATTCAGTTCTTCTCAGGGCATGAACTGATGCTTAGGAAAAATGTCATATAAGAAGTGATACGTGAAATAAGATTACGATAAACAATGTTCACTTAATATTTGACAAGAGTATTTTTAAGTTCAGCATTGAAATTCCAAGTACATTTTGTTCTCAATTTGGGTTTTCCAATTGTATTTCTTTGTCAAGTCTTCAGAAACTGAATTATTAGTATTATTTTACTTTATTTTATTTATTTCACATGAATGTCAAGAGTTTTAGAAGAAGTTGAATATCTTATAGGCAAAAATATTTTTATACCAAGCCAATTCTTCATCACATTGAATCATAACAAGAGTACAACTATTACTAATGATAAGGTAATGCTGATTGAGTGTTAGGCACTGTTCTAATCTTCGTATTTATTAGTCCATTTATTCATTATGATAACCTTATAAGGAGGTACATTTATTATCTCCCTCTTTGGATGAAGAGACTGAGACATGGAAAAGTGAAGTAACCCTCTGAAAGTTCCTCCACTGTTAAGTGGCAGGACTGGCATTAAACCGGAGGCCATCCACCTAACTAGGTCACACCAATATTGCCTATTTCCAACCAATTTTCTTTTGAGGGTAGATTTTTGCCTATTGAGAATATTAATATCTGCTCATAAACAACATATTTTTCGTAGTCGTTCTCATATGTATGGAACAAAGTCCTCATTTACCTGTAAAGGACCGGGAATTCACGGCCTCCTGCTGTGGCTACCACAGAATCGCATTCACATTTCTCAGCAAGTCATTAAGACCCACCCCAGTTTGGCTAGGCACTACCTAGACAAATCTTTTCTTCTCTCTAACACATGCCCGTTGCTTTAGCCTGGATGACCTCCTCCCTAGTATCTCAATGTGATGTGCTCTTTCTCAACTGCAATTCCCTGCAGTGGAGTTTACATTCTACCTTCTCTGCCAGCAGTGCAGCCCCTCTGCCCTGCCATTTCTGTGTATGCCCACTCTGGTGAACCTGTCTCACCTCTGACTTCGCTTTCCTCTGAAATTCTTTAGGCTACAGGCTGTGCTCTGGATTGGTTCAATCCTCAGAGTGCCTTATTTTGATACCTGTAATATGGGATGATATTATATGCATCTTTGTATTTTAGTCACTTTCAAGCAGTAGGGAGTGATAAGCATGTATATAGAAGGCAGAATTAGAACGTTGGCCTCCATCCCAAACTATAGAAGAAATTAAAATGTGCTGAGTGTCCCCCTGCGTGCTTAGTGTATAGTAGGTTCACAATAAATGTTTGGGGAATGAACTTTTTTGTTATATTGATTTGCCTAAGCAAACCCATCAGTGTCACACCCTGTGTAAAAGCACAAAGAATACAATCTTTTGGGTCATTTAAAAGGTAGGGGATCATTCAAGGACATTTGAGTGATGAAAGGTTTCCCAGCCCATCCTAAGCTATTGTTCTAATACTTGAGCCCAGCTGGCCAAATGGGGCAATAAGAACCTTTCACAAACCAGTGTGGCCTCTGTGGACATCCCTTTCTAGTCCAGGCCAAAAGAAAAAAATAATATGAAAAAAAGCTCATTGTTTGTTGTCTTGCCTGGTTTACCCAAACCTAACTGATAGGGCTAGATTTAATCTGTCTTTGGGGGAAATCTGTTGGTATATGTCTGGCCTCAGAAGTATCTTATATGGTATTATTTTGGTTTGCTAATGCTGCTGGAATGCAACATACCAGAAATGGAATGGCTTTAAAAAAGTAATTTATTATGTTACAAGTTTGCAGTTCTAAGGCCATTAAAATGTTCAGACTAAGGCATCCGGAGAATGATACCTTGACTCAAGAAAGGCTGATGGGTCTAGAACACCTCTGCCACCTGGGAAGGCACATGGCTGGCAGCTGCTGGGACTTTGGCTTCTGGATTCAAATAGTTTCCCCAGGATCATTTTCTTTCTGTACCTTCAAACTTCTGGGTCTTGTGTTGTGCCTGTCAGTTCTGAAGCAAATGTTCTCCAAAGCATCTGCATCTGAGGCTTCTCCCAAATGTTTCCCCTTTTAGAGGACTCTAATAAACTAATCAAGACCCACCTTGATGGGTGGAGACAAGCCTCCATCTAACCAAAGGGCACGCCTACAACTGGGTGAGTCACATCTCCGTGGAAACCATCCTGTTAAAGCTTCCCACCGAAAACAATGGATCTGGCCCCACAAGGTTGGATCAGAATCAAAGCTTGGCTTTTCTGGGGTACGTAATAGCACATATGTTTATTCATTTATTCATCCATTCAATTAACATGGCTCTATTAATCAATTACTAAATGTAAAGTTCTGTGGTACATCCTTCAAGAAAGAGAAATTAAGACTGTAAATCACTGCAAAGCCAAATTCTTTTGCTCAAGTTAAATGATCTTGTTTTGAAGTGACCCTAAGAAATTTAGAATGCTTTTACAGTCTCGTCCGGAGAAAAAAATGTTTTTTTCAACCGCAGCCTCAGTTTTGTAAAATGAGACAGAAGACACAAAGTATCCCCTGGAGTTGACATTATAGCTGTAGGAACTTCAAATGGACAAGTATAACCCATTATCGATGCAACAGGAGAAAAATATACCCTGGGAAGTAATGCGCAGAATAGCGATGATTGCTGGAAGCTGAGAGAGCCAAGAACCTAAGTTATTTTTCAACAAACCATCATTCTACTTTCTGCTGCTTTCTTGACATTGACTGTGCTTTTAGCAGGGCAAAAGTGATCTGAAATTTTTGCTAGAGTTCAAAATTTAACTCATGTTCATTTTGCTAAAACTCCCCTGGATGGAGTAGGAGAAGAAAAAAAACACGCACAAAAAAATAGAAGGGAAGTAAATGATAATGGAAAAGCTATAGAAATGTCACAATCCTGAAAAGATTGGGAAAGCGAGTCAAGGGAAACCAAGGGGAAGGACCAAGAGTCACGTGGAGGTGTTCCTGAAGTCTTCCAGAAATGGGGGAGAAGAGGCCCAGCCCTTCTTATCACTGTTGGCATTTCCTCCATCCTCCGTTCCTCAGCTGGTGTTTGGATAATTTTTCAAGTTGCTTATTCTCTTTGTTTTTAAATTGAACTCCAACTCATTGGATTTTGTATTCCATTTAATGAATCAGATATCTTTCTTGGCTTTGTTTCTAGCAAAATTATTTGCTCTCAGATGTATTGCTTTTAGAGTATCTGTATAATTAGGACAATTGTTTATCTTTTGGAGAATAAAATTCAAAATATTTACTCATAGAGTACATTGATCTCTGCTGTCATTTCTCTGAAGTATCCTAATTTGGAGAGTGGGTATTAGGTGGGGTGTACTGGTTTGAATTTGTGGACCCCAAAAAAGCCATGTCCTTTAATCCTCATTCAGTATTGCTGGGTGAAAGTTTTTTGATTATCCGTGAGATGTGACCCACCTAACTGTCGGTGGTAACTTTTGATTAGGCTATTTCCATGGACCTGTCTTCACCCATTCAAGTCGGGGTTACTTACTGGAGCCCTTTAGGAAGGAACCGTTTTAGAAAGAACCACAGAGCTGGTGCAGCCAGAAGCCTTTGGAGATGAAGAAGGAATATGCCCCCTGGGGAGTTTCATGAAACTAGGAGCCTGGAGAGAAAGCTAGCAGACATCGCCATGTTCACCATGTGCCTTTCCAGTTGAAAGAGAAATCCTGAATGCCATCGGCCTTCTTGAACCAGGGTATCTTTCCTTGGATGCCTTAGATTGGACATTTCTGTAGCCTTGCTTAGTTGGGACATTTTCACAGCCATAGCTCTGTGGACTTGCAACTTAAAAAGCCATTCTGTTTCTGGTATGTTGCATTCCAGCAGCTAGCAAACTAGAGCAGTGGATAAGTAAAATGCACATGTAAATATGACATTTATGCAATGGCTACAAAGATATTGAGGCCTTGTCTAACAGCCTCTACCAAATAACTGGGATGATCTTGTCACCAGTAAAATCAGTAGTAATTGCTTCTATTTTTCCTATTCCTTCTTAGCTTCTTTCAAACATTTTTGAACATCAGTTTTGTGAAAAGCACAGTGCTGTATACTTCAGGGAAAGTAAGGGTGAGCCAGACTGCATGTTTCCCTCTATTAAGTTTACTCTCAGCAATGACTCAGTGGGCATGCAGTCAATGGGCAGTGTCTTCTAGAACTAGGGAAAGGTTAAAAACGAACATCAGAATCATTTTTCAGTCACCAGTTACATTTTTCTGAAAACGTGTCCTTCACCCAGGATCAGTGATTCTTCATATGTTTATGATTAGCATCTGCTGTGTTCCTTTCCATTTTCATTCCCAAGATTAGATGTTCTTCATATTCATTTGCTATCTAAGCATAATCCTTTCACACAGCTGCAGGCCTTATGGATGAGGTGGTTCTGCTAATGATTTCCAGACTGAAAGATGGACTTTTATTGGGTGTCTAAGACGTCATGGACAGAATCCATAGAAGTCCCTTGAAGTGGGCTGAGTGAACTGCTCTTACTTCATCCATCTCAACCAGCCCTTGTAATGGCCATGTACAGGTTAGTGGCCAAGTCTCTGTCCTGGTTCTCCTGGCCCAGTCGTCAGTCATTTATCACTAGCACCAGAGAAAACCTTCCATTGGGTAAATCACTTTGAGAGATTTGAAAGAGTAAAAACAAAAATTTTTGAGGTTTTATCTATTTCATGCACAACTCTTACTAAGAGATTTTTCTTTTGCTTAAAAATAAAACTTCTTTTGATATCTTAGGATCACTTTATAATTCATTAAACTAATAACCTGCTTTAGGCTTGCCATTTCCCACTAATCTTCAAATCCTGATTATTTTTTCACAAACATCCTTATTAGGTAAAGATATTGATAATTTCCCTAATTAGCTTATGAAATGAGTCATTAAGACAAACTCCTATACATGCTCTTAAATAACAGTTTTACAAGATCTGTATTACAACCTTATTTTCAGATTTCTTTGTCTCATATGTCGAAAGCATCATCAACAGTTAGTAATATTCTTTCTCCTTAACAATTTTATAAGAGCATTCCAAGAAAAGTTAGGGGTTGAGGAGAAGATTTGCCTGTTATAACATGATATGCATGAAATTTTAATCTATTGTATTTTAGATTCAAGAGAAATATGTGATGAATCAATGTGTATCCTATAGCCTTTTCCAAGAAAAATGTATTAGTCAGACTACCAGTAGCCTTTTACATCTAGGAAGTCATTAACCTATCATGGGTTCTTAACCTGAGATCCACAGACACCCAAGAATTTTTAAGAATGACTGTATTTCAGCATAATTGATTTGATTTTGTGATTTTTAATTTTTTATTGTGAAATATATATACAAAAAAGCAATAAATTTCCAAGGACATTTTAACAAATAGCTATAGAACAGATTTTAAAGTTTGGTATGGGTTACAGGTCCACGATTTTTTGTTTTTATTTCAAGCATCTCCAAGACACTGGAGACCAAAAGAAATATCAACATAATGATTCAGTACTCATACTCATTTGTTAAACCCTACATTTTCTATATAACTCTACCATCATCTTTGGTCTTTCTCCCACTTTTTAGGGGTATTTGGGCTAGCCCATTCTAATTTTTTTCATGTTAAAAGGGACTGTTGGTAATATGAAATAGGGGGATGAAACTAGCTGATGGTCTGGTAAGGCTGTCCCCTGTATGTTTCAGGACTTATCTAGTTCAGGGGCCCATCTGAAGGGTGGAGATTTCTGGAAAGTTAGCCTAATGCATGGAACCTTTGTAGAATGCCCTAGGTATTATTTAGGATTGGCAGGAATAGTTTTAGATGGGGTTTGGCAAGTTATGGTAGATAGTAATATCTAACGGAAGCTTGTACGAGAGTGACCACCAAGGTAGTCTCTTGACTCCATTTGAACTCTCTCAGTCACTGATACCTTGTTTGTTACACTTCTTATCCCCTTTTTGGTCAAGATGACATTGTTAACCCCATGGTGCCGGGGCCAGGCTTATCCCTGGAGTCATCCCGCATGCCACCAGGGAGAATTTCATCCCTGGATGCCATGTCCTATGTAGGTGGGAGGGCCATGGCTTCACTTGCAGAGTTGGGCTTAGAGAGAGAGGCCACATTGAGCAACAAAAGAGGTCCCCCAGACATGACTCTTAGGCATATCTATAGGTGACTTAAGCTTCTCTGCTATGTATATAAGCTTCACAAGAGCAAGCCTCAAGAACAAGGGCTTGGCCTGTTGATTTAGGTGTCCCTAATGTTTGGCACAGTATCTGGGGTTTCCCCAGTGGTAGAGTTTAATAGTTCTGTAATTTTTCTCCCATCTCCCAAGGGACTTTGCCAATACATTTTCATTACCTGCTTATTATACTCTGGGATATATCCAGGTATTACATTAAACTATACAGGATAAAGGCCTTCATTATTATTCTGGGATCCCTGTGTTTGCATTGTTTAAATGATCTATCCAGACAGGTTGTGTTAGAGTATGTGCTACAGAAAATTAAGGTTACGGACAAACTAAACTTTTCTTCCTTTGGTCTCAAAGAATAGGTAAAGTTCTAAAATCCAATGTCTTCCTTACCCCTGTATTTTGAATTACCTTAATCCCGACCTGATTTATTTCATTCTTATCTCTAAATACCAGATTATACATATATAAAACATCCCTTCAAAAATCCAGAAATAACAATTACCAGTCTGGACTAAATGTGATTGCTATAAGAGCTTGCAATCTAGGTGCCAGTTTTCTAATAAGTATTTTCTAAATGAGATCATACAATATTTGCTCTTTTATTTCTGGCTTATTTTGTCTCACCAGATGTCCCACAGGTTCATTGACATTGTTGCATGCCTCACAACTTCGTTCTTTTTTGTAGCAGCCACCGTTTGATCATATGTTTATACCATTGTTTGCGAATCTACTTCTCAGTCAGTGCATCTTTAAGCCACCTGCATCAACACTCTCAATTTTAGATAATTTCATTGTCCCCAAGAGAAGGATAACCAATAAACGCACCCTCACCAAATAGAAAATCCGAACTTCCACCTAACTCTCCCCCCATTGTGTACCCCTGGTATTGCTGCAGTACTGTTGATGTTTTCCTGTTAAACATAGCCCTTTGCAGGCAATAGCAATTTTCCCCCTATACTCTGATATAATGCACACTTTGTACAAGATTCATACCTTTGCAGTACTTCATGCAAGTACTTATTTATATTTGTAGTGTTTATCAGTGGGACACATAAGTCTATACAACCTGTTTCAATCATGTTCACCTTCAATACGGTAATATTACTTATAGACCCATTAGTGAACCTCTTTCTCTTCTGTTTCCTTACAATTAAGTTCAGCCTCATTAGCTAACTGCTCACCCATCTCAAGCTTCAATGTATCTCTAGGTCCCATATATTCTGTATTATAAGCCTCTGATTTTACCTTTACCATGGTCACAAAAGTAGAATCAAACAGTATCTATCCTTTTGTGTTTGGCTTATATGTCCTCAGCATTATACATTATCTTCTCAGAATTATGTCCTCAAGTCTTAGCCATCTTGTCATGTGCTTCAGGACATCATTTCTTTTTACTACTGCATAATATTCCATCGTATGTATATACCACATTTTGTTAATACACTTGTCTGTTAATGGGCACTTGGATTGTTTCCATCTTTTGGGAATTGTGAATAATGTTGCTATGAACATCAGTGTGAAAATCCCTGTTTATGTCACTGCTTTCAGCTCTTCTGGGTATATACCGAGTAGTGGTAACTCTATATTTAGTTTTCAGAAGAATTACGAGAGTATCTTCCATAGTGGCTGTACCATTATACATTCCCTCCAGCAATGCATTAGTGTCCCAATTTCTCCACATCCTCTCCAACATTTGTAGTTTCCTGTTTGTTTTACAGCAACCATTCTTATAGGTGTGAGGTGGTATCTCATTGCAGTCGTGATCTGCATTTTCCTTAGCTAATGAGAATGAGCATCTCTTCGTGTGTTTTTTAGCCATCTGTATTTGCTATTCAGAAAAAAGTCTATTAATATCTTTAGCCCATTTTATAATTGGGTTTTATTTTTTGTTCTTTTGTTGTTGAGTTTTATGATTTCTTAATGTATACAGGATATCAAACCTTTATCCAAATTGTGATTTCCAAATATTTTCTCCCACTGAGTTGGCTGCCTTTTCACCTTTTTGACAAAAAGCACAAAAGCATTTGATTTTGAGGAGTTTCCATTTATCTATTTTTTGTTGTTGTTGCTTGTGCTTTGGGTGTAAAGTTTAGGAAGCTACCTCTTATTACTAGATCTTGAAGATGTTTCCCTACATCTTCTTCTAGGAGATTTATGGTACTGTTTCTTACATTTAAGAGTTTGATCCACCTTAAGTTAATTTTGTATAGGGTGTACGGTAAGGGTCCATTTTCATTCTTCTGGCTATTGATATCAGTTCTTCCATGCTCATTTATTGTAAAGACTATTTTGTCCCAGTTAAGTGGATTAAGGGGTGTCATGGTCAGGTTCATGTGTCAACTTGGCCAAGTAGTAGCTGGGCAAGTGCTGGCTTGTCTGTTGCAATGAGGACATTTCATAGAATTAAATCATGGTAAAGTCAGCTGCATCCACAGCTGATTCCATTTGTAATCAGCCAAAGGGGAGTGTCTTCTGCAAAGAGTGACGCTTCACCTAATCACTGAAAGCCTTATAAGGAGGATTCAGAAGAGACAGGCTCTTCCTGTTTCGGCTGGTGAGCCTCCCCTGTGGAGTTTGTCCAGACCCTCCATTGGAATCATCGGCTTTACAGCCTACTTTGCGGATTTTGGACTCTGCGTTCCCACGGTCACGTGAGACACTTTTATAAATTTTATATTTGCGAGTGTTCCCTGTTGATTCTATTTCTCTAGAGAACCCTAACTAATACAGGGGCCCTTGTTGAAGATCAGTTGACCATAGATTTGGTGGTCTACCTCTGTGCTGTCGAATTGATTCCATTGGCCAAGACTTCTATCTTTGTGCCAGTACCATGCTGTTTTGACTACTGTGACTTTATAATGAGTTTTAAAATCAGGAAATGTTAATCCTCCCTCTTCATTCTTCCTTTTTAGGATGCTTTTAGCTATTCAGGGTCTCTTTCCCTTCCAGATGAATTTGATAACTGGCTTTCCCAAATCATCAATGCCATAGGTTCCTGGCATTTTGATTGGTACTATGTTGAATCTGTAGATCAGTTTGGGTAGAACTGATATTTTAACTACATTTCACCTTCTTATCCATAAGCAGGGAGTGTCTTTCCTCCTTTTTAGATCTTCTTTGATTTCTTTTGGCAATGTTTTGTAGTTCTTTGTGTATAAATCCTTTACATCCTTAGTTCATTCCCAGATACTTGATTTTTTTTTTTTTTTTTTTTTTTTTGGCATGGGCAGGCACCGGGAATTGAACCTGGGTCTCTGGCATGGCAGGCAAGAACTCTACCTGTTGAGCTACCATGGCCCTCCCAGATACTTGATTCTTTTAGTTGTTATTTTGAATGGAAATTTTTCCTTAATTGATTCCTTGGTTAGGTCATTGCTTATATATAGAAACATTGCTGATTTTTGCATATTAATTTTATAACCTGTCACTTTGCTGAATTTGTTTATTAGTTCAAGTAACTTTGTTGTAGATTTCCTTCATTTTCCAAGTATAGTATTATGTCATCAGCAAATAATGAAAGTTTTACTTCTTCCTTTCCAGCTTGGATGCCTCTTATTTCTTTTTCCTGACCGATTGTCTAACTAGAACTTCTTGCACAATGTTGAATAGTAGTGATGACAGAGAGCATCCTTGTCTCATTCCCGATCTTAGGAGGAAAGATTTCAGTCTCTCACCATTGAGTCCAATGCTGGCTATGGGTTTTTCCTATATGACTTTAATCACATTAAGGAAGTTACCTTTGATTTCTACTTTTTGAAGTGTTTTTATCAGAAAAGGATGTTGTGTTTTGTCAAGTGCTTTTTCAGTATCAATTGAGATGATCATATGATTTTTTCCTTTCAGTATGCTAATGTGCTATATTACATTAACTGATTTTTTTGTGTGTGTGTTGAAGCATCCTTGCATACCTGGACTCTGCGTTCCCACGGTATATACCACATTTGGTCATGGTGTATAATCCCTTTAATGTGCTGTTGGATTCGATTTGCTAACGTTTTGTTCAGAATTTTTACATCTGTGTTCATTAGGGAGATTGGTCTGTAGTTTTCCTTCTTCAAGAATTTTTACCCAGTTTTGGTATTAAAGTAATGTTAGCTTCATAAAATGAGTTAGGTAGTATTCCTTTTTTCTCAATTTTTGGGAAAATTTGAGCAGGATTGGTGTTAGTTCTTTTTGGACTCTTTGATAAAATTTCCCCTGTGAAGCCATGTGGCCCTGGGTTTTCTTTGTAGGAAGATTTTTGATGACTTATTGAATCTCTTTATTTGTTATTGCTTTGTTGAGATCCTCTGTTTCTTCTTGAGTCAGTGTAGCTTGTTTGTGTGATTCCAGGAATTTGTCCATTTCATGTAAGTTGTCTAGTTTGTTAGTATATAGTTGGTCATAGTATCGTCTTATGATTTTTTTGTCAGGGTCTGTGGTAATGACCCCCCTCTCATTTCTGATTTTGTTTGCATCCTCTCTTTTTTTTTTCTTTTTCAGCCTTGCTAGTTGCCTATTGATTTTATTGATTTTCTCAAAGAATCAACTTTTGGTTTTATTGATTCTTTTGTTCTCCCATTCATTTAACTCTGCTTTAATCCTTGTTATTTCTCTTCTATTTGCTTTGGGGTTAATTTGCTGTTCTTTCTCAAGTTCCTCCAGGTGAGCAGTTAGGTCCTTAATTTTTGCTCTTTCATCTTTTTTAATAGAAGCATTTAGGAGAATAAATTTCTCTCTTAGCACAGTCTTTGCCGCATCCCATAAGTTCTGATATGTTGTATTTTCATTTTCTTTCGTCTCCAGATATCTACTGATTTCTCTACCAATTTCTTCTTTAACCCATTCACTGTTATTTAATATCCATATGTTTGTGAGAGTTCTTATTCTTTGGTGGTTATTGATTTCCAGCTTCATCCCATTGTGATCAGAGAAAGTGTTTTGAATAATTTCAATGTTTTTAAATTTAAAAAGACCTGTTTTATGCCCTAGCATATGATTTGTCCTGGAGAATGTTTCATGAGCACTAGAGATGAATGCATATCCTGGTATTTTGGGGGTGTAATGACCTATATATGTAAGGTATAATTAATTTATCAAATTGTTCAAGTTCTCTATTTCCTCTGATCCTTTGTATGGTTGTCCAATCTATAGATGAGAGTGATGTATTGAAATTTCCTGTTATTATTGTTGAAACATCTATTGCTTCCTTCAGATTTGCCAAAATCTGTCTCATTTATTTTGGAGTTCCCTGACTGGGAGCATAGACATTTATGATTGTTATTTCTTCTTGTTTAATTATCCCCTTTACTAATATATACCACTCTTCTTTTTCTCTTATGATGTCTTTACATTTAAAGTCTATTTTGTCTGATATTAATATATCTACTTGTGCTTTCTTTTTGCTACAGCTTGCATGGATCATCTTTTTCCATCCTTTCACTTTCAATCTATTTTTATCCTTTTGTCTAAGATGATTCTCTTGTAAGCAGCATGTATCTGGAATATATTTCTTAATCCATTATGCCAGTCTGTATCTTTTAATTGATAGGTTTAGTCCTTTAACATCCAAAGTTATTACTGCAAAAGCATTTCTTGAATCTACCATCTTATCCTTTAAATTTTATTTGACAAATCTATGTATTATTTTCCCTTCTTCTTTTTTAACCTTTAAGTTACCCTTACTGGTAGTCTTTAATTCTGTGCTGTCCTCCAAACCTCTTTCTTTTGTCTTTTTTTTTTTTTTTTTCACCTAGAAGAACTGCCTTTAGTATTTCTTGTAGGGTCAGTCTCTTGTTGACATGTTCAAAATCAGCCTTTTTGTGTCTGTGAAAATTTTAATCTCTCCCTCAGATTTTGTTTGTTTGTTTTATTTTGTTTTTGCATGGGCAGGCACTGGGAAGTAAATCTCCCTCAATTTTGAAGGACAGTTTGGCTGGGTACAGAATTCTTGGCTGGAAGTCTTTCTTTCAAGATCTTAAATATATCATACCGCTGCCATCTCACTTCCATAGTGCCAGTTGAGTAGTCTGAACTCAGTCTTATGTGGTTTCCCTTATATTTAGATTGTTTTTCTCTTGCTGCTTTCATGATTTTCTACTTCTATTCAACATTTGACAAACTGATTAGTATGTATCTTGGGGCAGGCCTATTTGGATTTATTCTATTTGTAATTCGTTGGGCTTCTTTGATTTGCATATTTATATCTTTCATAAAGTTGGAAAGTTTTCCCTCATTATATCCTCCACTAATCTTCCTAGCCTCTTCTCTTCTCCTTCTGGGACACTGATGATTCTTAAATTTGTGTGCTTAGTTTCGTCCATCATTTCCCTGAGTTCCAATTCAAATTTTTCCATGTTTTCTGTCATTTGCTCTTTTGTGTGTTTGAAATAAGTTGTCCTGTCCTCTATCCTCTAGTTCACTTATTATTTCTTCTGCCTCTTCAGATCTGCTGTTGAGTGTCTCTAGTATATTTTTTATTTGGTCTACAGCATCTTTAATCTCAGGGGTATCTGCTATTTTTCTATCAAATTCCTCTTTATGCTCTTCTAGTGTCTTCTTGATCTCCTTATGTCATTAGCCATCCCACTGATTTTATTTAGTAGACTTATTTGAACATCTTTGATTAGTTGTTCCAAAGTCTGTGTTTCCTCTGGTGTTTTAATTTGGTCATTTGGCTGGGTTGTATCTGTCTGCATCATCATATGGTTAGCAATCTTCTGTTAACTTCATGGCATGTAAATATCTTGATGGGGTACTTTGGAAGTTGATTTCATTCAGTAGTCTAAAGCTTTTTATTTGCAGGATGGATGTGGAGTGGGCTGTGGGGCTTTGGGAGGGGCACAACAGTGCGGTGACACGTTGCTGCTCAGGTATAGGCACAGGTTGGTGATGCTATACCGGTGTCTGTTAGTGTGGGGTGGGGGTTGCAGGGTTGTGGAGGTGCAGTTCTGGGGCCATGGGGACAAGGTGCAGCTCAGGCAGGCCTTGGAGCTCAGGAGCAGGGTATGGTGTGGGGGATACAGAGGTGGGGGTGCAGCAGGAGGCAGAGGGGGGACTGAGCAGATGTGCTGGAGCTGGTATGTGGGCAGGATATGGTTGGGTGCATGGATGTCAGGGTGTGGTGTACAGGGCACAGAAGAAGGGGCACAGGGAGGGAAGAGCACGGGTGTTACCTTGTGCAAAGGGAGGGGTCCAGGGGGTCGAGATCCAGATGCACAAGTGTGTAGATGTGGTGCACAACTGTGGAGGTTGCAGGACATGTGTTGGGTTGGTGTTGTAGGGTAGGGGGAACCTAGCGCTGGTGTGGGGGATGGGGGGTGGGTGGGAGTGGAGAATAAGGGTGTACATATGTGCAGAATGGTAGCTATGTGGCACAGATGCACACGAAGCACCTGCCAGGTGAGGGAGATGGACACTTGTGCCGATGGCTGTGGGAAGGTTGTGCATATGTGCAGGGCAGGGTGTGCAGGGGTTGCAGAAGTCAAGAGATCAGTGCACAGATATGTGGGTGCCTAGCAGTGATGATGTGGAGCAGGACCCTGGTGTGCATAGGTCTTGGGGGTAGGGTCCTGGTGTTTGCATGTGCAAATCTTATGGGTAGTGGGGTGGGATTGTGCCCGAATGGACTGGGGGCAGTTGTGGTCCAGTTGTATGGGTCAGGGCTTGAGCAGAGCTGAGGGAGTGTAGCATGAGTGTGCATGTGCAGGGGTATGGGGGGACTGGATACTGGTATATGCGTGTGCAGAGTTAAGGGGGTGGGTAGTTCGCGATTGTATGGGCTGGATGCGCTTGTGGCTAGGATATGAAGGTGAGGTGCCAACAGCCTGGATGCACAGGTGCTGTTTACAGGGTGCAGGGAGGGAGAGGTGGGGGGTTGAAGTGCTGGGCATGGGTGTGCGGGGCTGGGGAGGGACCTGGTGAGACTGTGCACTTGAGTGGGAGAGGTGGGTCAGGCTCCGACAGGCTTTCACGCATGCACGCAGTGAAGGTGTGGGGCCAGGATGGGCGTGGGGTGGAATCAGGGCAGGTGTAGGGTGGGGATGGGCAGAGTTGGGATGGATGATGAGGTTCATGTGTGTGTGGAGTGAGGGGAGTCGTGGGTCATGGGGTAGAGGTAGCTTTCAAGGAACACAGCTTGGCTTACTTCTTTATTCCTGTGTCCCCTGTCCTTGCAAACTCCTGAGGGCTCTGGGCCTCCATTTGGAAAGGGGCGCTTTAGGCTGTTTGCACTAGCTGGACAGTCTCTGGTTCTCTGCATCTCGGTTCTTTTGCCTCCCTGTGTGGTGTAGAAGACTCTCCCAGGTCACTTACACCCTAGAATAGATGCCCCAGATGTTTTCCTGTCACTTCTCTAGCTGCTCCTCGGAGCAGGGGTGAACTTGGTCTGTCCTATTCTTATATCTTCCCATAGCTCTCCGATTTTGTGAGTTTTAAATCACAATTCTTTTTTTTTTTTTTTTTGATATGTTTAGAGCTTTATTCAGAGAAGGCACCCATAAACTTTACCAGACTCCCAAATGGGACAAAAATGTACAAAAATCCTGTCATAAATGCATTTCTAACCAAAAATTTTGGATGGTGAGACTCATGGTCACATAGTGACCGTACGTAATATTTGACACAGTTTTCAATCATTAAAATTGAATTGTTAGTAATGATAGATGCCAGTCATTTATTGATCACCAGTGTTTTCCAGGAAATATGTTAAGTCCTTCATACAAATTCTTCTTCGTCGTCACCTAACACACTGACAGGACAGTATTCTCATTCCCAAGATGAAGGAACTGAAACCCAGAGCAATTGATTCATTCATTCAGAAAATACTCATAGAGCATACAGTAAGGCAGGCAGGATACTGTGTACCAGAGACTTCATCACTCAACCAAGGTCACACACCTAGTGGGGGCAAAGCTGGGCTTGGCAAAGTCCATCATTCTTTTCACCACATATCGCATCTTCCTTTTAAGATTGTGATATCTTATTCCACATTGGAAAAGTTACAAATCCTGTTGAGATGCACAGAAGATACCCAATGGATATTTTTTCTTTATACAAATACTGAAACAGATAATTAGGTCTTCCTGGAAAAGTAGTAATTCTGGGCATACTTTTTGTTCATACTGGCATTGCTTGAGCACGCCACAACCCAATCAGCAATTTCCTGAAATAAGCCATTTCTCTTCTAGGACCATGGCTTAACTAGTCTCATCATCATGAGAAGGAATTAAGGTGTATGTAATTTCAGTGTTGGCACATGCAGTCATTTGTATCCGGGAAAAGCTATGTACTCCACCCCTCATTAAGTATTCGAAAACCTTGCTTCTAATTTGGTGCAGGTGCCATTGTTGTTGTGATTGGGTTTTTGAAATGATCCCAAGATTTTCTCATTGATGGTTCGAAATAATAAGAATGAGAAGCTTTGCGATCTTGAAGACTGATCACATATTCAGTACTCAGTGTAAGCTAGGTTTGTGTTGATAAATACAACTTCTTGGAGTCAAGAAAAGCATTCATGCCCATCTCTGATTTGGGCTTAACTCCTGTTTCTGATGGAAGCCTGTCTGAGAAGGGGACCATGACACTGAGCAATGTGGAGACCAAGTAAAGAAATACTAGCTTCTTGTTCCCTGAAGGATTTTCTGACTTCTTCATAGGGGGTGGGAAGAAAAAGAAAAAAAAATTCCTTACTATCTTCTTTTGGTCCCTTTGGGTTTATGATAGTGCAGTAGAACTTGTAAATCTGACTAATTCCAAATTAGTGGACATGGATATTCCGTTCTAAAAATTAGAGTTAATTTTAATTTACAAAAATGAAGACAGTTCTCTATAAAATAAAGAAAAAAATATTTTAAAAAGTATGTTCAAAAATTCTTTTAGTTCCAAGAACTAACAAAGTAATTTTAAGTTGCATTTTTCTCAGATTTCATTCTTGGCTGACACCTTGCTTGCTAGCTTTAGGAGAAAACTAATCCTACACGACACTGCTTATTCCCCTCAGGGAGAGTTGTTGGAACTTTTCCAGATGGGGCAGCCCTGGGCTGGAAGCTTTTCCTCCAAGAGGAATTTTGTGCAAGATCTTTCAGGAGGCCCCAGGCAACCTTGTTGCTAAAGCAGGAGCCCCTCTGCTTCCCAGGTGGTCCCTTCCTGGAGAGGGAGGACAGGAACTCTGTGTGGTGCCTTAGGATGCCCTAAAGCCTGCCAACCTCTCCCCCAGAGGGCCTCCTTGAATTGCAAATGAAGAACACTTGCCATTTTTTTTTGCTGGTCCCCAAAGTGAGAAAGTGAAAGTGTTGCTTAACCCCAACCAGGGTTTATCAGGAGATAACCCACTTTATGCCTTTTATGAATTCTCATTCTTGAAAATATTTTGATAAAAAGTCACCTATGTGGCTTGAGTTGATCTTTTCAGAATCAATAAACAGATGTTCATTTTGCCCTCTTGGGACATCTGTTTAACAACTTTGGACCTAATGAGTACAAAGAAAGGTATGCATATGCCAGTCCCATACTGTGCATCTTTTGTGTTAGAAATAATCTTTCAGGAGGGAGAAGGGTTCTTTTTCAAGTTACTAAGTCATCGTTCTTAGTATAGGATAAAAACAGTATCTTTTTATGCAATGGCATTTGCTTGTGGTATTCTGTGCTTTTCCTTTTTTCTCTCTGAATTCCACTTCCAATTGGTACCTTGATTTTAATTTCCACCTATTTCCTGATTATACTTACTTCTGTAACTTCAGGCTGTACCTTGTTCCTGGGCTTCACATCTTTATCTCAGCTCTCTGCTGGACATCCCTGCATGGTTGCTCCATAGGAATTGCAAATTAATAGTCAAGAAGGTGCCCATCCCCTTCTCCTATGAACCTTCTCTTCCTTACACCCATTAGATGGTGGCTAACCCCACTATCCAGGGCCTTAAGAGGTCCTTGACTCCTTCTTCTTCCCTCTGTTAATCTCTCAGCTGCTATATTCAGTAGATTCCCCCTCCTTAGTATATCATAAAGTGACATCTTTCTCTTCATTCTCCCAACCATTACCTGAATTGAGTCGCTCATTATTAAACTCCTTCATTCACTTGTCTATGCCTGGAGGATGGAGTCTAAGCTCTTCAGATGGACCTGGCCTCTGCTTCCTTCTCCAGTCACATTTCTGACCACTCTCCCTCTGCTTTTTGAGCATCCAAAACTTTGCCCCAGAGGTAGTTTCAGGAGCACATGGTACTCTGACCAACTACACCATCAAGATTGGGTTTAGCAATCCCAGCATGTAGTGCCAACCAGATTGGGTGATGAGCCTGTGCACGCCTGGTGATTCCTGTACAGCCCTCAAATGTTAACTTTGGTGTTGTCTTCCAATCCATTTTTAAAATTTTTAATATTTTCATTATAGAAACTTAACATACAAACATTCTTGACATGCAAAATTCCATACATGGTGTACAATCGATGGCTTACAGTATCAGCATATAGTTGTGTATTCATCACCATGATTTTTTTAAACATTTACATCACTCCAGCAAAAGAAAGAAAAAAGAAAAACTCATACATACTGTACCCCTTACCTCTCCCTCTCATTGACCACTAGTATTTCAATCTACTCAATTTATTTTAAACTTTGTTCTTCCTATTATTTGTTTATTTTTATCCATATTTTTTATCTGTCCATACCCTAGCTAAAAGGAGCATCAGATACAAGGTTTTCACAATCACACAGTCATACTGTAAAAATTATATCATTATACAACCATCTTCAAGAAACAAGGCTACTGGAACACCATTCTACAGTTTCAGGTACTTCCCTCTAGCCACTCGAATACACCATAAACTAAAAAGTGGATATCTATATAATGTGTAAGAATAACCTGCAAAATAACCTCTTGACTTTGAAATCTCTCAGTCACTGACACTTTATTTTGTCTCATTTCTCTCTTCCCTCTTCTGGTCGAGGTTTTCTCAATTCCATGATGCCGGGTCCTGACTCATCCCAGGAGTTCTATCTCTCATTGCCAGGGGGATGTACACCCCCTGGGAGTCATGCCCCACATAGTGGGGGTGGGGGAGGGCAGTGAGTTCACTTGCTGTGTCAGCTTAGAGAGAGAGAGACCACATCTGAGCAACAAAAGAGGTTCTCTGGGGGTGACTCTTAGTCCTAATTTTAAGTAGGCTTAGCCTATCCTTTAGCAGGGATGAGTTTCATATGAACAAACCCCAAGATTGAGGGCTTGACCTATTGATTTGGTTGTCCCCACTGTTTGCAAGAATTCCTAATCCATTTTGAATTGGACTCTCTTCTCTCTAATTTTGATGCCAGAGATCTTGACTTACTAAATTTTTTGTCCTTAACATCAACATGGTGCTTGGCACATAGTAGGTGTTCAAAATAAATATGTTTTGAGTGAAGTAACTTTTTTTTGCAATAATTAATATACTTTTAAGAACTCTCCAAATTACTGTATTTATAAGTGCTGTTAAATATTTCTTCTTTTTCTTTGCAGGAAAAAAATTGCTAAGTATTCAAAACTCATTTCTTACTTCTTAAAAAATGGGTCTTATGAGTAGATTATACTGAATTGTAAAATTCCCATTTCAAGCCTTCTGGATTTAATAGCTCAATGGGAGAAGAAGCCCCTTTTCTGCTCCTTCTACATCCTGAACTAGATCTCCCTGGGTCATCAACAACAGCTTTTAAGTCAAATTTTGTGTGTTTGCTTGTGTGCTTGTGTGTGTGTGTGTGTCATAAGGCACTTCCTAATGCTGCAGGATGGTCATCAGTTTGGGTTTCATAAGGGACAGGGCTGGGCAGAGGTGGGGAGGAAATCATCAGTGTCCAGTTGTTTTGGGAACTTGCTCTTGGAAGAAGCTTGTCTGCTTGCCTCTCTGTCTTTGTGTTGATGACATTTGTCATATTTACTGGGAGCATACAGTTGTCTGGAAAACTCAGACTGATGACAATACTATTTGAACTACTTCTGTAGGACTGCTTCTAGGTAGATGGAAAAAAATGTATCTTCCAAGGTACAAGTGCTTGTTGACTTTTCAAACACAGCCCGCCCACATTCTTTGTTGGGGAACTCGGGACCACTCTGTAGGGCAGGCTTGTCTGCCCATTCCACAAGCACTTAAAAGGACAGTCATGAGTACTTTCCTTTATAGTTTATTAATTTTTCTTTCTCCTTTAGTTGGCGATCTACTCTGAGAAACTGGAAAATAATTTCTTTTACTTTATTCCTTTCTCATAGAGCTGAAATTGATTTCTCTTTGAGCTCGTAAGGAAAAAGGAGCTTTATTGCCATTGCTGAATAAAAATAAAAGATTAGTTTACCTTTAGGCCGTGGTGTATCCGATTAAAGAAACATTCTGTCACTCCCAGGAGAGTTTTGCTATCAAAGAATGCAAATGTTCATAATATCAATAGAGAACAATTGTGGTCCCTACCAGAAGTAATAGAATCTTGTGTTTGGGAGTTGAGTGGTGGAGATGTTTTTTTGTGTATGTTTGGAAAACTGGGATGCTAGGAGACGCTCTTAAATCCATCAGCTTCTCTGGAACTCTTCACAAATGCTTATTGTCATGACAACCATCTCTTCATAAACCAAGTCTCTGAATGTAATACAGATGGGATTGGTAGCAAGGTAGAGTTGCCATCTGCTTTGTTTTCTCTGAGAGACATTTTTTTTTTGATACCCAAATCTGATCTTCATATTTGAAAGTCTTCACTTATTTCTTTGCAGGTTCAGATCTAGCTATAAAATTTATTCTTTTCTTCTGACAAACTACTTCCTTACCTGTCATCACATAATTACTTATTGTTAAATGGAGGAAAACGTGGATGATTATGTGTGTGTGTGTGTGTGTGTGTGTGTGTGTGTGTGTGTGTGTAAGGATATATACCTGTTTAATTTCTCGATTTCTTTTCCTATTACTTAGTAAAATCTGATATGATGTGCTTTATAATTTAGCAGTATAATCAAAAGTGAGGTCAGAAGAAAGGAAGGCTAAGACAAAAACTTCCCAGAAAGCAGGTAAAATTGTTACTGCATTTGAGCATTATCTTGATCATAGGGCCTCCTGATCACAGGGCTACCTGCAGTCAGTGATAATCTTCATTCTTTCTATCCAACAAGAGAGAGCATATCAATCTTTAGGAAAGGAAAACCTTTACTTGTTACTAAATATAAAGAGTAATCTGCCAAATGAATTAATTCTTATGTGAAGGACACAGCCTAATACTTTTGTCCTTCCTTTTTTCAAAGATGCAATTATGTTTTCTCATATGGACTTATTCCAAAAACTGAGGACATAATTTTTAAAGGAACATATTCAGGATTTCAGCAATTCATATATGTTGTGATCAGAATTAAGATATATCAAGTCTTTGAAAAAAAAAGAAAATACCTATCTAACCATCAAGAGGCGTGTGGTAAAGTCAATTGATAAATAACAGCTGGGGAAAATATTTCATGAATTGATGCTTAAAGTCAAGAGTAATTTTCTTCTTTGTAAGATAATTATGTTATATATTCTACAATCTGTAATTCTTAAGTAATTTTCCACTTTGTAAGATAATTATGTCATATATGATACAATTTGTAGTGCTAAACCTTCAAGTTTTGAGAAGCTTTTACAATATTGCTCTGTTTTTCTTTCTAAGTAGAGAAGTTGTGTAATTGCCTCTCTAGATAAGAGGTAATTTTTTTTCATATACTGTTTTTATGTTCTACCTGTTAATGTCTAAACATAATGAAACACTGGTGGATGTATAAAACGTGTAACTGCAACATAGTGTACACAAAACCCCATGTAGAAACACATGTGATGAGTAGACAGCATGGGACAGTGGGTGCATGGCTAGTTCAGTGGTCGAATTCTCACCCATATGCGGGAGACCAGGGTTCAATTCCCCACCCAGGCACCATAAAAAGGAAACAAGCGTGGTTAACAAAATTCCCTACAATATACACATCACGTATCTGTAGACATAGAAAAATACATATGTAGGGAGACACATTTAAAAAATAATAAACATGGCCAATGTCTACAGCAGAGAAAAGCTGCCGGGAAATATGTGAAGTCGAGTCTGAATACACTTCTGCGGTTAAGTCAGATCATCGTTCATTGCAGCCTTATAAGAAGTGTGCTTCTCAGAAACTAAGAAAGGGGTGAGCAAAACTTGAAGCCAGTTCTCTTTGGGTTTCCTTTCTCAGTGTGTGGTAGCCACACACTGAGTAGCCACCCACCGAAACTATGGCCTTGTGGAAGGGGAGGACAGTCTTCTGCATTTTGTTTATATCTCATGTGTGCATCATCAGAGGCATGTCTTGGAAACATGTCCAGCCCTTCCAAACAAGCTCCCTGCTGGATTTTCTATTTTATTTAGGTAAAAATGGGGAATAAATGGAATTGTGGCTAATAATGTTGCCTATTTTTATTTTGGAAGTGTTATAGAAACATCCTCTGAACCCATACGTGTGAAAATAATTCTCAGAGTCAGGCACGTTATACTATGCTTCATGGTTCTGAAGGAATTGGTAATGATGTTATAAATTTTTGTACCATGTAAAATAACCCAAGGAATAGTTGTCAGCCTCAGAGTCAAGTTTGCAACATTTGTAGATTTATGCAGATACCTTGAATTTCATCATCTGCAACAGACTCAGGAGGAAGGCCAGGGTTAGGCATTGCAATTTATAATATTTCTTTTAAAAAAAATAGACTGTCATTGTTTATTTGATTTCATAACAGTCCTATCATTGGTAAGATCAGTGCATGGTATACCTTTAAACAGATTAAACTCATTTCCTAAAGAGGAATTTTACGATATTTGTACTGTTCCTGGAGACATGGTAAAGTATCATAGCATGGGAATGACAGCTTTCATGGATGTCTCCACATATGAAAGGGAATCTGAGAATTTCTTTTGGCATGGAGTGGGTGTGGAGGAGGTCGTGCTCAACTCTACCGTGGATTACACGGCTCACGGAAGGGCATTAAGTTGTAAAAATTATGAAATGGACACATGGACCGCTTGGCTTTGGAGTAGGAGCTTAGGTTCTTTTGGATTCTGTCTCTCCTAAAGGCTTTCTCTCTGAAATCCCAAGTTTGATTCCACTGGTAGCAGTCTTTGCACAACAGTCTCGCCTTCCATGGTTTCTTCTAATTTTTTACTTAATTCTACTTTTGCGCTGAGTCACTGGCATCAAGGAGAAAAAGAGATGAATTATTCAAGTCATCTTCCATTGAGTAATAAGGCAATACAGAAAAAAAAATGCAACAGGCAATTTCACAACTGACATTTTGAAGAACATTGGGGTTATCAGAAGACTAAGGACAGGAATAATTTTGTTTGAAGGTCAGAACATCAATATGTTTTTCCAGTGGATTTACTAAGGGAACCAACCACCTGGCTTCTAATTTGATAGCTGGCATTTCCCCAGAGAAAAGTTGGTTTTGAAAGCCATCTCCATAGATTGTATCCTATGGAAATAAGAAATAGAACCAGGGTAGCACTTAATTTTTCTCTTGCTTCCACTGTAGAGCCAGTCTGATTTATCATTCACTCCATGGCAGCTTTGGAGTTTTGGAACTTTGTATTAGTCGTTTTGCCTAAGTATCTCAAAGCTCTTTTCAGCGTTGCTTCTTAGAACCTTACCATGCCCAGCAGGGGATGTGAGGCTTTACGAATGTCCTCATAATTCAAACCCAATGAAGCAGTCTGGATGTCTATCCCTAGTGGGGTTAAAAAAAAAGGGTTTAGGGTCTCTTGCGGCCCATGGGAAGAGGGTAGACATGCCATGAGCTCCTTTCACAGTCAAAACTAAGTTAAAATATCTTGGAGGAAAAGCTGTTGCTTTATAACTGGAAACAGAAGTCAAGAATGACCTTCCTTAGAAATCCCAAGCTCTAGTATGTATGGGGAAGGTGTGTCTTTTCTATGATAGCGGTCTCCCTCTACCTCATTAGCTAGATCGCTACCCAGTACCAAAGGTGAGGCATTTCTGCCTGTTTCCAGTATATTCTATTTCTGGATATTCTGTTATTAGATCTGTGAATGTGGGACCAGAGAAAAAGACCTTTTTTAAAAAAATGTTATTTTATGAGATTTCTGAGGATGTGATTTCTTCTAGTCCCAATAAACTATTGCCACTACGTTTTAATCATATATTCTATCCCACTGGTGGGAAGTTCACAGGTTCTCAGTCTCCTTGTCACTGACATGAGAGTCCTCAAATCACGGGGATAGGGCACCTCTTACTGGGTCAACTATGAAAATATCTGTTACTGATGCCTCCACTCATATCCGGTAGGAGCTGCCAGCACCCGTTTTCATTTTGGCGACGCTTTTGAAGTATGGGGAATTACTTTTTGAACATCTCTAAGTTCTTATATCAGATCCTTTAGAAATGGTATATTAAATCATTCTTCATGGTTATAGGGAAAATAAGCCAAAGCATGGAAACTTGACATCTATAGGTAGTCCTAATATTCTTTTTTTGTCTGGGATACAATGCATTATTTTTCCTTAATTGTGAACTGAAAGTATTAATGGACATTTATTCAACACCAATCTGGTGTTAGGTTCCTGTGTAGTTAATACAAAATTGAGAGCAGTATATTGCAAGAAGGGAGATTGCTGTTTTCATGGCTTTCTTTCCTAGTCCTCACATCACTGAGGAGGTCAAATGATATTTTTCTTTCCACATCTCATTCCCACCCCCAACCCTACTCCAAGAACTCAAGGAGGACACTGTGGAGCAGCCATATGCACAGCTGGGAAAGATGATTAAACTCGCTCTTTCTTTCTGGGAGAAATTCTAACAGAAAGACTCAGCAGTACTGCTGGACTCACACTGAAAGCTATTACATGCTTTGGACTGATTTCATAATCATCATACTTGTGTGATACACATGGTTTTGTTGAGCTTCTTAGGCTCCCGAAAGACCATTAAAACTTTCAAATTTTAATAGCACTGACAATTTTGAAGTGAGAATTAAAAGGTATGATTCAGTTTAATATGTAAAGTTGCTCTTTTGTTTTTCCAAAGTTGATGGGTCACATGGCCAACTGAAGTTCTGGAATGCCCAAACCACTGAGAATTCTGTGGGACACCCCCAAACCCCATCCTGTCTCTCTTTCTCTCTCTCTCTCTCTTTTTTTTTTTACCTCATCCGGCCTATTTTTTTTTTTCTGACTCATTCTTTGAGGTTGTTGTAGGGTATTGAATAATCTGGTGTAGGTTTTATAATGTGTGCAATATCATATGAGCACATGTTTTTCCCCCTATGTAAAACAGTACATGTCAGGAGAAGAGAGAAAAAAGCCTTACTTTCAAATGTTAACATTTTTAAAAGTGAATTTAATTTACAGTATAAATCTACATTACTATTCTGAGAATCTGCCTAAAGAATTGGGGTGAGATATTAGAGAATTAAAACTTCTTGAGAGCTTCCACTTTAAGTAATGCTCCTTGGGTTTGGCTTATCCCTCTAGTCATTGGGTATTGAGAAAAAGGAGCATTTCCTGCTGTCTCCAAGTGAGGTTTCTGTGTTTCGCCCAGAGAAGTCCGTATTGACCCAATGCACTCTTCAGGCCAATAGCTGTATGTTCTAGAGAAACCTGCTCCCTTTTTCCCTTAAGCGGTTCTGAAACCAAATCATTTTCATTTTAAAATTTTATTGTGGTAACATATATAACATAAATTTTGCCATTTTAAGTGTACAATCCAGTGACATTAATTATATTCACAATATTGTGCTACCATTACAACCATCAATTACCAAAACTTTTTTCGTCATTCCAAACAGAAACTCTGTACCCATTAAGCAATAACTGCCCATTCTCATTTCCCCCAGCCCCTGGTAATCTCTAACCTACTTTCTGTCTCTACAAATTTACTTATTCTAGACATTTGATATAAGTGGAATCATGCACTACTCATCTTTATATGCCTAGCTTATTTTCATTCAGCATACTGCATTCAAGATTCATCATGTATCAGAACGTCATTCCTTTTTATGACTGAATAATATTCCATGTATGGATATATTACATATTGTTTATCCATTCACCAGTTGATGGACATTTGGGTTGTTTTCACCTTTGGACTATTGTGAATAATCCTGCTATGAATACTGGTGTGCAAGTATCTGTTAGAGTCCCTGTTTTAAATTATTTGGGGCCAAATCACTGCTTTTTAATCTTTTGGGTTTTCTTATGAATAAAGCAAGCATCCTACTTTCTCATTTCTCCATTTGAAAACTCTGGGTTGCAAGATTGAATCCATTCTTGTCGTTGAAAAAACCCCCACTCTACATTGTTTTAGTTGTTGGCATAGTTGAGTCATGTTGTGGAAGATGCAATAAATGTGAACTTCAGAACTGCTGAGTTCATGATAACATCATGAATTTTGTGCATGAATGCACAGTCTAGAAGGATTTACAGATTTGTGCATAGTTCTCCTAATATAGTTGGTGAGATAATCTGTTAGAAATATGAAAAGAAGCTCAACATCATTAGTCATTAGGGAAATGCAGATTAAGAACACAGCTTGATACCTCTATACATCTATTAGAATGTTAAAATAAAACAGACTTACCATATCACGTTTTGGCAGTGCTCTCATATATTGATAGAAATGTGAAATTGAGCAAACACTTTTGAAAAATGTTTGGCAGTTTCTTAAATGTTAAACATACACCTACCATATGATCCAGCCATCCCACTCTGAAATACTTACCCTAAGGGAATGGGAGCAAGTTTCCATACAAAAACTTGTACATGGATGATCATAGCAGCTTTATTTGTAATAGCCCCAAATTGGAAATAACTCAAACATCCAATGAAAGGATAAACAAATTCCATACACTGGAATGCCACTCAGCAATAAAATGAATCAAGTGTTTATAATACAACAACATAGATAAAAATCTCAAAATCATTCTGCTGAATTAAAGAGGTCAAACTAAAAAGGTAAGAGACTCTTAGGAACTGAATTAATGTGGTAACCATGGGAATTGAGAGGAAGAATTTGAGAGTTGCTTCTAAGGTAGACTTGACAAGACTTGATTACGAGAAGATAGAGAGAGAGGAGGTGTAGATCTGAGGTTTATCTTTTGTTTGGCTTCCTCTATGTGATTTATCACCTGTTTGGAGGTAAGTGCTATGTGAAAGATGGAATTTAAGCGTATAAGAAAGAATGAGCGAATTGTTTTATGTTGAGTGTGTCATGCTTTTGAGACCCCTCAGAAGAAAAATCCAGTAGGCAAGCCATTTGATAAAGACTGTGCTGTTCTGTTTTGGTCTTTGGCTGCTTAAGGAAATAAATTTATGATTTGGCTTTTAATAAATACAAGCACATATAGCTAATGGAAATGCAATATTAGTGACAGAAGATGAAGAATAGAAGGGAGATAACATAGAAGAAATGGGATTTCCTAGAGCCATCCTCATGAATAAGAGGAAAAAAAAATGGTTAAGGGAAGGAAGAGAGAAAGGAAATAGAGTGTAATGGGATAAATCAAGGTAAAGGAGCAGGAAGCTGATTTGGAAAGCAGCAAGCTTTATGGACATTTTTTCTTAGTGCTCTAGTCATTTTGGCTAATTGTCGTTTGTATGGGTGGGTGTTAATCACTTCCAATTACAATTAATAGGAGTTCATAAGAGGTAGAGACAGTTGTGGTGGAGAGTCAAGTTCTAGGTCAGAGATGTTTACCGTCTCTGACCTTAACAAATTGTGTAGGCTTTTTGGGTATTTATTTCCTTGTCTATAAAGTGGGAATATCAGTTCCTACCTCTTTGAGCTCTTGTATTAATAAAGAGAAAAAAAAAACTGTGTACAGGAAGCACTTGGCATTGCTTCTAATCCATAGTGAGGGCTCCCTAAATGTGTCATCACGGTCTTTTACTTCCTCTCCTCCTCCTCCTTTTTTATCTTCCTCTTCTTTTCTTACTCTTATTATCAGCCATCCACCACGCTGTCAGTGATGATTGAAGAAGCTATAATCTATGAATCAGTCATGAAAATGAGAACACATTTGAATGGTTCTTACCAGAAGAAATCATAATGTCACCTTGTATCCATGTGGCTCATCCAAGTGACATTTGCTATTTCATTAGTCTTTCTTTTACACAGAATGAAAAAGGGCACGAATTAGTGACTAGGCAAAAAGATAGAAATTCAGTGACCTGGATCTTGCCTGTGCTCCCATTCCTGTATGCATTAAGGCAGTAATTTAAGTTTCTTGCACCTTAACATCTTCAGCTGAAACAGAAATGAGTAATAGTCACATATGGCTATTAGAAATGTCTAAATAGAAGTCATACATTTTAACAGTAAATACAGAATGTCATAGAATGCTGAGTTGCACAAGTTAGTATACTGCCTATAGATGTGAAATTAAGGAATTAAGAAACTTAATCTACCACATGGAAATTCATTAATAATGTGAGTTAAAAAAAAAAACAAAGCAGTCACTTGACTTCCCCATCAGGTGTGCTTCTATCACACTTCATTCCATCGAATAGAAAACAGACCATACCAACTCATATCCGTGGTTGCATTAATTTCAACAGTAATGGATACTTTTCTTTTCAAGTCAGCAGGGTGTTTCTTATCTTGTTCCAGGCTTTGTGGATTTGTCTCTCCACGATCAGGTCCACCTCCTGGAATGTGCCTGGCTGGAGATCCTGATGATTGGCCTCATCTGGCGCTCAATGGAGCACCCGGGAAAACTCCTATTTGCTCCTAACTTGCTGCTGGACAGGTGAGTGGCTTGGTTGTAGCTGGGGTGAACACTTCCTTCGTAATCGCCACTTTATTCGTGAAGTTATTTTATTCAGTACTCTATGAAACTTCAGAGACCTTCATCAGGTAAGTTGACTTTACCAGTGGGTAAATTTGGGTGATGTGGGCAACTCAAGTTCACAGAAAGCTATGGATAACTTCCTGCTAGACATCTGCGCAGAGGACCTTTACTCCATATTCTTTTTCTGACTATGAACTATAGTTTTCTACTTCTACCTCCATTTTGTCTTTTATCAAAATGATGAATAATCTTTCTAATTAATACTCCTTTGTTGCTGATGGTAGCACAATATCACTGAATGTACTCAAATACCACTGGGTTGTATACTGAGAAGTGATTAAAGCAGGAAATTTGAATAGTGTGTACATGTTACTACAACGAAGAGTTTTTGAAAAAAAAAAATGCTTTGGGTGCAAGTCCATCCAAGCCACATCGCCTTTTCCTTTCCTTCTCCGATTTTCCCATCAGTAAAATGAGAAATTTGACCAGGGCATTCTGAAGACCTCTTTCAATTCCTTGAGTTCATAAAAGTTACTTGCTTATTTTAGAAAAGGAAGATTTCTGTTATAAAAGGTGTTGCTTTCTTTAGCATGTTATATTTGGGTTACCATGCTCTGTAGATCTTATTTCTTTTTCAGTTATTGCTTAGAGTAATAGCATTTAGTCATTATTCAATTGTGGCTCCCCCTGACAGAGTCTAGATCTTGCCCCATCCACCATGCTAAATGTTTCACCTGAGACATCTCATTTCCTCCCCATGGCACTCCCTGGGAGGCAGCATATTATCGTACACCTCGTACTGGAAAGGGACTAAGTCTCAGGGACATCTGCTACTTGCAAAAAGCAGAGAGCTAGCAAATCATGGAGGAAAGATTTGAATTCAAGATCCTTCTGATTCTGGCACCCTCTGCTTCTTCCTCTCCTGGGCGCACATTCTTCCCCCCCTTTCATGCGCCGTATTCCCCCCTTTGGATTGCTGCCACAGACTTTGTTTCCAGGTGCCCCTTTTCTTTGTGGGGTCCATCACAATTAGAATGGGAAGAACCGTCTTCTCAGCCTTAGCAGTCCAAGGTTGTCCACTGTCTGCACTGCATCACTGCAGGGTGCCCCGACCTCCCCCTCTCTGGTCCAGCTCCTGGGCTCTCGGGTTCCCCACACTGTCAAGCCCCCTGGAGCAGAGGCACAGAAAAATTAACTCAAGTGCCTGCAAACTGGACAAGATGTTGGCTGCTGTCTTGTCACTTTATGTTAATTTGGCTTTTGAATAACAGTGATGATATTGTTCAAGAAGCCGATTTTGCTGTCTATGGAAAATTCCATTATCACAGTCTCTCAAAATGATTGAGAATGGCCACTGGTCTTTCTCTTTAGAACGGCACTCACAGCACATTCTGTCAGCCTTCGTAGTTTTTCTCCCCTCTCTTCTCTTCTCCTCTCCTCTCCTCTTCTCACCTCTCTCTTCTCCCTTCCTTTCTTTTATTTTTTCTTATCTTGTCCTTGTTTTCCCTTTCTACCTCATTCATCCTCCTTTTTCCTTTAACTCCCCCACCCTTCTTTTCTTTTCTCCTCTCTCCTACAGTCTTTCATTTTCTTGTCTCACAGTAGCATGGTTCTGTGACCAAGTTATACCAAGTTTAAGGATGAAAATATTAGACTAGTTATAATGTTTCCCTGTCACAGATGGTATGTGTCTGCAACGTTAGGTGTTTTTTGTTATTGTTGTTATTTTTGATATCTGTTAACTGAACTGATGTGCCCCATGATTTACAGTCTCATCCATGTCTGTCTTTTTAAGTGTGCCTTTGCTGAACATTCATCAAAACATAGAATTTAGGGTATAAAGAGGACTTCCGGAATATATCTCCCTCCAGTGAACTCATTTTACCAGTGAGGTGATATCACCTGGGATCTTACCTGCCACCAGCTTCTCTTCTTTCCATACAATTTCATGGTGATTAATTTACTATCATGCCTATCACTGCAGTATGGGTGACTAGAAGTTCTCAGCTCTATCTATTTCTACTTTCTAAAGCTCCATATTTGAAATTCTTACTACCTCTAGACCAGAATTTTTCAATCTCGGCATTACTGACTTTTTGGGTTGGATAATTCTTTGTGGTGAGGGGCTGTCCTGTGCATTACTGAATATTCAGTAACATTCGTGGCTTCTAACCACTAGGTGCTAGGGGGCACTTTTCTCTTCCCCCGATTACAACAACCAAAAATGTTTCTAGACCTTGCCAAATGTTCTCCGAGGTAAGAGAGGGGAGTGGGTGGGAACTGTCCCCCGGTTAAGAGCCGCTTCTCTATCCTTAGCTATTTGAATGTTCTATAAGCTAATCACCATATCCTGGACTGAATGCATTGCTTTCTGCATCAACTCTGCTTCTTTACTTTTGTTCAGTAAGTGACGTCAACATGCACCTAGGCACCGATGCTATAGAGCCTAAATTCATCAGGGACTCCACACATACACACACCATCATCATCATCATCATCGCCACCACTAGATTACTCTGTTGGCTATCAAGTCATTTCTGAGCTTTTTCTTGAAATCAGAATTGCCCCTTTGTCTCCGTCCCACTGCCCTAGCCTAGGTCCCCCTTATCTCTTCTCCAGCTTGTTGCCTCTTAACAACTGTCTGTATTTCATGGCCACTGTCCCTCTTTCCTTCAGTCCACCCCCAACAATGCCGCCAGAGATGTTTTCTGAGCTGCAGCTGTGATTATGCTTCCTGACTCAGCTCTCATTGGCCTGCCCAATTCTTTAGAAAGTATAGATAAACTTATCTTGATAATTATGAATTCCTATTACAAGCCTTACAAACTCAAACATCTGCCAAGCTGGCCAAATGATGTGAATGAGGAAGGTCAGTGGGTGCGTGTAACACCAAAAGGAGGGTGCTGAGGATTAGGGTGACCTGGTGAGTTCTGTACAGGGTAAAAACAACTATAGGCTGAATTCAGCCTGAGGACCATTGGCTTCAGTTCAAACTTTCCAGCTTTTATTCTACTGCATCCTCTCCTGCACTCCATGATAACTCTATACTTGGTGCTTGACCAGGCTTCCAAAATGCCCTCCTTGTCTCTGCTTCCTGAAAGGCCCTCCACTTTCCAGGTTCCTTGTCAACGTCTTATTTACTTTGTAAGGCTCAATTCAGATGCCACTCTTCCATAAACCTTCTTTCTGCCCCTCTCCTCCCCAGGCAGAAAGTAACTGCATTTTTCTCCAAGTTCTCACTGCATTTGGTTTGCACCTCTCCAAAAGTATGTCTCCTTCTGCCATGTGATAATTATGGTTGCATGTCTTAGCTTTACTACCAGCTCATATACTCCATATGGATGGGGACCAGATCTTCATTGTCTTTGCATCACCTCTGATATACAAAATCTTCCATGGAACCTGTGCTGGTTTGAATCTGGTATGTGCCCCAGAAAAGCCATGTCCTTTTAATCCAGTCTTGTGGGGGCACACTTATTGTTGGGTGGAACCTTTTGATTAGGTTATTTCCTTGGAGATCTGACCCACCCAATTCAAGGTGGATCTTAATCCTTCACTGGAGTCCTTTATGAGAGGACACAAAGCTCAGAGCTCAGAGACATTTGGAGTACATTCAGCAAGCACGTGAAGCAAAGTAAGGGCACAGAAGGAGAGAGATGCCCCAGAGACACTGAGAGGAGACAGAGAGCTCAGAAAGGTGCCCCTGGAAAAGCAAACAAGGATCCACAGATGCTCAGAGAGAAAACCACAGGAAACAAAAGCTGAGGCCCAGGAGGAAGGGAGCGGCAGATGTTGCCATTTGCCTTCCTATGTGACAAAGTAGACCCAGATACCAGCAGCTTTACTTCAGAGTCAAGAGATCTTTCTTTTGATGCCTTAATTTGGACATTTTCATGAACTTAGAACTGTAAATTTGTAACCTAATAAATGTCCTTTGTAAAAACCATTCCATTTATGGTAACTGCATTCTGGCAGCTTGAGCAAACTGAAATAGCACCCAATAAATGTTTGTTGAGTTGTGTGGCCAAGAGCACCCTCGTAGCCTGTGGCAGACTCTGGAGGAGAATCCATACCCTCTGGTACACATTTCAGATGATCTTGTCATCCAGCTCATGTATTTCCCATTCATTACTGCACGGCCATTCCAGGCTTACTCACCTGCATGCTTTACAGAAACCAATATCCATCTATATTGGAAGGATTTACCTAATTGCTAAATAATTCTGGCTTGCGCATTCTTCTGCTTATTCTCCACAAACCTATAAAGCAAATTTTAGATTTTGAATGGGGATGAGTAAAAGACCTACTAGTTTTTCCATAACTAGTAGGACCCACTGTCAGGGACAATCTTAAGATCTGAATAAATTTAATAATAGGTAAAAGTTAATTATTAGAAAAGCATGGAAAGTTTAAGATATAAAATATATAGTACAAATATTTTATATGAAATACAAATATTTAAAAATAAAATATGTAAAATAAAATTTTAATGTTTTTTAAATCATTAACATGTATCTAAATATTATTACATTTCAATATTATGAAGTTATCCCCTAGTGTTTGAGGATAACTGCTTTAAATGGTGTTGACATATGCATAACAGTAAAAAAAAGCTGTGACTAGCAGTCATTTGAAATCTTATACCTCTGGAAGATGACTGTTCTGTGCTAACTGAGAACCCAACCCCTTTGATCAAATAGAACTCTGTTTGCCTAAGTCCCCCTGATATTTCTATTGCCCTTTTCCCAACACATTGTGTTAAAGTTGATATCTGGAGGCAAGGTTTTATCTGGAATTTTTATAACGGTGTCCTCATGTCTCAAACCTTCATTGCAAATCCAGGCATTTGTGCCTTACAGGGCTGCTGAGAGGCTAGCACTGACCCCGGCACTAACATTCATAATTCCTCAAATGCTAGCATTAGCAGATGGGGCTTAGTGAGTATAGGAATATAGACAGCTGTTGGATTGCCATCTCACATTCATGAGGGGAGGACATATTTCCTATCTTTTGTCCATTGGAAAAGAATTATTGCTTAATTTTCTCCCTGATGACAGCTCATGAGATCTTGATTCTGGTAGCTTTTAACTTTCCTGGTATTCATGTGTTTTGCAGGCTAAGTTTACCCTCACCATGCTTTGCCTACCCACAGTTTCCGGTTCCTGCCTGTATCCCGTAGCAGAGAGTTCCAAGCATTTAACACAGTCATTCTTCCTGTTGAAACCCCAGAAATAAAGGTTACTATAAGGTATCAATAAGGAGCCCCATAACTTCTCTTGATGTGTTTGTGTTTTATAAGAGGAAAGCTACAGATAATAAGAACACCTGTGAAAGTAATCAGGAAATGGAGAAAATTCATTTTCCATTCTAACACCTAATCCTTTGGTGTGTTTTGGCACCAGAAAACACAAAATATGTTCTCTGTGTGTGTCTCTTCATTTAGTCCTTCCTGAGTGCTGACCCTGGAAAAATATAGACTAAAAACCGAAGCAAAAGTACTTAGCATCTTTTGTTCCTTGTGGGGTCTCTGCTTTTGCACAAGTAAAATTTGCTATAGCTAGAAGACTGACTTGGTTTTAGAGGAAACGATGTAAATTGTCTGTTCAGTAAGAATATCCAGTTTCCAAGGGACTGTCTAGTTCTGTTTTGCTGGCGCCATCCATGCTAACAAATTCTGAGAAATATTTGTGGATTTTTCAGAGAAGCCAAAGCACTCTCTTTTGACTCCTATTGACTCTCAGAGAGAGAGGGGGGAAAAAAACTATTCATCCATTTGAAAAGTAGGGAATAATTTGACAAGCAGAATATTCTCTCTACCAAGCCCCTGGCTAGAGGGTTGTTGACCAAGCTCTTTCCATCGCTTGCATCAGGGGACTCTGCCTGCAGGAAATAGTATCGGACAACAGAAAGTTCTTTTACTTGTAGGCATGGACTAGGACTAAGTTATCTTCCTTAAGGAAAAAAACAGGTTGCCTCCTGAGAGAAACATGTTGCCTCTTCTACTAAATAGCAGTCTGTTTTCAGATGATAAATTCACTTAAATTGAGAAATAAGAGTCATTTTCTAGAAGCATGAATATTCTTCCTTTTGGCCATTTACTGAAAATATTTCAGAGGCATTAAAGTGACAAAAAGCCCCTAAAGAAAGCAGTGCTTCCAGCTACATTTCGTTGGCATTTTTCCATGTAAAACTTGATAGTAAGTTCTTTTCAGATTTCCTTACATGGAAGAATAAAAAAATAGGGTGCATGGGTGGCACAGTGGTACAATGCTCACCTTCCATGTGGAGGACCTGGGTTCAATTCTTGGACCATGCACCTAAAAAAAATATAAAATAAATTAATAAAAAATAAAGATCTGACTCAGTTTATGAATTCAGAACATAACTTGTCTGCATATGTTTCTTGGGCATGGAGAGAAGGTCCTCCTTTATTTCCCCCTCTCAGAATTCTCCCATTTAAAAAATGTGTGCTGCCCCCCAAAGGGGAGCATTGTAGTTTGTGCGAGGGGGCAAGTGATCCACGCATGAGCCCAGTGAATTGGGATGGCTGGAGACATTCAATTACACCCACAGCTTAGCCCGCTCCCTCCATTGCCTTCTGCTGCAGAGGTCCTTTTACCCCATTCATAGCTCAGAACTTTGCTCACAATCTCTTCATTCTGTCTCATGGAATTGGGGTTGGGGGTGAGCTGGGGATGAAAGAAAAGAAGCCCACATGTATTGAACCTCTTTAATGTACATGGCACTGTGCTGGGTTATCTTCTCTTATTCACTTAACGTGTAGAGAATATGGGCAACAAAGGGCTTGGCTCGTTTATATTCTGAACTTTGGTCAATTGTTTCTTTCCGCTTCTGAGCCTTTAGTTATTCAGTGGCATGTACCAGTTGATTGGTTCTTAAAGGTCTTTGCTTTAGTGCCCTGAGAAATCCTGAAAATATGAAACCGTTCATTGTAAAGGAGAAAAATTGAGGCCAAAAGAAGGGAGAAATTTGCCAAACTGTCATTATGCTATTACTTGTCATTGAAGATAACTCAAAATTTCTATTGGACTAAAGCCTACTGAATTGTACATTTTAAATGGGTGGGTTTCAAGGTATGTGAATTATATCTCAATAAAAATGTTAAACACTTGCAAATGTGCATACAGATAGATACACATATATACAACAAGCACTTATTGGAGTTTCAGGAAAGGTCAGTTTGACCAACCAGGACATCAACCATGAAAATATTTGTTAAGGATTCTGTTGGGAAAAGGTTTCTCCTTAAAAGCAAAAGCAATTAATCAGCACTATTTATAAAGCTGTGCTAACCCACGAAGTCTTTAAATCCTCAAGAGAATCAAGCCTATAAACAGTAAGAATCCACTCAACGTAAAATCATTCCAGAGAAAAAGATATTACTCAAGCCAAAGAATTCATCTTGTGTTAGAGGTTAATGTGATTTTTTTCAGATTTTTACACACTATGTTATTTCTTTTTTGCCATTTATTATTAATAACTAAACATCAGTCACATTAATTTCAATTATAATCTAAGTATTTTTGACAAAGCTTAACTTTAAGATGTCTTAATACTATTTAAGTCATGCATACTGCACAGGATTAATCATGTAATTATCTCACACCTACATTAGTTACAGCTATCATTTCATAATTGACATTAAAAATGTGTTTAAATTGAAATGCCATTAAAATCCAACAATAAAGGGAGATGGTCAGCCTCAAGGTTGTGTTTGTTAGGATTCAGTTTAATTCAACTCAGTAGATACTTATTGAGCAACTTCATACCCAGCGGGTACTCATGATACCAGAGGATGGGAAAAAAGAGCTGTATAACAGCCAGGTCCTCTGCCTACTGGCAGAGTAGTGTTAGCATGCAAATGAACGGGGTCAAAAGCCAAATGTTACAAGCACCCCTCCACAGACCACACATCTTCTTGGATCACATTGCAATGGGTAAGGAAGCCCTGGTTTAGATGTACATTTATTTACTCTTGACCTTCCATGCAGAATGTTGTAACTATACTCGTTACCCATTTATCTTATTTAAATAGAATATTTAAAAAGCATTTTATAACATGTGTAGCTCTAAAAACAAGATCATTCCATGTGTTGGTCCTTTTGGGGCTACCAGGAGGGCAGCAGGGGTGTTGCAGAGCTTATCGAAGTAGATGAGCATGGTATACACATTTTTAACATTTTCTTTTTATGGTGAAATATAACATATATACTAAAAAAACCAGTGAATTTCCAAGTACTTTTTAACAAGTTCTTATAGAACTGATTTTAATGTTTGGTATGGGTTACAGTTCCACGATTTTTTGTTTTTTCTTCTAGCTGCTCCAAGACACTGGAGCTCAACAGAAATATCAACATAATGATTCAGCAGTCATATGCATTTGTTAAATCCTATCTTCTCTGTTAAACTCCTCCTTCTCCTTAAAAAATATATATATACATAAAAGCAATAAATTTCAAAATACTTCCCAACAATTAGTTGTAGAACAGATTTCAGAGTTTGGTTTAGGTTACAATTCCACAATTTTAGGTTTTTATTTCTAGCTGCTCTAAGGTATTGAAGGTTAAAAGAAATTCAGTGTAATGATTCAGCACTCATACTGATTTGTTAAACCCTACCTTCTCTGTATAACTCCACCGTTACATTTGATCCTTCTTCTACTCTCTTGGGGTATTTGGGCTATGCCCATTATAACTTTTTCATGTTAGAAAGGGCTGTTGATAATATGGGATGGGGGGATGGTACTAGTTGATGTTCTGGAAAGGCTGGCCCCTCTGCATTTCAGGACTTATCTGGTCCAGGGACCCATCAGGAGGTTGTAGGTTTTGGAGCATTACCCTTGTGCATGAAAGCTTTGTAGAATCTTATATATTGCTATAGGTTATCTTTAGGATTGACAAGAATGGTATTGGTTGGGTGTTGGCAAGTTATAACTGAAGCTTGCATAAGAGTGACCTCCTGAGTAGCCTCTTGACTCTATTTGAACTCTCTCAGACACTGATACCTTATTTTTTGCACTTCTTTTCTTCCTTTTTGTCAGGATGGAATTGTCGATCCCACGATGCCAGGGCCAAGCTCATCCCTGGGACTCATTTCCCATATCGCTAGGGAGACTTTCACCCCTGGATGTCATGTCCCACGTAAGGGGAAGGGCAATGGTTTTACTTGCAGAGTTGGGCATAGTGAGAGAGAGGCCACATTTGAGCAAGAAAAGAGGTCCATCAGAAGTAACTCTTAGGCATACCTATAGTAGGCTAAGCTTCTCTGCTATGTACATAAGTTTCATAAAAGCATGCCTCAATAGGGCATGGCGTATTGATTTGGGTGTCCCTAATGATTGGCCTGGTATCTGGGTTTTCCCCAGTGGTAAAGTTTAATAGTTCCATAATTTTTCTCCCATCACTCAAGGGACTTTGACAATATGTTTTGATTACCTGCTTCTTATACTCTGGGATGTTTCCAGGCATTACATTAAGCTATACAGGATTAAAGGTCCCCATTATTAGTCTTGGCTCCATGTGTTCAGATTGTTCAATAAGCTATCCAGACAGGTTGAGTTAGATTATATGTTACAGAAATTTAGGTTCTGGACATTATGAAACCTTCTTCCTTTGGTCTCAAAGAATAAGTGAAGTTCTAAGATACAGGCAATATCTTAGTTACACCTGTATTCTGAATTACCTTGATCCTGACCCAATCAGCTTCATTCATCTCTAAATACCAGGTTATACATATATAAAACAGTCCCTCAAAATCTAGGAATAGCAATTACCACTCCGGGCTAAGTGTGACTGCTGTAAGAGCTTACAGTCTAGGTTCCTGTTTTCTTATAAATATTTTCTAAATGGGATTATACAATATATGCTGTTTTGTTTTTCATTTATTTTACCTCACTAAGTGTCCCACAGGTTCATTCACGTCGTTGCATGTCTCACAACTTCGTTCCTTTTTGTAGCAGCACCGTGCTCGATCACATGTTTACATCATCTTCACTGTATACATTTTGAAATATTAGATCCAGGTGTCATTGTTGACCAGATATATGCCTATGATGATAACTCTTAATTTTATGTGTGGATAGAAGTTTGGCTTCAAAGTAAATGAAGTTAGAATATCTATTTCCATTTCCTGTTAAAAATTGAAACTGTCTTTATTATTAGTGGCGCAGTTATATGCCCTTATGGTTTATAATTAAGTTCCATGATATTATTGATTTCTCCCTGTGGGCACCTAACACAAAGAACAAAGATGAAATTTCTCTTCTGACACTTTTAAAGGTGGGCATTCATTAAGTAGCTAAATATTCTTATTTGTGACTTTCCCTGTGTTTTCATTTTATCAAATAGAAAGAGGCAAAAAGCACACCGTGAGTATTTTCTTTGGTTTTGAACCACAGCAAAGAATCTATTTCTTGACCAGCTGCCATATTTTATCATGTTCTATTGGCACAGATGCTAAGGTCCATTGTGACTTTATAGTAAACAAGAAACGAAGGTGCTTTGCAAATACGTTAAGATGATAAGCGAAGGCCACTTACTGCTTACTTAATATACTCAGGCTCTCTGGATACTAGGTTTCTAGATTGGATCCCTGGTTAAGTAAAGGGCTTCTAATATTTCTATAAATTTGGTCAAGATTAGTATAACCCCCACATACAGCTGAATCTGCAGGTGGGTCCACCTTAGCCTCTGCAGAGCACAGAGTTTGAACAAGTACTTCATTCATTGTGAGTGTGACTGGAGTGCTGAGATGAAGAGATTAAGATGTGCATTTTTAGCAATTGAATCATGTTGATGGCAATAGGAAGGATAGATGTTAGGATGACAGAAGAAAGAAAAAGTGTTGGAAAATATGGTGAAGTTTTTCTCTTTTTCCATGTTGAGTTCAAAGTGCAAGGAGGATAGCCTGTCGATTAAGTGCAGCAGAAAGTTGGAACTCAGAAGAGAAGCCAGAGCCAGAGATAAAAAATGTGACATCTCCATAGTTAGAAATGTGGAATGAATGTGATCACCCGGAGAAGTATCAAGGAGAGAGAAGTGTAGAAAGGACTGAGGAAAGACCTCTGAAAAAGTTGGCCTTTAAGGGTTATAAGTAGAAATGAACCTGAGCATGGACTTAAGGCATAATTGATGGAGACGGCAAAGTACAAAGTCTCTGACTACACAGATAAAGAGATGCGCCAGTTTGAAGATGTGCCAGAAAAGCCATGTTTTAAACTTGATCCGATCTTGTGAGAGCAGCTCTTTCTTTTAATTGTGATTCAACACTGCAGGTTGGAAATTTTTGATTAGATTATCTTCATGGAGATGTGGCGCCTAATTGTGGATGGGTCTTGATTAGTTTACTAGTTTTCTAGAATCTTCAGAAGGGGAAACATTTTGGAGAAACCTCAGAAATGACAGAGCCAACAGAAACTTCAGAGCAGAGCTGACACAAACGCTGACACTTGGAGAATAGGGACACAGACATTTAGAGATGCTTGGAGCTCAGCAGCTGTCATCATGAGACATTATGCAAGCCAGAACCTGGAGAGAGTCAAGAGAACCAATGAGCTGAAAGCCAGCCCCAGAGAAGCAAAATGATGTGTCCCCATAGGAACTGAGGCTGAAAGCAATAGAGCCAAGGAGCAAGGGACCAGGAGATGCCAGCCACGTGCCTTCCCAGCTGACATAGGTGTTTCAGACTCATCAGCTTTTCTTGAGTGACACTAACAGCTTATTGGTGTCTCAATTTGGACATTTTCACTTCCTTAAAACTGTAAACTTGTAACTTATTAAATTCCCTTTTTAAAAGCCATTCTGTTTTGGGTATATCGCATTCTGGCCGCTTACAAACTAATACAAGGGGCTTTCAAAAGAAAAACATGATGAATTATGCCAAATACTGGAGATAAGAGGTAAGGTTGGAGAAAGAAAGGACTAAGGGTTTGTCAGTTGGGGGTTATCAAGAGTTAGGAGCAACAAAATGCAATGTACTGTATTACATACGTTAAATATGTAATACTTAGTTAAATAGGTGTAATATATTAAAGAGAGAGTTAAATAGGTGTAATATATTAAAGAGAGAAGGAGAAGGGAAAATTAGAGAAAGGAAATATAAATGTACTTTTTAAGATATTTGGCAGTGGGGCTCCATTTTTTAGCAGCAGCAGTCTTGAGAGCCACTTTTTAAAAAAAATTATGAATTTTTGAAACCCTGAGAAATGAGAGGAAAGTAGAATGAAATCTCCACTATCCAGAATCCAGACTGAACATTTATTAAAACTTTGTCCCATTGCTGTATCCATTCATCTCATTTAACTTTGTCCTATTCATTCATTACTAGAATATTTTAAAAGCAAATCCTAAATATCATAAGTATGCATTTCTAAAACATTTCCTTCATAGCCACTGTATCATATCATATAGAATTATTCTATTCTATTTGAAGAGAATTGTCATATCAAACAGAATTATAATTCTTTGATATTATCTAAAAACATGGTTTAATTTCCTATCTTTTTAGAGTTGGTTTGTTCAAATCAGAGTTCAGTTGAGGTCTCTATATTACAGTTGGTTGTTAATGTCTCAGTCTGTTTGAATTTAAAGCCGTTTCCCCTTAATTTATTTTCAGAAGTCATTGTGGTCGGTCACTGGGTCAGTGATCTTGACTCTGGATTTCTCTGATGATTTCCTTCTGGTATCACCTCTGTCTTCTATATTATTTGTGAAAATGAAAGCTCTAGAGCAGGAGTCAGCAAACTCTAGCTGGCTGGAAAGCAGCCATGCTCTTTCATTTGGTAGTATCTCCTGGCTTTCTTACTAGAACAGTAGAAAGTTAGTTTGTTGCAATAGTATGGCCCACAAAGGTTGAAATATTTACTATCTGACCCTTTACAGAAAACATTTGTCAGCCCCTATCCAGAAGTTTGATTAGATTCAAGTTCAACTTTTTTTTAGTAAAAATTCTTCGTAGGCAAGACTAGTGGGTTTTGTATTGTGTCAGAATATCTGGTCAACCCACATTTATCGATACGAATTTTAATCAAAGATGACAGTCTCTGTCAACTTTTTAATTGAGTGGTTTTTCATTCATTACTTAACTGCCTGGTTCCCTGATTTCATTAGAGTTAGCAACATTCTATACTTCATTATTTATTAGCTCTAATTCTTTGATAAAAAAAATTTTGCCTTTTCAACTAGGGCACTTTGGTTTCACTGATATATATTTCATAGAGAAATAACAGGATAAATGTCTAATTATTTCCTTTCAGTGAACAATTTTCAAAGGAAGGAACTGGTGCTTTAGTTACATCCACTGATGTCCAATGAGAGTATTCTGAGTGTCATTTTGAACTCAAAATGATCAACTTTTGTTGATCAAATTGCCCTACTTTGACTAATGAGAGTTCCTTTGTATTAGTTTATTGAGCTGCTGGAAGGCAATATACCAGAAATGGAATGGTTTTTAAAAGGGGAACTTAATAGTTAACAAGTTTACAGTTCTAAGGCTGATAAAATGTCCAAACTAAGGTATCAACAAGAGATTTCCTTCACTCCATAGTGATGCCATCCAGAACACTTTTGTCAGCTGGCAAGCATGTGGCTGGTATCTGCCAGTCCCTTGCCCCTGGGCTCCATTGCTGTCAGTCTCTGTTTCCTGTGAGGGGTCCTCGCTTAGCATATGTGGGCCTTCTCTTAGCTCCTAAGTGAAGCTAAATGACCCAACTCTGGGTTCTGGCCTGCTCAGTATCTCATGGGGAAGGCACATGTTGACGTCTGCTGGGCTCCAAGCATCTCTAAATATCCGTGTCTCTGTTCTAGGCTCTCGCTAAAATATTTCCTCTTCTAAAGGACTCAAGTAAACTAATCAAGACCCACCAGAAATTGATGGAGTCACATCTCCATTTAATCGAAAAGTTGCACCTACAATTGAGCATGCTGCACCTCCATGGAGATAATCTGATCAAAAGCTTCTACCTTGCAGTATTGGATCAGGATTGACAGAAATGGCTGCTCCCATAAGATTGGATCATGATTAAAATATGGCTTAAGTGGTCTCTTTAGACTTTTTTGTCTCATCTGGAGCCAGTTTTGATACATCAGCTCCTCTGATAAAGTTATCTATTTTAACAAGTTTTAAAATTAAAACCTGAATTAGACAAAGGTTGGACAAAATAGTTTCTTATGATTTTTTTTATTAGACAAGTTGTGAGTTTCCAGAACAATCATGCATAAAATACAGGATTTCCATATATCACCCTTTTACTCTGATGATTTTTAAAAAATTTCCTCTGGTTTGATGGGTAAATAATAAAATTCCAGTTTATAATTTAACCATCAAACCAGAGGAAATTTTAAATATTTTTTTATAATTTTATAACTTAAATTATAAATTTGTTTTATTATTATAAACATAACATAAGCATAAAAATAAAAATTATGTTTTATTATGTAAAACTATGGCTTCTCTGGGGTACATAATAAATTCAAACTGGCACATCCTCATGTTGACTTTTGCATCATTTTGACATAGCCATTAGTCTGATAGCTCCTTCCTATCTGGCACAACAAAATGTCACATTTTCAGATTGTAAAGTTTATAATTTATGTTTTGTGTTTATCCTTCTTTTAGAAAACTTAGGTTACCTTGTGGTTTCTCTATTTTGTTAATTCTTCCCCCAAAGAACTAGTTTATTTTAGATTGTTATTTGTTCTGTTGGTTTTCTGCTGCCTAACTCATTAAGTTATAATTTTAGCTTTATTAAGCCCTTCCATTGCTTTCTTTCAGTTAACTTTGTAGTTCATTTCCTACTATTTTTTAATATATACTTATATATTTTTTTTTTCTATTTAATTACTTAATTTTAATTTTTTAATATAGGTTATTCTCAGAATCTTCTTAGATCACTACTTTAGCCATGTTCCATAGACACTGAAAAATATTCCTTTCATAATCATTATTTCCCAAAAAAACCAGAAATGTCATTTTGTATTTCTCTTTAATTCAAGAGTTGTTTAATATGAAGTTTATTTTTCAGGTTTGGAAGACCTTTTGAATTTTCGATTTGTTATTAACCAATACGTTTACCTTGAGATAAGAGATCACTGTTCATATTATTTCATTTTTGGAACTTATTAAAATGTTCTTTGTGTCCTATTATAACTTCAGTTTCTCTAAATTTTCCATATACATTTGAAAGGAAGGTATATTTTATTTTATTAAGGTAAAGGATAAAATATTATCTGCTTGTGTTTGTATCTCCTCTCAGATCTTATGGTTTTTGCTTTATGAAATTTGCTGATCTGTTATCTGCTGCATAAATATTTATATTTGCATTGTCTCTACTGCACATTATAGTCATATATATATATATATTTTGCATGGGCAGGCCTGGGAATTGAACCCGGGTCTCCACCATGGCAAGTGAGAACTCTACCACCAAGCCACCATCGCACCACCCAGTATTATAAAATTTTGACTCATTTAATCTTTATTTTGGATTGAATTCTATCCTTTCTAATATCAAGATCATGCTCACTGCTGTCTTTTTATTAGTACTTGACTATATATTTTTCTCAGTCTTTATTTTTAACATCTGAATGTCTTTGCTTTGTCTCTATTTTATGTAATTTAGAATTGGATTTTACTTTATTATCCAACCTGAGAATATTTTTCTTTTAATAGCTGAGTTAAGCCAGTCATATTGGAGTAAGGGCCACCATGATTCAATTTAACCTCACCTTACCCAATAACAATTTCAAAGATCCTATTTACAAATAGGTTCGCTTTTACAGGATCCATAGTTAGGACATGAATATGTCTTTGTGGAAGACATGATTCAATCCATAACACACCCCTACTCCAAGTTTTAGAGTTAATGCTATGGTTAAATATTGTTCTAGTTTGCTAGCTGCCAGAATGCAATATACCAGAAACAGAAGGTTTTTAAAAAGGGGAATTTAATAAGCTGCAAGTTCACAGTTCCACAGCTGTGGAAATGTCCCAATTAAAGCAAGTCGACAGAAATGTCCAATCTCAGGCATCCAGGGAAAGATACCTTGGTTCAAGAAGGCTGATGAAGTTCAGGGTTTCTCTCCCAAGTGGAAAGGCACATGGTGAACACAGAGTTCCTCTCTCATCTGGAAAGGCACATGGCGAACACAGTCAGGGTTTCTCTCTCATCTGGAAGGGCACATGGTAAACATGGTGTCATCTGCTGGCTTCCTCTCCCGGTTTCCTGTTTCATGAAGCTCCCTAGGAGGCATTTTCTTTCTTCATTTCCAAAGGTCACTAGCTGGTGGACTCTGCTTCTCATGGCTATGATATTCTGCTCTGCTCTCTCTGAATTCTCTCATTCTCCAAAATGTTTCCTCTTTTATAATATTCCAGTAAACTAATCAAGACCCACCCTAAAGGGTGGAGACATGTCTCCGCCTAATCCATTTTAACAATCACTCTTGACCACTCAAGATCACATAAGATGTGACTCCCTAAGTCACATCTCCAGGGAGATGATCTAATTACAGTTTCAAACATACAGTATTGAATAGGGATTAGAAGAAATGGTTGCCTTTACAAAATAGGATTAGGATTAAAACACGACTTTTCTAGGGTACATGCATACTTTCAAACCAGCACAAATATATTTACGATCCTCCCCCCCAACACACACATACAAGACCATATGCTGGTGGTTCTCTTGTCATTTTTTGGCTGTTTGGAGCTTCTTTTCTTGTACCTTTTTTCAGGAAAGGCTATTTATTTATATATATTTAATTTAAAATTTTTGTTAGTTTTTGAATGCTTATAATTGTTTTCTATATCCATGCTATTGAAAAGTTTGGCTGCACATAAAATTTTTGGCTCACATTTTCCCACAAACGGCCATTCCATTGTATTCTAATATAAAATGTTGCTTTCAAGAAGTTGGATGAAAGTCTGGTTTTCTTTGCCTTAGTAGTGATTTGGAATTCTTGTCTGAATGCCCACAGGAATATTTTCATAGGCTTAAATTTCAGTAGTTTTACTAAGATATGCTTCTGTGTTGACCATTCTAGGTCAGTTTTCTCAGGTATGTGATATGCCTTTTCAACATGTGCATTGAAATCTTTTACTTCTTGACTCTTGATTTATAGTTTTAAATACTTGTTTCAATGCATTTATCTTGTTTTCTTCTTCAGGGAATGTATTTTGAATGTCCTTCACCATCTTCTATATTTACAACTTTCTGTTAAATCCTTTGGTTTCTCTCTTCTACTCTTCTTCTTTCCATCCTTTAGTGTTCTCACTGTTCCATCCATGCAATCTGTTATGTTCCTTCTCATTTCATCTACAAAATGATCTATACATTCAGTGCACTTCTGATCAGAATGCTAAGAGGCTTTTTAAATGGACTTTGACAAGCTCTATAGGGAAGAGGGCAAGGACCAAGAATGGCTAAGATGCTCCTCAAGACTAAAATAAAGGTGTGGAGACTGATTTAAAACCTATAAAAACCAAGTCAAAAGCCTGTTATAATTAAGACAATGTAGTATTGACATATAGATGAACACAATGACTAATGAGACAGAAAAGTGTTCGGCAATCACCCCATCCCCCATTTATAAATGGCTCATGTATAAGAGAGGGAGCATTGCGATAACTGGGGAAAGGAGGAGTATTCAGTTAATAACCTGAGACAATTCGTTACCTATGTAAATGAAAATAAAAGAAATTTGATCCTACTTCACACCATGTGAAAAATAAATTCCAGATGAATGAAGGAGTTAACTGTAAGACAAAGTTAAAATGTTTATAGGAAATCACCCACCTCAGTTTAAAAAATTATGCCTTAAATAAGACACAAAAAATGTTTAAACACAACAGAAATATTGATACAGATGATTTCTCCAAAATTAAGAACTTTTAAAAGAAAATGAAAAGAAAACCCACAATTTGGAACAAATATTTAATATACAAATAACCAATAAGGCATATATTCAGAGTATATAAATTTCTACATAGCAATAGGAGTATAAGCAACTCACTGATAAATGGGTAAAACACATGAGCAGATACTTCACAGAAGAATAATGGCAAAGAAACATAAGAAAAGATGCTCAATCTTATTAGCAATTAGAGGATGTGAGCTATCATTTCATACCTAGTAGATTAACAGAGGTTTAAGAGTATGCGATATTAAGTGTGAAAGAATAAGTGGATCCTGGGGAACTCATATACTGCTAATGTGAATGGAAAATAATTTGACGTTATCTAATATGAATTGAAAATTTTCATTCCTTACAACTCTACCAGTTCCACTCTAGAACACTCAGATGTGTATACCTGTTAGGAGACGTTGCACATACACGAATATTCATAGCCATATTCCCACAATATTCAAAATTGGAAACATCCAAATCTCTATCATTATGAGCACGTATGAAATAAATGTGGTATAAACACAAATAGAATGAAATGAATGTGCTGTGGCAACATGCAACAATATACATGAATCATAGAACCTAAAGTTTAGTGATTAAAGCAAGTATCATTTATAATACTTAAAAATAAGTTAACCTAAACTATATCTTGTTTACAGATATTTACACAAATGTGATAAAACTTTCTGAGGTGACAAAATGCACAAATTTTAGATTGGTCATTAGCTCTGGGCTAGGGGAAGTCACGTACGCTGTAGTGGTATTGGTAGGATACTACTGGTAATGATTCTAATTCTTAAGCTGTCTGCTGGAGAATGGGTATCCATTTTTATTATGCTTTATAAAATGCAATATGATGAATATCCTTTTATATTACTCAAATATTATACTAAAATTCTAGTAAGGAAAGAGAAAACAACCCAAGCAGCTTGTAATGGCCATCCCTTTATCTCCATCAACTAAGTCAGAATCCTGCATCACTTTAAGTTTTCTCAATTGTGAAATGAAAATACTTGTGGAGGGTCCTCACAGATGCATTTAGAGATTCTGTGTTCAGGAAAATGGAATTGAAATGGTTTAGTAAGAGTCATGGGCCCAAACCTTGAAATAGTTGTTTGCTGAGCTTACTATGACATGTAATTGCACCACAATAAGACTCAAAAGCATTTCAATAAAGAGTGGATGGAAGAGAAGAATCATATGGCTTTAAGGACTTCATTAGCTTTCTGCAGACTGGTGCTTTCTAGACCCCTGGGCAGGAGCTCTGCCTACCTTGGTTCAGAATCACTTTCACCCATCGTTGAAGTCTGGGGGTTTTAGAGTGCAGCACTGAAGTCCTTGGGAGTAGTTCAGGCAAGATAAGGGATGGGGGTGGAGAAAAGATAAAAATGTTTTTCTGCAAGTCCTGAATTGGCCTCAGGCTTTGCTTACCAGCTTCCTGGATAATGTGTTGCAGTGCCAATCACAGATGAAATGAAAGGGCATACTGCGGTCCCTACCTCACTTTTTTTTTCTTACAGAAAATTTTGGTAAGTTAGAGGAATGGCATTGGCCCAGTTTAGCCCCAGAGTATCCTGCTTTGTTCTGTTAGACTAAAGATGTGATTTCTAGATATGCCATGGCCAGAAGCCTTGTAAATATTTAAGAAGAGGAGGTTGAGATAGAAAGAGAAAAGCAACCAAACAAAAACTGAACTATTGCTCTGTAAAGAAAGGATGACAAGAATATGCATTTATCTATAAAAGACATCTGGGTGATCTCTTATTTCTTTCTGGAAAGTGCCAGCTCACATACCTGCAAAGATAAACTGATCTCTGGTTGGAGTTGAATGGGGCTGCCTGGGCTGGGGAGCCACGTGGGTTTGCAGCCTTGTCCTATGAGAACATGTTGCAGATTGAATCAGGATCCCCGTAAAGACCTGTGGGTGTGAACCCATTTGTAGGTAGGAACTTTGGAGATGTTGTTGTTAGTTAAGGTGTGCTTATTTGTGAATAGTGTCTTTGAAGATCCTATTTAGATGAGGCCATGTAGAATCAGGGTGGGCCTTAATCCATATGACTGGAGCACAGGAGCTTGGACTCAAAAGTGGAAAAGAGAAGTCAGAAGAAGCCTGTTTCAGTTTGTTAATGCTATCAGAGTTCAATATATCAGAAGTGGGTTGGCTTTTATAAAGGGATTCTATTAATTTGCAAGTTTACAGTTCTAAGGCCATAAAAATGTCCAAACTAAGGCATCCGAAGAAAGATATCTTGACTCAAGAAAGAATGGGTGACATTCAGCATTTCTCCTTCCACTGGGAAGGCACATGGCGACCTCTGCTAGCTTTCTCTCCTTCTTTCAAACGTCTAGCCTTCTTTCAAACGTCTTCCTTGGGGGTGTTTTCTTTCTGCATCTCTGAATGTCTCTGTTATGTGTCAGCTCTGAAGCTTTTTCCAAAATGGTTCCCTCTTAAAGGACTCCAGTAAGCAACCCCACCTTGAATGGGTGGAGACACATCTCCATGGAAACCACCTAAACAAAGGTCCCGCCCAAATTGAGTGGGTCACATCTCCATGGAAACAGTTTAATCAAAATGATCCCATCCAACAATAATGATTTAACATGGCTTTTCTGAGGTACAGAACAGTTTCAAACCAGCACAAAATCTCGAGAGGAAACAGTGAAGCAGATCGTTCTGAGACAGGGGCAGAGATGCAAGCCGTGGAACCCCAAGAATTGTGACAAGCCAGAACCAGTATGCTACATACTCAGGAGGGAACATACGATTTGGGACTTCTAGCCTCCCAAACTAAGAGACAATAAATTCAGTTGTTTAAGCCAGAGTGGTATTTGTCAGAGCAACCCTGCTAAACAAAGGTGATAAAATCTATTGAGATGCGAAGAAGTTACATAAATATATAAGACTTCATGTATCAATGAAAAGTGCATGATGTGGAAAGTGTTGTGGGTGAATCTGTATTTAGTCGGAACTAGTCTCTGGACAAGTGGCAGTGGGAGTAGTAGATGGAGAAGCAGGAGGAATCGTTTCTTTATCTTCGTTACACTTTGGAGTTCCACACACTGCCTTATTTAATTAAAGGCTTCCACTTCTAAAACTAGTTTGAAAACCATTGCTCTGGTCCAGCCACCTTGCTTTTCAGATGAGGAAATGGAATTCCAGGAAGGTTAAGTGATTTTCCCAAGGTTAATTAGCCATTTACTGACAGAGGGGACAGGAACAGAGGTTCCTGTTTTCCCAGGACAGGGCTCTTCATTAGACATATCATTCTACCTCCGCAGCACAGTGTAAGAAGACAGCATTTCTCAGATTTTAGCATAATCAAAACATGAGAAAAAAATTAAAATACACCTCTAAATCAGCACCTAAATCCGTGAGGTTCTAAAAGCACCTGTCAACAAAAAACAAATTGGCATTTAACTTGGCAAATATATATCCACCCATCCTGTCACTGGAAACAGACTTCAAATTCACTTTCTCTTCATATAATTATGTCAGTTATATATCCATCTTTTTCTTAACCTAACACTTAAAGAGACATTAAATTAAGTTAGAGATTAGAAATTATGTGGTGAACTCAAGGCAAAGATTATTCGCCACAAAAGAAAAGAAGACTAAGTGTAAAGATTGAAGGAAGCAAAAGAATCAGCAGACAGTTATAAATATTAATAAAGATATATTCAATAAAATAGGATTGTTTCAGATAGGAATAAGAAGTCTTACTATCCTTGGTTGATTCTATTTCTGGAGCTACTAGGTGAACTGCTTCCATGGAATACCATTATCCCCAGAGAGGTTACAGTTCCAGATTTAACATGGAAATACTGGAGAATCTTAAAAGAAATCAGTGTTTGGACCAGTTCTAATTCTACTTTGTCATTTCTGGTTTCTTTGATTGTTTGGCAGAGTGCTTTGCTTTAGCTAGTCTTTCTTTCTGGATTTCAAAGCCAAAATACTTTTCTCCTAGCCTTAAAACCAATGATTACAATAACTGTCTTTTTCTAGCTCTTTCCCTAATGAAAAATAATTTTTAAATATTTCTTCTGAAATTCAAGTCTGGATTCCTTCAAAGACATCTTGTCATTCGGGCTTCAGTTCAAACATCACCTCTTAAAGGACACACTGGCTAAAGTTGCCCACCTACCAACTTGCTCCTGTTTTACATTCTAATGGCACCTACTTCTAGCTGCAATTATCTTGTATTTGCATTTGCTTGGCTACTATTTGCTTACATCATTTGAATGTAAGCTCCAAGAAAGTAAGGACTTTAACTAATCAGCCAAGTACTTAGAACCTAAAAAATGCTTCATAAGTATTAACTGAATGAAGGATGCTAGAACCCCTGTGAAACATGAACCGGAAGATTTCTAGGTCCATTAGCTATTACGATTCCAACCCTCCAAATTGGATATGGGCACTTATCTTAAAGAACTGTGAACAGGTTAAGGTTTTGTATAAAAAGAAGTGGGAAACAAAGATGTTAATTTTTTTGGTATTTCAACAGCCACAATTGATCTAAAAATTTCATGTTGCTTTTTGTTTTTGTTTTTGTTTGCACAATAACTTTTACAACTGGGATTGCAAGATTAAGAAATGTTAAGTTTTATTTTCTTCCTGATACAAAGAATTGAGGAAATATTTCACTTGGGAATTCCTTGAGGGCAGGGTCTGATATTTGAAAAATGCAATCTTACCTGTGGCTTCTCTTAACCCTGAGCTTCAGACAGTGCTTTTTGGGTCCTACTTTGCTGCTTGACTTCTACCCATCTGGTCCTTCTCATGCCTAGGATCATCGAGTTTTAGTATGTTGACCTCATAGTTTCTCAAACTTAACAAACATTTTTTCTTCTTCTAAAACCTTCACACTTGTCCCTCTTCTTGGCACACTTCCCAATTTTCTTCCTAGCTAACTCCTAGTTCTTTTGGTTTCAAAACAGCTGTAACCTCCTCCAAGAGACCTTCTCTGATCAGACACCTATCTTCCCCCTTATCTAAGTTAGTCCGCTAGTTATACTCTCTCCTCAGATTCTGTACTTTTCCTTGGCATTTATCACGGTTAACAAACTGCTTTTTAAAAAAATTTGTGTGTATGTGTTTGACATCTGTCTCCTTTTCCAAACTGTGTACTGCAGGAAGGCAAGATTGTGTTTGTTTTGCTATGTTATACCTTCAGCACTTAATTTGGTGCCTGGAACACAGGATATTCTGACTCAATAAATGTTTACTGAATAAATAGAGGCATGAAAGAATAGAATTGATCTGTGTGTCCCTAGCACCTAGTACAGAGTCCAGTGTATTTAATGGACGAAAAAATAGTTGACAACTAAAAGTGAGTTAATGAACAAATGATCCATACAACGTATTTTCTTATCAAAAGTAGAAACCTACTCTCACACACGTCACGCAGTGACCTCTGTTCATTTGCCTTCCAAGTGCCTTCATTCTACTCAACAGAGCCAACTCATTGAGCTACAGTGGGGGGAGAAAATCTACCTAATTGCTTTGTCCATAGAACTCCAAAGCATCAAAATGAAAAATGAGTAATGGAGCCATTCCTCCTTATGTCTTACATCTTTGATATAGGTAATTTAAAAATATTGACTACATTTCTCTTCTCTTTCCTCTAATGGAGGAAACCATTAGAGACGTTACCTTCAAGGGAATTACTTTGGCTCTTAAAATATATAAACTGAACAGGCAAACTCAAGGGGATCGCTATCTATAGATGTGCAGAATTCCATCTCCCTTTTGCAAGCCATTCAAACCCAGAAGTGTGTTTTGATGTTCTGACAGAAGCATCCATAATAACCAACTTTAAACTCCTTTCTGCCACTTTTGTACCCATAAGCATATGACAGAAGTGCATGGTGATGCTTGTTCTATTTATTAGAAAACATATTATGGCTTGAAAACTCTTTTGACTACCAGCCCTCTGATGTGAGAAAAGTAAGTGGCAAAGAGTTTTCTATCATCTTACTCCCATGTGCTAGATAGCTTAATAAGGATAATTGAACATTATATGACTAAGTGTTTGAAGCAAATATCCAGACACATCTCTGAAATAGGTCAATCTAACATTTCCTGTGTTATTTTTATGACAAATATTTGTTCAGCATGAACAAAGAGGATCTGAATCTCTCTAGGTGAGTAATCCTTGTATCAGATGTTTTTTAAAATTATTTATTATTTTTTAATAAAAAAGTTTCCCCTTTTCTACCTCCCCTCTTTCCCTGGTAACCTCTAATCTACTTTCTATCTTGGTGAATTTGCTAGTTCTAATCACCTCTTATAGGTGATAGCATACAATATTTGTCCTTATGTGCCTTTCTTATTGCACTGAGCATAATGTCTTCAAGGTTCTTCCATATTTCAGCATGTTTCAGAATTTCACTCTTTCATATGGCCGAGTGCTATTCCATTGTTTATAAGTACCACACTTTGTTTATCCGTTCATTGGTTGATGGACACTTAAGTTGTTTCCACCTTTTGGCTGTTGTGACTAATGCTGCTATAAACATTGGTGATTGAGACTCTTGTTTTTATTTTCTTTAGATAAATACCTAAAAGTGGAATTTCTGGATCATATGGTAATTCTATATTCAACTTTTTGAAGAAAAGTTCCACAGTGGCTGCATAATTTTACATTCCATTTAAGTGTTCTCTTGACTGGGACTTGGAGGAAGACTCACAGCCATTTTTGCAAGTCTGAGAGCCACCCTTGGAGGTTACAATAAAGAGAGTAGAGGAGGAAATGAGAGTCCTCTTTCCCTTGTGCCAAGCTCATGATTGGAGGGCATGGGCTAAGACCTCCATTGTGGAAGGGGGTTGGATATGAAATTAGATGTATGCAGGAGCCCAGATAACTTAGGGCAGCAGCTTTCATGCTTCAGTAACCATAGTTAATGCCTCAGCAAGGCGGGCCTCTGAGGTAAGATGGCTTTCCCTTTATCTGAAAATACCCTCAGCTTCTGGACACTGTGTGAGGAAATACCCACTCTTTTCTCTGTATTCAATGAGCATGGACTTCCTTATATAAAGAGAATCGTTTTGGCCTTTCTGTTTTTTCCATCACAACTCCATTGGTAGGCTTCTCTTGGTAGAGTCCCTTATGTGGCAAAAAGAAAACAAAATAAGACAACAAATTGAGTTAAGCTAAGAGAAGCCAAGAGCTGAAAACGTTCTTTCTGCAGTCATGCTCACTGATTTCTTCAGCAATGGCTACCTGCCTTCTGAAAACTTGACAATTTTAAAATGTTGCTAAATTGCTTTGTGCATTTATTCCTCAAACCCTCAGTGAAGGCAGCACTGGCTTTCTGTCTCATAGCAACTCTTCTCAAGGTAATGGACCAAAAGTCATTTCCACTTGAAATCCAGTCCATCTAAAGGAATCATATGAGTTGGTTTTTACCTCTCTTTCCTCAGAATAATTCTAAGATCTCCTCTAGCCAGATTGTTAAATTTTCTGTATTTGTTTTTATTTCATTCCATTTTCCTTTCCTCATTGCCCTGAGAATTGAGCATTGCCCTCTCTAAAAGAAATGGGCTTAATGCTAGTTATTATATATTTTTTAATCATTTGCCTTGATAAATAGCTTATAATAGTTGAAGTACACTGACATAGAAAGCACAGAGTTTGATCCAGCGCTGACTAGGTTCACATGTTGACAGGTAGGCAGAGGGAAGATTGGGCAGGAGAGAGGTCATAGAGCCCATCTTTGCAGCTTTCAGGCTATCTGGATTTGTCCAACATAATCTTCAGAGGAAAGGACTCAAATTTGGGATTTGAAAAGCCAGAAACAAATGAGTCCTGAGTAATTTTTTTTCAGAACAGATAGACCTATTTTCAGTTCTTGACCAACCATTTAATATTGGGTTTTGCTACAATGATAGGAGTCTTAGTCTCGGTGTTTTAATGTCCTCCATTTCTGTGATTTTGTTTTCTTCTGTTTAAGTAGATGTCACCCTATGGAACTCACCTCCTCTGTGAACTGAATCACCTGCTATATCTTAAACTGAAGTTTGCTCCTCAGGACCAAAAATCTCTATTGCCTCCTTCTCCCACTTCTTATTCCTACTGAACCCATCCATTATCTTTGATACTGACTGCCTCCTATTCTTTTCTTTGATTATGAGCAGTTTTCTGATTTCATTCTCCTTCCAGGCCGTTATCTGTCACTGCAAAACCATCCTCTAGAATCTCTCCCTTCTTAATTTTTCCCATGTGTAAAGAACCAAACTCCTACTTTGGGCCACATCCACTGTCTACTTCTTTCACTTCCATCCCCGTACTACCCAACAGTAACAGAAAAGGTCAGGAAACTGTGTGGATCAGGCCATCACATTCCTGCTTCTCTTGCTCTCTAAACCGTTGATGTTATAGATCATTCTGTCCTTCTTGATACTTCACCATAATCTTGTGTCATCTCTCCTTCCTAGCTCATTACCACCTCTCCCATCACTTACTTTGTGCATCTTCTGAAGGTTCATCTTCTTAGGATGCATCCCCCAAGACGCTGTCTTTTCCTCTCTTTGCACTCAAGCACTAGCCCTTGGCAACTCCCAAATCTATACCTCCAGACCAAAAGTTTATCTGAGCTCCAGGTCCATAATTCTGTCAGGTCAACTTGATGTCCCACAACTATCTTAACTTCTCTTCCACATTAAGGGTTCCCTATTCTGCAATACCTTAATGCCTAGTTCTTTTTCTCTTTATACCACTGATTATGACTTAATTATTTCTTTACTTTGTCTTTTTTTTTATTGTCTGACCCTCACCCCTGAATAAATGGTTAGTTTCTCTGATACAGGCCCATGATGGCCTTGCTTATCATTATATTCCTGTCACCCAACATGGGCACATAGTTGATACTCAATTAATTAATTGACTGTAGAACAATGATAAAGAGCAGTGTTGGCAAACAGCAGATCATAGGCCAAATCTGTTCAACTGGTGATTCATAAATAAATTTTTACTGGAACACAACCATGCTCATTCATTACATATGGTTAATGGTTGTTTTTAAACTAAAAATATTGGAGTTGAATAGATGCAACAGAGATGGAATGGCCCAAAAAACCTGAAATACTTACTATCTGGTCTTTTACAGAAAAGGTTACCAGAGTACAGAGGAAAAGTATTCACCCAAGGGAGAAAAGGGTAAAGCATGTTAGGCTGTCAGAAAGTCTTCCTGGAAAAGGTGAAACCTAGGTAAGCCTGAATGGATGCAACTAGGAAACCGCAGATTGGGATTGTGGAGAGGGCGAATGATTCAATCAGACAGCTCAAAAATATGCATTTGTTTAGAATTATTCTGGGGCATAAATTACAAGCAGGCAGCAAGAAACATACCTGAAGAGATGGGCAGGGGCCACATTGCTGAGAATGTTTTAATGAGCCTGGGCCTTATCCAATCCTGGGACCCCAACACATGTTATAGATGTTTCCCATATCCTGAAGTCCCCAGCCTCTGTCTATCTTGACATATTCTCTAAAAATAATCTCACTTCCCATTTGCTGAAAAATTTGAGGTGTTACTATTTCTAATCATCAGTGTGCTGGTTTGAAAGAATTTACGTACCCTAGAAAAGCCATATTTTAATCCTGATTCAATCTTGCGGAAGCAGCTGTTTCTTTTAATCCCTATTCAGCACTATAGTTGGAAATTTGATTAGTTATCTCCACAGAGATGATGCGCCACCCATTCCAGGTGGGTCTTGATTAATTTACTGGACTCCTTTAAAAAATGAAACATTTTGGAGAGAGTCCCTTCAGAATGACAAGATAGCCCTGAGAACTAGCAGAACCCATGCAGCCAGAGACCTCTGGAGATGAAGAAAGAAAATGCCCCCAGGGGAGCTTCATGAAAGAAGCCTGAAAAGAAAGCTAGCAGATGTTGCCTTGTTCACCATGTGCTTTTCCAGTTGAGAGAAACCCTGAACTTCATCAACCTTTCTTGAGTGAAGGTAACCCTTGTTTATGCCTTAATTTGGATATTTTTATAGACCTGCTTTAATCTGGACATTCTTACAGCCTTAAAACTGTAAACTTACAATGAAACAAATTCCCCTTTTTAAAAGCCATTCCGTTTCAGGTATATTGCTTTCTAGCAGCTAGAAAACGAGAACAATCAGCTTTTCAGAATTTCTGTTTTCACACTGTTTGTTCTATTATCCTTGATTTAGGCAAAAACATTTCTCATATGTTGAGTTTGACTCCATCCTCATCTATTTTTTATATCCTGTTCTCCTTCCCTTCCCACCCCCCCCCGCCTCCTTCCCTTTACTCTGTCCCATTCTGCCACTTTGTCCACCTTGACCTTCAGCATCTTACTCTCCCCTGACTGCCCCCGTTCTGAGCATTCCTCTTCTTGACTGGCCCCATCTTCTTCTACCATGATGGACATGTCCTTGTTTCCCCAGTTCTCCCCTGTCTCTCCACTGTCCCTGGATGAGCTCACTCCCTTTCCCAGTTTCAACTGTCATCTCTCTTCAAATAATCCAAAGTCTAAATTTCCAGCCATTTCCGTTCTCTGTTAAGGTTAGTGTAAATTGGTATAATCTTTTTGGAGGGCATTTTGGCAATGCTTACAAAATTTAAGTATTTCTACTTTTGATGCTGTTATTGTTTGTCTAAGAATTTTTTTGGTACATGTATTTATGAGTGCAGAAAATATATGTATAAAAACAGTACTTGCACATTGTTTATGAGATCCCCAAATTGGAAACAATATAAATGCCTAAAATAGGAAGGCACTTAAATAAATACGAATTAGTGGAACACTGAACATCCATTTAAAAAGTAAGGCCTATTTTTAATGTGCTGATTTGAAAAGATGTACACTGTAAGTGGAAAAAATTGTCAAAATTGATGTATTTAATCTTGTTCCCTCCCAAGTTTCAGACTCATATGTTCCATTTCTTGCTTTGACATCTCCACTTAGAGGGCCCTGTAAAATTTTAAACTCTATATTCTTTAAAGGAAGTTATCTTCTACTGTCAAATGAGAAATTCTCTGAATTCCCCTATTTCTGCTACTGATACCATCATCATCTCAGTCATTCTGGCATTCAACTTCGGAATAGTCTTTAACCCCTTCCTTTCCTTGCCCAACACTGTGGATCATTCATCAAAGTCCTTTGATTCCTCCTTTGCAAAGAATTTTGAAAACATTCCTTATTTCTCTTAATAATCATCATCACTGTCTTGTGTTGCTTTCTCAGGACTGCTGTCTCTTCCAAGAGTCTTCTCTTCTCTCCCTGACTGTTTGTCTGCACACTGATGCCAAATTAATCGTGTTAGTTTGCAAGTTGCCAGAATGCGATATACCAGAACTAGAACAATTTTTAACAAGGGGAATTTAATAAGTTACAAGTTCACAGTTCTAAGGATGTGAAAGTGTACAAATTAAGGCACCAACAAGAGGTTACCTTCACTCAACAAAGGCCAATTGGTCAGGAACATCTCATTCAGCTGGGTAGTCATGTGGCCGGCATCTGCTTGTCCCTTTCTCCTGGGCTCACTTGTTTTCAGTTTCTGTCTGTGTGGGGTTCCTTACTGTGCTTCTCCAGGGCTGGCTTTCATCTCTTGGCTTCCCTTGGCTCTCTCCAGGTTCAAGCTTGCTTAATATCTCATGGTGACATCTGCTGGGCTCTAAGTACCTCCAAACATCTATGTCTCTATACGCTGAAGCAACTGTTCTCCAAGTGTCCACATCTGCTCTATCAGCTCTGTGACTTCTGTTGTTTATGACTCTGTCTAAAACAGTTCCTCTTTTAAAGGAATTTAAAAGGATTTAAATTATTTAAAGGATTCAAATAAACAAGTGAAGACCCAACTGGAATGGGTGGAGTCATGTCTCCACCTAGTCAAAGGTCACACCCATAATTGGGTGTATCACATCTCCATGGAGATTACCTAAAACTTCTACATGCAATATTGAATCAGGATTAAAAGAATTGATTGCTCCCACAAGACTGGATCAGGATTAAAACGTGGCTTTTCTAGGGCACATACTGCTTTCAAACCAGCTCATTAATCATACCAAAATATTTATTTGATGATGTCACCCACTGATAAGCTTTTAATGGTCTTACCTTACATATTATCTTACGTAGTGTCTCTAAGGCTCTTATTAACAACTCTTCACAGGTTAGACTCTTTCATTCCAAGTTTATCTCCTTACAAGTACCAAACTTTTTCAGCTGGATTAATCATACAAAGCATCTTCTCTGACCATGATGGAATAAAGCTGAAAATTAACAACACATGGAAAATTGGAAAATGCATGCATATATTGAATTAAATAACACCCTCTTAAACAATTAAAGGATCAAAGAAAAATTTGCAAGGAAAGTCAGTAAATATGTTGAGAAGAATGAAAACAAGAACACAACATATCAAAATTTACGGGATGCACAAAGGCAGTGCTGAGAGGGAAATTTATAGCCCTAAATGCTTACATTAAAAAAAGAGCTAATGAGGGTACACAGGTGGTTCAGTGGTAGAATGCTCGCCTTTCATGCAGGAGACCCAGGTTTGATTTCCAGACCATGCACTCCCCCAAAAAAAACCTGATGAAAGATCTAACTGCACAGTTGGAGGGACAAAAGAAAAATAGCAAACTTACCATAATAAAAGCAAAAAGAAAGAAAAAACAAAGATTAGAGTAGAAATATTGATACTGAGAATTAAAAAATGGAGATAATTAACAAAGCAAAAAGTTGGTTCTTCAAAAAGATGATTAAAATTGGCAAACCTTTAGCTAGACTTAGGTAGAAAAAAGAAAGAGGGTGCAAATAAATAAAATCTGAAATGAGGGGGGTATTACTACTGACCCAAGAGGAATAAAAAGGATCACAAGAGAATTCCTTGTATGTTCCAAAATTATACAACCTAGATGAAATGGGCAATGCCCTATAAAAACATGAACAACATACACTAACTCTAGAAGATAGAGAAGACCTCAACAGACCAATTACAATGAAAGAGATGGAATCAGTCATCCAAAACCTCCCGACAAAGAGAAGCCCAGGAATGGATGGCTTCACAGGTGAATTCTACTAGTCATTCCAAGAAAAACTAATATCAATCATGCTCAAACTCTTTCAAGAAAGTGAAGAGAAGGGAAACCACCTAACTCATTCTATGGGGTCAACATCACCCTAAAACAAAGGCAAATAAAGATACAAGAAAAAAATGAAAAAACCAATTTCTCTTATGAATATAGATGTGAAAATCTTGAGCAAAATACTCATGACTCTAATCCACCAGCACATCAAAAGAGTTATACACCAAGAACAAGTGGGATTTATCCAAAGTATGCAACGGTGATTCAACATAAGAAAACCAATTAATGTAATAAACCACATCAGCAAAATGAAGGGTAAAATCACACCATCATCTCAATTGTTGCAGAAAAGGCATTTCACAAAATCCAGCACCCTTTCTGGATAAAAACACTTAGAACACTGTTAGTAGAAGGAAACCGCCTCATAATGATAAAGGGAAACTAGGACAAATCCACAGCTAACATCATCCTCAATGGTGAAAGACTGAAAGCTTTCCCTCTAAGATTTGAAACACGACAAGGATGCCCACTGTCACCACTGTTATTCAACATAATAGTAGAAGTTCTAGCCAAAGCAAATATCAAGAAAAGGAAATAAAAGTCATCCAAATTAGGAAGGAAGAAGTAAAACTTTCACTATTGTCAAGTGACATGATCCTATATAGAAAGTGCCTCCAAAATTAACAAAGCTACTAGAGCTAGTATTTAGCAAAGTGACAGGTACAAGATCAACATGCCAAACTCAGTAGTGTTTCTATATACCAGTAATGAGCAAGCTTAGGAGTAATCAAGGAAAAAAAAATCTATTTACAACAGCAACTAAAAGAAACAAATTTAACCAAGGATGTGAATGACTTGTACAAAGAAAGCTACAAAACATTGCTAAAAGAAATCAAAGCAGACCTAAATAAATAAATGGAAAAACAGTCCATGTTCATGGATTGGAAGAGTAAATATTGTTAATATATTTGTGCTGGTTTGAAACTGTTTTGTACCCCAGAAAAACCATGTTCTTTAATCCTCATTCCATGTAATTGGGTGGGATCTTTTGACTAAGTTGTTTCCATGGAGATGTGACCCACCCAATAGTGGGTGTAACATTTTGATTAGGTGGTTTCCATGGAGATTTGTCTCCACCCATTCAAGGTGGGGGCTTACTGGAGCCCTTTTAGAGGAAACTATGAGAAAGACAGAAAAGGACACAGAAACTCAGGGAAGAAAAGCCACAGATGGAGCAGCCAGAAGCTGAAAGCAACTAAACCTGGGAAAGAAAGACCAGCCCGCACAGCTATGGGCTTTTCAATAACAGAAGAGTCCCAGATTGCAGGACCACCGATGATACCTTACTTGAACACTCTCACAGCCTCAAAACTGTATGCATGTGTGTCTATGTTTACAAAGATTGCTTTCCTTCTCTTGACCAAGCTGCCAGCCTTGCGTACTGCTAAACCACTCCCTACCCCATCCTGGCTACCTTGAAACTGATCTTGAAGCTGTGGCACTGCAAGAAAAAAAACAAAAGACAGCTTTGAACACTAACTATTCTATATATAAAATGTGCCCCCAATTTCCTGCCCTGGCTGCCTGGGTGCCTGAGATGCCTTAAATGGGCAGTTCCATTGCTCCTTACTTCTCTCTTCCAGCCTTGCTGATTAGGGGTGGCTTTATTACTCCTAAGGAAAATATTCTAAACCAAGTAGTCCTAATTACGACCTCAGTAAAACCCTCACCCACCTCAGCAGTCAACCCCCTTATCCAGAGCTTTTCCTCTGACCACTCCCGGACATTTAAAAGCTTGCCATCTTTCATTTCCATGGAGTTGCTTCTATTATCTCTCCCCTGGTATAGCAGCCCCTGTGAATAAAGTCATCCTTGTCTGTTTTTTTTGTTTTGTTTTTTTAAAAAAGAGGGAACCATTTTGGAAAATGCTTCAGAGCAGACAAAGGTCTCCATAGACCTTTGGAGATGAAAGAAAATGCCCCTGGGGAAGATGTTTGAAATGAGAAGCCAGAGACCCCAGCAGATGCCAACTACATGACTTCCCAGCTGACAGAAGTGTTGTGGACATGTCAACCTTTCCTGAATCAAGGTATCTTTCCTTAGATGCCTTTTTTTTTGGACATTTTATATCCTTAGAACTGTAAACTTGCAACTTAATAATTCCTTTCTTAAGAGCCACTCCATTTCTGGTATATTGCATTCTGGCAGCCCTAACAAACCAAAACAATGTCAACTCTAACCAAAATTATTTGTAGATTAAATGTGATCTCCATAAAAATTCCAACAGCTTATCTTGCAGAAATAGAAAAGCCAATTATCAAATGTATCTAGAAGTGTAAGATACCCTGGATAGCCATAAACATCTTCAAAAGAAGAACGAAGTTGGAGGACTCACATTTCCTGACTTTAAAGCTTATCACAAAGCTACAGTAGTTAAAACAGTATGGTACTAGCATGAGGATAAACATATCAATCAATTGAATAGAACTGAGTGTTCAGAAATAGGTCCTCACATGTATGGCCAATTGATTTTTAACAAGACTACCAAATCCACTCAATTGGAAAAGAACAGTCTTTTCAACATGGTACTGAGATAACTGGTTATCCATATTCAAAAGAATGAAAACCACTATCTAACACCACAAACAGAAATTAACTCAAAATGGATCAAAGACCTAAATATAAGAACCAGAACATAAAAACTTCTAGAATAAAATGTAGGGAAGCATCTTCAGGATCTTGTGTTAGGCAATGGCTTCTTAGGCTTTACACCCAAAGCATAAGCAATGAAAGAAAAAAATAAATAAATTGGACCCCTTCAAAATTAAAAATTTTTGTCCATTGAAGGACTTCATCAAAAAAGTGAAAAAACAACCTACTCAATGGGAGAAATATTTGGAAACCACCAATTCAATAAAGATTTAATGTCTAGAATATATAAAGAAATTCTACAACTCAACAATAAAAAGACAAGGAACTCAATTTAAAAATAGGCAAAAGACTTAAATAGATTTTTTTTCAAAGAGGGTATACAAATGGCTGAAAAGCACATGAAATGATGCTCAATATCACTAGCTATTAGGCAAATAGAAATCAAAGCCAAATATCATTTCACATGACTAAATGGCTACTATTAAGAAAATGGAAAATTACAAGTGTTTGAGAGGATGTGTAGAAATAGGAACACTCATTCATTGCTGGTGGAAGTGTAAAACAGTGCCACTAATGTGAAAGATAGTTTGGCAGTTCCTTAGGAAACTAAATATAGAATTACCACATAGCCCAGCAACCTTACTACTAGGTTACTAGATAACCCTGTGACCCTGTTCTTTTATACATAAAAGAATTGAAAGGAAGGACTCAACCATAATATTTGCACACAGATGTTCATGATGGCATTATTCACAATTGCCAAATATGGAAGCAACCCAAGTGTCCATGAACCAATAAATGGATAAACAAAATGTGTTATATACATACAGTGGAATATTATTCAGCCATAAGAAGGAATGAAGTCCTGATTGTATGCTACAACCTGGGTGAAACTTGAAGACATTATGCTGAGTGAAATAAGCTACACCAAAAAAGCAAATATTGTATGATCCCACTGATATGAACTAAATATAATAAGCAAACTCATAGAATTAGAATCTAGAATATAGGTTAACAGGGAATAATTTGGGAGTAGAGAATAAGGAGTTGATGCTTAATTTGTCCAGAATTTCTATTCAGGTTGATTGTAAAGATTTGGAAATGGATGGTAGTGATGGTAGCACATTATTGAATGAGTAATTAATTGTGCTGAATTATGTATGTGAGTGTGGTTGAAAGGGAAAGCTTAGCATCATGTATGTCACTAGATTGAAAGTTAGAAGATAAAACATGAGACTGTATAACACAGTGAACCCTGTTGCAGATGATGGACTAGGGCTAATTGTACAAGTATAAGAATGTTCTTTCATGAATTATAAGAAATGCATAACACTAATACAAAGTATTAATAGTAGTGTGGTATATGGGGAAAATACATCTAATATTACTACAGACTATAGCTAATAGTACTATTTTAATATTCTTTCATCAGTTGTAACAAAGGTACCACATTAATGCAAAATGCCAACAGTAGGAGGTATATGGGAGTGCTGTATTTTTTATATGATTTATTTAAACCTATAAGTTCTCTAATTAAAAATTAATAATTTTTTAAAAGGTAAGGAGATTTCTCTAAATTAAAAGAGACATACAGCTGATTATATTATATGTACTGTGTTTGGATACTCATTAGAATAAAAAGCTATAAAACACTGAGACACAATTGAGATTTGAAATATAGATAATATTAACCATATTGTGGAGGTAACTTCATTTTCTTTTATAATATTACAGGAATCTGGTAGATAAATGTCCTTATTATTAAGAGTCACACTGAAATAAAAACAAGCAAGTTTCATCTGCTTGTAACCACACCCAAAGTCCTTTCCTGGACTTAATTCCTTGCCCCTGCCTCTACCTTGGGAATTATTGATGACCCCTTCAGCTTATTTGAAACAATGGGCTTGAGTAGGGGGTATTTGAAACAATAGGCATGACCTGATCTTTGCCACAAGAATGAGTTTCTTTGTAAACTGAAAAGTCTTCCTGATACTCAAAAAGAATATGCTCAAGTCCATCTTCAATTTTATCTCTTAATATTTTGTGACCAGAAGCGGTTGGCCTTACCAATGTATAAGGTCTTTCCTCTTCGATTTTCTTTCATTCCTTTCCACCTCTGCTTGAAAAGGATTTCATTCTTATTTGAGCTCACCTCTTTCTTATAATACCTTTCCAAAGGCAAGCTATGGTATCCACGACACTGGCTATGAAAACCTGTCCCCGGGTGCCTGGTCTGCCTTCCAAGTTATTTCAGAATGCAGTTGTACGGAGCTCTCCAGCCATCCAGCTTGCTGTGTCTGCTTCCTTGATGCCTGACACCAGGGTGCTGGGCATTTTGTATGGCAATACTTCAATTCTAGTCCCAATTTTTGTATTAATCCATATGTAAGTTCACTGTGGCAACAACTCCCAAATCCCAATTATTTCCTCTTCAACTTATGGTTCAACATGGATTATTCTTTCTATTCTATATGCTCATTCAGGTATAGAGAATTTAAATAATGGTTCAAGGTCACTTGTAAATAGTGGCATCAGGATTTGAACGCAGGTTGTCTGACTGTGGTCTTAACCACTGACCTCTCAAGTTATCCACTATGCAATGCAGCCACTCAAATTTTGCATCTTTCAAGATATATCGCTTGTCCATCTTCAGCATTTTCTTCCACACTTAAGATAGTATATGTGTAGAGGGGTTTTGCAGCTTTGAAGATACAGAAGAGCTTTGCTAAAATTCAGTGTATGACTATAGAATTTAAAGAGCATATTGACTTGTCACGTTTTTTTTCCTAATTGTTTTGCACTTTTTTAAGGACAGCTAAAGTAAATACATGTCTTATGTTGACCTCCCTGGTTTTGAGTTTCCATTTACCAAATCCTTTTACACAGACAGGATACAAAGTAACTTTACATCTCTTAAGAGATATTCTTAAAAGTAAACAAGTGCAGTTATGGTCTGAACACCTTCCTCAGAGCTCTGTATTTCCCATGTGGAGTTATAGGTACCAGGATTTCTGAAAAATAGGCTTTAATTTCTATAGCAAAGAAGCTTCCAGGACATGCCATGTGTAAATGCTCCTTCAAGTCCTGTTCTTTTCACCATAATTTAAGATAAACATACTTCATTTGAAGAAGATACGAAGTAGAGCAAGTTCCCCCACTAGGGAATTGAAAACCAGTCTGGTAGGTAATGCTCAGTAAATCCCAGAGTGATTTCAATAGTGAATAAAAAAGTATTTGCAAAGTTCCTGTGCTGATTTGAATCTATAGTGGACCCCGGAAAAATCATGTCCTTTAATCCTCATTCAATATTGCTAAGTGGGAGCATTTTGACTGTTCCCTTGGAGATGTGACCCATTCAATTGTGGGTGGTAACTTTTGATTAGATGATTCCCACGGAGCTGTGTCTCCACCCATTGAAGGTGGAGTTGCTTATTGGAATCCTTTAAAAGAGGAAACATTTTGGGAGAATCCCTTTTGGTAAAGCCACCAGAAAGCCACCAGATGCCGCCATGTTCACCATGTGCCCTTCCAGCTGAGAGAGAAACATTGAACATCATTGGCCTTCTTGAACCAAGGTATCTTTCTCTGGATGCCTTTGATTGAAAATTTACATAGACTTGTTTTAATTGGGACATTTTCTTGGCCTTAGAACTGTAAACTAGCAACTTATTAATTTCCCCTTTTAAAACCATTCCATTTCTGGTATATTACATTCTGGCAGCTAGCAAACTAGAACAGTCCCCTTGGGGAAATGGTGAGAAAGGGGGAAAATTCACCTTCCCCAAGTGGAGAATTCCTGATATTCTCACAAGCAGTGGAGACAAACAAAGCAATAAGCTGAGCCCTCAATCTTGGGGTTTGTTCATATGAAACTTAACCCCACAAAGGACAGGCAAAGCCTACTTAAAATTAGGCCTCAGAGTCACACCCAAGAAAACCTCTTTTGTTGCTCAGATGTGGCTTCTCTCAGCCAACATGACAAGCAAACTCACTGCCCTCCCCCTTTCTACGTGGGACATGACTCCCAGGGGTGTGGACCTTCCTGGCAATGTGGGACAGAAATCCTAGAATGAGCTGGGACTCAGCATTAAGGGATTGAGAAAACCTTCTTGACCAAAAGGGGGAAGAGGGAAATGAGACAAAATAAAGTGTCAATGGCTGAGAGACAGAGTCAAGAGGTTATCCTGGAGGTTATTCTTATGCATTATAGAGATATCACCTTTTTAGTTAAGGTATAGTGGAAAGGCTGAAGCGAACTGCCTGAAACTGTAGAGCTGTGTTCCAGTAGTCATGTTTCTTGAAGATGATTGTATAATGATATAGCTTTCTCAATATGACTGTGTGATTGTGAAAACCTTGTGTCTGATGCTTCTTTTATCTATCTTATCGACAGATGAGTAAAACATATAGATTAAAAATAAATAAATAATAGGGCAACAAATGTTAAAATAAATTTAGTAAGTTGAAATGCTGGTGATCAGTGAACGGGAGGGGGAGGGGATGTGGTATGTACGAATTTTTTTTCTTTTTATTTCTTTTTCTGGATTGATGCAAATGTTCTGAGAGGTGATCGTGGTGAAGAATATACAACTACAGGATGATATTGTGAGTTATTGATTATACACCAAGAATGGAATGATTGTATGGTAAGAATGTTCGTGTTTGTATGTTGTTATGTTTAAAAAATATTAAAAAAATAAAATAAAGTAACATAATTACTAACTTTGCTTATTTTAAGCCCCGCAAAAAAAGAAAAGAAAAGAAAAACAGTCTGGTGGACTTCGTGAAGAAGTTCATCTTTGCAGGCTGCCCCGTTTCACAGTGGAAGTCAGAGGCTGCTCTGCTTGCTACACTACTTTTGATCTATGCCTGAAACTGTGCTCCCTTTAAAATTAAACCTCCCCCTGCCCCATAGCCCACGTGCTTCTAAGGCTCTGGAATACCTCATGGACTAAGACTGATCCTGCCTTCTTATAGAGGTGTTACCTCCTGACTCTTAGTAATCACCCCATTTCTGATGCTGTCGGTTTACCCATTCCCTCTGAAGTGGATTAAATACTCTATTCTGATTTGCCCTTGAAGTTGGTATAGAATATGATGACAGGACTTTGACAGTGAAGCCCTGACCACAATGTATCATAGCCTCAGTAGACAGATGAACGGTTCCTTTGTGTTGGGTAGATGGCAAGTGCCTGTGCATTCTCCAAAGTCCACCTAGGTCTTGGCCTGACAAGTTACCTGCACACTAGCTCACGTGGCAAGCTTTGTGACCTTGAGATAATCATGTCGTAGGCCCACATATCCCTTGTAATCATCCAGTCGTTTGGATTCTGACAACATTCTAATGACTTACCAAAAGCATCACAGGGCTTTCAAAGTATGTACTTGTAAATTTTTAAGTGGATGAATAATGGATTCTCTGTGGATGGGCTGAGGTGATGAGACCAAGTGAGTTTTTCCCACTGAAAGGGATAATGAGTTCACTGCTTCAAAAATGTGTAACTTCACCAAATAGTCCAGTAGTCCTCCAGGGTCAGACTTGTACCATCAAGCCAGGAAGCTCTTCTGCTCTCCCGTAGGTAGACTCCAGAGGACTCAATCATTATGTCGCTATGACTAGTAGTCAATCTGTGCCTCTCATGTGCCCTGAACAAAAACCACAGTGAGAGCTGAATTGAGAGTTCCAGAACCTGGCATCACTGAGAGCACAGGCTCCTGCCCCTCATGTGTGCTGAAGAGCAAGCAGTCTACAAGGAATAATCACTGGCTGGGAATTAATAGGATATCCATGAAAGGAGGCTGAGAGAATTACACTCTCTTGCTGGAAGAGTTAAGAACAAGCTCCTCTTGGGAAAACGTGGGTGACTATTCAAAAGGGACCAGAAGAAAAGAAAATTAAGATTCCACTTTCTCAGTTTCTGCACTGAACTTTTGCTCACAGCAGGTGAACAAACTCTGCCTCCCACACTGAAGGATCCCCCCTGCCGCTGTGCAGTCTGTTAAGTCAACAGAGACTTTATACTGAGAAAGGAACATTTCTCTATTTTGGCTATGAGTTGTTATTTTTAAAGCTTCATCCTCCAAGCATTTTCCCCTAGCCTTGTTTATTTTTTCACTAGAAAGAAAATGTGCTGCTTAAAAAAAAATAATTCAACTACATGACAAGAAAAACCCACTTCTAGAACGCTTTCCCCTCTTAGTGCCAACTAACTCTTCAGTGGGACTGCCCTCTCATTCCCCTATTGAACCAGATAGCTTTTAAAGTTTCCCTTCAGCTTCTAGAGATAGTCCATGTGTCCAGATTTCCACAGTCAAAGCAAAATGCACGGTCTCAAAACATTTTCTGGATTCTTCTGGTAAAAAGGCTGATTCCTCACAACATGTGTGTCTGTATGTCAATGTTTCTATAGCTGATCCGTAAAATAGCCCCTACTTTGGGCTGGGCACTTTTCTAAGCACTTTGCATTAAAACTCATTTGATTTTATGTAAAATATCAGGACCACTGCTTCAAGATTGATACAGGTTAAGTTTGGGGAGACTGCCCTAAGATGTAAAAGGTTTCTTTCTCTACTTTTTGTGGGGAAGGTGTCCTGTTGTATCACACCTGTCTTGTCATGGCCTGTTTTGACCCTTTTCTGGAACTCTTTTCCACAAGGTTGAAGCCTTTCTTCTCTGGGCCCTCCCGTCCAGCTCTAGGCCTGTGGTATAATAGGCCCCCAATAAATTGTGCCGAATAAATAAAAGTAGAGCAAAGAAGGAAGACAGAGAGTAAGAACATGTTATTGCTGGGATTTCTTCTCCTGGTGGGTGAGCAGTGTGGTTTGACTTAACGTTTTTGAATCTTAATTCCCTCACTTGGAAAGTAGGAATAATAATACTAACTTTGAAGGAAAGTTGTAAGAAGTAAATGAATGTATCAGAGTACCTAGCACACTTCAAGTCAGTGAGAAAAAGATGGTTTACTCCACAAACCAGTTAATAAAACTAATTAGCCAACTGGAAAAAATATTAAGCAGAATCCCTATCTTGCAGTCCACCCCAAAGTAAACCCCAAAGGATGGTTGTGCAACTCTATGAACATACTGCAATCCATCGAATTATACATTGTTAAAGGGGGAGTTATATGAATAAATGTAAATTTTTATAGGAATAAAAAATTATATCTGTAAAGTTTTTATAAAAGTACATCCCTGTGGTTCAGAGATTTAACCATTAAAGCATGGAACTGCACTAGGAGGAAACGTAAAATAATTTTTATATGTTATTGTTACGGGATAACGTTTACAAACAAAATAAACTATTCAAACGCCAAAAATAAAAGGTTTAGTAAATTTGTTTACCTAAAAATTTAATGTATTTCCAAAAGAAAATGCCAGAAACAAAATCAAAAGAAAAACCGACAACCCATGAGAAAAACATTAAAAACATATATGACAAAGTACTAATTACTATAAAATGTGTGCTCTTAAGAATCATATGAAAATGACCAATAATTCAAGGAAAAACAATAGGCAAAAGACAAGGGCAAGCAGCTCAGAGAAAGAGCTTATACCAAGGCATTTTCTTATTCCTGAAAGAACAAGCTTTCAGGAAGCCACATTTGAACTATCAAAATTAAAAATATTTAAATTCTCTAGCAATTCCACTTATTCCATACATATCTATATTTGTGCCTGATAAAAAAAAAAGGTACTTATTGCATAATTGTTTGTCACAGCAAAATACTTAGAAACAAACTAGTGGTATCTTAGTCAAGGTTCTCCAGAGAAACAGAATGAACAGGATATATGTTAAGAGATTTATTAGAAAGAACAGGGGACTGGCAATTCCAACCTCTGTAGGCAGACTGGAAACTCTGATACAAGTGATGTTGAAGCCCTAAGTTAGAATTCTCCGCGGGAAGATGGCTGGCTGAAAATTCCTGCAAAAGCCAATGCCTAAGTTGAGGCAAAAGTTCTTCTGACCTCTGAAACACTCAGTTCTGGGTTTTAGACGTCCAATTGATTGGATAAGGATACTGCCCACCTTGCTGAGGGTAATCTCCTTTGTTGATTGTAGATGCAAATCCCATCTCCAAAATATCTTCACAACAATAAGTGGGTCGATGTTTGACCAAACCATTGAATACCATAGTCTAGCCAAGTTGACACATGAAATCAACCATCACAAGTGGTTAAATAAAATATAGCATTTTGTTAGATGAAAAATTATATAGTTATTAAAAATAACAGCTGATGAAAGGCTCCAAGATATATTAGTTAAAAAATCAAGGTGGCAAATAATGTGTTTCGTGTTCAGGCTTTAAATATTTGTATATTCTACAATATATGTTTGCTCCTTCCTGACCCCCTCAAATGCATCAGGCTCCAAATTCAACTTAAGAAAAATTAAACGAATGAATTTTTTGTGTGTGTATTATCTCAGTTAGTTTTCATGATGATCCTATGGAAACTATGGAATGAAAATACCTTGTCATTTGAAAATATTACATGTTAAGAATCTTTGGCTTTGTTTAGTTAATAATTTTACCTCCTCATGTCAAATCCTTGATGCCAAAGCAGTGTGGTACAGAGAAAAGCCTAAAAGTCTAATGATGGTGTAGGACATCCTTCCTCATTCTGACTATGTCAGAATCTCAAATATAGTAGCAGATCAATAAGCATTTATTAGAAAACTCATTTACCCAAATTTTAGGCAGTTTTGAGTACTCATAGGTTAAATAACTCAATTTTATCATGACAGACTTTAGGATTAGGCAGTACATCCCTTCTAAGAGTTCAGAATGAAAATATTTTATTGACAGAAAATACATACAAAGATATGTATGTATCTTGGTCTTGCCTTCTAGAATTCAAATGAACATTTGTCCCATGGAAAGGAGGGTCTTCTTTGTTACAGATCTGGAGCCAGTAGAGTTTTATGATTATGAATCTTACCATGTCTTGTGGAAGCTTTTCTCTCCTTTAATACAATTTGTTGTTGTTGTTGTGCTTCCACAGAAATCAAGGGAAATGTGTAGAAGGCATGGTGGAGATCTTTGACATGCTGCTAGCTACATCATCTCGGTTCCGTATGATGAATCTCCAGGGAGAGGAGTTTGTGTGCCTCAAATCCATCATCTTGCTTAATTCTGGTGAGTAGATAACATGGGTGAATTGAATGCCAGGCTGCTGGAAGAAATATTTGTTATTTGTAAATCTCCACCAGATGCAATCTACAGGCCATAAAGGCAGAATGTCATAAACTGAAACGAACAGCGGACACATTTAACATAACTTATTGTCATTGTAAATTACTTATGGAGCTGGAACTGCACTGGTCAGATACCATGAATGAGAAATGAAAACCGGGCATTAGATCAAATGGCTTTCTTGCTGGAATATTTGCCTTCTTTCACATGTACAGGGGTTGTTTCCATTAAAATAGTATATGTATACAGACCTGTGCCTGTTGATAGCTCTGTACACATCAGAAAGTAAGTCAGCTGTCCCTGTGAAGAAATTGTGACCAATTCTAAGGGCTGAATCACAAGGAAAGAGGCATGTTTGAGACAGACCATGTTTCTGGCCCAAATTGATTAGATTAAAAATACAGTTGGTTGAGAGACAGAAAATCCTGTTTCTAAAACTAGGGGAAAAGAATGCAGTAAATTGGTCTAGCTGAAAGAGCATTTTTCAATTTGGTCTATGGAGTCTAATTCTACTGCCCCCTCCTATTTATTCATTTTAGAAAGCTAAGAGCGGCATCTGTTTTTTTGTAGTGAGGTTGGCTGTTGTATAAAGAGTCACTCCAGGTCACCCAGATGGAAACCGTGGCTCAGCCTAAAATAGCACCCTGACTTTTTACAGACTCCTCTGTGTTTGGACCTAAGCACTATCTGGACAGTCTGAGGAACCCATAGCTCAATAATCAATTGCAAACTTCACAGTGAACACCCTATCCTGAACCTCGGCCCGCCACCCCTGCTTCACACCCCATCCTGCATCTCATATTGAGATCATACTGATTTTGAAACCCTAGGTCTCAGATAGTTCCTTACACATTAAATACAATCTCAGTATTGGCCATATACATAGACATGCAGCCCACCAGGACTTCCTTCTCTTTTCAGATGGATTTGCCTCTTTCTGATGAATGCTGACCCCTTCCCACCCCTCCTAAGCTTCTCCAGCATGGAGACAAACAATTTGCCATTTCTCCTCCCCGCCACTGTTTGTAACATATATCATGTAATGCTTATCACAGTAATCACTCTCACTTATCAACCGATAAATGGAAATCTGTACTATGACACTAGACAAGGACTGAATCACAGAATGAAGTTGCATGAAAAATAACCCCATCTACACTAAGGAAGTGATTACCACTCCATTCAACTTTCTGGTCCCACTCACATGCATTGTGCTTTTCATTTTAGCCGTTTGTCCTGTACATAGAAGGGTCCAGGTCCCACAATAGTTCTTTATTAGAGGAGCGTTCTGGGAGCAGTGCCACTCGGCTGCACGGTGCCAGGTCCTGAGCCAGTTGTTCTGTGGCGGCAGGCTGGCACACGCTGGCAGGTCCATGTAGGCGACCTGCTAACTTCGGAGAAATCAGGGCCTATCAAGTGTTGGGACTTTGTTCCCACTTTAACCAGGAAATGATACCCTCTTTGGAAAGTGAAATTATCCAGGAGTTGCATAATCAACACAAATGGATGCTCTGAGTTGGAGGATCCAAGATATTTCCTTTAGATCCATATAGCATTTTCCAGCTTACTGTTCTGTTAATGATATAGGGTATTTCTTCAATATTACCCATAAAAGGCAAGACTTCTGCCATCGAAATATTGGATTCTTAAACCCAGGTTTTTTAAAGTGAAGGTGGAGGGAATCCTTTTAGCCTTCACACACTTAAAAATTGCTCACTAAAAGTTGGCATCATAACCTCAGAACTGCTATTTCTCACTGCAGGGCTTGGCTTTCTTTCCTCTGACCCCTTCTCACACCAGTAAAATTTTTCTGCCCTGTCTTGCTTCTTCATGTTTCTCTTAGGAGCTTCTGGAAGCTTTCTTGCTCTTGAGGGGTTGGAACACATTCTTTTGTAAATATATGCACTCTATCCTGACTTTGTTTATGGTGTTTTCTTTTTATTAAGAGATACCGAGGCGACAGACCACTTGCCTTTTCCATCAAGGACAGCACTGCTGGTTCTTAAGATCAGTAACAAAATAGAAACCATCTCTCAACCCTGTAAAAAATGAAACAGATCTTTTCACTACAAAAGTGTTTCAGAAAAACAGATGTACTGCAGAGCACAGCTCCCGGTGTGTCCAATTCTTCCAGAAAATCAAAATCAAACCGGATAATACCCTGGAGCACAAAGATAGAGGAGTGGGAACCTTCTTCTGAGAAAAAATTTCTGGGAAGGTTACCATAATCAACAATATTCTCCACCCCCCCACCCCACCCCACCCCCCCCCCCCGACAATCAGAGATAAGAGCTTTTTTAAAAGCCCAACAAAGATCTGGGTCAACTTTTTGCCTATCATAAGACAAATGACGAAATGACTGCTAGACTAGGAATCTCTGGCAGAATCCTAAATGGAAATGATTCAGGAATCCTGAGCTAGAAGATGCTCTTCTGATCCTTGGGGAAATAAGACTTCAGTGGGCAGAAGCACCTTAGTTCTGTGTGGTGCCCCTGCAGTCAGGGTTGGGGGAGGCTCTGCCCTGCCTTTGGGGCAGAGACACAATGGGAGCCAAAAGGTTATGGTGAGGTCCTGCTAGAAATGTCTTTCTGGAAGCCTTGAGAGGGTCTTCTACATGCTAAAATTTCCGTGGGAAGCCCTCTTCACAGCTGTTGGGAGTGGAAGTATTCTCATCATTTCTGCCCATTTAGGATACTTTTACTGTACTTGCCTAGAATCAACCATAGAGCAAACACTGTTTTTCCATTCCACACCAAAGGACAGAGGCATCCCAGGTAATCCAAAGATGCCTTAAAACCAAATGTCAGATTCAAGGCATTCTGAGAACTAGCTGAACAGAGTTCAAGAGTTGAATAAATAAGAACAGAACAGATGAGCTCAGAGGAAAGACCTGTGAGGAGCAGCAAAGGGTAAGAACAGGGAGCTGGAGCTACAGAAAGGGGCCAGAAAGGAGGCTCTGTGCCTCTTCCTAGTTCTTTCTACCCAATGTGATTTCAACTCTTCTTTATGATGTTTTTCACATTTGTAATTCTTCCAGATCTCACCTAGTTCAGGAAATCTCGCTATTATCCCAATCCATAGTGAATTTCCCTTCCCAAGTCTGTTTTCATTCATAGCACCAGTATCACACACTCTAGCATTTGGTTAGTTGGTTGACTGACTTCATGCATTTATTCATTCAATACTGAGTTTCTACTACGAACCCTGTACCAAATGTATGAAAATGAATGTCACAATTTCTTACATTAACTTGAATTTTCTTTGGTTTTAAAAATGTTTGTAGGTCCTAATGTCTCTATAAGTTAGTTATACTTCTTTTGTGTTCTTCATGGTCTCTTGCCTGTGGGCAGACAGCAGATATTGTGTCACTCAGTCACTTAATAGATGCTTATTTAGAGGACATGGGAAGGTCCCCACTTTTTCCATGGTGCTCCTTTCTTTCTGAAACATGACCTCCTTTTGAGTATGTGAAAGAGTTAGATAACATCAACCTTTTAAATGGGAACCCAGTACCTATCTCCTCCAGTTATTGTGAAATAAAGGAGGGAAATGTGTATAAAGCATCTAATTCAGTTCATGAAACATAAGGACACCCTCAATCAATCACAGCTATCATCAACACTGAGAATCTGTGACTTAAATTGCATCCTTTATTCCTTTCCTTGATATAATTAACAATTTTACCCAAGCTAGGCTAAAAAATAAACAACCAAATGTAGGGACTCCGAAGAAATAAAACAATAGAGACTGTGACTATGAGTGTTTCCCTAAGACTTTGTCAGTTGTGTTACTTAATTGTTATTAAATGTATGCTAACTAATTGTGTTTAGAAAAATTTAGAGCAACAATTATTTCCTGGTTAGTAATTGATTAAAATGTAACCTTTAATATTGGTAGACCTTGTTGGAAATTCTGTGGCAAATCCCTGCGGAGTCATCACATTTTCATTCTTCAGTTGGCTATTTCTTCTCCCCGACAGCCCTGCAACATATACCATCTTCATACCTCTTCACTAGCCACCCCAATCAGAATACTACCATTTTAGTGAGTATTTTCCAAGGCTTAACAAAATTCACCTGTCAAAGCTTAACATGTAAAACTCTATAATCTCTAATAAAATATTTGGTTTGGCCTTCAAATTCAATTTAATGACTATTTCTATCCCATTGTTGGACTTCTTTCTGACCATGATTCTTTACATCAATTCCAAAGAGCCTCACACTTCAATTCCTGGTCATCTTATCCTACTTGTCTCCTGTAGACCTTGTCAGACTACTGACTGAGCTCCTTTGCCCTCTTTGTTTATCAGTTGTCCCTCTCTCATCTCCTGACCTGCAGTCAACCCCAGTTATCCAGAAAACATCCCTGTGCTTGCTGGCAGGGGTGGGGGCTGGTCACCTTCAGTAGACCCTCTTGTTGTGCCTGGAATGTCCCCTGCTATTGAAATGTTGTAATCCTGATCACCTGGTCATGCAAAACTGATCTTCAGACAAACTTTTCTTTTTCATTTGATGGGGTAGCAAAAGGAGTGAAGAGTCCAAAATCATTGTGACTTAAGGACCTGAGATGAAAACCTGAGGGAAACAAGATGCTAGAAAGAAACACGCCAGCATCTCAAAAGTTTGAACCCTGTGATTCCAACAAAGCAATATGGAATATCACACAGAAGCACACACGTGGTCATCATAAACAAAATGGCGTCCACCATTATTTGTTATTTAGTTTTGCTTTGTTAATGTGGTGTATCTTGTCATCTTAGTGCCTGATGAAACATAGCCTGCTGAAGCCAATGAGATCCCATTGGTTTTATATGTATTCACTAGAGGTCATGCTCTGGCCAGAAAAAACCACTTATTTAATGATGAATTAAAATAAGCTTTTGATACAAAGAATATTCTCTCTCTCCAGAGCTGAGTTCTTTGCACTTGCTCTGTATTATTAGAGAATAAGTTAGGGCATTTACGTTTTTGAGATTGGAAATGAGACAATGATTCAGAAAGGCCTTATATTTAGATGAGAGAATGTTGTGGAAACATATTGGCTCTAAACACTGAGGACCAATAATTCTCTACAATTGAAGGATTCTGACAGGAATAGGTCTTGAAAATCATGAATGAGTACGTTGTCAGGTATGCTCATTGTTGTCACATTAGGGAAAACCTGACTGTATTATTTCTGGTGTTCTTTGTAACTTCAAACCTCCTCTCCAAGGAGCCAGATTACTGCCATTATTTTGAGATAAATGGCATTACATAGTTATTAATTTGTTTAAAGTCTTCTTCTCTTTTTACTGACTGGATTCTGTAGGCAGGAAACTAAAACACTGGGAGCTTTCCCTGCTACCAAGCTATGATAGAGCCTTAAACAAGCCTCAAGGGTCCGGTCAACTTCCCAAAGGTCTGACATGCTGTGGACTTTTTATCCAGACAGGTCTGGTGCTGATGGAAAGAAACTCTGCCACTTATTTGGCGGTGATGGATTGCCTTGGAGAAGCTGCTTCACCAGATTTCTCAAAGAGAAATCCTGGCTCATAGAATTGTGGCTATTAAAAAAAAATGAATGCATATCTATTAAAGAATCTTGTGCTGTGCCTGACATATAATATAGGCATACTAATGTTAATTTGCTTTGGCCATATGCTCTGAATGCAAACACCCTGGTTTTTCTCCCTAGGAAAAAAATTATTATGTTTTTCTTAGTGGATAGTAAATAAATTCCTACCTGGAAATTCTAAGGCAGGATTTCGCCTTTGCCATTTGGGATGAAAAAAAAAATGATCCTGTTGACTAAAATGTCCTTCTGGTGAGTAGCATAGTCTCAGGTGCCAAGAGAGGTGGTTTTGGTCTGATAATCTCGACACGGGGTCTCCTGGAGCTTCTGGGAGATGGGGAAACATAGAAGGTACCTGTAGCCTGGGTAAGACATAGGGAGTCCTAAGGTGAATTCATGGGAGGAAGCTAAAGGCAGCAGCAGTTGGACACTAGAAATCCTTGCAACATTCAGGATATTAGCAGCTGATTTCCATTCATGGTCCAGACCTCAGAGGGAGGTATAACTGCCTTTCATTTTGTGCTCTCAAGAGCATCCACAAAGAGGAAAGCCATGTCCTTTCTCCTAAGACCTTCTCCCAGGCCCCAGTCTAAAGATCATTCACCCTACGTTTTCTATAGTCCAGAAATCATGCAAGGCAGTATTCTTTAAATTTGAATAATGTACAGACCCATTTAAGAAGGAAAAAATGCCCACAGACTCCCCCAGTGCTGATGTTAAAATGTCCTCCCTATTGTAATGTTGCTTAAATATGAATAACTCTTTCAGTTTGCTGGAGCTGCTGAATGCAATATACTAGAAATGGATTGGCTTTTAAAAAGGATATTTATTAAGTTGCAAGTTAACAGTCCCAAGGCCATAAAAATGTCCAAACTAAAGCATCCAGAGAAAGATACCTTGACTCTGAAGAAAAGGCCAGAAAAAGGCATTTGGGCTTCCTCTGTCACCTGGGAAGGTCCATGGCTGGCATCTATTGGTCCTTTCTATGCTTCTCTGGAGAAAACTCTGTATTTCTTTCCTTAGCATCCCTTGGCTCTTTCCAGGTTCTGGCTTTTCAGCATTGTGGGTCCTTGCTTAGCATCTCATGGGAAGGCACATGACAATGTCTGCTGGGTTCTGCATCTCCTGTCTAGTTTCTGGTAGCTCACCCAGCTCCTGGCATTTCCTGCAGCCTCTGCATTTCCAAATGTCTGTGTCTCAGCTTTCTCTGTATTGACTATCCAAGCATCTCTGTCAGCACTCCAAGTGACTCCAGATGTCTGTGTCTGTGTCGACTCTGAACTCTGTGAGCTCTCTTAAGGCTCTAGTAAACTTATTAAAACCCACCTTGAATGGGCAGAGCCACATCTCCATCTAATCCAAAGGTCACACCTACAATTGGATGTGTCACAGCTAATGAAAACAACCTAATCAAATGTTCCACCCTAAACAATAGGTCTGTCCCCACAAGATTGGATTAGGAAAAAGAACATAGCTCTTCTAGGGTAAGTGACAGTTTCAAACCAGCACAATAACCACTATTTATTTCTTAAAGGGACAACTAAGCATAAACTCTGTATGCTCATAGCTCTTATAGAAGCATAAAAACAACACAAATTAAATGAAAACTAAAAGGCAAAATGATGCCAAGAAGGTTTTTCAGGCATCACATTGTTGCTTGCAGCATAGCTGTGGCATGGACCTACTGGTTTTTGGGCCTCATGTATTTTACCAAGCATTCGTGAAATGACTCAATTCTCTCAACACCTTCCTCTGTCCAGGGCTAATATAAAACCTTTGCTTTTGCAGCATGCCATGATAGCAATGAGCTTTGGTAAGAATGCATTGTTTATGTATTTAATTGGCTTTTGTTTTTTATTTATTTATCCATGACACTTAAAATATAGCCACTAGATTCAAAGGCAGTTGTGAGCACCAGTGAAGTATGTATTACTTAGAAAACAGTTCATGGGTTTATGGATTATCTAGGTCAGTGAGTCTCAAGATTGACCACGCATTTAAATTATCTGAGAGTCTTTGAAAAAATACCCCTGTGGTGACCCCCGCAAGAGGTCTCAATTTAATTAGTCCAAAGTGGGTCCTGAATATCTGTATTTGTTTACAGTTCCCCACCATGACTCAAATCCATGATCAAGATTGAGAATCATAGATTGCACTGATGCAGAACATTTCGGTATCGGTATCTTAGGTATCTCTTTGATACCTTTGTATCAAAAGAACAAAATTTAAAAAATTTAAAAGACAATTTAGGAACCTGTGAAAATCTACCTTCAATTCTCAGAAGTATGTGGAACCCAGTTTGAAAACCACTGGTATAGATCACAGAATTTCTACTGAATAAAAATAGCTCTTTACTAGAGTAGAAAATCAACCATTTTGTAGACCTTGAGGGTGAATTCACTTATGCTCAGAATTATGCCTTGCACTGGGGCCACGAAAATACATCAAGTCTGCTTCCTTCACAGGCTGGGGCCAGTAGAATAAGCACTGACAATGAACTATTTATCTTAATATAAAGAGGTAAAGGCTGAGACTGATATGTGAGTTCAATCTTGAGGGGCATGAGTATGTTTGTTTCTTAGGGCCATTGTAACAAACTGGGTGACTTATAAAAGTAGAAGTGTATTTTCTCATGGTTTTGGATGTCAGAAGTCTAAAATCAAGGTGTCAGCAGAGCCAGGTTCCCTCTGAAGTTTGCTGGGGAAAATCAGTCCAATGCCTCTCTCCTGGCTTCTAGCAGTGCCTTGCTGACAATCCAGCCTTGGTCACATGTGGCCTACTCCTGTCTGTCTGTGCATCCTCTTACCTTCTCATATGAATACCAATTGTGTAGGTAACAAAAACTTCAGTCAGCTACTGCAAAGACTGCCAAGCTACTCAGTCGATTCATTTCTGGTGCTAAGTACAAGTTAGGACAGACTCTACGGGTTCAGGGCCATCCTCTACAAGGCTGTTCTTCAGGCACCAGGTGCAAATCTAGGGTCCCGGGTCAACTGGCTATAAACCTGGAGATTTCCATGCCGCCCTCAGGTTTGATAATTCACTAGAAAGACTCATAGAACTCACTGAAAGTGCTATACTTAGGATTTGAGTTTTATTATAGTAAATGGATACAAATAAGAAGAAGCTAAAAGAAGAGAATAGGTCAAGGTCTGGAAGGGTCTCAAATGCCAGCAATGTGTCCTGTCCATGTGGAGTATGAGTGCATCATCCACCTGGCACAACAATGGTTCTTCTCAATTATGGAAGCTCATTGGTGCTTCAAGCATTCTGAGTTTCTATGGTGTCTCATTATGTAGGCATGATGGGGGAATCAGTGCTTATGTGGTTGAACTCAACCTGGAGCTCTCCTCCTGTGAGGTCAGGGAGGTGAGCTGACATGACTTGGCTCAAAGCCCCCATCCAGTATGACATGGTTGGCTTTTCAGGTAGGACCAGCCTCCTCCCTAAAACTGCAGGTGTGGCTTGCCCTTCCCTGTCATCTCATTAGCTATGAGCTATCAGTTATAGTCCTGGGACTACCCTGAAGAACAAAGGAATTCCAAAGTTTCAGCAATTACTTCTTCAGGAACTCAGGACAAAGACCAGGTAAGTTTTTCTTTATACTGTACCTGTCACATTGGAGTAGAGCCCACCCTACTTATTTCCAAATAAGGTCACATTCATGGGACTGAAGTTAGGGTTTGAACTTTTCTTTCGGGGGAATACAATTCAACATTTAATAATGAGTAGGACTTAGGTGGAGTCAGGGAAGAGAATGGCTCCACCATTGATCAACAGAAAGGGTCTTAATCAAATGCTGGACTTCTCTTCATTGCTTTCCTCACCTATTCATCAGAAATAATAATTTCAACCAGTCTTGTCAGCTCTATAGGTTTGTTATATTACAGTAAGATAACTTAGAAACATAAGCTTACATTATCATGCCTATTATCAACCATTTTTCAAAAGGGAAATATGAAGTAATCTAATATCCTACCAAGAGTTTGGAGTCAAGATCTCTCTACTCTAATCAAAGGATTAATAATCAGGCCCTATATTTGGAAGTCCTATAGATGACCTCCCTCTGCCTTCATGCCCACCATCCCAAAGTACAGTCTAAAAGTGCTTTGACAATTAAACTGTAGAAAAACATGAGAAAAATTATAATAAATAAAACCTTACTAATTTCTTGGACCCAGAAGTAAAATAAAACATTGGTTTTTTTAAAAAACTTTTTTATTGTGTTGTATAACATATATACAAAGAAAAAAAATTAAAAAACAATAGTTTTCAAAGCACTCTTCAACAAGTAGTTAAAGGACAGATCCCAGAGTTTGTCATGGGCTACCATACAATCCTTTCAGATTTTTTTTCCTTCTAGCTACTCCAGAATATTGAAGGCTAGAAGGCTTAAGTATTTTATCATCACAATGGACTTCTTTCCTTCTTTGTTTTGTGAAAAATAACATATACACAAAAAAGCAATACATTTCAAAGCTCTACACCACAAATAGTTGTAGAACATATTTCAGAGTTTGACATGGGTTACAGTTTCACAATTTTAGTTTTTTAGTTCTAGCTGCTCTAAGATACTGGAGACTAAAAGATATCAATTTAATGATTCAGCATTCATATTCATTTGTTAAATTCTATCTTCATTGTATAACTTCACCATCAACTTTGATCTTTCTGTCCCTTTCTTTAGGGATATTTGGGTAAGGTCATTCTAAATTTTTCATGTAGGAAGGGTCTGTCACTAATACGGGGTAAGGAGATGGAATTCTCTGATATTTTGGATAGGCTGGGCCCTGTAGATTTCAGGACTCATCTGGACCAGGGACCCATCTGCAGGTTGTAGGTTTCTGGAAAGTTACTCTAGTGCTTGGAACCCTTATGGAATCATGTATTACCCTAGGTGTTCCTTAGGATTGGCTGGAATGGTCCTGGTTGGGGGTTGGTGGTTATGATAGGTAACAAGGTCTAATTGACTAAATTGATTTTGAATTGAAAAAAAGTATTGTTTTAAATGTTCTTTTTTCCTTATTAGCTAGTTATTCAACAAAGAAAAGTATTAATAAAATATCTGTGTTTTCTTGGTAAATTTAAATGCAATATCAAACTCTTTTGTGGATAATCCAAATATCAGACACTTACTTGGAAGACCTACTTCCGAATCCCAGATCCTGTCCACCCTTGGCCCTGTTGCTTCCTCCTCCTGTTTCTTTTGTGTTGAAAGGAAGAAGAAAAGGCAAAATCTCCACGCTGAGATCCCCTGCCCCTCCCATCGTGTCAGTGAGCCTTATATCAGATTCAGTCCCCTTCACACGTCTCCCCAAAGACCATGGGTGATTTTTGTATTTATTGATATTGAGGTTATCCCTGATCTAGTTTATCCCCTTGTTACTTTATTCACCTTTTCTTTAGGTTTTATTTTTCTACTGGTATATAGGAAAGCAAACCATATTCCATTGAACTGAGTGATATCTATGGCATTGTAAACTATCATTTAGTTAAAGAACCATTTATTTAAGAGTTACTTCTTCCTGGGTCTCATGCTAGGGACTGGGGATACAAAGAACAATATGCTTTAGTTCCCTGTAAAATAGGGAATGATTGCAGTTCCTCCATTGTAGTTTACCATGTATCAAGGCATGTGGACTATCCCCTGGGCATGTAGGGACAGCTCATCAAGGTGGCCAGCGTCATGGCAACTGTGATCAGAGCAGTTCTGGTTGCAGGATTAGTGTTTATAGCAACAGTGGTCATGGTGATCACGGCAATCGATCCATAGCACTAGCAGTCAGAGTGGTCATAATTGTAGGGACCGTAGTGATAGTTGTCCTTGTGATCATGGCAATAGCAAGAGTGGCCCTAGGGGTAGTGGTCACACAGTAGTGGTCATAGAAATGGTAGTCATAGCAGTATTGGTCGTAGTGTCAGCAGTCACTGCAGTTGTGGTCAAAGCAATGGAGGTCACAGCAGTTGTGGCCGTAGTGGTGAGGGTCATGGTAAGAGTAGTCATTGCAGTTGTGGCATAGCACTAGTGGTCGGTTTGCTAGTTGCCAGAATGCAATATACGAGAAATGGAGCGGCTTTTAAAAGGGAATTTATTAGGTTGCTAGTTTACAGTTCTAAGCCCGCAAATTAAAGCAAGACTATGAAAATGTCCAATCTAAGGCATCAGGGAAATATACCTTGATTCAAGAAGGCCAATGACATTCAAGGTTTCTCTCTCAACTGGAAAGGCACATGGTGAACATGGTGATGTCTGCTAGCTTTCTCTCCAGGCTTCTTTCATTTTTTCTTCCTCTCTAAAGTTTTCTGGCTGCGTGGGCTCTTGTGGTTCTCAAGGCTCTCTTGTGGCTCTGTCATGGCTCAGAAGCTTTCTCCAAAATGCTTCCTCTTTTAAAGGACTCCAGTAAGCTAATCAATACCCACCTGGAATGGGTGGAGTCACATCTTCCTCTAATAAAAGGTTAATACCCACAACTGGGCACATAACATCTTCATGAATATAATCTAATCAGAAGGTTCCAACCTACATTGCTGAATAGGGATTAAAAGAAACAGTTGTTCCCGTAAGATTGGACGAGGATTAAAACATGGCTTTTCTAAGGCACATAATCCTTTCAAACCAGCACATGGTCATAGTAGTGTATTTGGTAAGGCAGACCCTACTCAAGATTGATGATAAAGACAGATGCAAGAAGAAATCTGTGTTTTTCAAAATAAAGTTGTGGTTTCAATTTAGATTTTTTTTTTTCACATGGGCAGTCAAACCCGGGTCTCCGGCATGGCAGGTGAGAACTCTGCCACTGAGTTGTGGTTGGCCGCTCAATTTAGAAAATTTTAAAGCACAAAATATAGGATTAAGGAAACAAAAGCTATCCTGAAATATACCTACCCGAAGTTAAGCTTGTTTGGCATCTTGATGCATCTCATCACAGTAGAGTGTAGGGTTTGACAACAGGAACTCTGGGACCAAGTTCACATTTCCTTTCTGCTGTTGCTTATTTGTCTGACTTTGGACAAGTTGCTCAGGCCTTCTGTCTTTTGGGTTCCTTGTTCATCAAATGGAAATGATAATAATGCTCACCTCGTAAGGTTTTTGCTAATCAAATCAATTCTCAGAACAGTGGCCATTCAGACCGAATTTTCAGTTTGGGTTAGGTGTTGCTTTCTTTTCTGTATGTACTGTGTTTGTGTGTATTTATATTGACATATTTTCATTAGGATTTTACACACATGCTTTCTTTAAAAATAAGATTTTAAATGACCGCATAGTCATTTCTGAGGCTATAATATGATTTAATCTCTTTTTTTATAGTGTTATAAATAATGCAACAGCTTGCATTCTTTTAAACAACTCTCGTCCAATTTTGTTTATTACTTTGGATATGTTTCCAGAGGTGAAGTTGCTGGTTGAGAAGATAAAAAACATTTTTAAGGTTCTTGATGCATCTTACCTACCACTCCAAAAAGCTTTATCAATGTACACTTTTACCAATAGTGTCTGAGAGGGCTCACATGAATAGAACTTTCTAGTGCAGTGAGGGAAACAGCTGTTGAGTGCAGCCTGCTTGAGAATCAGAGCAGACACGCTCCTCCTGCCCAGCCCTGCCCTAGTTGTGGGAATGTCCACATAGGTCAGAGTATAAACACCATATTATAAGCACCCTGCGTGTACTCCTTTTGAAGCAAATTATCTTCTACCAAGAAATTTTGGGTTATTTTATTATATATTTAGATGTTTGCGGTGTTAGGCTTTCAGGCTGGCTTAACATGCACAAAGGGTTGGTATGCTATGTCTTACTCTCTGCCTTTGCCACTAATCTTTTAAACTGATGTTTGCAAAAGGAAAGCCAAAATTTTGAGTGCATCTCTCTTTAAAATCTCACATTGGGAAGAACAACCCAACTCTTCCAGTAACTTAGTTTACTCAGGGTCCTGGGCTTTGAGCAATCAACCGTGGCCTTTCCTAGTTGGTAGTAAGCTGGGAAGTAGTGGCTTAGCAGGTGGCCCCAAGTTAGCCCTTCTCTGGAGATCATGTTGCTGCTGGTTCAAGAACACCCCATCTGGTCCCACGGAGGCCAAGGATCAAGTTTGGTCTTGGGTCTGGGTTCTTCCCAGCTATAGTCCAAGCAGCGGTTTGGCCTTTGGGGCTCTGAGGTCCAGCAGGGAGAAGGCAGTCAGCTCCCAGGCTAGCTAATGTGACTATCAAGAGGGCACCAAAAAGAGGACCAGCAGGAACTATTTGTTTTTTTAAATTGGCATCAACAACAGTAATGCTCAACAATCCAGAAGGGAAATGTCATTTCTGTCTTGACAGATGAAACATCTGCCTTTTCTCCTGATCTAGCAAACCTTTGCATTCAAATGCAGCCAGACACTCAGCCCCATTCACACTGGACCTACTTAGCATCTGACTTGCTAGTCTTCAGAGTATGATGTGTTCTTAGCCTTTAAGTTTGATCCTCTTTTGTTCTTGGATATGTTGCCTAGGTTATTATTATTTTTTTGATATATGTTTCGTTGTTTTTATTGGGGTGGAATAGGGCAAGTACTTTTTATTTTTTTTTTAAAACTTAGCATACATTCTTAACGTACAAACATTCCATACTTGGTGTACAATCAATGGCACACTATATCATCACATAGTTGTGTAGTCATCATGATCATTTTTTTGAACATTTGCATCACTCCAGAAAAAGAAATAAAAAAGACAAAACTCATACTTACCTCACCCCTTACCCCTCCCTCTCATTGACCACTAGTATTTCAATCTGCTTAATTTATTTTAACCTTTGTTCCCTTATTATTTGTTTATTTTCTATCCATATTTTTTATTCATCTGCCCATACCATAGACAAAAGGAGCATCAGACACAAGGTTTTCACAATCACACAGTGATATTGTAAAAGCTATATAATTGCATAATCATCTTCGAGAAACAAGGCTACTGGAACACAGCTCTACAGTTTCAGGTACTTCCTTCTAGCCATCCCCATACACCATAAACTGAAAAGGGGATATCTTTATAATGCATAAGAATAACCTCTAGGTTAACCTCCCAACGCTGTTTGAAATCTCTCAGCCACTGAAACTTTATTTTATCTCATTTCTTTCTTCCTCCTTTTGAGATTTGGTTTTCTCAATCCCTTGATGCCCAGTTCTGGCTCATCCTGGGATTTCTGGCTCTCATTGCCAGGGAGATTTACACCCATGGGAGTCATTTCCCACGTGGGGGTGGCGGCGGGAAGGCAGTGTGGTCACTTGCCATGTCCACTTAGAGAGGCCTGCTTAGGTTGTTGATCAGAGGTCTTTCCAGGTACACAGACTGCTCAAGGAGCTTTAATAACAAATCCGTTATCTCCATTTCCTGCCAAAATGACAAACCATGCATATTTCAGAAATGGGAACAGTTTAGGTGTGATGGAAATGTGCAAGCAGATTTAAGTGTTACTAATCCAGCAAGCTCCCTGTTCTTTGGGATGTTCATTCACCACTTACATTTTTCCCCTCATCGGCCCAGGCATTGACAAAGCTCGTGAAATGATAAGAATGAAAGGGACTTTGCGTTGTGCTTTAATAGCATTTTCTTCCTCCAGATTATGAAAATAACGTATGCTCAAGAAACAGAACTTGGAAAATACAGAAAAGCCACGATGACAAATAATTTCCTTAGTAACCAGAATTTCACCACCTATATTTGGTAACATTTTGGTGAAAATCCCTGATTAAAGAGATTCTTGGGAGATATTCTGTTCCCTCCACTCCCTCTCCCCACGTCATCCTGAACCCTATTTTGAAAAGCTGAGTCACCCCTAAAGCATTCTAGGAAAATTACTTGTTTTCTCAAATACCTGTGGGAAAGAGTAGTCCTTTGACTGTCATTTGCAGTTACTTGCAAATCTCAATGTTAGGAAATTCTGGGGCAGGTAACTTTTGAGCCCTGGGCCAGGAGTGAGTGATATTTGGGTTCTATTCCAGCTCTGCCAGTTCTGTGTGACTTTGGGCCAATCCAGCCCAGCCCAGCTGGCCCCCTTAAGTTCCTGCCAGCTACAGCATCCCTTAAACCCAGTTCCTTAACCTCTCTGAGCCTCTGCTTTCTGGTGATTCCAGTAATCTGACTGTGTTGCTGGTTTCTAAACACCTACTGCAGAGGCTCAGGGTTCTGGAAGAAGCTTTGAGATTGCCAGGGGATGGGAAGAATGCAGCAAGGATGGAGAGGCCAGGAAAATACTCTCCAGGTGCCCATTTCTCCTGCTTTCATTGGAGGAGTTTGATGTCACTCAGTTGAGAGTAGACGGTTGTGCGTGATATTTTACTTTTTTCTTGTCAAGGATTGTGATGGTCAAAATGGTTTGAAAACCACTCATCTTTGTTTGCCAGGGATGCTATAACCTAAGTGCCACAAAATGGGTGGCTTAAAACAATTAATTCATTTTCTCAAAATTCTGGGGGCCGGAAGTCTGGAATCAAGGTGTAGGTAGGGCCACATGCTCTCTGAACCTGTATGGTTCTGGCAGTGGCTTCTGGGCAATCCTTGGCCTAACTCACGATCGGCCTGTGTCACAGGGCTGTTCTATCTGCTTGTGTCCAGCTCTCCCCTTTGTAGAAAAAGAGCTTCTTAGAAGAGCCCTTAACCCTAATCTAGTTTGGCTTCATTTTAATTAATATCATTTTCAAAGATCCTGTTTCCTGTGGGCTTAGGACTTGAAGGTCTTTCTGGATGACATAATTCAGTAGCGAACACCACTGTACTTCATGAACTGCAGACCCCTTCCAAATCCATAATCATAGAATTCTGTTCCTCTTTTTTTTTGCACTTTAATATAGACGTTTTCTCCTTGAGGAGAAATTAGGTCAACCTGTCACATACTGTCCTGTGACACTTTTTCAGTAGTTTTCATCGGCTGTAGTGCTCACTTGTAATGACAGAGAAGATACATTTGAAGAATGGGATCCATCTACACTCCCACTTATAGTAATTTTGACACTAGTTATCTTTTTCAAAATAACCAGAGAAAACTATCAGCCATTTCAATTCTGTACCTAGGAAAAAGGGAAGAAAATATATGTGAAGCATTCTGGGGCTGAAAATAAGCATACAAATCAGAACCAAGAGGGAGTGACACTCATTTATTAGCTGTTAGGATGAACATTTGCAAGTATTTAGCAGTCTGTTCAATTCAGGATGATATGACCAGGTGCATTTTGGCCAATTATATATTGCTAGGTTGTGTGTCCTTTTTTCTGGGTTAGAGGCTAAGTCAGATGCATGTTTAATGATGTTTATTAAACATTCATGTTTACACTGACAGTGTTCATTGCTTTGGGGATCTTTTTCTTTATTTTATTTATATGCCACTTATTCCACAGAGAATTTGAAATGGTTTATCAAAAGCCATGCAGTGCAAAGGGGTACATCAGTAGTCGACAAAATCATTATGACGGGAAAATAATGTGAAGAAAATAATAAATCCGCAAGTCAGATTAGCACACAGAGGTACATCTGTGCAGTTCCTAGGAGTGGGCCACAGATTTGGCTCCATGTTTCCTTTGGTTAGCCAAAGCAAAGAAGAAAACACATTCCATTTTGGGATTCACTGGCTTTTTTTTTTTTTTTTTTGAGTTTTAAAAAAGTTTTTATTTTGCAATAATTTCAACATTATAGCAAAGTTGCAAAAATGATATAAAAATCAATACAAAGAGCTTCAATATTTCCCCTACCCAGATATCAAAATTTACCAACTATTAACGTTTTCCCACATTTGTTATGTGGTCTATCTATGTGTCTGTCTCTGTTCTCTAAAACTTTGAGTGTAGGTTGCATGCATCATACTCCACTAACATTTAGCACTTCTGTGTACATTTCCTAAGAATAAGGTTTTTCACTTATGTAGCCACCTCAAGTATAGCTATCAAGTTCAGGAAATTAACATGGATATAAAGCATACAAACCATATTCTAATATTTTCAGTTATTCCAATAATGTCCTTTTAGGCGTTTTCTCCTAATGTGATTAATGCCTCATCATATGATTGGGAGTGGTTGACATGGGGACTTTTTAAATTGATACATATTATATATTCACATACCATGTAATCATCCAAACTGTACAATCGATGGTCACAATATCGTTATATAGCTGTGAATTTATCGTCACAACTGACTTTTTTGTTGGTGAAAATTAACATGTACAAAACAGCAATACATTTCAAAGCACATTGCAACAATTAGTTGTAGAACAGAGTTGCAATTCCACAATGTTAAGTTTTTATTTCTAGCTGCTCTAAGATACTACTACAGAAATAACAGCATAATGATTCAGCAATCGTACTCACTTGTTAAATCCAATCTTCTCTGTAATACTCCACCATCAACTTTGTTCTTTCTCCCATTCTTTAGGGGTATTTGGGCTGTGCTCATTCTTTCTTTTTCAGTTGGAAGGGGCTGTTGATAATATGGGATAGGAGGATGGAAGTAGCCTATGTTCTGGAGAGGCTGGCCGCTCGGCATTTCAGAACTTATCTGGCCCACGGACCCATCTGGAGGTTGTAGGTTTCTGGAAAGTTACCCTAGTGCTTGAAACCTTTGTAGAATCTTATATAATGCCCTAGGTGTTCTTTAGAATTGGCAAGAATGGTTTTGGTTGGGGTTTGACAAGTTATGATAGGTACCAGTATCTAACTGAAGCTAGCATAAGAGCAACCTCCACAGTAGCCTCTTGACTCTAACTCAGCCACTGACATCTTATTTGGTACAGTTCTTTTTCCCCTTTTGATCAGGATGACATTGTTGATCCCACGGTGCCAGGGCCAGGCTCATCCCTGGGAGTCAGCTCCCACATTCACATGCTTTTAGTAAAAATAAACTAAAGTAAAATAGACCCATTGTTCAACAGAAAGACTCCTCTTCAGGCAACTCTATACAAAGTCTATTTCTCACATACAGGATTTGGTAAGGATTGTAGAACTGAGAATTTAAAGTGCTTTATTTTCTGGTGAGAAACTAGAATGCAGGATTGCCAGTTAAGGAAAGATCCATATGTTCCAGTAATCTGCTGGGCAGGAGTGACAGTAAAAATCCTCCTTGAAAAGTGTTAACTGTACATTACCTGATAGGGTGAGCTCAAGTCCCTTACCACTGCACAGAAAGGGGGTCAAGGTCAAAGACTGGGTCAAGCTTTGGTAGGCAATAGAATTCATAAGGTGATGCAGGAAGTATTTAAATGCAATTACACCTCATGATATACCAGTTCAGGAGTCCAATGTCCCATTTACTTTTCTGGATCACTTTTCCTCCCCAAGTCTCTGATGTAGATGTCCAGGTGGGTTCTGGTTACTGCTGCTTTGTAGTAAAGTAACCCAAAACTTAATAGTGTAAAGATGGTTTGGGTTTTATCAGCCATGAATTTGAATAGAGCACATAAGAATGGCTTGTCTTTGCTCCACGGCATTTGAGGCCTCAGCTGGGGAGATTTATCAAGTAGGAGTGATTTGATAGTTGAGGGCAGGAATCATCCAGAGAAGTATTTATTCACATGTCTGTCCATTGATGCCGGTTGTTGGCCTGGCTGTCAGATGGAGCTGTCAACGGGAATATCTCTATGTGGCCTTTCCACATAGCCTGGACCTCCTTCTAGCATGGTGTCTGGATGCCTTGTAAAGTGATCAAGTGTTCCAAAGGCTCCTAGGGCTTCGTGTGGCTGAGGCTGCAATGCCCTTTATGAGGTACATACTCTTAGAAATCACACAGCATCACTTCCAGCCTATCCTGTTGTTTACAAGCAAGTCATAGTTCCACCCATATTCAAAGGGAGGGGACATAGATCCCATGTCCAGACAACAGGAGTGTCAGGATTGCTCTGTAGAAAAGCATGTGGGATGGGGATTGTGGTCAACTTTGGAAAATCTAATCAGCCGCAATGTGTGAGAGGTGCTTCCTGCTCAGGGTGGTTGCTCCAATATCTCTGAGAAGCCAAGCAAGAGAAGGTGGGGTCCAGTCAAAAGAAATTCATTTGAAGTATTTTGACCTTCCTTTTCTGGGGAAGATGAAATTGTCAAGCCCCCCTGAGACCAGGCTACCTAGGTGGTAGTTCTGCATAGAATGTCATGAGTGAACTCCTTCTGTGATGGAGGGATTGCTCATTTTCCACTGGGGGTCCTTCAGAATGTCTCCCTCCTGACCTCAGAAGTGTAATAATTCACTCTTTGAAGAACTGGATATTCAGAACCTGGCATTTCTCAATTATATATAAACAAATACATTGCAAATGTATATGTAAATATAATTGTATTTCATCATGTATTATAGATACAGCTAACAAAAATAAGGCTCCCAACCAAAATATAGACTCAGAATGATTTTGTCCTAGGAGGCTTAAGGCAAGGATACTACTTACTATGGAAATACGGAAATTACAAACTGGGATTTTTAGAAATTTCAGTGGCTACCATGGAAATTCTAAAAGAATAAAAGTGCATATTTTAAGACTTTTTTCTCAAGAAAATGGAATGAGTTGATCAGTTTCACCATCTGCAATCATCACTAAGAGATCTGTCCTCTGAGTCAGCTTGAATTTATTGACAAACCAAGTATTTGCCTTCTAGAACATCAGATGGATTTCACACAAAAAAATGTATGCCACACTGACTAATGTCACTGAATCAGGACTACGTGGTTCCATAGTCATCTGTGGGTATATAGTGATGCCAAGCGAGCAGGGCCACCATGCTCCCATCTTGGGTTCAGGCAAGTACACTCCTCTTCGCTGTCCTCATTCCAGCTCTGAGGCCACTTACAGGAGGATGTAAGCAGGCGTGCGATCTTGCAAACACTAATGTGTGGGGAAACATCTGCTCAAAGATTGGATTATGGACAGGTTCTTCATCTTTCAGGCCAAACAGTCCCACCTCAGGAGAAGTCTGGAAGTTTCCCATCTATCAAGAAATATTTCTGAAAACAACACTCTTGGTTCGGTTCGCAGAATGAGAAGTTAGTTCCTTCATGACACGGAGCAATCTGTTTGAAGTCCTTAGTACTATTGGGAGCTGTGGCATTACATTATAACAATTCAGATGACCTTGTCTTGACCCTTATCACACAACACATATCGAGACAGTTCCAGAATCTTGATCATAGGTTCTATAGCAAACTATGGCAACAGTGGCATTACAGAAGAGAATTAATTTCTAAGTAAACTGCAAACTGAGGCCTTATAAATGTGAAAAAGGTAACAAAAAGAAAGTATACAAAACACCTCTCAGACTTAATCCTTCTTTATACAAGTGTATTCATTTAGTTTTTCAGTCAGTAAGTCATAAAATACTTATCGTCTTATATTAGAGTAGGATAGCTGCTCTACCAAGCAAGCTTCAAAGTGTGCAATGGCTCAAACACATACCTGTTCAATATGTGACAGGTTAATGTCTCAGCTCTCTTCCATGAGGCCATTCAGGAACTGAGGCTCATAAAGGCTCTGCCATCTTAAGTGAATGTTTCCCAGGTCATCCTGAGGGTATCTCCATACTATTCAGCCCAGCCAGAAGGGGAAAAGCAAGGTGGAACACTTAGTGGCAAGAAAAATGCATGAAGTTGATGTTCCCTTAAAGTCATTTTAGTGTCATGATAAGACACTTTTCATAATACAAACCTAGAGTCCATGTTTTCAAGTTTTTACATTTTCATGGCCACACTATCAGCCTTGAATATACAAGGTATTCAGGTGATACTTAATCCTGGCTGTGCATTGGCTGATGAATGGAGACATGTTTTTAAAACACAGATATCAGGACTTCACCTTCAGATTCTAATCCAGTAGGTTCAGATGGAACCTGAGCAGCTGTAGTAAAATAGTGATGCTTTCCTGTACTTATAATGAATGTTTGGATATAAGATCATGACTGGAAGCCATTCTGCATAAGAAGTAAAGGCATATGAAAAAGCAGAAGTAGAAGAAGAAAACTAAAAACTAACCAAAACTTATTTATATATGCTAAGAGGGAAGAAATGAACAAAATTGATTTAGTAATATGTGACTGAAATATGAGGAAGTAGGATAATTTTGCAAATGAGCTGGACTTTATAATAGGTATATTGACAAAATTCCCTTTGTAATGACATAAGGTGAGGAAGTGCCAAAGTGTATAGGTATATAGGAAAATATATCTTAATATTCCATGGCATTCTGGACAAATATTCAGTTTCTAGAACTTAAAAAGTCCTTGGTGATCACATCCTTTGGATAAGCAATGGGGAAAAGATGATGGATTGAAAACAAAACCATAATACTTATAAGAGACTATTAGCATGTGTGTGACGATGTCAGTGTGAGACAGAAGGACAAGAGGGACCCGGAAATCATATCATGGACTCTTCATAAATTAGATTTCTTATTATGCATCAAAAATCGTTCAAAAACATATAGGAGACAATGACATACATAGTATTCTATTAATGTCTCCTAGTTTATAAGAGTTGATTCATGTTTTGTTTAAAAGAGTCTTGCATCTCCTCTCTACATATATTGTGGTACCGGGACGACTGTACCAAACTCATAGTTGGAAAGCCTATACAATACACTGAATTGATAGACAGCATAAAGTGACTAATCTATTTAATCACTTTGGGAAAAAGCATTCCCTTTAAGCCTCCCTCTCTATAAGCAACTTATATACTGGACTTTCTATGTGCATCCCTGTAGAAGTTTTCAAAACCTATCTCTAAAATTTTTTACTAGTTAAGTGGTACATTCAGGAGACCTAGTGATTATGTCGTATATATGTTTCTACCATTTTTAAAAAAATGAGATCAACTGAAGAGACAATGTCCGTTAAATGCAATACCTGATCCTGAACTGGATCTAATAATGGAGGAAAAAAAGCACAAAAGGACATTATTAGTACAAATAGAAAAAATTGAAATACAGACTGAAAGCTTTATATGAATTTTAAAGTTCTTAAACTTGGTAGTTGTACTTAGGCTGGTTATATAAATGAATATCCTTGCTTAGGAAATGTACATGGAAAGATTTTGTGTCCAAGGGTCATGATGTATACAACCTACTCCAAATGTTTTAGAAAATAGATAAAATGAGACAGAAAATTTAGCAACATGTTAAAACTGGTGTATCTGGGCATTGAGGAGGACAGGTACGTTGGCATTTTCTGTATGGGTTTTGTGTTATTTTTGCAAGAGTCCTGTAAATTTGAAATTATTTAAAAATAAGAAGTTTCAGAAATAAAAGAAAGAGAGAGAATGGAAAAACTCTTCATTGTGTGTCACTTCTGCACATTGTAGACTGCCCAGCACAGCCTGTCCCACTAAGCACCAGCAAAAACCAGTGAACTTTCCAAACACCCCACAGGGGTCAGTGCCTCCCCAGTGAGAATAGCAGTCACCAGCGCAAAGCATAAACCAGCGGGGTGCTCGTCTGACCATCAGCTGGGAAGGCGCCTCTGAGCAATTCTGCTCTTTGGTTGTGGAAGCAATGCTCAGCAGAAGACCCGAAAGCCTGGTCTGCTGATTGATATCGGGCAATAGCGGGTCCTCTACACGCCCTGGAAGATCCTCCTTAACCAAGACGAATGGCAGCTTTCTGGCCCAGACCACTTAACAGCTGTAGATGTGAGGGGTTTTCTTCATTCTTTTTCCCTTTGAGTCATTTTTCTTCTTCTTTTCTTTTCTCTTCTTTATTTATTTGTATGCTGTATGATGGGGGTCACATTTCTTTCTTTTTCCATGTGAGTATCCTGTTATTGCAGCACCCTTTGTTGAATTTTTATTGGTCTTTTCTTTCTTTGCTTTGCTTATTTGTTTGTTTTTTGGGAAGTGCATGGGCTGGGAACTGAACCCATGGCAGGCGAAAACGCTACCACTGAGCTAATCTTGCACCACCCCTTTAATTTATTTTTATTTTTTGTCAAGCTGCCATAGACTGAAGGCTCTCCTAAGTCTGCTGTCACATCCCTCCCTCTGGAAAAGAAAAATGTGGCCTTGCCTGAAGAATTTGTCCCTGAGGCTCCTATCAGCCACAGCCCTCGGCATTGCTCACCCCTCTTGGGCAGTGAGGTGTGGCCCAGTGGGTCTCCAGGGCATGCCAGGACACACTGGGGTGTCCCCAGTTTCTGCCATTGTGTCCTTCTGCATTCGGTCAAGTGCACAGGTCCTGAGGATTCCACCTGTGACATGGAGAAGGAAAGGGAAGGAAGATGAGAGATGGTGTCCATGCAGACACCCAGAGAGGGAGGTCAGAGTCAAGAGTTGGTGAGAGTGAGAGAGCCAGAGAGATTGGATTGAGACTCTTACATAAGGGTGTGTGTGCGTACGCTTGCTCTATTCCTTTCCACCGCCAGACTCCCCGCAGACGGTTCCCAAATCTCAGCGTTGGCTGTAATATTCACAATATGTAGAAGCGCGGATTTGCCAACAATGCTTCAAGACCTAATAATGCCATCCAGATTGGTTTTTTCCATCTTTGGGATTTGGAGCAGCCTCCAGAGTTGCAAAAGCCTGCCTTGTTGCGAGACCATTTCTGAAGGCCCTCAGTGTGCGACCTCTGGCTCTGTGCCGCTGGGGACAGTGGTACCACTGCCGACCAGGGTGGCAGAGACCACCTGGGATTTGGAAATAACCGGCAGACCTGTTTTGCTCTTGCTCGTTAACAGTGGTTGCCAGAGCACCTGAAGCATCCTGGGAATTTGGATTTCTGTTATTTTTTCGCCATCAGCCCATTTGGGCACAGTAGCAAAGATGGACCGCATTTTGCCAAAAAGGATGATGACTGCTGTTGTCAATTATTGGCGTTTCTGCAGGACTCAATTTTATTTCTAAGTATATTTGCGTGGCTAGGAAGCATCTGCTGACCAGGATGAGATGATAAGCTATATCGGAGCCAAAATAGGACTAGAAAAACAGGCTTGTTTGGAGAGTGGTTGGTATCCTGAGAATCAGTGTTAGGATGATTCTTTCTTCACAGGCAAGCCCTGGTCTCAAGACATTTGCACTTCACAGCAAATCAGGTTTGAATTCCCCATCCCCTAGCCTCAAGCATGCATGCCGTAGGTTCCTAATAAACGCATGCCTGAAGGAGTCCACATGTGTGGATGAATTTGGGGTGGGCTGGGGGATGGAGAATGAGCAACCCAAGGAAAATCTTCCCCCCTTCGCCTCTGAGTCTGCGCGCCCAGTCTTTGACCTCCTCTGAAAAGAGCGTTGAAAAATGCCAGTCCCCCAGGTTTCTGAGTCACCTGTACTGTGTGCTTTGATACTGTGCAAATAAGGAAGGACAGCAAGTGCTGGGCAAGTGTCACCTTCCCTGGCGTGGACATCAGAGCTGTCTGCTCCTTGATTCTGTGCTTCCCTTGAACAAGAGACACATTCATGGATGAATAAGGCTAGCGTCCCTGGTGGTAACAAAAAAAGGAAATTGGTAGAAAACCCAGCATTCAATTTGGAGTAACTCAGCTCTGTGGCCTGGGCCAGCTCCCTGGGTCTCCAGCCAGATGCAAAGCCTCTGGGATAGCTGAGGATAGAAGGTGTGTGATGCCAGGGAGGATGGGAGAGTCAGGGCCCCGGGAAGAGTTCACAGAGACCACCATTAGCTGCCAGCCCACCAGGACACACCTCCCCTGCCACTGCTACCTCCAGGCCAGTCCCACGGCTCCTGGACAGCTCCCGTTTTTCTGACCAATACCTTCTTTCTTTATCTACAGCCCACCTGGGACCTAAATGAATCCATCCCGTGCTTTCTTTCTTATCCCACTGCCTGCCTGGGTCTTACTCATTTCGTGCTTGATTTGCGTTGGACAGAAGGACCTTTGGGTACCAAAAGCTACACTATTCAATTGCCTATAAACCAAGATCCTGACCATTCTGACTTTGCTGTTGTGTTCTCTCTGTTAATTTTAAACCTCAGCCATTTTCCATCTGGGCAATGACAACTCTGTTTACTATGGATTCCTCTCTGTGGATAGTTGCCCCATTCCCAGCCTCCAGGCTGTGGTGTATGAGTGGTAACTTGTTTGCCACAGACAAGCACAAAGTGGAGCATGGCTAAACTTGAAGACACTCCTAAAGATGGATGAAGGCGAGAAGAAATACAACATTCAGTGGGCTGAACAGAGGCAAGACCAGACAAACGTTGCTAAATACACAGAAGTCTGGAGAAAACCATGGTGTCATCTGCTCACTCTGCGGCAAAGGGATTAGACAGGATGGAGCTTATTTCTGCAGTGTTCACTTGATAAAAAAAATCCATCCTGTGGTACCAAGAGACAACTGATCCATTCTGTCTGCCTCTTGCTCTAGATACTTCTCACCTTTTTATCACTTGCCTTCCTGTGGTCCTTGGGTGGAACTCACAAGTTATTCTAATAGCTGGGAGTCTTTCCATTGCAAGTGGTGGAAACCCAGCTCACACTATACGCAAAAAGAGAATTAACTGGATCATGTGTCAGGAAGGGCTCCATGCAAGCTCAGAGGTCAAGTAAAAATATATAAGTGCCACCAGGACCTCTTGGAGACTGGAACCAGGGTATTTTGTGCTGCCAGACCTCCCTCTTCCTCTCACTTCCTCCTCACCCCCTTCTCCCTCTCTCCATGCCCCTACCTCTTCCCTGTGTCTTTCTCTTTCTCCCTCTTCTCCCTTCCCCTGTCTTTCCTACGCCTCCTCTTTTCTCTTTCCTCCTCTATTTTCTGTCTCTCTCTTCCTCTCTTTTTCCTTCTCACACCTTCTCCATCTCTCTTCTTCTTTCCCTTATTCTTTCTCCCCGCTCTCCTTTTCTCTCCTTCTGCCTCTCTCCTTCTTCTCTTTCTCACTCCCTTTCTCTCCCCCTCCGCACCCTCATTTTCCTCCCTCTCAGTCCCCGCCCCCCCCCCCCCCCACACACACACACATATAACTTACTTCTGCTCCTTGCCTCTTGGCTCCTCTCTGCCACCAGGAGCTGCATGTGCTGGAAGGTGTCAGTTGAGAACCGCGTATTTACATCCCCCCTGTTCAGCAACCCTAGAGGAAAGAACTTCTCTCTCACAACCTCCATAGACATCCCCAGAAAAAGACTGGTTGGCCAGCTCAGGGCCAGTCCTGCCAATGATTGTCTAGGCTTTGGTTCTGGTCTCCAGTGGGGAGCAAGAGAGAGAATGTCCAGCAGCGAAAAAGTGCAGTCCCCATGGTTTCCTAGACCTGCCCTTATCATGAACCTTCGAGCTGGGGCTGAAGAGTTCCTCAGGCTCCAAACCTGACCTGAAATGTAAAAGCCAATTAAATCCTACCTGGAGAATGACCTTCCAGTCACTTAGCAAATCCCTCACCACCCTCCTTGGCAGTCTCAACAAGAAGTTGACAGTATCTCCTGGAGAGTCTCCATTATAATAACCAGACCTGAAGTCAACACATCTGGTTCCTTATCAGTCCTGTTACTTGCTGTTGTAGTTATCCTGGCAAGTTCATGAATCTCCTTGTTTCTTGATGTGAAAAAGGAACAGGCTTGCAGGGTTGGGGGTCATCATCTGTCAAACGGGATAGTTCGTGTTGGCACATTGCTGTTGGAGAAGGGGCGGCTCATGTGATCGGATCGATTCCAAGGCTGTGGCCCCTTCCAGGGGGAATCTTGACTAAACATCCCAGAAATCTGCCGTGCTCCCCACCGTGCTCCCCGCATTAGGAGTTTTGGAAGGGGCCCTGCCTTTTTGGTTGTCAAGGGGCCCTGACCCTTCCTAATGTTGTGTGGGATGGGGAGGGCGCTGGCTCATTACTTCCCCCCATGAGCTCCAAGTTCTGCCAGACCTCACTGTCTCTCCCTCCACACTCAGGAGTGTACACCTTTCTGTCCAGCACCCTGAAGTCTCTGGAGGAGAAGGACCACATCCACCGAATCCTGGACAAGATCACAGACACCTTGATCCACCTAATGGCCAAAGCCGGCCTCACCCTGCAGCAGCAGCACCGGCGCCTGGCCCAGCTCCTCCTCATCCTCTCCCACATCAGGCACATGAGGTGAGGCCCCCTTAGGGTTCCCACAGGATGGACAGGAAGTGGGCTGTCATCCAAACATCCATATGGCCGGCCCTGGAAGGTCTGTGGGGAGAGACTGAGAAGGCTGCACAGAGGCAGTGGGGTGTACACTCGGTCTGAAGCACGTAAAGGTCTTCCTGGGGTGGGAGAGGTGTGATGAGGGGCAAGCGGAGAGGGAGGCCGTGCCTGGCTGTCCAAGTTGTGCCAAGCAGGGGAGAGTGTGAGCACAGTGCCCTCTAAAGGCGCAGGCCACACACTCGGCCACTCCTGCGTAGACCTCTCCCCACCTGCCCATGGAAATCCTGAAGGAGACATTCCCAGCCAATTGCCCCATGAAGAGTCAATGTGAACCACCCCACTGTCTCAAACACCTTCTGTCACCCCCACTGTTGTCACCCTCATCCAAGCCACCATCCTTTCTCCCTGGGTTTCAATACCAGCCACCTTCGGCTTCCATCCTGTCTAATCCATTCTCTACGGTGTGACCTGAGTAGTCATTTGGAAACCATATCCAAATTTGATGGTCCCTTGTTTAAAACCCTCAAACGACTTCCCGTGGCTTTTAGATAAAAGTATAAATCCTTTTATTTTGTTCATCCTATGCCTTAGGATCTAGCCCCTACTGAGATTTCTAGGACTTCCTCATCATCCGATGTCTAGTCATAATAAACTGCTCGATGTGTCCCCTCGGGACGCTGTACTTCAGACTGCAGACTGGCTACCCGGCTCTGCTCACCTGAGCTGGGCTCTCGCACATCCCTGGGACCAGCTGATGGAGACTGGCACAGCTGGGAAGTTCCTCTGCATGCTGCAAGCCTGCTCAGTGTCTAGTTACCTCCTTCCATGTGTCTTTTATCCTCCTTGTGCCCAGCAGGTGGGCTGGGCCACGTTCTTTTTCCAGCGATGATGGGTTCACAAGAGTGCAAACCCATTTGAGCAATTGCATTGTAATCCTCTGGTTTAGTCACGTGCACTATTATTTCATTGGCCAAGCAAGTCGCGTGGTGAAGCTCAAGGCCAAGGATCATGGGTGTGTGGCAGGGGTGGCAGATGTTCCCGAGAAATAATGTCATGGCTTTGATGTCACTCCACACAGGGAGCATCTCTTGAACCCCTATGGATTTACAGCCTGTTCTTCTCCATTGGTGATTGCCTGTTTTATTATCTGTCTGCCCGTTGGCCTGTAAACTGCAGGGTTATCACTGCCATCTGTGCTGCCTACTCCGTGTACCCATCACCACCTAGTATGTGACAAAAGTCCTCACTATGTGTTCTCTAGGGGAGTCAAGGAAGGACTTCAACAGAGGAAGCAGAGCTTTTCTCTGCCGAACAGGGAAAGGGGTCACAGTTTTAGTCTAACTGGTTGTGCAGTTTTGGTTGTAGGGGCTCAGTGGACGCCATTCCCATGAGAACTCAGGTCGTGCGACGAAGAGTGAGCAGAGTGGTGGATTCTTTATTGCAGGCTCCAGAAAGGCCTCAATAATGCGGCAAAGCAATTACGGTTGAGAGACAGGTGCCTATAGGTGATGACGTCTACATCAACTTGGGTTTACAACAGGACCGGAATGGCTGTGAGGAAGGGCCAGGGGGGCTGGGGGGTGGGGGCTGGAGAGGGTTGGAATAGACCATTTTTACTGGGCCTTTATTCCTTGAGACTCTGTAATTCAACTGACAAGAAGATTGTGCCATCAAAGTCTCTTTCTGGAGACAACCGTGCAAAGCTGTTTACTTCTTGAGAAAATAGGCATTACCTTTTTCTTTGTATCCTCCCAGAACCACCTATGAAACACTACATGTAAGTAAGCATTCACAGTATCAGTACTTAGTGAATGGCTGGACCAGTAATGACTCCTGAGGTTTTTGTCTGTTCAATGAATTTGATGAATTTGAACTTCCAAAGTCATGGCTTTCACTTTTGTAAAGTTTGGGAGAAAGTGATTGCCATGTCTGTTCCCAAGGATGCCCCCAGAATCGGGCAGGTACAGGAGGTGTATAGTACACATTTCCAGTTCCTTCCCATCTGTTTCTTTTGGTGACTGTCATAGAGATGGAAACCAGGTAAGGGTCCAAATACCACATCCTTTGCCAAATTTCCTGGCTCTGTGAATGACCTTACCCTGGGAGAAAACGTCTTAGCTTTTGCTCTGTGTGAGGAATTTCAGTGATGCTTTTAGTTGTTGATAGGAATGGATGAATTTTTGGATCCATGAACTGCTTGTCATGGATAATCAGTTAACATCAGGTATATCTGCACCAAACATACAGCCCTTGCTAATTTTACTGGTGACTTGTGGCCGAGGGCAGAGGTGAAGAGAGGGTTCAGCAGAGATTCTGCTGGGATTGTGTGAAAAGCTGGAGAAACTTTGCTATTCTATCGAAAGTTCTGAGTGCTCTCTCACTCATACATATACACAAGCATGCATACATGCAAATACACATGCAAAGTAATATTTTGGTGCCTCATTATAGCCTGTCTAATTCACAGAACTCTTGTTTTGTTAAGCTTGGTCCCAGCTGTACGTTGTTACTCAGAGAATTTAGCACTAGGTTTCATTTGACTGTAAATGTGATTCATTAGATTGTGGCAGACTCAGAGGACATTTAACTTTAAGGGCATTTTAAATTAAAAACAAAAAAACAAATTCACTTAAAAATGATTTCAGTGGCTGCGTTGGAGGGCCTGAAGGCTTCAGTACTGAGTTTTAATGGCAATTTTCCAACTTGTGCTGACTTTTACCTTACTAAAACATAAATATTATCTACAATATTCTCTTGGGCCTGCCTACCTATGATTCATATTTCTTTTAAAGGAATTTCCAAGCTAGAAATGCATTCTTTTTTACTAAGTTCCTGGTAGCATGGTGAGGATGGAGCAGCATTGAAGCCAGTGGAAAAGGATGGAGCAGGAGAGTAGGAAAGGAAAGATGCTTCTGCTCACAAATACCTACACACATTTATCACATACTTTCTGGGCATTTCCTAAGTTCTGGACACTATTCTAAGGCCTATTCTAGAGAGCAGGATGGATGGATTTCTGGTCCTTAGGGAGGTTACACTGTGTGTTTTGGCACATGTGTGTCTTTGTGGGGGTGAGGGAATGAACATAAATAAATACCTAGAAGATTTACGGGTTGTGATAAATGCAAAGAAAATAGAGTGATATTTGAATGAAGGTGCTGAGTCTGCTGTCATGGGGGCAGTGGAAAGGCCTTTCCGAGGAGGTGGCTTTTGACATCTGGGAACAGGAGCAAGTGCACATGCCCTGACTCTAGGAGGAGGATCACTTCTTCTTTTTTTTTTTTTTCTGTTTTCTTTTCTTTCTTTTTGTTTTAATGTGGGAAAGATGATCTTGAGCCTGCAGGGATTAACCTGGCTTCTCCAAGTCTACATCTCTTTGCCTCCAATTCTTATGTGTTCAAGGATGGGGAGATGCAGACACACCTCTGTAGAAGGGCTATTTCATCAATTTTAATGGTGAAAACTTGGAAACCTTAATGATATCAAGAGGATAGGTTCTGAGACTGGTGAGTCTGTTTAAATCTCAGCTATGCCACTAACAAGCTCTAGGACTTTGGGCAACTTGGGTAATTTCTTCAAGGAACACCAGCACAAAACCCAGTGTGGCCAGAGAGCAGAGAGAGTGGCTTGATGGAGAGAGGAAGGATGAGGTCTGAGCAGTAGGAGTCAGACCACTTGAATCTGGTAGAGCCTGGAAAGAAGGTAGATTTTCTTCCGAGTGAAATAGGAAGAAACACAAAGAATACAATTAAAAACTCCTTCCTACTTGGCTGCATAACTCATATCTGTTCCCTTTTTATGCATAATGGTGACAGAAGGAAATAGGATCTTTTCTGGGGCAGCAAAGGAAAAGGAAATCTCCTGGCTGGAGGAAGTGTGTTTCTGAGAGTATGGCTATCCCTATTTGAGGTGGAGAATGAAAGCATAGGGGCAACGGGGTCTTGGAAAGCTTCTCATCCTTCCGTGGCAGCCATCAAAACAGGAGGAAAGATTGCTAAGAAAGTGTCTTGGGCACTTTCTCCACTTACCCTTTCTGGAGTGTCAGCCATCCCGGCACTTGGTTGGGTCTAAAGTGGTCATTTCTTTGTCTTCCAACCCACAGTAACAAAGGCATGGAACACCTGTACAGCATGAAGTGCAAGAATGTGGTGCCCCTCTATGACCTGCTGCTGGAGATGCTGGATGCCCACCGCCTCCATGCCCCAACTAACCGTGGGGGCGCCTCAGCAGAGGAGACAAATCAGAGCCAGCTGGCCACCACCAGCTCTACATCAGCACATTCCTTGCAAACGTATTACATTACCGGGGAAGCAGCGAGTTTCCCCAGCACAATCTGAGAGCTCCCAGGTGCCCCTAAGGTTCTGAGAATCCCTGCAGCCTTCCCCCCACTTCATGCATCACCCTAGCAGAATTCTGACCCCTACTCACACTCCAGCATGCACCCACAGCCAGCGGCTTTCTGACACAAGTGGCCGTTCATTTGCTCACTCAGTTCTTCGTGGCATGCCTTCTTTCAGGAACAGCCAAATTCCAGGGCTAACTTCTTTGGACCAGCTCTCTTTGCCCCTTTGCCACATTACTAAGCATAAGGATTCCTGTGGCCCTTTGCAGAGCTCAGGCGACTGTGCAAGTACTTGTTTGAAACTAAGGCCTGGAAAGGTAGACATCTCACCTCTATTAAGCACTTCTTAAAAGCTCTAAGAATAAGCCACTGGAAAGAATCCAAAGTTGACTCCTTTAATTGTTGACTTGGAGAAAGCTAGGTCAAAGGTTCATGAGGGCATCTTCTTGTATTCCTATGGTAATATATCATCGTGTCAGAGTAATACCTTAAAGCTTTTGCTCTGTCGCATGACTGCCACAGAAAATTCAGTGACTGTCCATTCAGTTCCCCTATAGGAATATGAGATGCACACAGGGATGTAAGGCCCCCTTGTCAAGACTGCATCAGCCCAATCCTCTGAACCTTCAGGCTTGCTGAAAGTTCTACCATTGGCTTTATAGAGCACCACAGGTGGTGGGTAATTCTGGCTTCCCATGGCATGAGAGAAAATACCAACTACATCCTAGTTAAGTCCCCTGCATGTAGACCAGTCTCCATAGATGAGGGATGAACTCAGGTCTTTGGGTTTTGTGTCTAAAGAAAGCCCTGGACTTGAGTAAAGTTGGCCTCAGGGCCTCTTCAGGTATGGTCTCTCTTTGTCTACTTGGATTTTCTCATCCCTAAATGATACAGCAGGCGAATTAGCCACAGAGAGTGCCCAGTCTATGACCAAGGGCAACATAAATGAGCAGATACCCTGGGAACACTTTTAGCCCTGGGGCGTTGGGCTAACCACACCACAATCAGTGGGTGTGGTTAGTGCAGATATGAGAGAACAAGCAAGAGAGGGCGGCAGGTCAACCCTGCCCTGATGGGGCTGTGGGTCTGAGAAGTGTGGCCTCTCCTTCAACACTGGGAGCTCTTGCATTCCTGTAGGCAGCTCAGTATGCTCTGGGGGCAGAGCTAAGGCAGGAATAGGAGCCCGTGCGTACTCTGGCTATACATACCTTCAGTTGGTTAAAACTTATCCCAATTCAGACTTTGCTCTTGTGAAGAAAGTCACCTCTCTCCACCCCCACCCCACACCCCTAGCTCATTCCATCAAATTCCATCAGACAAGAGAACGAGACCAGAACTGGGCCACAGGAATCCTTTGACCTCAAGGCTGAAAGAGAGGGGCATACCCAGCCACAGGTCAGCCTCCCTGGGCCTTCACTTCTTTGGAGCAAAAAATGGGTTCTTTCCTTTTCTCAACTAAAAGAAAGTTTGGTTTTCCCCAGTGGGTGACCTCATTGTCTATAATTTCAACCCCTTTTGAGAGCTGATGTTTTCCCCAACAACCCAGCTGAGCTGCTAGGGCTTCTCTCGGTGTATTGTTTCAAACAGTGGATTTCATTAATTTCTGATTGCCCAGTAAGTGATCACCAAAGAACTGGGAAACTGGGAGAGCCAAAAAAAAGTTTTGTTTCTTTTCATATACGTGCATCTGAATTCGGGGGCAGTTTTATGTATCTGCATCAAGAATATGTTTAGAACATAATTCTTTTTTGTTGTTGTTTTTGTTGGAGAAGCACCTTATATAGTATAATATATATTTTTTTGAAAATGCATTGTTTGTTTATCAGACAATTGAATGTAGTAATTCTGTTCTGGATTTAATTTGACTGGGTTAACATGAAAAACCAACAAAAATACTGAAATTTTTTTGTATACTTTTCAAGCTACCTTGTTACGTATGCGGTTACTGATGTCTAAGGCCTGGTGATTATTCATTTAAATGAAGATCACATTTCATATAAACTTTTATATCCACAGTAGACAAAATAGCACTAATCCAGATGCCTATTGTTGGATATTGAATGACAGACAATCTTATGTAGCAGAGATTATGCCTGAAAAGGAAAAATTATTCAGGGCAGCTAATTTTGCTTTTACCAAAATATCAGTAGTAATATTTTTGGACAGTAGCTAATGGGTCAGTGGGTTATTTTTAATGTTTATACTTAGATTTTCTTTTAAAAAAATAAAAACAAATTAAAAAAAATAATCTCTAGAACTATAGATGATGTAATACCAGCTAAATCCAAACAAATAATACAGTGTGTGGGCGGGGTTTACAATGTTCACCTAATGTGTTTGTACTCATGTTAAGATACTACTACATTTGAAATGGGCAGAGAACATTAGATGGCTGAGATGTTAGCCCAGGAGTTTCAAATAATTTTAGAAATCTCTTTATATTCTTCTTCGAAGTGCCACTAATGGAGAGCTGACACTTTGCAGCTGATGTCGCTGTTGGATGCAGGGCAAGTGCTGGAGAACTTCAGCTTGTGCTTTTCATCCCATTCTGGCACAATTAAAAGTTTGAAAAATATGATCCACTTGGGGGCTGGGTAGACTGGGAAAGTGGGTTCAGGGAGTTGGAGAATGGGAAATATTGTAATAAGAGTATCGAAAGTGTTTTGAGGCAGATCGATACTGGTGCCTGGAATTTGCAGCAGGGTGAAGAACTCCTCTTGCCCTGAAAACCACAAAGAGTTTGTTCCATAAGACAACCATTTCTAAAATGGCAGCTCGGCTTCTTAGGGAATAAAGCATGGCATCAGCAAAGAAGGACCAAGGAACAGCCAACTGACCTGTGTCTCTTTCAACCAATGGCTAGCTCCAGGTTGGCCGTAATGATTTTGCAAAAGAGACTAGGTCCTCCAAAGAGAAGACCCAATTTCAGATGGTGAAATCCAGCCCCTAAAGAAGTGCAGCCTTTGATCAGATTTCCCTAGAAACCTTGTAAATACGTTTAACCAGGTCCTTTTGGGGCTGAACAAATAAGGGATTTATTGATTATCTACTTTGGGACCCACTCATGTGTTCTCGCATTGAAACCTTACACAAATGGTCACTGATCTAGGCCATTGGTTTAAGGTATCCCTACATGAATCTGATTCTAAATCCCTTCCTAGTCATTCTTCCCAGCTCCCAGGTGGACTGTGAATACTGTGAATATTTGCTGGGACTGGAGTCACGGGTTAACACTCACTGCAAAACCATGTAGGGAAACTAGTTATTTGGAAAGGAAAATAGAAACCTACTAGCTTATAAGGCAACCATGATTCTCTTGGATGCAAACCTTGAGAAGGCAAGACATATTTCACTGCACACTTCCTAGGTTAACTCCCTGAAAACTTACAGTCAACTGGAGCAAATGAATTTAACTGTGGTCCCAAATATCCATCTCTTCATTGATGTGTTGACTCTCCGTTTCTAACTGCATTTCCTTGCCATTTGAATTCAAGTGTGGCCTCTTTATAAGTCATTTACAATTGTTTTCTAAGTAATTGCTGCCTCTATTATGGCACTTCAATTTTGCACTGTCTTTAAGAGATTCAAGAAAAAAAATTTCTATTCTTTTTTTTTTTTTTTTGCATCCAAATGTGCCTGAACTTTTTAAATATGTAAATGCTGCCATGTTCCAAATCCATCTTCAGTGTGTTTATACAGAGCTGTGCACTCTGGAAAGAATTACAGTCCCATGAGCAGGTGCCTGAGACACGGACCCCTTTGCCTTCACAGAGAGGTCATTGGTTATATAGACTTGAATTAATAAACGACATTATGCCAGTTTATGTTCTCTCACAGCTTATAAACAATGCTTTTTGTGCACTACATTTTCTTCAGTGTAAAGCTCTTGTTTTATGGGAAAAGGCTCAAATGCAAATTGTGTTTGATGGATTAACATGCCCTTTTGCTGTTGCATACTATTACTGATGTGATTCCATTTTGTTGCAGCTTTGCTTTGTTTAATGAAACACACTTATAAACCTCTTTTGCACCTTAAAAAGAATCTGGTGGGATGCTTAAGCACCTGTAAACAATTTTCTCAACCTATTTGATGTTCAAATAAAGAATTAAACTGAAGACAGCTGGTTTGTTTTTTGTGAGCTTCATTTTTTGCTAATGGTTCACCCCAAAGTCCTAAAAGTAAAGGAATTAAATTTATCTGTAGAACACAATGCATCCTGATGATTGATCTGCATGTCAGGCTCCCCTCCCATTTTAGTTCCTAATCCTCTCCCACTACGTACGTATGTAGAAAGTGTGTGGGCTGGGAGGCAGGCAAACCTGGCCTCAACTCTTGGCTCCACCAAATACTAGTTTCATGATCATTAGCAATTTACTTGATATTTCAGAACATCAGTGCCTTAGTTTCCTAGTTGCTCTGACAAATAGCACACAGTGGGTGGGCTTAAACAATGGCAATTAATTGGCTCATTTCCTCCCTGGGGTCCATAGGGTTCCTTGGCTTTGCCATCACATGGTGAGGTCCTCTCCTTTTTTTTCCCCTCGTTCCATTGGTTTCCAGCTTCTCCATGTGGCTTTCTCTTCATAAATATTTCAGTAATTGGATTAAGGCCCAAACTCATTCTGCTGGACCACACCTTAATTAGAAATAACATCTTCAAAAGGCCCTATTTACAATGGGTTCACACCCACAGGGATGATTTAAGAGTAAAAATTTTTTTCTGGGGTACATAATTCAGCCTACCTACTCAGTATTTTCATCAACAAAATCGTGATAACACCCAACTCACAGGGTGGTTGTAGGGGTTAAAGGAGGTGCTTATTAAAATAGTAACTGTTTTCCAAAGCCTTTTCCTGTAAGGAAGAAGGAAGCATGAAATCATATGAATGAATGAATGATGAATGTGTAAATGAATCATATGAAACATATAATCACTCAAAAACTTCTCCCATCACTTGAGTAAAGAGGTATGGTGAGTATATGCCCACCCGAATGCAACCAGAACTCCTTCCCCTTGTGAACATTAGCTGCATGTTCCCTTTTCCCTAATTTCTCTGTGATTAACAGATAAATTGGTAGAAAAGATAATGTGCACATAGGCACTACAGCTAAACTCAGTTTGAAATCTCATTCTATTTTTGTGTGACTAGGCAAGTTAATTTCCTCATGCCTCAGTTTCTTCATGTATAAAGTGAAGGGATGACAGTGGCACCTGTCTTGAAGGGATGCTGTGAAGACCACATGGGCTAATTTATGGAGAGCATTTAGGGACAATGTTTGGGACTGTTTGTTCTCAACTGCATATCTGCTGCCATTCCTTTAGTAGGACAGGTTCTTACTCTTCACATAGAGTCATTTGAAATCAAAAGAAACTTTTCCTTGATCTTCTTCTTTCATCCCTAGGGAAATTCTTTAATTCCTCTTTTCCTTGGTGTCTTCATTTGTAAAATGGAAATAAGAACAGTAACCACCCCATCTTAGTTTCCTAGAGTGATTATGACAAATACTACACAGTGGATTGGCTTAAACAATGGGGATTTATTTACCCAGGTTTTAGAGACCAGAAGTCCCAAAACAAGGCCTCAGCAAGGTCTTGCTTTCTCCTGGAAGTCTGTGGTGTTCTAGTGATGGCTTCCTGCCACCTTTGGGATTTTTTGGCTTACATCTCTGCCTCCATTCTATGCTGATATCCTTCGTCTCTCCTATGGCTTTCTCAGACTTCTGACTTCTGTATCTTCTGGCTTCTTCCAATTTCTCCTTTCTACTGACTGCATCCAAATTTCTTCTCTTTATAAGACCTGCAGTTATGTGGATTAAGACCACCTTGATTCAACTGGGCCACACCTTGACTAATAACATCTTTTAAAAAATATTGTTATTGATATAACTTAACACACAAACATTCTGGACATACAAACATTTCTATACATGGTGTGCAATCATTGGCTCACAATATCATCACATAATTGTGTATTCATCGCCATGATCATTTTTTGAACATTTGCATCTCTCCAGTAAAAGAAATAAAAATAGAAAGAACTCATAGACACCATACCCCTTACCCCTCCCTCTCACTGACCATTAGCACTCCCATTGACTCAATTTATTTTAACATCGTCAAGAGGTCCTACTTTTCATGGCTCCCACCCATAGGAATGTGGCTGAAGGTTAAGTAGATGCCTTTTCTTGAGAAACATGATCCACAGTCCATAGGAATACTATGGGGATTAAAAGAGATAAACATCTAATGTGCTAAGTACAGAATCTGGCACATACCACTAAATAAACATTAGCTAATACTATTGAAATGAACTATTACCCAATTAGCTATTACCCTCTCTGATCATTTACACTTAATGGGATTTTTATATAGTTGGATTTAAATTTGTTATTTTTATTGTTTTGTTTATGTCTCCCATCTTCTGTTGTTCTCTGTTCTTCCTTACTACCTTTCTTTCTGTTGTTAAGTAGATAATTTTAGGGTTTCATCTTAATTCCTTTGCTGATTATAATTTTTTTTTTACTATTTTTGAATTATTTTCTTAGTGGTTGCTCTTACAGTATGCATCTTAACTTATCACAATCTATTTCAGATGAATACTAACCTAAACCTGATAAAATAGAGAAATTTTGCTCCATGATAGCAGTCTCTCTCCCTTTTCTTCTCTTATTATCATATATATCATGTTTTTGTCATAAACCCAACAATATATTATTGTTGCTGTATATAATCTTTTATCTTTGTTAAGAAATTGAAATAAGAAATGAAAAAAATGTATATTAAGATATGAAAAAAACATATATTAAGATAATATTTTACATATTTTTAAAATACTCCCCATTTCTTCCTGTTGATTTGAGTTACCCTCAGGTATAATTTTTTTTTCTGAAGGAATTCTTTTAGTATTTCTGACAAGGCAATTCTGCTGGAAATAAATTCCTCCAGTCTTGCGTTAAGGCAGTCTTTATTACACTTTCATTTTTAAAGAATTTTTTTTAATGTAGAATTCTTGGTCGAAACCATATTTTTTTTCTTTCTTTCCACACTTTGAGTATATCACCTACTGTTTTCCTCTTTTCAAATGAGAATTTAGTCATCAGTCATTTTTGAAGCTCATCTATATGTGAGGAGTCACCTCTTCCTTGCTGCTTTCAAGAGTTTGTTTTTGTCTTTCAGTGGTGTGATTATGATGTACTTAGCTGAACTTTTTGTATTTACCTCTCTTGAGATTCACTAAGCTTTTTGAATGTGTAGAACAGTATTTTAAATCAAATTTGAGAAGTTTGCAGCTATTATTTTTTCAAATAATTTTTCTGCCCCTTTATCTCTCTCCCCTCCTTTTGTGATTCTCATTACATGTATGTCAGTATTCTTGATGTTCCCTGAAGGTTTTCTGAGGCTCTGATCATTTTTTATTCAATTTTTTTTCTCTACATTCTTCAGCTTAGATTATTTCTATTCAATTATCTGCAAGTGAACTTATCTTTTTCTTTTGCCACTTTGAATTTGCTGTTGGACCCATCTAGTGAATTTTTCATTTCAGCTATTGTACATTTCTACTTCAGAATAACAATTTATTTAGTTCTTTTCAAATAAGTTCTGTCATCTTATTGAGAATCCCTGGTTGTGCATTGATGGCTACCATACTTTCCTTTAATTCTTTAAACATGGTTTCCTTTACGTGGTTATTGTACCATGTTTGTAATAGCTGTTTGAAGTCTGCAAAACTCAACATCTGGAGATACATAGTTTCCGTTGACCTCTTTTTGTCCTGAGTTCAGGTCATACTTTCCTGTTTCTTTGCCTATCTCATTGTTTTGTTGAAAACCAGAAATTTTAAATACGATATTATGGCAACTCTGGATTCTGGTTTCCTTTCTTAAAGTTGTTGCAGTTGCTCTTGTTTGTTTCTTTCTTTAGTAACTCACTTGGGCTAAATATGTGAAATCTGTCTCTCCCACACTTTTTGGCCTCTGATTCTCTGCTAAGTTTTTATTTCCAAGCCTGGCTTTCTAGGATGTGCCTGTCTGTCTGCATAGCTTATTATGATTAGACAGAGATGGTGCTCCAATATATTCTGCTGATGAATCTGTGTGTGTGTGTATAGGAGAGCACACTTAAGTTTCAGGCTGTATTTCAAGTCAGATCCAGCTTTTTGCTGGTTACTCTCTTAGCATACTTGCACATCCTCAGGGTCAGACAGGAGTGTGTGGCTAGCTTGGGCATTCTGGTCTCTGAGGTACATGTGCACAGCTTTGGAAAAGAATATGCTTGCTACAACCACACCTCAGGCTATTATAGCACTTGGCCTTCCCCATTCATCCACCAAATTAAGTGAAACCCCTTGACAGTGGCAGTCAAGTTGTCACCATAACTTGCCCTGCTCTGGTGCTGGCCAAACTGGAGGGTAGGAGATGGGAGCAAACCCAGACAAGAATGTGCTAAACTCATTCTTTTCTTACCCAAAGTTCAGCAGATTTTCCATGTAAACATTTCTCAGACTGTTGTAAGCTTTGGTTAATTTCCAGAGTACTGAAGTAGTTGTTTCTGCCTTTTTTTGCCCAGCTTTGTAGTTGCTGTGTAGAGAGAAGATTTGCCAATCTTCTCACACATCAGAGCTGAATATTTCCCTCCCCCTATACAATGTCCTTTATTACCCTTCTCAGAATACTAAAGAATAAAGCTATAGGCTTTTGCCATGTGTTATCTCCAGTGTTCAGAAAGCTTTTGAGTGAATGTTTTAGCAATCTGTGAAACTAAAATCTATCCATTGGAGTGTGTCAAAGTCAGAAAGCCTAACTGGGGGTTGAGTCAGCTCATGGACTGGCTCAAGATTAGCTTCTGCAAAGGTACAAATTCTTAAGCCTTTGGGGAAATTTAAATCCCGAATGATCATTTTTAGGTTTTTTTCTTCCAACATACAGAATGTACTACTTTGGGAAGGAAAATGAGTTTCCTAAAATTCTATTATTTGGACTATGTGCATGAAGGAGCTAGGGAAGGAGCAGGGTCAGGGCTTCCAAGGTGGCAGTAGCCAGACCCTTTGCTGAGAGGCAGTCACCCTGACAGCCGCTGGACAGAGGGCACTTGGGATGACTTCCTGACTCAGCAACCTCCTAAGCCTTTCTGCAGCACTGTAGCTTGTCATCAGCTTTCTTTTCATTGAGAAGTCAATTGTGGGAAAGGCCAGTGAATGATTTGTGAGCTGGTAAACATTTTTAGGGGCTGACAGAATTCTGGAGCCTATGGCAGGCTCCGTGGAGTTGAAGCTGTAAAGATTCTCAAGTGTTTCCACATTTACAATCAGAAAGAACGTTTCCAAACCCAGGACCCCAGACCACAGGCAGGAGCAAAGGAGAAAGGGGTAAGGGCAGTTATACAGGCTGCAGCAAAGGGCCATGCCCTGCCTCAGGGAAATGCTTTGCATATCTGCACAGGTCCCCTGGAGGATGCCAGGTGCAGAGTAGCTTACGGGGTTCAACCCCAGGAAGGGCAGGCTGTCCTTCAACTGAGGCTGCTAGTTGCTTCCTTAAGAATGGGTTACAGACTAGAATAGATGAACTGTTTGTCTTTGAACTGATTATTAAATATTTTAAAACCCCCTTGACACTCTTTGGTGGGGGTAGATTTATTGGTCATCTTTTTCTTGGGAACAATATAATCATCTAAAATTGAGTGTTCCTGGACTGTTGACTTTGGACATTAAATATTAAAAAAAAAAAAAGAAAAAGAAAAAGAAACTGTCCAAAAGTTTTCCCAAGTGCTGCTGTCATTTTACCTTCCCACCAGAGTTGTAGGTGATTACCAGCTAATCCCTGCTTTGTATTTTAGGCATTTGCTTATTTGTTTTTATAATATCACAAACAGAAAACACTAAGGGTATCACAGGAAAATCAATACACTCTTCTTGGTGATAATATAAAAAATGAAATAAAAAATCAAACTATCTATATTCATACAATGAAACACCTTTGACAATACACAGTCAATTTTGTAAGGTTAAAGAAATGCGTTTAGGAAAAGCCCTAAGTGAGTTTATGAAAAGACAAGGAGTATGGAGGGAGAGGTTTATTTTAATTACTTGGCTGTGTGGGTACCAACTGGTTCTAGCCCAGGATCATTAAAATTTGGGTTCAGAAAGAGTAAGACCTGGACTGTGGGCAGCCCCGGGCTCCTTCCTATGGAATATGGTGATAAAATTTGGCCTAGGTTTGAGAAGCAACAGAAAGGCTGCCCTGGAGAGCTTAAGGCAATGTGGAGAATTTTATCAACTATTATCTATGATTACTCAGAAGCAGAAAGGTAAAGTAGAAGTTGTCTTAGTAAAGCTAGGGCTGCTTTCAGAAAGTACCACAAACTAGATGACTTTAAAAAATAAGCAAACAGAACCGTATTGTCTCACGGTTTGTCTAGAAGTCTGAGCTCACAGTGTCAGCAGCTCCATGCTCCCTCTGAAGTCCACAGGGCTCTGGCGGTGACTGGCTGGCCATTCGTGGCATAAATTGCATCTCTGTCTCCATCGCAGGGTTATCTCCTCTCTTCTACTGACTGCAACCAAATATCCTCCCCTTACAAGGACATTAGTCATATTGCATTGGGACCCACCTTGCCTCAGTTTGGCTTCATCTTAACTAATAACATCTTCAAAGATAGCCATTTCCAAACAGTGAAACATTCACAAGATTGTGGGTGAAGAGCTAAACACTTCTTTTGGGGGAACATAGTTCATAATAGATGCCCTTTCAGATTTCCTCTTTCAGGTGTCCTGATTGGCAAGCTCATGTTCCCCAGTCCCAGGCCTTGCTCCATTCCCCAGTCCCCTCCTGTTCCCCAACCCAGCTATGCCCTGTCCCCTAACTCCAGCCCTTCCTGTCTTCCAGCATTGACCCCTTCCTATCCTTCTACTGACTCCCCTGCCTGTCCCCCAGCCTAACTCCATTTCTATCCCCTACTTTAGCCTTCTCCTGTCCCCTAGTCCAAGCCCTCTCCTGTCCTCCAGCCCAGTCCTCTCCCATCCCCCAGCCCCATTCACTTCCCCCAACCTGCTTCCTTCTGTCCCCAGCCCTACCTGGGATACTGGAGGGCCCAGATCTCAGCAGCTGGTCTCAGGAGCACCACTGAGGGTTGAAGCCGCTTGGTGATGCCCCACGGGAATGGTGTCAGGGCCTCCTCCTGCCAATAACCCTAACAAACCAGGTTTCTCACCTGCCAAACTCTGCCACACTCCTGGCCCCCATGCTTTCCACTCACTCTCAGCTCTTTAAAAAAGCCACATGCACTCCCCCTGCCCAGGCAACTTAAAGTCTTAAAATAGTAGCTGGGCAGAGGGGTCTCTCATTCCTTAAGTTAGCAGACAGCCTAGGACAGGAGCCTGTGGCCTGCCTGCCCTCGTGGACATGGATGACCCGCCTTCCCCAAGCTGAAGCTCTCAGAGCGCTCATGCCAATGGTTAAGGAGAGAAGGTGCTACTTCCATTCTGAAGAAAAACATTAAAACCCTGCCCACCCACCCCCCCAAAACCAAAATTACTCAGAAAACATAGGGGGAAAAAGAAGATCTCTTCTTTAGTTTCCTAGGCTGCTCAAGCAATGGGTTGGTTTAAAGAATGGGAATTCATTAGCTTATGGTTTTGAGGCTGAAAGTCCAACTCAAGGCATCATCAAGGTGAGGTCTTCTTCTAGAAGACTGGCACTCTGGGGCTGGTGGTCTTTGGTCCTGGGCCCCTCTGTCATGGAAATGCAAATGATAGCCTCTCTTGGCCTCTCCATTCTCTTCTGGGTTCCATTGATGTTCAAATCTTGGCTGCTCCCTCTAGTTTTCTCTCCATCTGGATTTCATTTTGCTTATAAAGGAACCCAGTAATAGAATGAAGGCCCATCCTGATGGGTTGGACTCCCCCTTAACTGAAGAAACTTCATCAAAGTTCCTGCTTACCATAGGTTCACACCCGCAGGAATGGATTAAGTTCATGAACAAGTTTTTATGAGGTAGATTGCTCCAAACCAACATAGGTACCATCGAAATGCCACAGAAGTGCCTTCAGGGGAAGAACCCACATAGCCCTCAGATGGGATATGTCCGGCGGGATAGCTCTCTGAAGAGGTGCTGCTGGGAGAGGGAGGGTGAAAGGCCCCAGGGCCTGTTCCAGCTGTGCCACTGACCATTCTTATCACCGAGCAACTCAATCTGTCTCAGGGGTCAGCAAACTTTCTCTGGAAAGGGGATGATCATACGCATTTAAGGCTTTACAGGCTATTTATGGTCTCTGTCACATTTTTTATTGTTTTTAAGTTTGTTTTTTGCATTACAACCCTTTAAAAATGAAAAAAAAGCCATTCTTAGCTGAAAGGCTTTCAGAAATGGGCCCGGCTGTGGTTCTGTAGTCTGTCCATGTCTCTGTCTGGACCTCTGCCAGGAACCACCTTTGAAATCAATTTGAAATGAGAGGAAAAACCATCAGCACAAAGCTTCCTTAATACTTGCCCTGCCCCCGTCAGCCCTGCTGGCTCACTAAGGAATTCAATCCTCACAAATGAGGCAGGTAATGGTCATTATTATCCCATTTTACTGAGGAGGAAACTTAGGAACAGAGAGGTTAAGTCACTTGCTCAAGTTACACAGCTAGGAAGTTGCGGAGCTGGGATTTGATCCAAATTTTGACTCCAGAGTCCATGCTACGGGTAACGCCTATATGCAAAAGATTTTATCAATGTCCAGATCCTATTGGTTTTCCTCTTGGATGGGCAGACTCTGTCCAGGTTGGGGGAGAGAGAACTGAGCCCCATGCAAAAGCCAGGTGTGAGCGGACAGGACCTTGGGGAAGGTGGCAAATAGGGGCGGGCAGAAAGGAAAAGCAGAGGAGTAGGGGTCCCTGGGTCCTGAGCTAATGGGACAAGCTGCCTGTGTCTTGGAGTCTTGCCAGTGTGCCCATCTGCTCCCACAGCCTCGACTGCTTCCTGGCCACCAGGCTGCCCCAACTCACCGATTTCACGTAATGAAAGGAGGTCTTCTGCATGAGGGTGATAGTTTAGGAAGTACAAACAGAAATCCCACGTGGGTTTTTTCCTTGAACAAATGACTCTCATTCAGACATCTCCTGGAGTTCAGCAGGCCCCTTGGTCAGGAGCCTCCCACTGTAAATCAGTTCTTACCACAGCTTTGCAAACTTAAGAGGAACAGCCAGTGAGGACTCATTTATTAGGATCCTGACACTTTTACCAAATGACCTGTCACCATTTATTTTGGTCATACAAAAGAAATTTTTTTATTAAAAACCAAATCAAATGTGATCTCCTCACGCAGGGAACAGGAGCATACTTTCCTTTGTCTTTTCAAATGCTCATTCTTATTTCGCAGTTTGGGTCTCAAAAACAAACCATGCTCCTTGTCACAATTTAAATGATACGAAAGTGTTGAAACTAAAATTCTTTCTTTCTCGTGACTGTATTCACAATGGTAAGCCTTGACTTTCTCGCCTATCTCTCCAAACCTTTTCCTTGCCTTATGCAATTACTATATATACACACAAGGGCTTTCATTCTATGAAAAGGAAAATCCTGTCATACACTTTTATTCAGTACCTTGTTCCTTAATTTAGGAATATATGGTAGACGTCAGCCCTAATTGATACATGTAGATTGAGTTCATCTTCTAAAAATAGCTGCCCTGCAGTCACTACTGTGTATGCATTGTCATTTATCCAGCCAGTTCCCTCTGACTGACATCTAAGCTGCTAAATAAAAATAACAGCTGCATCCTGTCTGGTTCTTGATTGGTTTTGGGTCCATTCATTTGGAAAATGACAAAATAACACTTCACACCAAATAGAAAATGATTCTGGAAAGATTACAGACATCCTAGAAGAAAATACAGGCAAATATTTGTATAACTGGGAGTAGAAAAGTCCTCAGTAAAATTATCCAGAAGCTATAAAGGATAAAAAAGATTGTTAGATGGGTGACATACAAATTTGCACTTTCTATGTGATGAAAGGAACTATATAAAGTCAAGAAAAATGACACGCAAGATTAATTTGTCTAATAGTTAAAGGGTTCCTTAAAAATAATCTGAGAAAGTAAAAAAAAAAAAAAAATTAAATAATAAAATAAAAATGTCCTAGGATAAAACTGGCTAGTCACAGAAGAGGTAATCAAATGGAATGATTATTACACAAACCAGTGGGGAAATGCAAATTTCAAAAGCCATAATCTACCTTTGCCCTCAACTGGGCAATAGTTTAGAAAACTGATTACATCTAGTTCATCCCTTCCCAGAAGAGGAATCACCAGGGGAACTTCAAAAAATTATTGCTTGCCAGAGACCATGACTTAATCGGTTTGGGAATTGGCCTGGGAATAAATTATTTAAAGTTCCCTGGGACAGTCTAACATGCAGCTTGATTTTCAGACTATTTTCTGCCTCAAGAGGAGGGTGTGAGGAAAGGGTTCTCTTTTCCACTCTAGGGAAATCATTACAACTTTCCTTGAAAGTAACCTGAAAGGATTTATTCAAAGTTAGCATGTACATACTTTTTTGACGCAGTAATTTCACCTTGAACACTGCATCTTAGGAAAATAAAAGCATCACTAGAAGAAGGTATATGTGCAAGAATATTTCATGAAGCATTGTTTAATAGTAAAAACCTGGGAGAAAAGCAAATGCCATAAAAGAAAAAGGCTGGTATGCGCTATGCAGCAGAGATACATACATGTGTGTTGATATGTCTGTGAAAAATAAAGTGAAAAACACAGATTACAGAAGAATTAAAATAGATCCCATTTAAAAAACACATGTGCATGCGATGTTTGAACAAGACAACCAAAAAGCATACAAGGGTAACATCAAATTGGAAAGTAATTGAGAATGAGATAGGAAATTGTTTTTGTACAGAAAATAAGGGAATCGTTTATAACTCAAATGATTCATTTTTCAATAATTAGCCTTTAAAATAGACACATCAGATACACAGAGAAAGAAATGGTGCTTATCCTGAGATATATTAAACTTTATAACAAAGTAACTAAAAATATATACATATGACAGTGCGACTAATTGTTGTGATGTACTTTGAAATTTATTGCTTTTATGTATATATGTTATTTAAAGAGAAGGAGGAGTATAATGAGAAGATAGGATTTAACAAATGAGTGTGACTGCTGAATCATTATATTGATATTTCTGTGGGTCTCCAGTGTTTTGGAGCAGCTAGAAGAAAAAAATAAAAAATCGTGGAACTGCAACCCATACCAAACTTTAAAATCTGTTTTATAACTACTTGTTAAAATGTACTTGGGAATTTATTGCTTTTTTGTATACACGTTATATTTCACAATTTAAAAAAGTTAATAAATAAAGAAAATTTGAAAATTAAAAAAGAGCGCTTAAGCCTTTAGCTCATATGCTTGTATAAAAAATAAATAGTTTTAAAAATATAAATATATATATATGGCAAATGAGTGCAACCAGTAATGCTATAGACTGCTATAATTAAGTGATGGGCAGACAGATCAACAGCGCAGGATGGATTCAAGAGGGAAGATCCAGGTTTGTGAGGACGCCTACCTTTTAGAGACAGTCGCCTTGCAAGTGGGTGGGGGAGGATGGGGAACTCGCTCCCATTACTTGCCAACGTACCAACTGGAGAGAGTAAAATGGCCCAAGATGGAGAAATCCTGGGTCAAGAGATGGCCTGGAAGTCCAGTACCAGAGAAGAGGCGGCGTTTCTAGTAAGTTATCTGAGTTAGGTGTTGGCTGATCCTGCAAATCGGAGACCCACACCTGGAGAGCTGCTGGCCCCGGGAGGCACAACTTTTGGCAGAAGGACAATCCATTGCTACAGTTTCCAATCCACCTGTAAATCCTACACGCGTGTGTGTGTGTATGTGTGTGTTGGAAAGCAGGCTGTGCTGAGTTCCGGCCAGTAAGTGTGGTTTTGAGTGAGGGGTAACTGCCTGGAACTCACAGCTGCTTGGCACTGTGCTCTCAGGGCAGCAACTGGCTCAAGAATGCATCCGGCAGGGCTTGGGCCTGGGCACGCATGCCCATTTGCACGATCTGATATTAACGTCCAGCAGCTGACGTGGATTTCTTGACGACCACCTGTGGCACCCAATGTAACCCAATCTGTGGTACATCCTGCAAAAGGCTTTCTCCTCTCATTAGGTAACAGGCTCAATCAATTAGCAAGGCTGTTTCATTTTACCATGAACTTCGTATTTGAAAAAGATTAAATTCAAGTCCCAACCAGCTTCCTCAGCTCTAGAGATTCAATGGCCCTCGCTGTACAGTGTGTGTTACAATTTATTGCCCTGTTTTTTTATTATGATTCTCAGCTTTCCAAACTCCCTGTTCTTCTGGGGTGCTTTCTCAACCACAGAGTTCCAGTGAATTCCTCGGGCTCCCACTTTCTGTCCAGCAACAGACAGGGTCCCCTGGGCCCAAGAAGCACCGCAGGAGATGCTTAGGGAAGGCTGTAGGAAGCACCCACAACTTGCCCCGTACGTGCATTTATCCTGTGGACGTGGACTGTGGGCATTCCTCCAAATGCAGGCTCCTCTCTGGTAGTTCCCAAGGGATTCCTGATGGATATTTTTAAATCCAGAGGGAGAGGTTAGAGAGAAGTCAGAAACAGAAGAATAAAAGTCACTCCTTTTAAGGCTCAGCTTCCCTGGGTAACAAGTTTCATCTAAAATTGAAATGAGCACTCTCAGTAAAACACTGCCTCCTAGGCACCAAACTACCTTCTTGGTGCTGCAGATAACGGAGCTGAAAATTGCCTCCCTGCCTGTGAACCACTCACTTGTCTTGATTCCCTCCATCCCCCACCATCTCTTCAAAAGCACAAACGCGTTCCACTAAGGCATCAAACCAGGTGACCCAGAAGTCAAAGGAAAAGAAGATTTAACTCCACTTTGCCACACACTCACATCATGAGACATTGCTTTTATTAGGTTCCCTTCTAGTTTCGTCGTCTGCCTTCATCCCAAGTTTCAGGACAGGACTTGTGGGGAAATATAGTATATCAAAGCCTCAGTGATGATGGCTTTTAATGAATATTCAAACCAGAAGTTATGAGGGCTTTGCTGGGACTTGGCCAGGAGGGAGCTTGGCCTCCTCCTGCAGCATGGAGGGTGTTCAGTTAATAGCTATTACGAGAGGATGCTGCTTAACCCAGACGCTTCTGAACTCACTGACACAAACTGAGAGTATTTGGGGTTCCACACAATTCTCTGTGGACCTGTTTGGTGATGGCGATGCTGGGCTGGTAACAAAGGCAGAGAATCAAACTATTCGCTTTGCTCTCGGGCCCATCCTAACCATGCCTCAGAGGCTGTTTCCTGGGCATGATTAGCTTTCAAGACTCAAATTACTCCACTGTTCTTTGCTTTACAGTCTTTTATATGACTTGTCAATAAGACTTTGTAGTTATAATTTCTTAATATTTGGCCCCAGGGTCTACCACAATCTGCCTTCTTATAATAAATCCCAGAATTCAGCTGGCTGAGTTTCCCACCCATGTCTCTCCAAGGTTTCTCTTCTCATTGCTTACAAAAACAAGGAAAGCTGCTGCTGCCCCATTTTCTAGGAGGCAGCATTCCTTTGCTCCAAGCATAATTTCCCTGAAGACCTTTGGTCCTCTCTGGATTTCTTAGCTTAAGTCCCTATCCTCTTTCTTCTCATTTTAGCCTTATGGATTTTCTTTCCTCGCATTTTCTAACATTTCCTGTTGGGTTGCTCATATCTCATTACCCAGATGTTATCCATCCTACCCTTGCCTGTCAATTGGTCATCTCCTTGCCCACATCCTTCCCACCCACCACTGACCTATGATATCATCTCCTACCTCTGGCTATTGCTGAGCTCTTGGCAGTCCTCAATCCAGAAATGGGGGGCTCTTAGAAGCCATTGGTGTCCTTTGATCCCTTAAGATTCTTTACAACCCCTACCTCCTCTATGAAGCCCTTGGATGAATACCTCTCCTCTCTCTGTTGCTAGGTAGCTATTGGGTACAGGGGAGGATATTCCTAAATTTAACCCTTGGTTCCTTCCCTCATAAGACATTTGACTGTGAGGGTTCTGGGTGGAGGTTCTAGTCTCACGTGCAGCTGGCTTGGCACTGGCTAGGTTGGTCAATCACCTGGGAGAATGCAATGAACGTATGCTCCAATGCTGATTTTCACCAGTGCCTCCTACGTGCTTTCTGGTCTGATATTTCCTTGATTAAGTCTTCAAAAATGACAACAGGAATGCATATCATGCTCCCTGTGGGGTATTTCCCACAGTTGTAGAAAGGCACAAGTGGGACTATCCTCTAAGATTTTTCTTAATCAAAGCCAAACATTTAACCTTTGATTCTTCAGTGAAGGAAGATGCCTATTAAGTTAATTATAATGTGAAGAAAAAGCATCGCTGAATTCTCCTTTTGTTTGCCTTTGCCATGACTAACATCTCCTTGGTGTCTTCTGCAGCACTGGCAATGAGCAGGTTGAAGGGGTAGACTGCTTGGGAGGCAAGACCAGCATTTCCAGCCCTTTGGTACAAGAGTGGCGGGTGAGTTTGAGCAGTGACCCTCCCAGCTAAGGGCACAGGGTCAATCTCTTCCACAGTCACAGACTCTCCAGAAGCAGAAAGATGGGATATCGACTCAACATGGGCTTGCTGTCTTTATCAAAGAACACTCAGGGGCGGTGCACTGGGGCCTCTGTGGCAGAATTCTCACCTGTTGTACCGGAGACCCGGGTTCGATTCCCGGAGACTGCCCATGCCAAAATAAATAAATAAATAAATAAATAAATAAATAAAGAGCTCTCAGCTCTCTGATGAGGATTACAGGGCAAAAAAATATAGGAATGACATGAAGTACAAATCAGCACATGTATGACAGAGATCCCACTGGACAGCTGGGCAGAGGGAAGTCTTACACATGGTATAAAAGGACACAGTATCGTAGTCAGGAAGGCTTGTGAACTGAGCCTGCTGAGGGAGAGCAGGGGTGGTGACACAGATGGAGGCAGAAAAGTACAGCCTCGGGTGGCGCTATGCAACCTTAGCAGGAATAAAGTCACCTCAGGCAACTGTGTCAAATGCAGGCTTGCAGGTCCCACCTCCAGGAGCTGAATCAGAAGGATAGAAACAAGGCAGCTTAATAAGCCTAAGGAACCCTAGTTGAGATGATATTCAGGCTGCGTGCTTCACGGCAAAACCATGGGAGGCAGTTCAGGTAATTTTGAGTCCCACCATTTGGGTAAATGCTTGATTTAGAGGAGGGTTTGTAAACTCAGACACCTACCCGGGCTAGGTTTTATGGTAATGAGAGAAGTTAAGGGGATGGAAATGCAAAGTTAAAGGCTGCCAGTTCCTATCCTTTGAAAGGGAGCAGCTGCTCAGCTCCAACCAATTTCTCCCATTCTGGAACAGGATGCACCCAGGAACACCAGAGCATTCAATTGGTAAGAGGGGCCTGAAACCTGGGTTTTAGAGAAATCCCCCCCTCTGATTTTAAGTGACGGATTAAAACACCATAAAAACCAAATAATTCTTCGTCGGAGGGCCACTAGTTGGGGAGATCACAGGGACAAAGGAAATCTTACTGTAGACAGACCTGAACGATAGAAGACAGTTGTATTTCATCTGGTAGATACTGAAAAACAATAGAAGGCATTGGGGTAAAAGAAGGGATCTGAAAACAAGTGCTTTAAGAAAATTAACGTGGCTGTTGTGTGCTCTTGGGGTGGAGAGGAGGGGCTAGTAGGCTAGGAGGGTCTTCACCTGTGCAAAGCAAATGGAAAAGAAAGGAGAGCATAGGAAATGTTGTGAAGCAGGAATTCATGAACTTTGATTGGCTGTGGGAGGAGGCGGGAGCAAGGAAGAATTCACATGTGAGGCTTTCTCAGCGTGCCTCCTTCAGTGAGCAATGGAAGGGAGGGAACCACTTTTCTCGTATTCTTTACATCTAAATACACACTTCTTCTGATCATCCTTGAGCCTTAATACATGCTTACGTTCCAGCTTAATTTCTTCTATGAAACAAAAGAAAGTAAGAAAGAAAATTTAGGTTGCATTCTGATGAGTGCCTGCTTATTTGGGAAATTTGGAGTCACTTCTTTAGGAGGAAATAAAAAGAACAGACCAAATATTTCACAGTTATCTATAATAAATGCAAAGAAATCAATATACAAACAAAACTTGGCTTTAGCAAACTGTACATACATAAATATCTGTTTTTTTTACTTTAACATTCAATATTTTTTTCACATATAACTTTCCATGATCTTATTTATTACATCCAGTTTTTCTTTATACCTTTAAAAAAAGTGCCTTTTAGATTTACAGCTTGTGCTTCTAAAGCAAAGGTTAGAACATCATGACCAAAAGGGAAACAAGGCAAAAAGGAAGCTGCCATATAAGCTTTAAAAAATCTTATGTTACACCGTTCTAAAATCCCTCCAGCACTGGATGGTTGGTAGATTGTACAATGCTGACACGGTGCTTAGGAAGGACCTTTCACGGGATGGATGGAGCAGCCATGTGAGTGGCTGCCCAGATGTCGACTCAAGTCCTTGGCTGTGCAGAGAATGGGCTCAAGGCCCTGCATTCCCGTGCACGGTGGACACTGTAGGTCTTTCTTCAATTCCTTTTGTGCTTAGGGTCAGAGTTTCATACTGAAATTTATTCTCTGTCTTTCCGCATCTGTTTGCTGTCCTCCCATCATTGTTTCTCACCCACTCCTGAAGATACTTTTCAAGCCCAGGAGACGTGGAAGAGCTAAAGCTGTGACACTGAGGGCAACTGCCAAGATGAAAGTTCTTTTCTGGATTGCTTGGGATTGCTTTCAGTCAACGCCCCCCTACGCTCCTGGTGCCTTCTGCCAACATCTTCTTGGTTCATAGTGGAGGAGGGCCATTGGTGTAACTGAGCATGGGGTGGAACGATCGGGCAAAATTGTTGGTGTGGGCGCAACTGTAGTCTTCCTCAGACACTGGCACAAGGCAGGCGAGCCCAAGGAGCAGGAGCAAGAGGAGCTGAATAGGAAGAGCCGCCCTGAGGATTCTGAACAGAAAGGCTCGGCCGGACCGAGAGGGCCAGGAGGGCTCAGAAAGGGAGGAACCGGAGCCACCTTCTGTGGACCTGAGAGAATCAACACAAATAATTCAAATGACTCGAATGCTGCATGGATGTTGAGTTTCGCTACCGCACCTTCCTGGAAGCTACAGGGCTGTGCCCAACCCAACCCAACCCAGCCTGGCACTTGGCTGCCAGCAGCCAGCAGTAGACCCAGGCCATTTCCCCACCTCAGCCTAAGTGTTGGTTGGAAAGTGCACTGACCAAAAAGAAACGTTTAGTCAGTCAACTATAGGTAACTGATCCATGTTCAAACTCAGCTCATTTTAATTTGATAAAATACTTTGAATTAACAAAGGTAATTGCTCTATTCAGGTTTTCCCAAATAAATTAACTAGCTCCAGAGTAATTAAAATACTGATGTTTGATATACTATATATATACTTTTTGGTTTAAGAATATCAGGAGCACCATTAAGCAAAATTGTGGTCTAAATCATACAGACTATCCCATTTAGCCATCCTGAATATGCCAAAACCCATGCAGTATGTTTGGGTGCAGCCCAACCATTTCACAGACTTTGTTAATCTTAGCATGTACCCTGGTTTCATTTTGCACTGAATTAGCAACTGGCCTGACATTACTAGGTTCCAAAGCTGTATGAATAAGGAATGGTGTTGGGGTCCACTGGCAAAGCCCTGGTCTCAAATGACCCAGATTCTAGGCTGATCCTGTCACTCACTCGCTCTGTGGCACTGGGAAACTTACACAGATCTTCTGAGGAAGACGGACTGTCACCATGAAGTTCCTTTCTAGATTTGCAACTCCAAGTTTTTCTAACTCACTTTGTCTCCCTTTTACGTAGTGCATTTGAGATTAAATACGAATTTCAGAATTCATAGGAAAGACTGCCTGTGAATTATTGAACATGGAAGTCATCTCTGGGTTGGCTGCCTTGGTTTTCTCTTTGTGAATCACCATTAACATTTTATTCCATAACCAGTGGAAAAGATAGAAAGAGAAATGTCATTTACAAGAGGCATTTGTATATACACACAGACACAGACACATATAACACTGCAGGAGCAAAAATAATAGCTGTACAAGGACACAGATTTCCCATAGTATGAATTCCCTACTGGTTTTAAGGTCAGTGGATAAGGAAAATGAATGTGAGACCAAAGAAATATGAAGGGGGAAAAACATTATTGGTAACTGTTTATACTTTGCTTATAAAAAAAGTATTTTGTCTCTAGCTTTCCTATTAGCTGTTAAATTCTGAAGGCAGATTATACTGGGAATAAGGGTACCAGAGAAAATAAATGTAAAGTGAAAACCAGATAGTATCCCTCATAAAAAGGAATGAAAGGACCACTCCAAGCACTCTTGTTAAAACAGCAAACAAAGATAGGGCACAGATACGCTGGCCCAGTGGAAACTCCAGGCAGCCACGTACCACACTGTATTTCTAGTATAGTTCTTCTTGTATAATGAAAAACAGATCACTGGCCTAAATTGAAAGCTTGCTCTTCTCTGAATTCCACCTAATAACAACTGTGCGACCTTGAACAACATGCTTCACCTCTAAGTACCATCCTCTCCTCTCAAATTATGTTAGGTGGTTTCCCAGCTTGAAAACTCTGTTTTTCATATATCTTACATCTTCTACTAATTGCTCAGAATACAGTCTTCCATCTGGGAGGCCACAAGGGTTCAATCACCATCTAGTGGTCAAACTCATTAACCATCCTTATTCTGTGAATGACTCACGAGCTGAATGGGAAAACCAGATATTTTATAAAAATGTAGTAGAGCATGGAAGCCATCAAGTGTTGCATACCTGGTAAGTTAATATTCATTAAATATTCACTATAATTTTGTGATGAATTATAACTTATAATGTAAACATTATTGTAAAATAGTCTTATTGAGAGATGATCCCAGAGAATATTTACTCCATCACCTAACTTTGTAGGTGAGTAGCTAAGGAGAGTCAACACTTCCTCTTCGAATTGCCAAGTAGTGCACTAAGCATCCCTCTTGGGTTCTCTAATTAAACCCCTACAATAGCCCTCTGGGGCCTGTACTCACTATCTTCACTTCATGGATGAAATAGAGGTACAGAGAAGAGAAACAACTTGTTCAAGTTTATACATCTAGCAAGTCGTGGAATTAGGATTTTAAATCCCAGAATCTATACTCCAGATGAAGGGTAAGTGACCTGCCCTAAACTCCACAATCTTGCAGGGGCTCGGGGTTCCACAGCTCCACACTGCCACACTATTATGCAATGCTTGTTGGGTGGCAAAGGGAGCAACCATCTTGCCATTGTGCCACAGATATCTCTCATGAAAGCAGAGAGTAGTTGTAGTCCACGTTATTTCCTCATGTCTAAAATTGGTGCCTCTAATTATAAAGGCTCACAAAATTACACTGTTCATCAAGACAACACATGAACATTTGTTTTGAGGCAGCTGAATAATCTTGGGCAAGTAACTGAATCTCTCCAGCCTTCAGTTTTCTCATCTGAAAGAAGGGGAATGCATTTATATCCTAAAGTCATTTCAGTGCTGATGTTTATGTTTCAGTGGCTTGCCTTGAAGTATCTTGAGAAGAACCAATTAATTTTTTTTCAACATATCCTTCCTCGACTTGAGAGTGTGTCTGGGCAAACACTGTCCACTGTCGGCAACTGAATGAGCGATAACAGAAGGACGAAAGAGAGCTCCAAAGTTTCCTCAGCATTAATTATGTGAAGAAGATGGAGATTTATAACTAACTCATTTTCTTCAGGGGACATTTAAGAATTTTAGTGATGGGCAGATTTGTGCATGTAATTGAGAACAGAATTGGACTGACAAAGTTAAAGAGCCCCTGTTGACAATTATTAGCTTCTTTGCACCATTAGGTCAAAGATTCAGATCTAAATAAGAGCTGCACATGGAAGGGTCCATTCCTGAGAAAAACCAGAAAAGGTCACTATTTTGGAATATGGGTTCATATGTTATAGGGTCCACTGAAGGACATGGCACATTTAACAGCATCAGAGAATTTCTTATTAAAATTTAATTTTAGCACATGCCTTGTAATGTTAAAGAATGCCAACCTAGGGAGAAGTAATGGGCTGAAATAAGGACAAAGAGAACACATAGTGCTTAGTGACCTTCCATGAACTTGACTCCTTTTGAAAATATTGTATCTATCTACTGAGAAAAAATGCCCACTCCCTTAGAGCAATTATCAAGATTTCAACAAGTCCAGAGTTGTCTGTCTCTTCTTTATGGTGAATCTGCTCTAGAGCTTTTAATATCGACAAGTTAATGATACCATGGAAACAGGTACTTTTAATATTTATCCATTGACCTTAAGTATGAATCTAAGTTTCAAGAGTTTTGGGAAATTCTCCAAGAGAAAGAACAAAGGCAAAGTGTTAAGTTACTAGTCTTTCTTCTCTGGCCTTATCACATATACAGATGCCAGTTTAGTTGTGTCTATATAAGAATAATTAAATGTGTCAACTTATTCAGGTAACTTAATCAACAGAAATATTTCAACTGATTCTACCCAGAAAAATGTGTTTATTTTCTACAAGGGAACATTTATTTTATTTTTCTCACTCCCTTCACTCCTCCAAATTTCTGATAATTTCCCGGAAGTTGTTTCCCAAATGTAGCTCTGGGTGAAGGGGGATACCAGGTGAGGAAGGAGTACATAATGACACACCACAAAAAAGGAAAGAGGATGAAGAAATGTAAGAAGACTGAACAAGGCTCACATTGAGCATTCTACACAATCAGGGAAAGTGACGTGAGTCAATTCTGTGCATACGTCCTTTAAACCCCTGTGAAGAGAAACTTCCATTAGTTACTTATAGGCTAACAGTGACAGTATAGCAATAGGAAATCATTGTAGCAATAAAGTAGCTATAGATCCAAGGAAATTTCTAGGTTATTCATCACCTCGCTGCCTGTTCTTGTACGAATGGTGTTTGAAAACCAAAGTGTTTTCCCTGTGTGGTTCAGAAGATAGATGCTCAGAATCAACTTAGGACTCCAGGCTCCTCTTATACCAAATCCAATGTGCTGACTGATCTGAATCTATCTCAGCAGCCTGTGGTGGTGCAGGTCCAAGAACTGGAGTTTAAAGCATCTTCTCCACCAACAGCTCTTCAATAGGATGGACGGTTAAGAAGCTAGGCTCCAGAATCAGGTAAGATCTGGATTTACATTCTAAATCTTGCAGAAGTCTTCATGTCTTCTATTCTATTTCCTTATCTATACAATAGGGGTCATGACCATGCCAGGGATAAGGGTGTTGGGAAGGCTGAATGAAGTAACGTACATGGTACTTAGAATGTATTACGTGGTAAATAAAGGTAGCAACTTATTATTTCACCAAAAGTATGCTGACTCCTGCCCTGGTGGTTGGCTGGTTCCAGAAAAGGTTTTTTTTTTTTTTTTTCTTTTTTTTTTTTTTACATGGGCAGGCACTGGGAATCGAACCCGGGTCCTCTGGCATGGCAGGTGAGCATTTTTGCCTGCTGAGCCACCGTGGCCCGCCCCAGAAAAGATTTTTGATGTACTAATAGTGCTTTCATAGATGGGCTGCATCACTGCAGCTGACCTGTTCCCTGGAACCACTGGGTGCACATGCCTCAAAGGAGCAAAAGGGAAACTTCCCGGAGCCCTGCCCTAAAGCTGTCCTCAGGGACAGTCACCAGCCTGCCTGAGGGGGCTGCTCTATGCTGAAGCTCTCTGAATCCTTCAAATAAGTAGGTCCCCAAGATGGGGTCTGATAAAACAAGACTTGAAAACAAATTCTATGAGATGGAATAGTGTTGACAGTGAGTTTACGTGCAAAAAACTCACCACTGCACTTGCTTAAATGTATTTGGTCACTTTGTACTGAATTTTACAATGATATCTTTTCTTCTTCCCTTTCCATGTTGTAAGCAGGCATTTGGCACAGCTCATTGCATGTACAGACAGTGCCAGAGACCAAACCTGTCTGGGACAATTTTGCATTTTATAACTCTAAACTTTAGAGGTCATCAATCCATGCCATCTAGATTTCAGAGCAATTATTCCTTTGCTTTTCCTGGAAATTGGGAGTGAAATCTTCCCATTTGTCAATTTCAACTAACCTATAGTAGAGTTGTGAAGAGTTATTGGTAATAGAGTTGGGAAATTTTAGGTCAGAAGCACAGGGTAGGGGTGAGGGTAGGGATCCCAGCAGGACCATCATCAGTTTTGCTTCAAAGAGCACACTTCTAAAATATACTTAATCTCAAATAAAAAATGAAGAATGTCTGCAATGATTTTTTTCCCAAATGTTTATAATCTCAAGGAATTTTGGGGAGCTCCTTGCAAATGATTCAGGGAATCTGGATTCTGATAGTTTGTAAGTCTTTAATTGGTAGGAACCCATTATGTTAATTTTGTAGGTCCAGGGCTCAAACATGGTAGGTGTTCAGTAAATAATGGAGCCAATCCATATGCTGGTCTAGAATAAAATGCAAGAAGAGACAAAACAAGCTACCAGCTCCCATACAATCAAACTGAGGTACAGAGCAGGAAAGCAACTGACTGATTTTATTAATATCTGAATTTAAACAGCATAAATAATCTAAGAAACCTCTTCCTTCAAGTTAATACTCTGTTCTTTCCTTCTCAGTCACTTACCCTCTCAGGAAGAATATATGTCTAGAATTTGCCCATGGTAGACTGTTGGGGTCAACATGCTAAACTGTTTGGGCTTATTCAATAACCTTTCAGATTTGCTAGACCAGTGCAAGATCAAACACAGGGTACTTTTAGTGTCAATGTAAAGGAACACTGTGTCAGCCTGACTATGAGTGAAGTTCATTCCTTCCCAGCAGCCTTGCATTTCATTGTTAGGCTTGACTGCGCCCCCAAACAGAGGTGTTAAGGTGTTAAGAAGTTCAAGAATGTTCAACCACAACCTATCTGCCAAGGATGGCATTTGATGAAAGGCATTTGTCCTTCAGGTGAGACTTGTTTATAATTCTTGTCCTCCTGAGTAGCAAATTGAATATGGCGCAGTATGCTCAGAAGGATGTTAATAAACAGTGCTGGACAGAGCAGAATTGGAAGGCACCTGTGGATGTCACAGAGAGAATACCCCAGCCGCAAAGCCCTGCTAGGAGACACGTTGGAAGCACTTATTGACCTAAGAAATGGTGCCTTATTCTCAGAAGACCTGTGTGACTGAGACAATTCAAGGAGCAGACAGATGTGCTATTTTGGGGTATATTTTATCTGGCATAAATCAACTTCCAACACTAGGAACCAAAGGGTGGTTGCTATTGGTGTTGCAAAATAACATAAAGCTTTTCCCTTCTCATCACCATAACATTTATCAACCAAATAATTGATCTCCTGTATCTTAAAGGGAATGCTATGGGAATAGTATCCATCTCTGTTCATGGCACCTCAGCCATTTTGGGGGAAGGAGATGGAAACTATAATCCAATGGTGGAGCCATAATACAGGATTGCCTTTTTTTCTAATGGGCTAACAAAATGTCAGAACACTCATGAATGATAATATGTTATCATTATCTTCAAAGGTTTCTGTGCATTTTCCTCCATTCGTGTTTTACTATTAATATATATATATATTTTGGCAAGGGCAGGCTCTGGGAATCAAACCCGGGTCTCCAGGATGGCAGGTGAGAATTCTGCCACTGAGCCACCATTGCCCATACTGCATTTTATTATTAACATTTTGTTATGGAGAAAACAAAAACAAAATAAAACAAAACAAAACTGCCTTCAAACCAAACCAAATGGAAAGAAAAAAAAAATAACCAAAGGGAGGCTTAAAACCAGAAAGCATATCAGAATATATCCTGCATTTCTCCAGCTGAGTGAGAATGACCAAATAGAATAGCTGGTCCTGTTGGGCACACAGCCAGAAAAATGAAATTATTACTCAAGGGTGGTTTATTCCCTCTCCTCCTTCCAGGAATTTAGATTCTTGCTCAGCGGCGATAAGCTTCCTGGGGGACACACTTACTGTAACTGTAAACTGGTTAGAATAGGGATTTAAAAAAAGGCTCTGGGGGACAGTATTTTCATTTTTAAAAGGTTTCCTGGGGAAAGGGAACTGATTAGTGGAACAGGAAAAGGCACACAGACATCACACTGGACAACAAGAAGGCAAAGCACTGCCAGCAGCAGAAATGAGGATTTGCTGGAGGCAAGGTGGAAAGCACCAAGGGGCAGATGTCAGTGGGCCCCAGGGAGGGGGCTGGACAGGGAGGCTGATCTGGTTCCCAGAGCACAAGAGCTTGCCAAATGTCAGGAGGGGGAGTGATTGAGTGTGCTGGCCAGAGAGAAGATTTAGGATAAGCAGAAGAGAGATGGGATGTTAAGAGTATAAGTGAAGATAAACAAATTAGGACTTGCCATTTTGAGAATCCAAAACCCACAATCTGGATAAAACACGCAAATAAAACAAAAGCTGGGGATGTTAGTATATTTTATTCAGATCTGTGGGTTCTGTGAATGGTAAAATAATTCATTGCTCTATTACCTGTCTCATTGTAAAATCTAGAAACAAAGAGGATGATAAAATTCTGCCATGAATCAAATGGTAGTGTGTGCTGTCAGCCGAATAGAGCCTTTACCTACACACAGAAAACCATTTGATGAAGAGAAACAAATGGCCCATGCAGAGCGAAACAAAATTTTGGTGGGGTCTGAATACTTTGTGCAGAGATTTCTTGGCTTTTTCCATTTAAAAAAAAGATCCCTTCCAGTTTATTAGGAAAGGGTGTAGACAGAATCGGGTAACTTCTCAACTGCCCTGAGGCAGACCAGCTACAGGCCGACGTAAATCATGGACAATTTTCATCATCCTCTTGTAGTTCTAGAACAGGGTGGAAACCAGGAGAATAAGGTACCTGCTATGTGGACTGTTGGCAGAGGGTCCAGGCTGGGAGAGACTACATTTGCCTCGTGGCTGTTTGCAATGAACAGGGGGTAAAGAAAGAAGAATGTTCAGTCCAGGCAAATAAAGACAAGCTACTGATGAAAATTAAACTAAAAGTGCAGCAAAGGAACAAATAAATCAAATGAAATGATCGATATCCACAAATTAAGGAAACTGGCTTTTCTTTTGTTGAAGACGTAAAGTAAATTCACATCTATATTCTTAGTCGTTAAAGAAACATAAATGGTGGAGCTGGAGTCTGTACAGCAGTGGTCAACTTTCCTCCCACTTCGTGACTCTGCACTACTTGAGAATCTCTGTATACTTACTTAAAACAGATAAAACATTTTCTGTGTTGTAGTATATTTCTCAGAGATACTTCACATATTTTTTCATGGTCTAGAGCACGGCAACATTTTTTTAAATCCTCTATAGATGGAAAGTAACAATGGCAAATTGTTCATTGTCCAATGACAAAGACCCAAAAGCTAATAAAATTTGACCTGAAAAGCCAGTATTCCTTCACATTCTTAAACTAGGATCTATAGGAAACTAGCGAATGTAGTTAAAAAAAAAAAACAAAATCCTAGAAGAGATAATGACATTCATCAGCCTAGAACTTAAGTGTTTATAACAAAAAAATACAAATGAAGTCAATACTTTTAAAAACTAAGGACAAGGGAATAATAAAAAAGGACATAATCATAAAGCCAGACAAAAAAAGAGTAAAACTAAAAAAGAAGAAAAAAAATAACAAGCTTCTAATTACACAGAGAAATCAAGGTATAGAGGGTAGCAGGGGCCAAATTTGTCTTTTTGCCCTCCCTGTTTTCTGGGGATGCAGCCTGAGCTGTTGCCACTTTGGGAGCAGAAAAGTTGCCGAACGCCTTCAGGACCACAACTCAGAAGCTGTTTGGCTTGAGAGTCAACAGAACCTCCACGGTCTTATAATTTCAATGGTCTCACAAGCCATTCACAGTTTCGGTCCAGCCCTGAGTAAGGTCTTTCTCGTAAGTGGTGCTGGCGGTTTATGGGAAGGAACCAAAGGGACAAATGAGCACCACTCTAAAATCAGCCCCACTGAACAAGGAAAGTAATTTGTCTCCCTGCGTACCAACCACACTTTGAGCCCTGGTTCTTCTGGAAAACAGAACCGCTGCTGGCCGTCCTGAATGCATGCAGGTGGTGCACGGCAGGGCCGGGGTAGGGGGCAGCGCGATGTGGCGGGATGCCCTCCTCTGCATGGGAGTATGGACTCTGTAAGGCGAGCCTGCAGACCCGGTGGCAGGTGCAAATACTATGGCTCCTACGTGCCCGCCCATGGGTCCATCCAAAATGACCAGTGGAGAGTTACCGTTCTCTGTCTGTTTGGGGAGCTTCTTCCTGAAGTAGGACTCACAGATCCTGAGGTGTCCAGGTCATCAGCAGAAGACCAGGAAGACAAATCCTATGGGGGACCAGATCTTGGTAAGGATCCCATTAACAGCTCCGCATCCCAGGGCCACGGGAGTGCTGTAATAGCCAATGTATTTCCCGCCCTATCCCCAGCCACCTCCACCCCCCACAAAAATTAAAAAAAGGGATCGGACAACTATCTAATTCCTATAGTGTATTGCATTTTCCTGGTTGTAAGTTTAGATCCTCTGGGAACTATCACGATAGCTGTGTTTTGACTACTTTCACTGGTGGATTTGTCATTTCTTAGGGATGTACATGGATGCAAATGAGCTAAGATGCTCTTGTAGGGGAAAGAGGCTGCTCAGGTCAGAGAGATTCTCTGAGTTAGAAACAAGACAGAGTCGTCCATGAGTCTGACTTATTGCATCAAAAAAATCGGATATTTCTGGTACTGCTGTTATTCAGAATAGATTGTGCTTTGCATGTGTAGAGAAGGGCAGAGGATTTAATTGTGTGTTCATGAGGATTTCACAATTGAAAGTCTAAAACCTTACAAAACATCTCTGTATCTGAAAATGCAGTTCTCAAAAACTAATAATGTTACCATTAAGTAGTTGATTTAGGAAAAAAATACAAAAAAATAAGTGAACAGAGGAAGTTTTCGGTGGCATAATTATGGTATACCTAAGGAGAATCCATGCATTATAAGGTATTAAAGCCCATATGCAGCAATCTATCATCACTGCGTAACTGAAAATGTGTGAATTTTTAAATTAACAAGGTAAGATAAAATTGCATAGTATTGGCGGTGAAAGGGTTACTAGTAACAATTCAAGAGGCCTTTGGATTTAAGAGAATTGAAAGCAGTGGTCTATTACAAAAGTTTACAAGTCTGCTTCGATATTTTGAGACAGGACTTGTGAGAGCAGTGATTGAGTGGACACTCCATCCCGACAAGTACTGCATTTAAAGACTTTCCGGAACTGGTGAAGAGGGTGCTTCTTTGGTATCATGTAAGAAATGCTGTACAGTGACATCTGTGTAAAGCTTACCTGCTGACTGCCTGATATGTCTAATAACTTCTCCAGGTCCTTGATGTGACGACTGACCTCCTTCAAGAGCAGCTTCAGCCGGTTTCCAATCACGTGGACTTTTTCTTTGGCTTCTAAACAGTCTGTGCCTTCAGTATTCACCAACAATTGGCAAGACATGTCTTGAAGTGAGGCCACTTTTAGTTGTGATTCCAACAGCTCACGCCTTATTTGCTGTGTATATGATAAAGAGTATCTTTCTAAGGATTGTCAATAGCTGGAGAGAGTTACAAAAGTGCAGAATGCCATCACTTTAATTTTGTGGGAAATTATACCTGATCGTCAGCACACAGAACGAGGCTTGGGGAACCTATGTTCTCCTCCTGCCTCTGCCAAAATGAACTCTGTAATGTCCTGAATCTCTCTGATCTTGGTTTTCTAATTGGGTAAAATGAAGATAATTACCTTTGCCTGGTACACGGTAAGTATTATTGGGAGGTTCAGATTGCTTAATATATGTGTAAGTACTTCAAATATAAAGTATCTTACAAATGAGACATTAGGTATTCTTTTAAATAGAAACATGAAGGTCTAAATGTAGCAAAACTCAGGTATGCCTAGGTATACTCTGAAATCTATGCAAGATTTTAAAAAGATATGGTGATTCATCACTCACAGCTTAATGTCTGAGGCCAAAAGCCTCATAAAAATGAAGTCGCAAAGTTATTTCCTTTTAAGACCCTATGACACTGAATTAAAAGCTACCAAGCTAGCTTTTAAACATACTGTTATAAAAATACTTAAAGCCACTAAATAGGAAGTCCTTTCTCCTAATGGAACTTAAATATATTTGTTTCCTTATTTTCTATAAATCACTGTTAAATACCCTGTATATTTTATTGTTCAAAGTTCCTTGTATAGAAATCTACAGAAAAAAAATTTCCTTCTGAACTTAGTACTAGGAAAAAGATTTTGTCCCTTGAGAACTGGCATGTTTACTTTTTGACATATAATGAAAATAATCTAACCTGTCATGTTTCCCTTTTTGTCTTAGCTTTCAGAAACCTTGGTGCTAAGGCTAAGGCTACTGTTTAAACTGGTATATACTTTTCATAGAAGCCACCAAATACACTTTTGGGACACAGATGTAGTATACAAAATTTACATTAAAAATAAGTGCATTTCACCAAAGAGTTGCTTTAATAAACCCAAGCTAATTAAGATTAAGAACATGGAAGTTTCCACAATTGAGCAATGCTATTAGAAGCACATTCTAAAGCTAGCAGATGTCAGCTTCTTCGTACATGTTTTGCGCAAATATTGAAAACCACAAGGAGTAAAGAAAGCATGTGAGAGACACAAAAGATTTAAAAAACAAAAAAGCCATCCACATTCATTTTCTGTAAATAATATGGAATCCTGTTTAAGAAAAACTAGAGGCTGCCGGAGTGCACACATCCTACCATAAGCTGTTTGTGATGCTCCTGAAGTACCTCTGCATCAAGGTTAGAATCAATTGGGACAATTTCATTTTTCCTTCTGTCAATGTTCTCCAGCATAAGAAGCAAACCATGGCTCATTTCGTGGAAATCCTACAGAAAAACATATGGTGGTGTAAGATAACTGGGGATAATAAATTATTTTTCTTTCTCCCACAGCTTAGAATTGAACTTCCATTCTCTACAATTGTGACGACTGACAAAGATAATGCTGGTTTCAAGAATTTATACACAACTGCTTCCTGAGGAAGCACTGGTGCTGCTATCATTACCTGAGTTCCTGTTCCTACCCAAAACACTTCATTTATTTTGGGGGAATCATTTAGATACAAAAAAATTAGCATCAAAATACTTAATTTCAGAAAGAAGAGTTTAGCTATTAAACAATTTGGAAGTAAGTGATCTTCTCTCCTCTCCTCTCTGTGTATTTAAATCTCTCCATCTTTTAAGGCCTTCATCTAATTTTATATCCCCTTCATTCATTCATTGACTCATTCATTTAACATGGAGTTACCAAAGACTGTATGTTCGAGGCCCCTTCATTCAACATGGAGTTATCAGACTGACTATGTGTGTGAAGCAGCAGGCTAGGAGAGCATGCAAGCATGAAATGACAGCCAACATACTTGCTTTCAAGGGAACCTATAAATCTGGAAAGCAGCCTTCAGATGCTTTGAGGGCCTCCCAATCCAAACTCCTGCTCATGACCTACAAGGCCTGTGTGATGGGTTCCAGTCTTTTTCTTCACTTCTGGCCGTCACACTGGCTTCCCTTTTCTGCCCTTGAAGAGACCAAGCCCTGTGCTGCCTCAGTGACTATCCATTTGCCAGCTCAGAGAGCCATAGAACTTCCCTCAACACCCTCCCAAAGCAGCTTTTCTCAGTTACCCCTATTGTCAAAATCTATAAGCATCCTGGTTAATGATCATTTGCATTTCTATTTCCAGTCTTCCCTACCAAAAGCAGAGCCTATGCTGTATCCTATCTGCTGATTGTGCATATTGCGGATGTTCAACTAGTAAGTATGGTAGGAAAGGGTGAATAAATGTTTGTAAAGATCACTTAGATGTTCAAGAAATGTCTGTTCACAAATACAGTTGAACCCCATTATTCACAGATTCTGTACTAGTAAATCCACCTACTTGCTAAAATTTATTTTTAGCAAATCAATAATTGTAGTGCTTTTGTGTTGTTCATAGACACATGTAGAGTGGTAAGAAATTTGAGTCACCTGGCATGCATGTTCCCAAGTGAGGTCAAACAAGGTGAGGCTTTGCCTTCTTGTTTCAGCTCCATGCTGTAAATAAGTATCCTTTATGCAGTAGAGTTACTGCCACATTTCTCACATTTTTGTGCTTTTTGTTGGGGAGTTTGCTGTCTCCCAAGTGTAGTGCCGAAGTGCTGTCAAGTGTTTCCAAGTGCAAAGAGGCTGCGGATGTGCCTTACATATGTTAGATACACTTTGTTCAGGCACAAATTATAGTTCTGTTGCTTGTGAGTTCAATGTCAGTGAATCAACAGTATAAATGAAATAAGGGGTCTTTAATAAACAAACACACACATAAACAAGGTTATGCATTGACCGGATGGCAAAAATTTTGAAACTGGAGTCTCATAGGAAACTAAATTTGTATTTTCCCAAGCAGCAATGGCTCAGTATTTGCTAATTTGGTGTCTACAGAGACTTTATATAATAGTATTATTCCAAACAATGAGAACTGATTCCACCCCTACAGTGAATGAGCGAAATAAATGAATGGATCAAAGAAGGAATGGTGGACTAGAATACGCTTATGAGAAAACTATCTTCTTGGCTGGATGGAGGATAATGCCTTCATGTTTGAAGCCCTGGTCACATGCACAAAGGCTATAGAGGAAAGAAAGGCTAGGACACTAGGTTATATCACTAAGATACTGATGCTGGCAAGCAACTGCAGACACCAAACAATGGTGTTAAATCCACCGATGGAGCCCGATGGACTGGCCATGTTTCCCCAGAGCTCCACACACCTGGCACTGCATGAGTGCGTCCTGGAGCAGGCCCCGCCACCCCTCCAGCAGAGTGCACACACGGTCCCAGCGCCCGTTCAGCTGTGACAGGCGGTCCTGCAGGCCTTGGCTCTCCTCGCTGCCAGCCTGGGTGAACTCGGGGCTGCACAGATTGATGGAGAGGATGATAGCTTTGTGGTGGTCTACGGCTCTCTGAAGCTCCTGGAAAGACGAACGGGAGCAATCACACAAGGAACACGACCATGGAGACCTTTAAAGGAAGTTTAATACTTTTGAAAATGCTTTTCCCAGATGAACAGGTCCATTAATTAAAGCAGCCTTTAGGGTGGACAGGTAAAACAAGGTGGGTGGACACTACTGAGAAACTACTGCAGTTAGATGTTCACTGGACAACATGGGTGGATCCAAAGAAAATACAGTATAAAGTAAAAAAAAAAAAATTAAAATATATACTTGAAGTATAAAATGAAAAAGGCAGAAACAGAATATGTGTAGCACAATGGCATTCGTGTAATTTAAAATGCACGCACACATGCAAGTCCAAAAAGATTTTCAAGAATACATATGAGCAAAAAAAAATTCGTTAAATATTTCAAAATGCTTGCTACAGGTTTGAGGAGTGGGAATTTAAAAAGAAAAATGGAGGAGGGGGAGGATAAACAAATAAAATGAAGAGGAGGCTTGCAGAAGGCAATGAAGACCCTGTGCCAACCCTGCCTGGAGTCTCAATCTCAACCCAACAAGACAGAAGCCTGGCTTTTAGAGTCTTGAGCACAGGACACCTGCATTTTAACCTAGTGTGATCCCATTTGCCTTGACCAGTGGTACTCAAGTTTTTGGGCAGAATGAAATGGTGGATCTCAGGAAGAAAACAGATCCCAGGGCCCTGACCTTGATGTCCGCCTGCCTCAAAGGGCACCTTCATAAGGGCAGAAAAAAGGAACTAGTTATTTCAATAAACCAGGAGACCGATTTTGGGCTTTGTACTTTTCCAAAGAATCCAGAGCTGTATTCCAAGAACTTGAGCACATGCTCATCTTTTAATAAATGAGCATCTATGTTCTTCTTAAACACTCCCAGATGGGCTAAGGGTGAGGTGTCCTGGAGATCACACGGGCACGATGTCCTTATACTTTTTCACCTTTCCTGTTATGCTTCTAAACTCATCTTAATTTTTCACTTTTCAGCGGATTCTCAACATGTTATAGTTTAGATCCAGCCACAGAGACAGCCTAAGACTGAGTGACATCATGGGAAGATATCGGGTTACCCTATAGGTAGACCCACAGAAAACAAGAGTAGGGAGGATTGGAAAGGTGCAGAGAGGAGTGGGGCCTGATATTGGCCAGGCTGAATTTCCAGATCTCATTTTCCTGCCCTGATTTCTCTGAAGTCTCAACTTTTTAAGGAATTTGGTTGTAATGGCAACACGCCTTACATTTCTCAGAGAGGGCTTGGAGTAATCTAGTGACTGTAGAGAAAAATGCATTTTGTATTCCAGGCAACATGAAACACAGCCCCCACCCTGTGTTCTGTCCTCAAACTGGGGGGAGGCGGGTGGGTTCTCAATGGGGATGCACCAGAGTGAGGATCTCTGCAAAAGTCTTCTTGCTCTGGTGGGAATGTACAAAACAAAACCACACAACAACCAGAAGCAAGCCACGAGAAAGTCAACCTGAAATAAACAGCATCACTAAAACTATACAAACATAGGAACCAAGGAGGCTGGAGAACTTGGACAGCTGCATTCTGAGGAGACTATCTTGATATTCTCCAATCAAAAAGCAGGACCAAAAGAGCTATTAAAGATAAACTGAACTCTCAATGCACAACATGCTGACAAAAGCCTCAAAATATTAATGCATCTTACTGGGTGGGGACTAAGGAGGATGTTTAAAATATAGAAATGGGGGCAGGCCACGGTGGCTCAGAAGGCAAGAACACTTGCCTGGAATGCCAGAGGACCCAGGTTTGATTCCCGGTGCCTGCCCATGTATAAAATATATATATAAATGGCCTTCAGGGAAGCTATTTTGTGAACCATACCTGCACAGGCCAAAATCACGTGCAAAATATCAGGTGTGTTATCACAATTATTCCACAGTTTTGCACTGTGCTCTGTTATTTGTCACTGTAAAAATTGCTTACGCCACTATTATAATCAATTTGGAAAGTGTCACTGATTCCAGAAGGTCACATAATTTCTTCAGATCTACCCTCAAACAATCTGGGAGAGGACTGCTCTCCAGCTCTCGGTCATAGGCTTCCAGGATCTACACCATCTATAAATTTCTCTGAGAAATAGTTAAACAGGTCCCAGAGGTGCCTAGATATTCAACATGAAACTTGAATTGGTCATTTCTTAAAGATCAAGCCATTAAATTATATGTGACTATTTACATGGTGGATAGTTCTAGAGTGTGGTCCGTCTTTCTGGTCTTCAAAAGCCTTCGTTATTAAAAACTCTGATTTGGGATGTCTCGAGGAGAAGAGCATATTCTTGTTCATTTCGGCCGCTGTGTGATGGCAGAAGAGCTAGAACTGGTGATTCCAACTGAAGGGACATTGCATGGGGCAGCCTGCTGGGTGGCTGCAGTGGGAAAGGCAAAGGACAGCTACCTTGAGTTTTTTTATTTGGCCCTCGATGGTCTGGATGTCTGTGCTGAGCTCCAGCCGCTGGAGGTGCTCCAGTTCCTCCTCCATTTCTCTGAGCCAGGCCCAGATGCTGTTGAGGTCAGAATTGAATTGCTGCCACTTCTGCAGGTTCTGTTTCATCCTCAGCTCCTTGCTCAGCGCCTGGGCCTGGAGGAGCTCCCACCGATCAATCACACCTGGCAGGACATGCACAGAATAGGGAGGTGTTTAGAAAACAGTTTAAACACACATGGGGGACAACTTTAAATAGCAATAGAAAGAAAAGCAATTCTGCCGGACATTTCTGTTGTTACTGTGGTCTGTACATAACAATGAAATGAGCATAAAGGCTACCTGCATTTTTATCCTGCCTGCATTTTTCATGATAATGGAGTTAAAAAAAATTTCGTTACATAGGGTTTTAGCACTGTAAAGAGTCTCAAGAAGTAATAAATGGAAATGTACATGACGTTACATTTGATTCTTGGATCTGTTCTAAAGCTGGACTCTCAGAGGACATACATGAATGAAGGCATACATTAGAGGCAGTCATTAAAATAAATGGAACATGGAAGAATACACTATGGTGTGCTTTTGCCTCCCTCTTCCATTACAGGAGATCATGGGAATGAGGAGAGAAGTTCTCAGGATAGAATAGTACAGAAGGAGGGAAAGGGGTAGAGTGGAACTTGGGTGTAACAACATGTTCCAGAACTTTCTTTCTTTTGTGAGCACTGCACTGACCACTCACCAGCTGTTTGTGTTTCGGTACTATTCAGGTTGACAAATCCAGGGAAATTCTCTTCCTCCTCCTTCAGTTTGTGTTCCAGCCTTTTCACTGAGTCTATGCTGTCACTGCATTCACCCAGCAGCTTCATCTGTTTAGAAATAAAACACAGATGCTCTGGTCACTGAAATCCTGCTGAGAGCAGAATTCTGTGAAACATATCCCTGGTGATTTGTCAACCATGACCACGACCGTGTTTCATGTGTCTGTGAAGACTTTGCCACTATATTAAAAATGAGCTCATACTCAACAGCATGCTTTCTAGTAATTACCACTACCAAACTGTACATTTGAAAGTAGTCAAAATAAGAAATTTTAGGTTTTCTATATGTAATGAAGTTAAAAACTTTAAAAACAAAAAAAAGGAAATTTACAACAAAAAGTAAACCCTAATGTAAATTACAGACTATAGTCAATGATATAATTATAATAATGTTATCTCATCAATTATAACAAGTGCAAAATGTTAATAAAGAAAACTGTAGGGGGGAATATATGGGAACTCTGTACTTTCTGCATGATTTTTCTACAAGCCTACAACTGCTCTATTAAAAATAATTTAAAAAGACAAAAAAAAAAACCCAAAAACAAAAATAAAAAGAACATGCTTTTTAAAGGGCTGACACATTCATTTGTATGTTAAGCAAAGCTTTTGGATATACTTTGTTTTTATGACCTCACATGAAAAGTCTTCAAAATTTCCCTTAAATTCATGAATCCAAACAGACTAAACTCATCTGGGATTTAAATCTCTGTTGGTAATATAATATGGAAAATTTGGCAAGTTTCTCCTTCTTTCTCTTTCTTAAACTGAAATGTGGGAAAAATAATTTTACCACAAATCTCACGGGAACATTTTTTTTTTTTTGCATTAAATAATTAAGATATTCAAAAGTTTAGGGCAATATTAAATCCAGCTGTTGTGTGAGAAACTTTAAGCAATGGTTTTAATAGGGACTAAAGGTTTAGTCTCCGTGGTTAACAGGGACTAAATCCTAACATCAGGGAAGATGGTGGAGTAGGAAGCTCCAGCAATCAGTCCTTTCACTGCAGCAACTACCACATATGCAGAAACGGTCTGACTCAACTATTTGGAAACTCTGGTGTCCAGGAGAACACTGGAAAGCAACCTGGGAAGAGTGGGAGGAAGAGGCTGGTAAATTACACTAAATACTGGTAAACTGCTCTCTCTACATATTGGTTACTGTCACCCATGCCCCCTTCTCGAGCCGGCAGCAGTGGGATTTGGGCTCTGGAGTAGTTTGCTGATGCCAAAAATGCACATTAAAATCCAGTTCCCCAACATGTGCAGTAGGAGGCGGGGTTACTGGGGAGGGTGGCATGGGCCAATCGCTGACCATTGCTTTTGATTAGCCACTTCAGATTTTTGGGAGCCTGGTTCTGAGGATGGCGATTGCTCTAACCTGCCTCAGATAAAGGCAGTGGAGGAGACTTAAAGATGGTGGGCTTCCTCAGAACTGTGGGGGACAACTGAAGGGGCTGCATTGGCTGGGCCGGGCCCGAGTCAAGGAAACACAGCTTTGAGTTGCTGTGGAAGAAGCTACTGGAGCTCTTTCTGGCCCCTCCCATATCCTCTCCCCAGGATAGTGTGGAGACAGTCAGGGCTCCTGGTCTTTGTTCAACTGGAAAAGACTGACTTGAGAAACTCTTCTTTAGCATGACCCCCTCCCATCATTTGCTCTTCAGGCAAAGCATCTTGAAACAATGAAAGCAGAATAAAGAACAACTGAGGAGGGACAGCCTGGGGCGAAGGCTAACTGGCTTTAAGTCCTGCAGTGGAACACCCAGGAGAAGGAGATCTATTTCTGGGAAGTAGAGGGAGTATTTAAACTCCTGTTAACAGGGGGACTCCAAAGGCCACTAGCAAGCCCAGAATAAACCCAGACACAAATCTTGGAAAGACAGAGGGAGCATTGCACTTTGCATTCACCCTGGGCTGACCTGCCAGATAGGTGCGCTGAACTCTGACAGAGAGCATCAGCTCCTGCAGAGCCAATTTGCAAAGATGGTGGAAGGGGTTTCTTGCTTCGGCTTGCTTGCTTTTGGTAGCTCCTGATATTCAAGAAAATCTCTGTCATTTTACCACTGGTTATAAACTCATGAAACAGACGGTAATAAATCCCAGAGTTAACATTTTAAAATATTAAAATATACAGCCTACTACAATAGATTACAAGACAAGCAAAGACATCAGAGTGACGGTCCATCACAAGGAAGATGATAAAAATCCAGAAAACACAGCAAAGGAGGTAAGACTGTAGACATACTAGACAAAGTCTCTAAAAAAAAAGGATCCTCAACGCGCTCAAGGAGACAAAGGAAAATACAAAGAACTAAAGGATGTCAGGAAAACAATGCATGAACAATATGATAATATCAATAAAGAGATAGAAATTTTTTAAATGGAATAAAGAGAACTACTGGAGTTGAAGACTACCATAGCTGAAATAAAAAATTCCCAGTGAGGTTTCAACAGCAGATTGGAGGTGGCAGAAGAAAGAATCAGCAAACTTCAAGAAAAGACAATTGAAATAAGTCAAGCTGAGAAGCAGAAAGAAAAAAGAATTATAAAAAGCAAAAATAGCCAAAGAAACCTCTGAGATATCATCAAGCATACAACATATAAGTATGTTATAGGAGTTTCAGAATAAGAAAGAGAAAAAGGGGCAGAAGGAATTGTCAAAGCAATAAAGACCAAGAACTCCCCAAATTTAGGAAAAGATGTGACTATGCACATACAAGAATTCCAGAGAACACTGAAAAGGATAAATTTGTATAAGAATATGCCCAATACAAACTGATTGAACTGTCAAATGCAAAGGACAAGAAGAGAACTCTGAATGCTACAAGTGAAAAGCAACGTGTTATGTACAAGGGAATCCCAATTAGATTAAGTGCTGATTTTTCATCTGAAAACCGTGTAGGTAAGAAGGCAGTAGATTGAAATTCTTAAAAAGGGGGACATTACTACTGACCCCCTGAAATAAAAAGGACTATAAGAGGGAAGAATGAACAAACATACACCAACAGATTAGATCACCTACACAATGAGAGAAAATATTTGGAAACTACATATCCAATACAAGTTTAATGTTCAGAATATAAAAGTCGTCCAACTCAACAACAAAAAGACAAACAACCCAATTAAGAAATGGGCAAAGACTTGAATAGCATTTCTCTAAAGAAGATACACAGATGGCCGAAATGTACATAAAGATGCTTAACATCATTAGCCACTCAGGCAATGCACATCGAAACTACAATGAGAAACCATTTGACAGATACTAGAATGGCTCCCATTAAAAAAAAAACAAAACAAAACAGGAAATGACAAGTGTTGGAGAGGATATAGAGAAATAGGGACACTCACTCATTGCTGGTGGGAATGGAAAATGGTGCAGCTGCTGTGGAACACAGCTTGGCAGTTACTCAAAAAATTAAGTGTAGAACTACCATGTGATTTAGCAATCCCACTTCTTGATAAATACACAAAAGAACTGAAATCATGGACTGGAACAGATATTTGCCCACCGATGATCACAGCAGTGTTATTATTCACAGTTGTTGAAAGGTGGAAGCACCCTAAGTGTCCATAAACTGATGAATAGATAAAAAATTTATTGTATGGAAACACAAGGGAATATTAATCGGGCATAAAAAGGATGAAGTCTTGATTCACGCAACAACATGGACGAGCCTTGAAGACATCATGATGAATAAAATAAGCCAGGAACAAAAGGACAAATATTGTATGATCTCACTGATACCAAATAATTAGGATAAGCAAACTCATAGAGTCTGAATTTAGAATACAGGTTACCAGAAGGAGTAGATGTAGGGAACAGGGAGTTAAGGCTTAAAAAGTAGAGTCTCTATTTGAGGTGACGGAAAAGTTTTGGTTGTGGATGGTGTTGACGGTAGCACACTGCAAACTTAATTAACAGCACTGAATTATATATATAAATTCATATAAACCTACGAATGTGATTAAAAGAGGAAATTTTAGGTTATTTAAATGCTACAGAAAAATAGCGAGAGAAAAAAATTCATGGACCTGTACAATACAAACAATGAACCCTGAGGTAAATCATGGACTGCAGTGAAATTAAACAACTGTGCCTTCACCAATTGCAACAAATATACCACGTCACTGCAAGGCTGGTAATAATGGGTTAATAATGGGTGGTATGTGGGAACTCCGTATTTGTTCATGTGTTTTCTGTAAACCCAAAACTTTTCTAATTAATAGTTCTTAAAATATTCTCACATCAAAGGAAAAGCTTCTGACTCCATTTTTAATATCATGCACCGTATTTAAATAGTAAAAGAACAAATCACTTCAAGGCACCCCGACCCCACTGACCATAAATTATCTTTCAAAGCTTTTAACAAATCCCAATTTTAAGTTACTTTGATTTCTTTTGACTGAGATTCTGCATAATCTCAGGCATGCCAGCATAGTCAACATAAAACAGCATCATACATAAAATAAGACAAGTTTTCCTATAATAGAAATTGGTAGAAGAGGCCAAGTTGGAGCGGGAATAATCTCATGATTGATTCCTCTTGTGCAATCGCAGGGATATTCAAATCAATATATCTAGCTAGAATGGCCCCCACCCCTGTTTTCATAAGTTAATATGTGGGAGTTGTGATCAGACTTAAGGGACATTAATGCCCCCTCCTTTTAGAAAGTTGGCTTTCAGGTGTGAACAGAAAGTATGAGGTAATAAACAGATTTACTTTAAAATTCTCTTGCTTAGAGTAGGTGTTGGAAAATAGGAGTTTTCAGGGAAAAAAATATTTGCTTAGTCATTTAAGCAGGGCAAATAAAGTTATTATAATTCTTTCCTAATAGCTGCATAGAGTACTGGTTTAGGCCACAATTCCTTGCTACTTTTCCCCTAAATCCCTCTTGCTAGTCAGAATTGTTTTCCTCAGAATAAAATTGAGCCTACTAAGAATAGGAGACAAAAACATTTCTGAGGTCATTAAGTGAATCAATAAACCCAGAAAAAGAACTAAAAATAGAAAAACTCCTTGTTAATAAACTGTTAGCTACCATGTCCCTTTCCAAGGATAACCTTGGTCCAAAAGTTATTAGATGAACTTGGAAAAATGCCTAATGACTTCTGGGACCCAACACATTTTGGACTTTGAATTAAACAGATGAGTTCTATACAAAACAGGGCTGCGCTTTACCCATCGATGCCCATGAAATTCAGCGTGGCCTGGTATTCAGACAGCTCCCAGGACCTCGTAGGGTGGACAGACTGTCCTTTGTCACAGAACTAAGGTTTCCAGGTATGCAGTACCCACGTGGGTTCAGGCACTCACATAGCCTTTGTAGCTGGAGTCCAGCTCTGGTCCCGTGGGAGTTTTGCTGCGGATAATATTTTCAGTTTGCTGCATCTGAAAGTGGCTGTTGTGGAGGGCTTTGTCCAGTTGTTGAATCTGTGACTCCAAGGCACCACGATCCCCTGCAGTGTCAAAGAAAAGACTATTTATGGGCCACCTCATTTGGCGTTATTTCGAGCTTGACGTTCATAGAAAGTTAAAGGAATTATTTCAGTTGAGGCAGCAAAGAAATGGCATATGTGGGGTTAATTATAAAGCAAATTTAGCTCTAAAGTGCTGGGGGGTTAGACGTTTAAGTGGTCAAATCAATGAAAGGGCTGCTGCATCCTAGCAGGCTGGATACTGTGAAAGGGCTCTGGCAAAACTGGCTTCTAGGACTGCTCCCTTTTCCAGTTTGATCCCCTGACAACCCGAAAGTCCTTAAGTTGTGGAAGGGCTTTCTGAAACTTGAGGTGGCGTCTACCATTCCCCAGGAATTAGGACTCAGGTTTGATAACTGCAGGCTCTTAGCGAGCAGAGGATGATACCTTCTCCACCTTTTCTTTCTGCCACCTCACTAGAGGTCCTGGGAGCTGCATGTCACTTAAGGCATGACTTCAAGTTCACCCAGATAAGCCCAGTTCAGGATAGACATGTGTGGCGATGCCATGCTAGCAATGAGTGCTTTTATTTAAAATCTGAAACAAAACCAGGAGAAAGCCAAAATTTTCTTTTTTCTTTGCATCTAGATATGCTCTTGCTTGGAGCCTAGAACTTCTGCTCATTCCCCTCTCAGAGTCACAATGCCTTTTTGTGAAAGATATCTATTTTACTGCCAATGAACTGAACAAGTGCATTGGTAATCAGAGTGAAGCCAGCACACAGGATGAAAGCAGAACAAGTATTAGTAACTATATTACATTTATTTTTTATTTTGAAGAAAGCCCTTTACATGCGCCTGGGTGAGACCTTTCCCTGGGACTCATCAGGCAGTCCATTATCTCAGTAATTCTACTTTACTGCCTGTCCTTTTTGCTTTTCTCCCAAAACTTAAGTGTGTGCTAATAAATCTGCCATTCAATACCATATCACTGTGTTCGAACCCTATTTTCCACCCTCCCCCAAATTACTGACCCTGAATTACAGTCTGTCTAGTGTAACATGAAGCAAAACTCCTCTTTTTCTTCTCGTAAGTGTTCCTGTTTCAGGAACAGTCCTTTCCTTAAAGCTAAACCTACGGTTCAAGATTTTGTGGAATACATTTTTCATTTTAAATTATATTAGTAAATTACAATCATAATTGCAATTTTTAGAGAGGGACATCTGGTCTCAGACCTCCTTAGAGGCCAGGAGGATGAGGGGGGCACGCCTGAGGTCACAGATGCAGTCAGGAAGAACTGGGACCAGGGCTCTGCACCTTGAGTTCCCAACCCCACCAAGCCAGGAACCCATCACCAAGAGAAACCCCAGTGCACATCAGCTGGAGACCATGCTTTCTGTTTCTTAGTTTTTCTGCTGTGAATGGACACCATAGGTCTTTAATCAATGAGACTGTTTACCATTTAACACACCGAGGAGCTGGCACATTTCCCTTGATCACTGAAATTCTATGCTGGGGGTTGACCCACCAACTATTTCTCTCTAGGGCAGCAGTAAGAGAGGAAGGTTCTGCCTTAACATGCTCGTGCTACAAAGCTGTGAGAGGGACAGCGGATGTGCCAGAGGAGGTGTGCCACAGGGGAGGCAGGGAGGCTGGCCCTGGCTTTCTGTGCCTACCAGAGGTGGTTTTGATTGCATTTTCTGTGAGTTTTACAAAGGCCTCAGGGCTTTCAGGGATCACTACATCTGCAAAGAGAGCACAGTCTAAGTTGACAGCTAAGTGCTGGAAACCTTGATTCCTGTGTGGTAGGACAATAACTGTCCTAGGGAAAAGAAGGAGGTTAGATATCCTAGGCTGCCCAGAGAGCTCCTCAGCCCACGGAGGAGTGTCCACGTGTCCACATAGTACTTGCTGAAAGCTCATGTTTATCCTGAGTGCTTTATGAGCCAGGCACGGTTCAAAGCACTTATTTACCCGCACAGGAACCCTCCAGGTTGCATAGGATGGCTATTCCCATTTTAGAGATGAGACACGGCAGTCCAGAAGAATTAAGCTACTTATCCAAGTTTACACAGCCAAGAAGGGGGCAGAACTAGGGCTTCCACCCAGCCAGAGTCTAGAGCACATGTGCCATGCTAAAGGTGCTAACAACCACCCTGAAAAAGGAATAAGAAACAGAGGACATTAATTTGCAATGCTGAATGCAGTATTTGGCTGAACTGATATATCCAAATTCTGATTATTCCAATATGGAATCAACAAAAAGATGATTACTATTCTACTTTCTTTTTTGTACCAAGGCTTTGAAATCCAGTGTGTGATTTGCACACATAGCACACTGCAAATCACAACTGGTCACATTATGGGCTGCTCAGCCCCAAGTGGACAGTGGCTACTGTACTGTACAATGCTGTTCTAGAAGCTGTAAGTTTAACGATTAGGCCGTTCTGTGAAGACAAAACAGAAATGAGAGGAATCATTTTATTTCTAGACTTCTGAATCCAGATGTGAACCATCAGAGACAAGCAAAAAGGCCCATCGATGTCTTTCAATGAATTCATGAGATGCTCGTACAAGTGTCACAAGTTAGCCTCTAGTTATTTTTTGTCTGTCTTTTTTTTTTTACTCAACTTTCTTTTCATGTTCCCTTTATTCTCCTGATCCCATCATTTTGTAGACTTTTATTCTTCTCACTCTTTCTGTGTGATTCCCTGCATACCCTCTGGGACAATTATTTACATGTGGATAATCACACTATCTGTTTTTCCCACTCCTGAACTTCAGACCTACCTTCTGGTTTTCTGCATTCAGATACTCCGCAAATATCTCAAATTCTGTATGAATGCAGCTGAACTCATACTACCCCCTTGTCACCTCTCTGTTCACCCTAGTGTTCTTTCTTCTGGGACCAGCTGCACCTCCCACCAAGATACCCAAAGCCAGAAATCATGTCCCTTCTGAGTCCCTCCATCCTTTCTTAAGGAGGATTCTTCTCCTTGGGACTACTCACCTCTATTCCATTCTCTCTATTCCCCATGCTGCTGCCTTAGCCCAGGTTACTGTCACCTCCATCTTGGATTGTAAAAGGTTTCCACTTGGATCACCCTCCCACCCCCAGCAAGCTCCCTTCCCCCAAAGAGTCAGGACAGGTTCTTTGAAAATGCATGCCCGACTGCAGCAGCTTCCTCCCGAAGGCACTGCACCCCCCACACTGCCTTCAGCATAAAGCCAGCTCCTTCCCAGGACAACTGGCTGCTTGATGATCAGGCTCCTGACCGCCTGTCCAGGACCGTGTTTCTCCCACCCAGGCCTCCCAATCTTCACGTGCTTTCTCCCCGTGGCTTTTCATAAAGCTGGGATGCACGCTCCTCTCCTTTCTTCTTTGGGAATTTTTTGCATCTAACTTACCCCTCCTACCCATCCTTGGGCTCTCAGCTCATGAGTTTCTTCCCTGAAGCCTTTCCTCTAAGCTCTGGGTTAGCTGCCATGGATTGCATTTCTGTTCCACCACACGTACCTCCTATCCTTGCACCAGTCACACAGCCATTTCGCATTCATGCGTCTGTGTTCCACTCCAGTGTGTAAGCTCTTTGACAAGACAAGGGATTGTGTATCCCTGGTACTCAGAAAAGTTCTTGTTGCATAGTTGGATACATCAAGGGATGTGCCAATTTATGTATTTGACACTCACATAAAACCTAGATTTCCCCTTGCGTATGTTACCCTCTGATGGGAAAGGAAGAAGATGATTTGGGATCACCTATCCGTTTCCAACACAATATTCATCTCTTG